>NW_022631167.1:831276-1431276 GCF_010015895.1 Lontra canadensis | reverse complement strand
GAGCTGTTGTGAGGATGACAGAGTGCTCTGTAAGTTGGCATCTGTGCCAGGGACATTTACATGCTCTACCCACTGACTTCAGTGTTTGTGAGAGCCGTTCTCAGCATTTTGGTGTCAAATTAATTGTTTTAAGTTTTTAGGATTGCTTAAAAATGTATTCTTTGTAGATTTTTCCAAGTTACCATGATGCTTTATTAATAAACATTAATACCGAGCATTAATTTTAGGTCAGGCATTAAGTGCTCTACATGTATTAACTAGTTTAAGCCTTCCAACAATTTTGTGAGGTAGGCATCTATTGTTATGCCCATTTTACAGATTGGGAAACCAAGATGGAAAGGTGTCAGTAAAATATCCTGTGCTAAAAAGATATGACATTCTCTCTCAGAGAGAGAGCGATCACAAGTAGGCAGAGAGGCAGGCAGAGAGAAAGGGGGAAGCAAGGCTCCCTGCTGAGCAGAGATTCCCAATGCCCAGCTCGATCCCAGGACCTTGAGATCATGACCTGAGCCGAAGGCAGAGGCTTAACCCACTGAGCCACCCAAGCGTCCCTAATATTTACTTTCTGCTAGGTGTTTCCTGAGTCCTATTTCTTCTTCACTGCAATCCTGTAAAGTAGGCTATCATTTTCTCCAACACCTAGATGTAGAATTATTTAACCAGTTTGCTCAGAATTGGGAATCCAAGATTTGAGGGTTTTTTTCCTAAGATTTTATTTATTTATTTGACAGAGAGAGAGACAGAGAGAGAGAGGGAACACAAGCAGGGGGAGAGGAAGAAGCAGGCTTCCCGCTGAGCAGGGAGCCTGATGCAGGGCTCCATCCCAGGACCCTGGGACCATGACCTGAGTCAAAGGCAGATGCCTAACCCTCTGAGCCACACAGGTGCCTCAGAAACCAATATTTGAATTCAACCTGCCTACTATAAAGCTTGTGCTTATACCACCATTAGGGATAATTTCATTGTATGTGCCAGCTTTATTTGGCTTTAGATATCCAGAAGGACTTTTAAATTATATTTGGATTCAGTAGAGATCAATTAGTGATGTCTGCCATGGGAAGGGATCAGATAGGAGAAAATACCCACCATACCTTGCAATCCCTGTATCTCCTGAAAACACAAGAGTCAGGAAGTGAGAGTGCAGATGATTCCGGGGCTTACAATCCTTCAACTTACAATTTTTCAACTTTATGGTGGTATAAAAGTGATACTATATATATATATATATATATATATATATATATATACACACACACTCTATATGTGTGTTTATATATATATATATTTTGTATCACTCTTTTTTTGCCTATGTTGTAAAGTAAGCTCCACACCCAGTGCAGAGCCGAACAGGGGGACTGAATCCACAACCCTGAGATCGAGACCTGAGCTGAGATCAAGAGTCAGACCCTTAACCAACTAAGCCACATAGGCATCTTAAGAGTGATACACATTCAGTAGAAACCATAGTTTGAATTTTGAATTTGGATCTTTTCTTGGGCCGGTAATATACAGTATAATGCTTTTTTGGTGCTGAGCAGTGGCAGTGAACCACAGCTCCCAGTCAGCCCCATGATCACAAGGTTGAACAACTGATATATTTAAACTATTCCGCACCCACACGATCATTCTGTTTTTCACTTTCAGTACAGCAATGAATAAGCTTTATGAGATATTCAACACTTTTTATAAAATAGGCATTGTGTTAGATGATTTTGCCCAACTGTAGCTAATGTAAGTATTCTGAGCATGTTTAAGGAAGGCGAGGCTAAGGTGTGCTGTTCAGCATTTTCAGCTTAAAATATTCTTGACTTATGTTGGGTTTATGTTAACCCCCTTGTAAATGGAGGAGTATCTGTAGAGTACGTCCAGGGCCATCAAAAGCTTGAAGGGGGCACCTGGGTGGCTCAGTTGGCTAAGCAACTGACTCATAGTGTTGGTTCAGGTCATGATTTCAGGATCATGAGATCAAGTCCCATATCAGGCTCTGCACTCAGTGCGGAGTCTGAGATTTCTTCTGTCCTTCCCCTTACTCGTGCTCATTTGTGTGTGCTCTCTTTCAAATAACTAAATAAAATCTTTAAAAAAAAAGAAAGAATTTTTTTTTTTTTTTAGATTTTGTTTATTTATTTGTTAGAGAGAGAGAGAGAGAGAGAGCGCGCATGAGCACAGGCAGACAGAGTGGTAGGCAGAGGCAGAGGGAGAAGCAGGCTCCCGCTGAGCAAGGAGCCCGATGTGGGACTCGATCCCAGGATGCTGGGATCATGACCTGAGCCGAAGGCAGCCGCTTAACCAACTGAGCCACCCAGGCGTCCCAAAAAGAAAGAATTCTTATATCTCAATGCTAAGAAAGAAAAAAAAACAGCATTAAAAAAGAAGCTTCAGCAGGGCTGCCATGATGAGTCTCTCTCAAGCTTCTGTTGTGAAAGGTACTATTGAAAAAAAAGGAAAAGCAAATTGATTTCTTTAAAATTTGGTGTGTAGCCTTTGGAGTTATGTTTGTTGCTTTGGGAGTTTTGTAACTAGTTCTTAGTTTAAATCAATTTTCACTCTACCCAGTGGCATTGATAATTTAGTTTGTAATTCTAGGGCAAAACTTTTTTTTCAGAGTGAAATCTGATTTTTTTTTTTTTTATAGTAAAGTTTGTTGAGTACAAAGCTCCCAAAGAGGGGGGTACCTGAGAGGGTTGTCCTGAAATCTAATTTTAGAATAGTTTTGAGAGAGACTTACAGTGTTTTGACTGATTCTTTATATACATTTCTTAGCCACACCCTCAGTTCCTAAAATTTGGCCAACACTTTTTGGTAAATCAGTCATAATTTGAAGATGCAGGACAATTCTGCTTCATTTAATCATTCTTAGGCATTTAGCAAGCATAGATGAGAGCAAGATATTTACCAGTTTTATTCACTATAGTATGTTCCAGGAGCCTAGGACAGTGCCTCAGAGATGGCCCTCAGTAATAGATATGTGTTGAATAATAGATGAACGTAGTTATTATTTGTTTTGTCGATACTTTGAATGATCTTGTGTATTCAGCAAAATTTGTGATGCATTCTTATCACTCTTTCCTGTCTTGTACTATTACCTTCATATGTATCAATGCTAAATACCCCAGTTCCATTGCAGGGTCCTTCGGAAGAGGGATTGTGTCTTGCACTTTGCACTTTGTAAATATCCCCTCAATACCTGAGAGAGTGCCTTGAACAAAGTAGGTGTTCTAGGAATGAATCTACTTGTGGTCAAGTAGAAGATCAGAAGTATGGTTTGATCAGTTGGAGACCCAACGATCAGATTTGATGTGACAGACTCAGTATTTCCTTTCTCAGATTCTTTTAAACATCTCCAGTAACTGCAGGGTGGGGTGGGAGGGAGAGTTTGCAGTGATGGAACCTGAAGCTTTTGGAGCTCTTTTGGAAGCAATCCAGGGAGGGACATATGTCTGTCTTACTCTCACTCCAGATGAATCGGACAAAGGTTGATGAGGAGGAGTATTGGAACAGCTCCAAGTTCAAGGCTTTCACCTTTGACGACGAAGATGATGAACTCTCACAGGTAGGTTTTTGTGAACAATTGGCGCAGGTCACACCTCCACAGTGCCACTCTAAAATTCCTTTCCCTGATATCCTTGGTAACCTGGCTTTTGACTGTGTCTCCCTTAGGCTCAAAAATGTTTTGGGTCAGATCTTTAGAAAAATCTTCATAGAGAAGAGCTCAGAAAAAAGAGCCAGAAGGATTGTAAAAACCAACTCTCTGCCCTTCTTACTTTTATTCTTAAGGTGATTTCAGTTTCTTTTTTTCCCCTCAGAATCCCAGGTCTTTTATCATGTGATGTAATTTGTTATTTTTGCACGATGAACTGGACTGGATGTTGTCTTTATTGCTTCTGTTTTACAAATGGGGAAATGGGTTTATTTTTGGAGAGCTGGATAAAACTCACTCAGGTTTACACAGCAAGTCATTGCCAGGTATATGATTAGAACTTAAAAGCAGCTTTCGTTCCTTCTAAGTCTTGCCACTGGACTGCAGTGTTGGCTAAAAAGCAGTTTGTTTTCTTGGCAAATATTTTGCCAGCGAGGCGTTCGACTGCAGCAAGTGTTGGCCATCTCCAGTCCCAATGGCAACCTTCTTGGTTGTCAGAGAGAGGTGAGAAGTAGTGACTGCCTGAGTTCCCTGCCTTATGTCCCTCTGCAGCTAAAGGAATCCAAGAGAGCAGTGAATAGTCTTCGCGACTTCGTGGATGATGAGGATGACGATGACCTGGAGAGAGTCAGCTGGAGTGGGGAACCTGTGGGAAGTAAGTAGAGGAGGCTGTAGGAAGGGACTGATCCTCAGGGTTCTTGTCACTAATGAAGGCGCCACTTGCTTGTCTCCTCAGTGCTTGTTAGGAAGGGGAAAGAGGGGAGACTATTTTTAGATGAGCATACATTTAGAAATTTAACCCCAGAAGAAACTTGAGGACACAACAGCAGTAGTTGCCATATGGCTCTCCAGGTCTGCCATCCTGGAGCTGTCTTGGCTGGCTATTTCAGACCCATTTAGGATGCTTGTTAAAGTTAGGTTCCTAGGCTTTACTCCAGAGACTGATTTAGTAGGTCTTGGGGGTGGGGGTTGGGATGGGGGGGGTCTTAATTTATCATAGGTACTGCAGGTGCTTCTGATATTCAGTCATATTTGGAACTGCTGGCTTACTTGCTCTTAGCCGGCTGGCAGGACTGACTTCCTTAGCCACCAGGCCTCGCTGTCTGGCTATTTTATAATACCACTTAACACCTTCACAGAGTCCATCTGATTTTTAAGAATATTTTAAAAAATTTTCTTAATATAGGAAATACCATCAGGATTTGAAAATCAAGTATTTTAGGCATACAGTGCAAAGTTGCCCTCCCACACTATCATGCATCTACTATTCTCAGTTCCTTCTATCCCAAAACACTGCTGTTGTTTGCTTCGTACGTGTTCAACTGGAGATTCTTTTTACGTGTGGAAATGCATATAGGAATTTATTCTTACTCCCCTTTTTTACACCAGTGGTAGCATCCTTTATACCCTGCTCTTTTCACTTGCCAATATAGCTTGGAGATCTTTCTGTATCCATACATAAAGAAATTTCTCACTCACTCTCTCTTAAAACAGGAGCATAGTATTATGTTGTATGGATTTTCCATAACTTATTTAACCATTCCACTTTTTTTTTCTTTAAAGATTTTATTTTTTTGACAGAAAGAAAGAGAGCACAAGCGGGGGAATGGCAGAGGGAGAGGGAGAAAAGCAGGCTCCCCGCTGAGCAGGGAGCCTGATGTGGGGCTTGATCCTAGGACTCCAGGATCATGACCTGAGCAAAAGGCAGACTCTTAACCGACTGAGCCACCCAGGTGCCCCAACCAGTCCACTTTTGATGACCTTTAGATCATTTCCAATCTTCCCTTGTTTATACTGCTATCGGTAACCTTGTTTCCTGCCCAATATGAGTGCACGAAAGATCAGTTTTTAGAGTGAAAACACTGGCACAGGGTATTGGCATCTGTACGGGGTCCACGTTGCCAGGTTGTTCTCCACAGGGGTTGTACTGCCACCAGCAACGTTCGAGTGTTCCTGTTTCCCCACAGCCTTACCACCGGAGTGTTATCAGACTTTGGATCTTTGCCAGTCTTCTCGGGGCCAGCGGTATCGCAGCGTACTTTACTTTGTGTGATTCGCTTGTTAAGTGTGAGGTTGAGCATCTTTTCCTAAGCTTAATAGCCACTTGAATTTCCTTTTCTGTGATCCATTTATTCATTTCCTTTGCTCCTCTTTCTGTTGATTAGTCTGTTTGATTTTATCCCTTCTCCCTGCTCCGGCTTTCTAAGTCCATGTCAGTAAGGGACCAGGGCCTCTGGTGAAAACTCTTAGTGTTTATCAGAATGCTGGACATCAAGGATTCTTTTGGATGAGAATCACTTAGTTCTTACTATGTCACAGGTATCTCATGGTCCATCAAAGAGACTGCTGGCAATAGCGGGTCAAGCCAGGAGGGGCGTGAACAGCTAAAGAGCCGAAACAGCTTCTCCACTTACGCGCAACTACCCAAACCTCCTTCTACCTACTCCCTGAGCAGCTTTTTTAGAGGTAAAGAGTGATGATTAAAGGGACAGAGAGTCCTCCTTTTCTCTTTAAAAAAAAAAAAAAAAAAAAGTCACTCAGGCTATGATTTTCATTTATTCTGGAAGAAAAAGATTATTGGAGGATAAAGAATTACCTTTGGAGCTGACAGGGATTAAAAGTGGGAGAAATGAGAGAAATTCAGAGGGATCGGACTGGGTTTTAGGAACGTGAGGAGCAAAACTGGTATTAGCTCTGTGGCAAGTACTGAAGAAATTTGCTTAGGTCAGAATTCCTGCCTACCCCTGTGGGTATCTGTTGGGAACCCTTGTGCACTGCTAGTGGGGATGTAAAATGGCACAGCCCCTGTGGGGCACAGTATGGCAGTTCTTCAAAAAAAAGCCAGCCAGACATACAGGGCCAGATACGGAATGGTTCCATTTCTGTAAGATACTTAGCATAGTCAGGTTCATGAAGACAGCAAAATAGTGGTTACCAGGGGTGGGAGGTAAAGAGGCATGGGGAGTTACTGTTTAATGGGTAGAGAGTCTCATTTTGGGACGATGAGAAGGTTCTGGAGATGGATAGTGGTGATAGCTATACTCAGTGCTGCTGAACTGTACACTTAAGAATGGTATAAAAAATTCTAGTTTAGGTCACGTATATTTTACCACAATTTAAAAAATTTTCCACCCTGTGTGTCTCATGGCACCTCAAATTTCTGAAGTTGAATGGAGGTATTTTTTTTTTTAAGCCTCGAGTTCCCATATTACATAAAAAGGTTCTGTACGTACTGTATCCTTAACCAAGTCTGAAATGGCTCTCACTTGAACTATTGACCTCTTTCCTTATATGCTCTTTACCTTCAGGGAGAACTAGACCTGGAAGCTTCCAGTCCCTTTCTGATGGTAAGCACTGATCCTCTGCTCTTGATTGCTGTGGGAGATGTTACTGATATGGGGTGCAGTCTGGGGAGTCATGGGGACTGGTGGTAATTAGAATTTCTTCTGAATCTACTACCACTATTATTAGAGAAATTTTCTGATACTGAGTAAGGAGGTCAAGATCGTTCTGGCTGTAGGAGTAAGGGATGAATTCTAGGGATGCTGTCTTTGGGGAGGAGCTGAAGTCTACTTTGGGCCGTAAGGGTACCTAAGATGCCTTGGGACCTCACAAGTCAAAAAAGGTGTGTGAGAGGGAAGCAGAAGAGGAAAGGATTGACCTGAAGATGGTGTTCTGAGCCAGCTGCCTGTTCTGTTTCAGCTCTGTCAGACGTACCTGCCAAAAGCTATGCTCCAGAGCTGGGCCGACCCAAGGGGGAGTACAGGGTGAGTTATACTTTGCACTGCACAGTTCAGAGCACTTTGAAGTACATTATCTTGCTTGATCTTCCCAACTTTTTGAGCAGCTATTATTTTAACTTCTTTATAGATAAGAAAACTGGATATCTAATAAAATAAAATAAAAATCTAAAAAAAAAAAAAAGAAAAGAAAAGAAAACTGGATATCTAAACACCAGGGCTTGCCTTGGATCTCACAGCTGTTAAGTGATATAACTGGGACTCACAATCTATTTTCTGATTCTGTCTTGGTACACATTCCTTACCCATTATACTGCCTTTTGGAGGCTGTATTTTGAAACTTTTTTGATCATTGCTATGGTCTGGAAGCTTGGTGGAGCTCATTTTCCCAAGAAGCACATAACAAAGCACATTGATTCATAAGGAAGAAGCTGTATCATAAGATCCAGAAGAGGAACATGTTTTCCTCTTTCCTTCTGTCTGTAAGACCATTCTTCAGAATCCCAAAATGTGACTAACTTGTGTCTGAGGAATGAAATCCTGAACCAGTAGGCATAGGGTTTTGTCAGTTGATACCTTCCCTCTTTGATCCATTTCTTCTTGCTTTCATTGACCCTGTTCTAATTCCTTCCCTGTTCTTGTTCCTTCAGAACAAGACCATCCCTGTTCTTCATTTTTTTTTTTCATTCATTCCCTCCCACAAAATATTTCCCTATCAGAGAATAAAGATGAGTTTTAGGTGAGGATCTGGAACACTGATAATTTTGATACCTTAACTTCTTGAGATGCATGTGTTGCTAACATTCCAGGATTACAGCAATGACTGGAGCCCCGGTGACACAGTGCGACGCCTCCGGAAGGGCAAGGTAAGGTCACTGGAGAGAGGATTCTTGTGGGGAAAAACGCCACCATGGCTGGGAGAAAATATTTTCAAAATACATACATTGTAAAGGATTTTTATCCAGAATATACAAAGAATAATGATTATCTTTAATAAGATAACCCAATAAAAAACTTGGCACAAGATTTAACCAGTTATATCAGAAAAAAGTTACATGAATGGCCAAAGAGCACTTGAGAAGATCTTCCACACCAAGTTATCAAGAAAATGTCTGTTAAAACTGTGAGATACTACTATACAGCCACTAGAGTGGCCAAATTTAATACTGATCATACCAAGCATTGGGAGGCTGTAGAGGAGCTAGAGCTCTCAAACAGAGAGAGCAAGAAAGTGAAATGTTAAAACTACTCTGGAGGGGCACCTGGGTGGCTCAGTGGGTTAAAGCCTCTGCCTTCGGCTCAGGTCATGATCCCAGGGTCCTGGGATCGAGCCCTGCATCAGGCTCTCTGCTGATCAGAGATCAGCAGAGAGCCTTCTTCTCTCTCTGCCTGCCTCTCTGCCTACTTCTTCTCTCTCTGCCTGCCTCTCTGCCTACTTGTGATCTCTCTGTCAAATAAATTAATGAAATCTTAAAAAAAAAAAAAAAACTTCTGGAAAATAGTCTGGCAGCTTCTTACAAAGTTAAACATACACTTAATTTTATTGTAGACCTTTACAATCCAAGATAAGTGAAAACATATGCTCGAAGATATATATCCAGGGGCACCTGGGTGGCTCAGTAGCTTGAGTGTCTGACTTTTGGTTTCAGCTCAGATCATGATTCAGTGTCCTAGGATTGAGCCCTGAATCGGGCTCGTGTTCTGTGCAGAGCCTGCCTGTCCCTCCCAGTCTGTGACCCCCACTTGCTGTGTGTACGCTTTCTCACGCGCACGCACTCTCTTTCTAACAAATAAATAAAATCTTTTAAAAAAGACTTGTACACAGATTTTTCATAATAACTCTATTCATAATAGCTCCCCAAATGGAAAATATCCCTTAGTAGGTAAATGGATAAATGGTAGTATAGCCATACAATGAAAACTACTTACCAGTGAATGGGAGCAAACTAGCAGTACTCATCACGACATATAGATTCCTCTGAGAATTGTGATATTGAGTGAAAAGTCAGCTGTAAAAGAGTACATCTTGCATGATTTTATTTCTGGAATTCTAGGAAAGGGAGACTTCAGTGACTGAGAGATGAGTGGTTGCCAGGAGCTAAGGATGGGAGGAGGGTGTTGGCGTCAAAGCCTACGAGGGAACTTTTTGGCGTGATGGAGTTGTTCTGTATCTTGGTGGTGGAGCAGTTCCACGGAATTTTATATGTGCTTGTCAAACTCACTGAACTCTACACTTGGGTCGATTTTATTGTACGTAGACTATACCTCATTAAAGAGAGAACTGGTCATCTCCGCCCTTACGCTTTGGCAAGACTCCATCAGGACATCAAGACTTCTTGCACACTAATTCTGTTCTTATTCTGCCAGGTCTGCTCACTAGAAAGATTCCGCTCCTTACAGGACAAGTTACAACTCCTAGAGGAAGCAGTAAGCATGCATGATGGAAACGTCATTACTGCGGTAAGTTGCGCGTTTTGTTTGTCTGCTTAATTGTGGTTTTCATTACTTTCTCAAAGTCCTGTCAGAATAGGACTTTAACATTTTAGGTTAAATGTCTAGTAGAGATCCTGGATTCCTCTTCAAGTGTAGGATTCTCAGTGATACATGCTCTGAGACTCAGCTGGCAGGAAATGCATTGTATGTGGAACTCTAGATGATAAGCAAGAAGCAACAGGTTGGCTACTCTGTTCTAAAAAGTAATCTGAGCGGTGCCTGGGTGGCTCTCTTGGTTGAGGGACCGACTCTTGATTTCAGTTCAGGTCATAATCTCAGGGTCGTGAGATCAAGCCCTGCGTGGAGCTCTGTGCTCAGCGGGGGGTCTGCTTGGGATTCTCTCTCTGCTTCTCTCCCTGCTTGTGTGCGCACGTGTAAGTGCACATGCGCGTGCTCTCCCAAATCGTTAAAAAAATAAAAACAAAAAAGTGATCTGAGGCAGAAGTATGAGAGCAGTGTCTCCCATAGGGAGGTATCTCTTGCCAGTATGGGAATGGGCAGGTGGACTCCTTTCAGACACAGCTCAATTCCAGATGTCTGTCACCCGGCCTTCTGTCCCATAGAGAAATCTGTTGTCTGGATGTGCCAAGACTCCTAACGAGTCGCTGACCTCATTCCTACACATCAGGAGCTCAGGGCAGGGCTTTGTGTTTGAAAGGTTACACAGGGTAATTTACTCTTTATTCTCTTTTCCTCTAGGTTCTGATCTTCCTGAAGAGGACCCTGAGCAAAGGTGAGCGTGGATTGAGAGAAATTATCAGTTGACAAGATGCCTGCTACATTTGAAGGGAGGATGGCACTGGGGCCTCCATACCAGAATTCACCATCATCAGCTGTTTCAGAGACAGCGGGGGGCCCAGGACTTCAGAGTACTCATCTCATCTGTAAGGGCACTTGTTCGTCCTGCAGGGTGATAACTACATGAACTCCAAAGCCTCCCTGCTCGCCAGACAGGCACGTGGCTCTGTTGGTTTGAGGACCTCAGAGTCCATGCCAGGTGCCCGCTGGTTGGGGTGGGGAGAACTGAAGTCTGACTGAAGGGCCAAGAGGGGCCCTGGATCGTGAGGTGTGTTGGTGGTGGGTTGAGCCAGAGGAACTGGTACCATAAAAAGCTGTTCCTCACTTGGGATTGGCTTTGAGATGTTTGGAACGTATGAGGAAGGGGAGCAGTTTCACAGCTGAGTGTAACGTACTTTAATCTTTCCCCGCCTAACTCCCGCCTGCCCGCCAGAGATCCTGTTCCGAGAGCTGGAGGTGCGACAGGTTGCCCTGAGACATCTCATTCACTTCCTTAAAGAGATAGGGGATCAAAAGCTGCTTTTGGACCTCTTCAGGTAAGAACTGATCATCTTGTGCGTGAAGTTCACTAAGTACTTTACTCAAGGCTCGCTGGAGGATACAAAGAGAAAAGAAAGACACTGTCCTTTTTTGCTGTTAGGTGAGATACTGAAACGCGACAGGGTAACTAATAATGCCCCTCAGCCGGCGATAAAATGATCGTGTAGCAGGGGTTAAGAACCAGGCCCTGGAGGCCAACATGCCCGCGTTGAATCCGGGCACCACCACTTTGTTCCTAGAGTGACCTTGAGCAAGTTACCCAACCACTCCAAGTGTCAGTTCCACATCAATAAAATGGAAATGATGATTCCTGCCCCACAGGTCATGAAGATTAAGAGTCACTGTGGGGAGAGCACTTCGTGTAATGCCTAGTCTGTATTAATAATATTTTTAAGCATTTTATTATAAAAGACTTAGAATAAAGGTATTTCTTATCAGTTGGTTCCCAGTGATGCCAGTGGGAAGTACAGTGGAAGAGCAGAAGCAGCAAATACAGTTTTCAGTCAGGATACGCAAAGAAAGCCTCATGGAAGTGGTTAGGAATTGAGACTAGGTAGGAATCTGGTAGGCGGAGAGGCAAGAGGTGGGCATATCTGCTGGAGGCCCAGGGTGTGGGGGGGTGTTCTACCAGGTTTTCCTTCCTTCCCTATCTCATTCTAATCAGTAGAAACTATTTCCTGCCAGTACATTAAAATGTATCTCTATTACGTCCTTTCTTCAAT
This sequence comes from Lontra canadensis, assembly GCF_010015895.1. Lineage (NCBI taxonomy): Eukaryota > Metazoa > Chordata > Mammalia > Carnivora > Mustelidae > Lontra > Lontra canadensis. Next base: position 1,419,343 of record NW_022631167.1, on the reverse strand, counting down.
GTCAGGGAAGTGGTTGGAACCTCTTTTTAGGCTGATATATGGTCCAGCATAACTCCAGTTACGCAGTGCCTCTAGCACAGTGATGAGCTGTCCCAGAGTCGGAGGTGGGGAAAGCAGATCACCTGCCCAGGGCCAAGATTACAGATGGTTAGACAGGGATTTGCAGAAGCCATGTTCATTGAGGCAGGCTGTTCCCTTCCTCAGTTCCCTTCCTTTCCAATCAAGAAAGCTTTATTAAGCATCAGCGTCAGGTCAAAGCTGTGATTTAATTACAGTGGTCCATTCAGAATAAGAAGGAATCAGAAGATAAAGTCCTTGTTCTCCAAGGCCTTACACCATTGGGAGAAACATAGCTTTTTCTACACTGTATGTGAAAACAACAGAGAACAATATAGGAAATTTCTTTCCAAGATTGTACTGTCAGAGAAGAGTGCTTAATCTTTCCAAAAAGCCCTGTAAGATTACCGCTGGACCTTTATGTGGAGTCTCTGAGCCTTCCTATCAGGCCTGTTAACGTTACAAAGTTGCTAGGGGCCTGCAGTGCTTTCATTGCTTTTCACTCAGAGTGATCAGGGGAACAATGATATCTGATGCACCATGTGTTTTCAAGAGATTGCTGGTGGTAGAAAGTTTAAGAAAAGGAGGGCTTACTCATGTATGGAGGTGAATTGAATTTGAAATTGTGTTTCTCCTAGAGCAGTCATACTGTTTTGTGAGGTTATATTGCCACACATCAATAGCTAAAAATGCCCTGCTCCCTTCTGCTTCTTCCCAGGTTCCTAGATAGAACAGAAGAGCTTGCGGTAAGTGTGGCCTTTGTTTCAGTTGGGGACCGGTTTAATAGAAATCTAAGCCAAAACCCAGTCTCCGAGATCAGACTACTTAACGGTTTTCTTCCTTTGGTGTTGATCGCATCCAAAAGAAAAAGGCATCTGGGAAGCCTGAAAACTTAATCCAAATGATGTAGTTTCTTTTTGGATGCTCTTTTGATAGGACTTATGAATAAATATTTTTTTGAAGAATGAATAAAAACTGGCCTGCTCAGTTTATAATTTTATTTTAGTTTCTAGTTGTTTTCAGTTCCTGGTTTGTAGGAGCTTTTGGGTTTTGGCTTCCAATACTAGAAAATGTTGTAAGTTTAGAGGGATGAGAAACCAGATATGGGTCAGAAGGAAGATAGGTCAAGCTGGTGGTACACTCAATACACATATTTGGCTGAGAGCTTGACGACTGTTAAAACTGATTTTTGGCAGAGTTTCACCATTACAGAATAAACTCCTAGAATACAAGAATAAAGCTGAAATTGTACCAAAAATTTCATTCTATTATTATTCTATTATTATTAGTAGTAGTGATCTACTTCTAAAAGTTTGCCGTTATAGTACAGGGGTTAGAATTCCTCAGCACCAGCAGTGGCCATCCCTGCCATTTCATTCTGTGAGTTACTGCACCGCATGTTGGCGGTGAGATCAGTGGTCACGTTCAGCTAACCTGAGAATCTTGCTCCCCTTTGCCCAGCAGAAGGTAATTCAGGAAAATGTTTTTCAGTAACATTTTGTAAAAGGAACTTGTAGTTAATATTCAAGGCATGGGAAACTCTCCGAAATCCTTTATCATAATGTACTGAAAAGGACTGGCAGTCTGTAACAATCATTTGGAAAAGCTTTTTGTTTACATTTTTTTTTTTTATCTCCAGAGATTTGAAACTGTAAGGAAGTTTTTCCTACAGCATTCTTACAAAGTTTTGATTTGTGAAAATAAATGTGTTTTGGGTAACTCATTTTCCTCTGAAACTTTCTTATTTTCTCCCTTTTGCTATTATTTTTGAACTGAAGATGATTTATCATGAATGCTGTTGTATGTAAACTTAGTTTTCCAACCTTGCAAACTTCAGAAATGGCCAAGTTAACAGTCTGCTTTCAGTTTATCTTCATAGAGTGGGAAGGTTACCTAAATGGACTTTATTGAAAGGCTTAAGGCCAAAAGGAAATTGAACAATAAAAATTAACTATAACTCTTAAAGATGACTTTCTTTGATACTAGGAATGATTATATGCCAGATATTTCATGCAGATTAGATTTTGGTATAATCTCTTCATTTACATTTTTATACACTTGTTTCTAAAAGGATATACTGACCTTCCTAAAGCCAGTTCGTTCTCTTAATATTGATATTAACTGTCAGTCTGTTAATTTTTTAATCCTTGGAAAGTTTTTTTTAAAGATTTTATTTATTTATGAGAGGGAAAGAGAAAGGAGCAGAGGAAGAGGTCTCAGGACCCTGAGATCATGACCGGAGCCAAAACCAAGAGTCAGAGCTTAACCGACTGAACCACCCAGGCTCCCTGATTCTTGGAAAGTTTTAATAATTGTACACAAAATTGCAAGTTTTACAATCACCATTCATTATTGCATCAATTAATCCTTGTAATAATAAATAGGGATTTAAACTTAAATTCTTTTCTTGGATTCCGAAACGGAAAGCACATAAGGAGATTTTCTTTCAGAGTTATGTGTGGAACCTGTAGCATTTGACTGTGAATCTTTAATCGGTGTCAGCAGTGAATCAGAGGACAGGGCTTATTCCTGTCATTTATATCGTTAATTACTAGATATTTACAGGGTCATGTTATCATTGATCATGTATAATGTCAAGGGTGCCAAAAATAATGCTGAAGTAAGCATTTAGTTCTTTGGCCTTTCAAAGGCTAAGGCTGAAAGCAAAAGCTGGCTTTAGTTAAATAGTGAGGCTGAAGCCAGGCTTCGGGGTAAAGCTAGGCGTGCACCTACTCAGTACTTCATTATGGGCAAGCACTTGTCAGGTAAGCGCTTCCTATGGTGATGGCCGTCTTCTCCATCTGTGCTATTGGACACGGGAGCACTAGTCACATGGTAAAATGACTAATGTAAGTAAGGATAGGAATTGTTCAACTTAATTAATTTAAAGGTAAATGTAAACTAAACGGGGTAGTGCTTACTGTATTGGGTATTGCAGTTATAGATAAACCCAAGAGTGATTTTGAAGATTTTTAAGAATTTTTTATTTATTTGACAGAGAGGGAGAGCACAAGCAGGGGGGGCAGCAGAGGGAGAGGGAGAAGCAGGCTCCCCCCGAGCAGGAAGCCCAACATGGGGCTTGATCCCAGGACCCTGAGATCATGATGACCTGAGCCGAAGGCAGATGCTCAACAGTCTGAGCCACCGGTGCCCCAAGATTTTCTTTTTTTTTTTTAAAGTAATCTCTATACCCAGGATGGTATTTTGAACTTAAAACCCCGAGATCAAGAGTCGCATGCTCTACTTACTGAGCCAGCCAGACCCCAAAGAGCAATTTTCAATTACTGTCTACCCTCTCCCTACCTGCTGCCTGTCCACACACAGAGGAATCTTTAATAATGAAGAGTTTAGTTTTTTAAGGATGTAAAGGCTACTTACATCGCTACTTCACCCTTTAAAGGAGGCAAAATAGACAAAATGGTTCAAGCCTTTCATTCATTCATTCATTCATTTATCTTGTAGCTGTCTCATTATCGTGAGCACTTGAACATTCAGGACCCTGAGAAACGAAAAGAATTTCTTAAGACCTGCATTGGGTAAGTCTAGGGAAGAAATGTTTTTAACTCTAAATATTCTTAGACAGAGAACTGAAGAGACTAAATGAGGGTGGAGGCGATAGGTAGTTGAAGGGAAAGGCTAACGGTGGGTCATACAAGCATCATTAAAGGTGGTCTCACTCAGTGATTCCAGACAGTAACTCCCCAGTAGAGTTTTCACTGATGGGTAGTAAATTGAGAAAAATAAAGAAAATATAAAGAGGTTTTTTTTTTTCCTACTGTCAAATTTATCTAATTTGAAAGTCTGCCTTTTATTCTGGGATTTTTTTTTTTTTCCTCCTCTCTCTCCCTTTTTTGGGGGTATAATAGGATGTAATTTTTTTTTTATGACTTTATATATTTTAAAAAAGGTTGGCAACACTTTACGTTCCATATTGTTTTCAGTGTTACTGGTCCCTGAGACCCCAAAGCACAGGAACCACTGATTCAGTACAGGTGTTCATCCGGATATAAGTCCCTGTAAAAACCAGCCCCACATAATACTCTTCCAGTGATGAGCACTCGGTGCTCTTGGAAGTAGCTATTCTGTTGTTGGACAACCCCCATTATCGTAAAATTCTTTTTTATATTGAACTAAAACTTGCTTCCTTCTGTCTTTCAAGACAGGCATAGAGTCTACACAGTAGGTCTTTTTTTTTTTTTAAGATTTTATTTATTTATTTGACAGAGATCACAAGTAGGTAGAGAGGCAGGCAGAGAGAGATGGAGAAGCATGCTCCCTGCTGAGCAGAGAGCCTGATGTGGGGCTCGATCCCAGAACCCTGAAACCATGACCCAGGCTGAAGGCAGAGGCTTAACCCACTGAGCCATCCAGGCACCCTACACAGTAGGTCTTAATTCACATTCAGTATTCACAGTTGCTTTAGTCATTCCTCATGGGATAGGAGTTCCAGGATTCACATTTAGAAATTTGTCTTTGTCCATGCAATCCTTAGTTTTAATGTTACCAGATACTAAGCTATGTCATAGTGGCCTCTGGTGAACAAAGAGGAATGTTGGAATAGTGAAGTAACTGAAACCTATTGCTGTCTCCCTTTATCTCTTCTATAAAAATTGGCTGTGGCTCACACTTACCTGGGATAGTGTAACTGAGTTTCAGAATTCTTTGGGGGTGAGTAGAGTACTGGACTAAGGCAGTACTTTCTAAAGAAGAGACTGTGAACTGGAAGCTTAATTCCTGGCATTATATCTTGGTTTACCACGTATGACTTTTAGGCAAGATACTGTTTGTCCCTCAACTTTTTTCATGTGTAAGAGGATGGGACCCTTGATATCTGTGTGGATATGTGACATTCTTATCAGCCTATACACGTACCTCTATGCCTAGTAATTTAATTTTACCTTATACCTCTGCAGTAGGAAATAGCTAACGATTGTAAGCCCCTCCTAAAGAGAGTTAAGCATTGACATTAAGGCCAGACAGGAACCACAGGGCTTCACTGGGATGTGGATGCTGGGCATTCGGCTAGGCTCACTCATACACTAAGTGACCCGTTCGCCAAATGTTCCAGCTCCTACAGTGAGAGGTTTCTAACTCATTGCTCAGCAAAACCACTGATGACTGTATAGTTTGTGGACTTTCAGGATCGCTCTTTTTTTTTTTTTTTTTTTTTGAGGTTTTATGTTTTTTTAAGTAATCTGCACCCAACAGAGGTCTGGAACTGACAACCCTGAGATCCAGAGTTGCACACTCTACTGACTGAGCCAGCCAGGCACCCCTCAGGATCCCTCTTGAATTGGCAAAACCTAAAATACAAAATCCCAGCCAAGGGTCTATTCTCTTTCCTCTCTCTCTGCCTTGCAGGAATGCTCTAACGGTGCATTGGGATCAGATTTGTGAGGTGCTGTGAGCCTCTTACAGTGGTGGTTTGGTCTACTTGGGTTTGTTTCTTGTTTCGGTAAAGAAAGAGGTGCTAACCTTCTGGCTCTTTACCAGTTTGCCATTTTCAGCAGAAGATTCTGCACATATTCAAGACCATTACACCCTTCTGGAACGCCAGATCATTATTGAGGTTAGACTCCTTGTCGCTACATTTTCTGCTTCAGTGCCAGTGCTCAGTGCCATTCAGCATCTGGGAGACCTCTGTGCTCTGCCGTGTATGTCATTTCCTGTTAACATTCTCTAAGAGCCTTTCATTTCCTCTTTCTGTGATTGCCCTTTTCCCACCATTGTTCTCAGGCTCCTTTTTCTTCTCACTTGCTGCTGACCTGGAAGTTTTTCCTCTCCCCACCCTCCTCAAGAACTCCCATTTCATCCTTACTTCTCCAGTCTTCATTCAGCATGGATCTATCATCATTTTATGGATTTTAAACTCCCCTGGGCTATCCTGGGCAGTTTCTTTCTTCTTTGCCTCTTCCCTAGGAAAGGAAGCACAACTGCTATAGTATTTCGTGTTTCTCTTCTGTCCCTACTCTGCGGACATTGTTGTTTTTTCTCACTTGGTTCACTCCACCACAGGCAAATGATCGACATCTAGAGTCAGCAGGACAGACTGAGATCTTTCGGAAGCACCCCCGCAAAGCTTCCATCCTCAACATGCCGTTAGTGACAACGCTTTTCTACTCGTGCTTCTACCATTACACGGAGGCTGAGGTAGAGGCAAAGTGTGAAAGACCGCACGCACTTGCACCGCACCAGAGGAATAGCGTTTGAAGCCCCTTATTTCAGTATGCTCTTAACAGTGGGTGTACATAGTTTCTGGGGAGGTCTACCTGGAAACTTCCCTGGCCCTCAGAAGGGGTGAGCCAAGAGGGAAAAAGAGGTTTGGAAGGGCTTGCGTGGCTTCCAATGAGCTGGCTTGCTAGGATAGCCCATTCGGTCTCACCAGTGCTGGTCCCACAGCAGTCCCTGCTCAACGGTCCATAATTTGAAATGGGTTCGCATGGTATGAAGAAGAGCAGCAGGGTGTTAAGTATTTGTGTGTACTTAAAAAAATGTTTTTTTGAAGCGGTTCAAGTTTAATGTCATAGGTGGGAATGATCATAATGATCACAAGATTGGCATTAAATTGAGAAATACACCATACCTATTAATCCGGTCTTACTTAGCCCAGTTAGACCTGGTGGAGTTTTTCTCTTAAGTTAACTTCTGGGTTTAAATGGCTACAGAGAGGAACGTACACTGTCTAAGTAGTGGAAAGACAATGTTAGGGTGGTATTTGGGAAAGTCGGTAACAGTAAAATTCCTTCTCCACTTTGATCCTAGGGGACGTTCAGCAGTCCGGTCAACCTGAAGAAGACGTTTAAGGTAGATATAAATTGGTCAGTCTCTGGTAAAGTGGTGTCAGGGTAACTTTGGAATAGCTATTGCTTGGTCACCCTGCACAGGAAGTCCTTTGACAGTCACGGTTAAAGGCAGAAGGAGTGAGTGTGTGGGAAGTGAGGGAAGACCTGAACGGCATGGCCGGCGGCAGTGCTGGGACTTGGGAAGGAAGAGGCTCTTGATAACTTTGCAGGATTTGCATTTGAAGGGACAGATTCAACACCAGGGAATATTTTTGCCTGACTTTCCTAGAACTCTCCCCTGATGCATTTCTACTCCCCCTTAATTCCCCTGGTCTCTGCTTTTTAGATCCCAGACAAACAGTATGTGCTGACGGCCCTGGCAGCTCGCGCCAAGCTTCGAGCCTGGCATGATGTCGATGCCCTCTTTACCACAAAGGTGTGTGCTCTGGGACTGTCTGGTGCCACTGGGGCCTTGGACGTATCATCTTATACTCCATGCTCATGGGGATCTCACATTCTAGTTACTGGGTTACATTTTTCCTCCAACTTTTTATTTTCCAAGATGTCAAACTGAAAGAAAAATTGAAAGAACGGTATAATAAACACACTAGCTGTCTTATTCCACGGATTTAGTAACATTTTTTGCCATATTTGCTTTCTCCTTTTTCTTTTGCTGAACCATTTGAAAGTATGTCACAGACATCATGACACTTCTCCTTTGCATACTTAAGCATTTATTTCAATTATAACCACAGTATTAGTGTCATTTTCAGGATATTTAACATTAATATTATGATATTGTGTCTATAGTCTATATTCAAATCAGCTCATTAGAGCTTTTGGGGTTTTGTGTGTGTGTGTTTGCTGTCAGGATCTGGCCAAGGATCTTGCATTTCTTTGGTTGTCATGTCTCTTTATATTTTAATTTTCATTTTTTCAATAAATAAATAAATATTTTTTCTACTGTGGGTTTGAGAATTTTCTCTCTTTCCGTTTGTTAGGTTTTTGTTATTGTTGTTGTTGCTTGGGTTTTTTTTTAAAGATTTTATTTTTAAGTGATGTCCACACCAATGTGGGGCTCAAACCCATGACCCTGAGATCAAGAGTCACATGTCCACCTACTCAGCCTACCAGCTGCCCCCGCCCTTTTTGGTGGTGGTGGTGGTGTTGGTGGTGGTTAGTTATTAATTAGCTACATTGACTACCAAAGCAATACATGTCTGTGTTAAAATCAAACACTATACAAGAGCATAAATTACATGGAAGTTCCTCGTCCATTGTCTACCTGCTCCTGTCTCAGTCCCTTCTGCAAGGCAAATACTCTTAAAAGTTTGATGGGTAGTTTTCCAGACTTTCCCTCATGAATTTACAAATACATTTACATGAATATAAACACAGAGAATAGGATAGGATTTTTTCTACCCAGATAAGTTCATACAATAAGTATTATAAAGTAAATTGCTTATTTCAAATAGGCATATTTCACAGACTTTTTTCTGCCTAGATCTAAGAACTTATTTTATATATCTGGCTCTTTTCCACCCTCTTAAATTCCTTGACTTTTCTGAAAAAATTCTCTCTCTTCACTTCTCTATCTCCCACCTCCCATCCATCCATGCTTACCACCATGTTACTCTAGTCTGACCATAAAATGTATGGACACAAAGTATGTTGAGTCTGTCTTGCCTAGCTACTGCTGCCCTGTCTTCCCTTTTCAGAACTGGCTGGGCTACACTAAGAAGAGAGCACCCATTGGCTTCCATCGGGTTGTGGAAATTTTGCACAAGAATAGTGCCCCTGTCCAGGTAATGGCCCCTAAAAAGCGTTGCGTGCAGGATCCTCTAGGACACCCAGCTTTCAGCCTCTTACTGGTCAGTGATGGGAGACTTGAGACCTGCTCTGCTTTATCTTAAAGATAACATAATGGCTGTAGTGGACCTTGCGATAGAAAAAGCGAGGAAGGGAAGTTCTCCTCTGCCTTCAGATGTAATCCCAGACTGCCCCTTTCTGAGGAGCATCTACTGTGTTTAGCCTATGTGAAGCACTGAGATACTAATCAAATGATACAAAGGAGAGCTCAGTGAGAAAGGACATCAAGGAGCAATGAGCACAGCACCGGAGCCTATCTAGAGCACACCTGTTGGCCTGGGTACCCAGCTGTCGGGTAAGGCAGTGTGTGCCCTTCCCATCTCTTCTGGGTGAGCGTGGAAGTACTGCATACAGTCTGCCTCATTCCCCATTGCAGAACTTGTCCCATGGTTGATCATGGGAGCGGTAGGCATTAGATAGCAGAACCCTTGCCTTCTTGAGGATTTTTGTTGTCTTCCTTTTAGAGTTCTTTGTTTTGTGGGTCTGGAGGTCATTAATCAGAAGTATCTTTTCCCGTAGGTATTACAAGAGTATGTTAATCTGGTGGAAGATGTGGACACAAAGTTGAACTTAGCCACTAAGTTCAAGTGCCATGATGTTGTCATTGATGTGAGTCCCTAAAAAAAGAGAACCTTGAGTTGGACCCTTGGTGGAGAGTGGGGGATTATGATATTCTCTGTCCTAGATCCTGAGGGGCTTTCAATTTTGACTTGATAGAATGATCTGTCAAGAATTAGTTTGGAAGGAGTTCCCTATATTGTTTTCGCAGCCTTTTGACTATAATCTGTTTTTATAAATTTGTTGCACTCAAGGAATTCACAGAACTGAATCCAGCCACATAAGCTCTATAGACTTCTCTTCAATAAGAAGTTCTATAGGTGTTTGACCCCACTGTCATCCCACTACAACCCCTCAGCCTCTCCTTGAACCTTGGCCCCATGTTGGGAGTGGCAGAAAGAAAAAGGCCCTCGTAGAGAAGGCTGATTGGAGGTTTTATATCTTTTGGTGTACAGACTTGCCGGGACCTGAAGGATCGTCAGCAGTTGCTAGCATACAGGAGTAAGGTGGATAAAGGATCCGCAGAGGAGGAGAAGATTGATGCCATTCTGAATAGCTCGGTGAGCAGCTTATGCCTTCCGCGGTCCCAGGAGACCGTCCTCGTAATACCATCAAGTATATATCCCCAAGGCCTGATAGGGTCAGAGTTTGCAGACCGTCATGGGTACAAGGATCTCCTGCGGGCCTAAGGATCTGAAGCACTGCTTTGAAAAGCGGAAATTATTCCCTTTGGATGTGGGATGGTCCAGTGGTAATCTGGGGACACGGGGATGAGACTTCACATAGCACCGTGGTAGTCGTTAAACGTAGCAGGTAGGAGGTGCTAGTCCAGGGGGTATGGAAGCAACAGCTGCAGATTCGGAATATCCTGATGGGAGTTCCCTGGGGCCAGGTGTGATCTACCTGTTGGAAATAAGTGGGTAAAACAGGTGTTAGCTATTTGGGCAACACAGCTGGCTCATCTCTCATAGTGGGAAGTTGCTGAGCTTTTTGTTAATATGAAGCTTAGCTCCCTGTTTGATGTTTTGGGACCTACTCTGGGATCATCTAAAGCTAGTGAGTCTTGGTCCTATGGAGGGCAGAACCAGAATAAATGGCCTAAATCAGTCTTACAAGGTACAGAATGGGTGTCAGATTCATCTTTGAATAAGCAAACTCCCCCACGTATTAGAAAAACAACTCTTAACTTCCCTCTCCATTCTTCTTCTTCTTTCTTTATCTAACCGTTAGCCTTGTTTTATTGTCCCCTACCTCTTTGTAGGGGTCATGGAAATGGATATGGTTTGTTCTCTCCACAGCAAATTCGATGGAAGAATTAAGTAGCATCAGCTGCCCTGAACCTGCCTCATTTCCTTTCCTGCCTGTGAAAGTAGAGCGTGCTCTTCGTTGGGAGAGTTACGGTACCACACATCGCTTGGACACATCATCGACAGGCAGTGCCTGCTACTCTTAGGACAGAAACCAGCGCCTGGGCACAGACAGCTTCAGACTGATCTGTCCAAGGATCATCGTCTAAGGGCCAAGATCTAAAGCTTTGACTCACGAGGAAGATTTTCTCCACCTGGTGCTCACATGAAGGTGGGAGTAATCTCTAGATTGGGCCCATATTGGGCAAGATCTCTCTTGGTCTGGGAAAAATGACTGCTCTAGAAAAGAAGTTACCTAGACTAAGAGGTCAGGTGTCATAGAGTGGCCACTCCATTCCTCTCAGCTAATTATGACCCTGGACTTGGTGCTGGACATTGGCAGTTCTGCTCTGAATGAAGTCAGAGTAGAACCAAGATGGCTTTCTCCCAAGGGACCTCAGGAAGGGGTGCCAGTAATAGCCAGGACCTGTTGGACGTGCCTTCACACCAGACTGCACAGAGTTCTCCACGTAATGACAGAGATTGCCCAGATGTCGTGTTTCTTCAACCAGTGCCCTCTGCTGCCCCAGTCTAGCCTCTGTCCGAGACTGTGGTTCTTCTCTCACCTGCGCACCGAGATGGCCTTGTGTGGGAGATAAGGACATCCCCGTTATCTTTGCCTCTACTTCTCCCACCCTAGACCCATAACCTTTTATGGCGCTCAGATTCAGCAGTGTTGGAGTGCTCCTCCCTTATGCACAAATCTCATTATTTCACTAGGAGCTTCCAGAAGGTTCACCAGGGCTAAACTCAGAAGCATTTCGGATGGTTAGAATATTAAGATGAAGTTTTCGTTTCACACTTGGTTTTCAACAGGATATTCTGTAATACTAGCCTCCTGCCCTGTGCCAATATTAGCCTCTCTTCTCTGTGACTGAACTGGGTTTCCCCGACATGCCTAAACTCATAATAAAGCTTTTTCCTCCTTGGTGCCTTCTCTTTCCCTTGCAGTTGTTTTGTGCAGGACAGTGAAATAGTTTCCCTGTCTCTTGGGACAAGAGAAACCTGCCTCAGTGACTGTATTCATTATCTGTCACTCTAAGTCATGGAGTAATGGTGTTCTTGGCAAAGAATGACTGTATGGTTAATGGAGCACCAAGCTGGGAGACAAAAGACCTAGCCTCTTCGCTCTACCGCTGACAGGCAGTGTGGTGGGTGATTCCCTTTCTCTGGACTTTCTCTCTGGACTTACTGTCTTAACCTGTCACAGGATGGTGTGTTTCTCTCAGAGTCTGTAGAATTATATGCTCCTGTGCAGTGGTGAAGTGATAGAGGAAAAGGAGCTGTATAGAAGCACACAGCAGGGGGCGCCTGGGCGGCTCAGTGGGTTAAAGCCTCTGCCTTCGGCTCAGGTCATGATCTCAGGGTCCTGGAATCGAGCCCCGCATCGGGCTCTCTGCTCTGCGGGGAGTCTGTTTCCCTCTCTCTCTGCCTGCCTCTCTGCCTACTTGTGATCTCTGTCAAATAAATAAATAAAATCTTAAAAAAAAAAAAAAGTCTGCCTTCAGCTCAGGTCAACATCTCTTGGTCCTGGGATTAAGCCTGGCATTGGCATGGGGCTCCCTGCTGAGTCGGGAATCTGCTTTTCTCTCTCTGCTTCTCTCTCTCTCTGCCCTTCCCCACTGCTCACTCACTCTCTCTCTTTCCCCCAAATAAATAAATAAAATCTTTTTTTTTTTCCCCAAGATTTTATTTATTTATTTGTCAGAGAGAGAGATCACATAGACAGAGAGGCAGGCAGAGAGAGGGGGGGGAAGCAGGCTCCCCGCCGAGCGGAGAGCCGGATGCGGGGCTCCATCCTAGGACCCTGAGATCATGACCTGGGCCAAAAGCAGAGGCTTAACCCATTGAGCCACCCAGGCGCCCCACCCCAAATAAATAAATAAAATCTTAAACAACAACAACAACAACAAAGCACATAGCAGGCTTTAAGGGATGTGGTTTTCTCAACTGGGGACAATTTCCCCCTTCAGGAGACCTGCGTCAAAATCTGGAGATGTGCTGTTGCTACAACCAGTGGGTGCTACTAGCTTCTAGTGGGTAGAAGCGGGAACACCACTGAACATTCTACCGTGTAGGACAGCCCGCTCCAACAAAGAATCATCCTGCCCGGAATGTCAGTAATGCAAGGCTACCTTAAGGTGATCAGACTCCATCTCTTGCTTCCCTGCTTTGCAATTCCATGTAACTTCATAGTTCCTTTCCTAATCATCCCTCTTGCATTGAACAGGAGTTTAATTTGCTAAATTGTGCTGAAGTTACTGGCTGACCATCCAATAAACCATGGTGGCTTTATTAATTAGTATACTATCAGGATTCATTTAGAGAAGCAGAATCATTAGGCATATGCAGTCCGTCTGTATGTGGGATTCGTTAGAGGGATTTGACTTTATTCAAGTATGGCTCTGGTTAAACAGTCTCTGGAAGATAATTTTCCGTATCTGGTGGTAGAGCTGGATGTCTGTAGGGCAGGCAGTGGGGAAGGGAAGGTGGATAAAATGTGAGGGAAAGCAAGGACAAGATGGAGCCCAGGAGGATGGAGAGGAACCCTTGTCAGTTCTCACTGGCTCCAGTGTTGAGGAAGTGAAAGTCCTACAGCTGGTGGCCTTTATTGCAGAGCTGACCACAGACCTGGCTCAGGAGTGTGAGAAGCTGTACGAATGTCCAGGAGAAGTTGTAGCAATTGCTGGTCCAACTGCAGCCTCACACCAACACGGTCCCTAGCGGCCAAAGTACCTGCCCTCACCTTGCAAGCATCCACACAAGCTGCTGTTGCTTCATTTCAGCCTTCCAGATCTTGCACCAAAGTCTCTTGTGGCACACCCTAACCAGAAACATTCAGGGTAGGGAATTCTGGGAAATGTAGTTCAGGCTAGCCAACTTGCCATGTTACAAAGCCACAGGACTGGATCCCCATTTTTGAGAATGTGTTGGTGAAGGATGGGCTTAGAGTCCACACATGTACAGGTTCACCAGTGCTGAATGGTCAGGCTGAGTGGGAAGGTTTTGAACTATTTCCTTCAGGATGATAACATCACATGCAACATAAGGAAGTGTTTTCTCGAACTTGATAAGAACTTCCATACTCTTCATTTCAAGTGCTAAGATTGAGAGTGACATAAGAGCCCTTGTATGATGGTCAACTAATCTTCGACAAATCAGGAAAGAATATCCAATGGGAAAAAGAAAGTCTCTTTAACAAATGGTGTTGGGGAAACTTGACAGCGACATGCAGAAGAATGAAACTGGACCACTTTCTTACACCTATACAAAAATAAATTCGAAATGGATGAACGACTTAAATGTAAGATAGAAAACCATCAAAATCCTAGAGGAGAGGGGCGCCTGGGTGGCTCAGTGGGTTGAGCCTCTGCCTTCGGCTCCGGTCGTGGTCTCAGGGTCCTGGGATCGAGCCCCGCATGGGGCTCTCTGCTCAGCGGGGAGCCTGCTTCCCCCTCTCTCTCTGCCTGCCTCTCTGCCTACTTGTGATCTCTCTCTCTCAATCTGTCAAAAAAAAAAAAAAAAAAAATCCCAGAGGAGAAAACAGGAAGCAACCTCTTTGACCTCAGCTGTAGCCTCTTCTTACTAGACCTACCTCTGGAGGCAAGAGAAACAAAAGCAAAAGTGACCTACTGGGACCTCATCAAGATAAGAAGCTTCTGCATAGCAAAGGGAACAACAAAACCAGAAGGCAACCAGTGGAATGGGAGACCATATTTGCAAATGATATGTTGGATAAAGGGTTAGTATCCGAAATCTATAAAGAACTCATCAAACTTAACACCCAAAAAACAATCCAGTTAAGAAATGGACGGAAGTGGGGTGCCTGGGTGGCTCAGTCAGTTAAGCCTCTGCCTTCAGCTCAGGTCATAATCCCAGGGTCCTGGGATCAAGCCCTGCCTCACATTCCCTGGGAGCCTCCTTCTCCTGCCTCTGCTGCTCGCTCAAAGTAGTATGGAGTTTCCTGCTTCTGCTTGCGCGTGCGCTCGCTCTCTCTCTCTCTCTCTCTCGTCAAATAAAATCTTCAAAAAAAAAAAAAAAGAAATGGGGAGAAGACATGAATAGACACTTTGCCAAAGAAGACATCCAGATGGCTAATAGACACATGAAAAAATGCTCAACGTCCCTCATCATCAGGGCTCCATCTTGTCCTTGCTTTCCCTCACATTTTATCCACCTTCCCTTCCCCACTGCCTGCCCTACAGACATCCAAATCAAACCACAATGAGATACCACCTCCAGCCTGTCAGAATGGCTAAAATTAACAATGGAGGAAACAACAGGTGTTGGTGAGGCTGTGAAGAAAGGGGAAACTTTGTACACTATTGGTGGGAATGTAAATTGGTACAGGCACTCTGGAAAATAGTATGGAGTTTCCTCAAAAGTTAAAAATAGAACTACCCTATGGCCCAGCAATTGCACTGCTAGGTATTTATCCAAAGGATATAAAATAAAAAATGCTGATTCAAAGGCACTTATGTGCCCCAATGTTTATAGCAGCATTATCAACAATAACCAAATCATGGGAAGAGCCCAAATGTCCATCAATTGACGAACAGATAAAGAAGATGGGTACATCTGTTCGTATATCATATACACTGTGCATGTATATATGTACATACACACAATAGAATATTACTCTGATCAAAAAGAATGAAATCTTGCCATTTGTAACAACGTGGATGGAACTAGAATGTATTATGCTAAGCAAAATAAGAAAAATCAGATGATTTCACTCACATGTAGAATTTAAGCAACAAAACAGATGAACATAGGGAAAGGGAAGGAAAAGGTAAAAACAGAAGGAGACAAACCAAAAGAGACTTTTTAAAATATATTTATTTATTTATTTATTTGACAGAGAGAGATCACAAGTAGACAGGCAGGCAGAGAGAGAGAGAGGGAAGCAGGCTCCCCGCTGAGCAGAGAGCCCGATGCGGGACTCGATCCCAGGACCCCGAGATCATGACCCGAGCCGAAGGCAGCGGCTTAACCCACTGAGCCACCCAGGCGCCCCCAAAAGAGACTCTTAACTATAGAGAACAAACAGGGTTGCTGGAGTGGAGGTAGGTGGGGGATGGGCTAAATGGCTGATGGGCACTTGGGAGGGCCCTTGGTGGGATGAGCACAGCGTTTGTATGTGGGTAATGAGTCACTGGATTCTGCTCCTGGAAGCAGTGCTGTACTGTATATTAACTAACTTGAATTTAAATTAAAAAAAAAATTAAAAAGCACCCTGCTATGAAAGGAATTAGAGAAGCCAGAGACATTTCAGATGAGATGTCCAGAAAAGATAAATCCACAGAGACAAAAAGCAGATTTGTGGTGCCAGAGGCTGAGGAGGGTGGCCGGCAAGTGGGAAGTAACTGCTTAATGGTTATAAGGTTTCCTTTCATTGGGGAGATAAAAGTGTTTTGGAACTAGAGGTAGTGCCTGTGAGTGTATTGTTCACTTCTAAATGGCTATGTTATGTGAGTTTCACCTCAAAAAAAATTTTTTTTAATTTAAAAAGTGGTTTAGAGTGGTGCCTAGCTGGCTCAGTCTGTAGAGGGTCCGACTCTTGATCTCAGGGTCGTAAATTCAAGCCCCACATGGAATGTAGAGATTAAAAAAAAATGGATTAGGGATTTGAGCAAGTTTTGATTTCTGATCTCATTTTTGCCATTGCTATAATAAAATAGAGTTCTGAATATCACTGATTCTTTCCCTGGCTTTATTGAAGTATAATTGTATAAAATTAAAAATTAAAAAATTATATTTAAGGCATACAACATGATTTGATATATATTACGAAATGATTACCACAGTTAATTAACACATCTGTCCTCTCATACAGTTATATTTGTGTGTATGTGGTGAGTACATTTAAGATTTCAAGTACATATTTCAAGTATATAGTATATATTTCAAGTATGTCAAATTTAAGTATATAGTATAATTAACTGTAGTCACTATGGTGTACATTAGATTCCCAGAACTTATGCTTCTTATTCATTGGTATCTTGAATACAAAAGGAGTTTGAAAAATAACTGCTTGAGTAGCGCTGAGATCTCTATGATATTACAGTCTAGGAAAAATCTAGAAGTCTAGAACCTTCTGTTAGGAAAAGGAGGATCCCATACTTCCCTATTTCTAGTGCTCCTAGAAGTAGTGGAAAGGGGTGCCTGGGTGGCTCAGTCGGTTGAGTGTCTGACTCTTGATTTCAGCTCAGGTCATGATTTTATGGTTGTGAGATCAAGCCCTGTGTAGGGCTCCACACTCAGGGGGGAGTCTGCTTGAGATCCTCCCCCTCTCCCTCTGATCCTTCTTCCTCAAATAAATAGATAAATCCTTGAGGCAGGGGGGAACTAGTGGAAAGAATTCCTGTCCTCATGAGGGAGGTCTGAAAGCATCTGTGTGGGGCTGGCCCCTTTAAGTCTCAGAGACTGAAGTAATCTGGTAGCTAAGGAGTCATAATGACAACTTTCTTGGTAATTCTCCTTGGAAATGTAGTTCTTACTCTCCAAGACCAGAAGTACTGAGGAGTAGTGCCACCTTCTCCTCACTTTGGTTGGTGAGAGATCAATGTAAACGGGTTTATATATCTCTGGTTTCCTTTTCTAAAATCCAAATGTCCTTGCCCTAGGCAGGGGACCAGGTTAATGAATTTGGGCTCTTTCCCATCCTTTGCGGAACACAGAGTTTAGTGAAAAGAATTCCTCTGAAGCATGGTGTACATGGCCAATCCTATTTCTAAAGCCTCGGAGGGAATGGAAGGGAGAAGGTCCTGGCCCACGAGCATCCATGCCAATATACGAGCATTACTGCTAATGTAAATGCATCTGTTGAGAAAAGTGTGTGTAGCTATGCAGAGGAACATTACTTTGGATTTTTGTTTAGGTTTTTCATGAATGCAGGTATTCATGAAAAACCTGAACAGATCCATGGGCGGTCAGTGCATGGGAATCCTCCGGGACTCACAGTGCAAGTACAGAGCGTGGGAGGAGAGAGGTGCTGTCAGCCCACCATCATGAGAGCCTGTGACTTGGGAACACGCCCTTCTGCATAGACTTCCAAGACAGGGAGCCAAACTGATTGCTATCTGTCACTGCAGGAGATGGTGGCTTAGAAATGGACATGCTAGGGGACCTTGAGTCCCTGCAGTTTGAGTATGGGATTCAAAAGGAAGATCGCAGCTGGCTGTATTTGCAGGGCCGTTCTCGAGGGCTGATGATTAAGTCCTGTGCCCATGCAACCTTCTTCTGCAAGCTACTGTGTAATTTGAGGTAAGCTAGGTCTCCAAGTTCTGGCAGATGGAGAAGAGCCTCGCTGAGGAGTATCCAGACAACTTAAACTTTCTATGTTGGAGGATAACTTGGGCAGGGGGTGTGTCCTCCTACCTTTTCCAATCCACAGTCAAACACTACTGGTCCGAAAGCACTGGGAAATGAATACCAGAGTCCCTTGGCTGTGGTTACATAATGAAGCATAGCTTATGATTTCGTTTTGGTGGGCGGATTGGTTAAATGATCATTTCATTCATTCACCCATTCATGGACCCCCTGGGACCACCAGCTTGTCTTCCACTGCTACCAATGACTAGCTATCCTGTGGCTGTTGGCTGAAAATGAGGGTGGTTCTTCCTTTCGGGGGCTAAGCTAATGGTGGAATTCTCCCTAACAGGAAAGCTACCTGAAACTTTGGGGGTCCTTTTGGTCAGGTGACTTGCATGAAACCCAGGGATACCGATTTGCCAAGAAGCTCAGTCTAGTCCTGCCCTCTGGTATCTCTGTACCATGTGGCTTTGAACATTTAAACAGGAAGTGTCTGAGAACCAAGTATCTAAGACCAGACTCTTGGATTCTGTAAGCTACTCCTGGACCATTGGTAGCGCCCCCTGCCCCCAAACTATTTATTTTCTGAAATTAGATCTACTCCTGGATGGTGGGACCCGATCTGAATTGAACATGTTACTGATACAGCAGAGACAGAAAGCGGCGTAATGGTCTACCGATTGGTTGATAAGAAGACATAAACCTTCTGGTTGCATCCCAGATGAGTGGTGAGAAACCAGAATGTGACATTTCTGGGAGGCATTTTATATTCGGAAGGATCAGGCACAGAGAAAACACTTTCCTTTCAACCTAGAGAGAAGCCTTAAATAGAAAGTGGCTTGTGATGTTTATATGGCAACTCCAGAGCTTAAGACTAATTCTAATAGAAGTAGAGAACAAGTATAATATTGTCATATAACAACAGAAAACAATGCCTTATGGATTCAGAGGTCCGACTTTGTTCACCTTGGGCCAAGGAAGCAGATCCAGAACCCACAGTAAGTGAGCCTCTGGAAAAGAGTGACCTCAAACCTTTGATCCTCCATTTCTCAGGTTTGTTTCCCCCTAATACCACTTACTCTGATAAATCAGATGTTTGAAAAAAGCTAAGTTCCCTGGTTACCCAGATGTATGCAAAACTAAAATAGCAAACCAGAAAGAGTCGGTATGTGGTAGGACAGGGGAAATCTTATCATGGTGGCAGTGAAAACTGGCCGCTGTCCGCACAGGAAGCGGGGACAGAGCTGGCCCCCAGTGTCCCAGGGTGCTGCACAGACAGTCGGCAGTTCACAGTGATAGTTCTGAGTCAAACGGTTAAGTATTCAGAACTTGCGTTTAAGCAGGCAGGGAAATGCATGGTACGTGTAACAACCACAACACAATATGTTCATTTAAAAAAATGTTTTAGGCAAGTTTTGGTCCCTTGAAGGGGTACGCTTTACTTTGTGGCAAATTCACTCAGGGCACATTTCCTTCCCTGGCAATGCCGGAGAAGTGGCCCCTAACTGGAATACCTTGTCTCTGGGGCGCTTAAGGTGCCCCAGGCTGCCACGCGAGGATGTTGGAGCAGAGAACATCGTAGGTTCACAGTGAAGAGCTACAGAGCGCTCGTGTATTTATTTATGTGTCTGTGTGTTCATTCTCCAGAGAATCGTTCCACGAGAAGCAAACTTCCAGCCGTCTCTCGACTGGCGTGGTTGCTGGCGTTCCCAATGATGATGAGCTAAAGGTAGGCATCATCGGAGGCGGCCACCTCGGGAAGCAGCTGGCTCGTGTACTGCTTCAGCTTGTCCCCATCCCTGCTGAGAACCTGAGGATCTCTACTCGGAGGCCAGAGGCCCTGGGTGAGGAGCAGTGTGTGGCAGAGAGGGGCTCGGGTGTTGACGAGGCCATTTTGAAAGGGTCCCTTGAGAAAGGCACCCCTGCAGAGAGCATGCTGAGTTCTCTGCTCGCTAGTCCTGAAAAAAGTTAGAAAGATGTTTGTGTGTGTGTGTGTTTAAAGATTAATTTATTTATATATTAGAGAGAGAGAGAGAGAGATCATGTGCATGCCAGTGGGGGTAGGGTCAGAGGGCAAGTTAGAGAATTTCAAGCAGACTTCCTGCTGAGCACGGAGCCTGAAGCAGGGCTCGATCTCATAATCCTGAGATCATGACCTGAGCCGAAGTCAAGAGTCAGATGCTCAACCGACTGAGCCACCCAGGTGTCCCTTAATCATCATTTTAATATGCCTTTAAAATTTTTTGTTTTAATATATTCTTCATTGATCGCTAGAAGAGCTGAATATGTTTTATAGCTCTATTTCTATTTCTTTTTTTTGAGTTCTTTTTGTCCAGTTTTTTCTGTTGGAGTGCCTGAATTTTTCTTATTAATTTGCAAGTATTCTTTCTCTATTAAACTTAAAAAAAAAAAACTTACCATGTGAGACAAATTTCTTAAATTTCATCAAAAGGACCAGTATATGTGTTTCAATACGATCCATATATTCTTTGGAAAGCATTATATTTATTAATAATAAAATTACAGTTTTAGAACATCCCTGCATGTTGCGTAAGGAAGAATTCAAGATGCTTTGCATCAGTTTTTTTTTCTTTTTTTTTAAAGATTTTATTTATTTATTTGACAGAGAGAGAGAAGAGAGCACGAGCTGGGGTGGGGTCGGGAGAGGGAGAGGCAGGTTGTCCACTCAGCAGGGAGCCCAGTGCGGGGATGATGACCAGAGCCGAAGGCAGCCGCTTAACCCAGGCATCCTGGGTTAGAGAGCATCAGGGTCTCAACTCAGCAGGGATCCTGCTTCCCTCTCTCTCTCTGCCTGCCTCTCTGCCTATTTGTGATTTCTGTCTGTCAAATAAGTAAATAAAATCTTTAAACACACACACACACACACTACCTTATGTGAGTTTACATTTTTACCTTTGAAATCCATATCAGGTAAGCACAGTGATTAACTGCCAGTGACTGAAAGCAAATACAAGAGGCATCACATTTCTCTCAACATTTCAAACTATCTTGTTCACAGTAAGTTGCATATACTTTACTGAAACTGTCAGTGTATCTTTCCGACTCCTCCCAGCCTCTGCCCTGTATTCTTCTACTGTCCTCGCTTTTCCCACCAGCTAAAGCCCCGTGATTTCTCAAAATCTCAGTTTCCTCATCTGTAATATAGGAATAATACTAGTCTCAAAATGTCCTTGTGAGGATTGCCTTAGATAAGTATGTAAAGAACTTTGTACGCCACCCGGCACAAGATAAACCGTCAGTAAATTAGAGCAAGAAGACTTCTTCCCGATTATTTTTCTTCCTAAACAAACCTGAAAAATTCTAGCATTTGGTCTAAAAGCAAGATAAGGATGAATTACAACCTCAAGCATGGCTCCAGTGACACTAGCTGCTTTGCTAATGGCGTTAGGACATGGCCCGAATGCTTTAGAAGACGTGAGGAGGGGGTCTCTTTGATTTACGTGGAGACAGGACTCGAGAAAGAGTCGTTGTCATCCTCTCCCCACAGCTGATGTTTAGGTCAAACTCCTTTGTACTGTGATCTTTCTTTCTTCCTTTATCCCTCCCAGGTGAGTTCCAGAACCTGGGAATCCAGTGTTTTTACCATAACCCTCATCTGGTGGACTGGGCCAACGTGATATTCCTCTGCTGCCTGCCATCTCAGCTGCCTAATATCTGCCTGGAAATTCAAACCCGCCTCGAAAAAGACTGCATCGTGTACAGCTTCGTAGCTGCCATCCCAATAGCCAGGTATCCTGTTTGCACGGAGCTGGCAGACCTGCCCCATCCCCTCATATCTGGCTCCTCCCCCCACCAGCACCTCAGCCCCCTACCTCCCACTTGGAGTTGGTCATTCACAAGAATAAGGCAGAAGCAGCTTCCTCTGCAACACCCAGCCCGCCTTTCTAATTGTGTCTTCCCCACTTCTCCATAACCAGTCCTTGAGGCTGGAACGTTTTCTTTGATGTGCAAGTGCTTAGAACTGCCGTGGGGTATTGCTTCCCTCCGCTTGAAGCTGACTAGTGTTACCCTCTTGCATCAATGGGAAGGAAAACCGTCAGTCAACAGCATGAAATGTGATTGATGGCGTGTGTCAAATATTGTTTTTGTACCCCTGCTGTCCAGCCTAGCGCCTGGTGGGAGACAGCATGCACTAAGTGTCTGGTAGGCTGCGGAATAATCCGACTAGGAAGCAGTGCCCTCCGATCTGCCCTCCCCCCCCCACCACCACGTTTGCCTCTGAGGGGTGCTGTGCAGGGCAGGAAGTCATTGGGGTTGGATGTGATCCAATGCAGGGGATTGTGGGGTGGTTTATGGGAGTCCTGGCTCTGCCCTCCCTGTCTTGGGGGCTTTCCTTTCAGGTTGAAACTCCTACTGAACCACACCAATATCTTGCGGCCTCAGTATCAGTGTGTTGAAGAATGGGTCAACATCTGGGGGGCCAATAAGGACATCACAGCAGCCCTCCAAGATCCTGTGATTCTTCAGGCCACCTGCCCGTTCAGTTCGGCTGGTAATGGCTCGCTGTGTTTTGGGCAGTCTTTTGAAAGTTACTTTCCTCTCGGCCTGGTGCTATTTTATAATCCCAGCATGTGCCTGTGTGTGTCTTGGGTATGTGTGTAGGGGGCTATAGGCTGGACACATTCTCAGCTATTTAGGTTTTTTTGTTTTGTTTTTAAAAATTTTATTTATTTGAGAGAGAGTAAGAGAGAGGGCATAAGCAGGGGGAGGGGCAGAGGGAGAAGCAGGCTCCCCGCTGAGCAGGGGGCCCAACACGGGGCTCCATCCGGGGACCCCAGGATCATGACCTGAGCCAAAGGCAGACACTCAACCAGTTGAGCCACCCAGGCGCCCCCAGCTATCTAGGTTTTGAAAGGGAACAATTTCGGTGGCGAAAAGCCTGCCTGCTTTAGGGAAAGCAGAGAAGTCTGAGCGTTGTTAAGGCTGAATCAGAAACAGCCAGAGGTAAGAGCCTGTTTAAATAGGAAGATGTGATGTTGGGCCTTAACGGCTTTTCCCTGCTCTAATCTTGTATTTTCTCTTAAGTCTCTTCTCTTTGATGGAAGGATCATTCTAGAGATTTCTAGAATGCTTTTGCCATTAGCAATGCCTACATTTGTCACACCCGTCCTCCTACGGTATGGTTAACACGCCATTTGTTATAAAGGGCACAGTTAGGGCTCTGGGCTTACAAAGACGGGTGTTTGCTTATCTTCAGGTTCATATGACCAACCTATCTTGGAGAAATGGTGGCTGTTCACTGTCTGGGGTTTGTCCTACATTCTAGGCAAGCCCTTTTGGTGATGATAACTGGTATTTCCCTCCCCATGAACGTGCAGGGGGAATAACCCTCAATTTCAAGTGGCTGGAGGGAGTGCTGTACACGGTCCTAAACGTCTGCACCGCCAGGGACGTGCCTCACCTACGAGCGCGGCAGCTGCTGAACCAACTGTTCCTCTCTGTGCACTCGGCAGCCTGTGGGAAGGATGGCGCATCTTGCCCCACACTCGAGTTACGGGATCTTGTCAGCCAGGTCTACAGCAAGAACCTGCCTCAGCGGAGGTAAGGCCTCAGACGGCTGGTTACTCTAATTTCGGCCACACTGTTGTAGCAGGTGCTTTGTTCTCTTTTTTCCTCCAATGTCATCTTTATTTCCTTTTTTCTCTCATGTAATCTTTAAAATTTTATAAAAATAATACATTCTTGGGGTTTTTAAAAAGGTTTGATTTATTTGAGGGAGAAAGAAGAGAGAGAGTGCACGAGCAGAGGGGAGGGGCAGAGGGAGAGGGGGAAGCAGACTTCCCACTGAGCAGGGAGCGGGCTCGATCCCAGGACCCAGAGACTATAAACTGAACCAAAGGCAAACGCTTAACCAACAGAGCCACCCAGGTGCCCCGAAATAATATATTCTTGTAAAAATTCCTACTAGTGGAAAAGTGAAAGCTCTCCTTGGCTTTCCAAACACCATTTCATATGGTTTTTATATTTTGTCTTTTTAATCTATACATTTGCAAACATATATTTATGTTGTCATGATATTGTAACGTGTATGCGTATCTATATACATTTCAGAAACATGCAGACTATGGATACTGATTTTCACTTGCTATGTTAATAGAAACTGTTCTATGTCAGTACAATCATATCTACTTCATTTATGAGCAACTGTATAGGTTATCTGTTGGGTAAATTATTTCATTAGATTTATTCATCTTATTTCTTCTTTTTTTTTTTAAGATTTTATTCATTTATTTGACAGAGATCACAAGTAGGCAGAGAGGCAGGCAGAGAGAGAGGAAGGGAAGCAGGCTCCTCGCTGAGCAGAGAACCCCATGCGGGGCTCGATCCCAGGACCCTGGGATCATGACCTGAGCCCAAGGCAGAGGCTTTAACCCACTGAATCACCTAGGCGCCCCTCTTCTTCTTTTTTTTTAAAGATTGATTTATTTATTTGATAGAGAGGCAGTGAGAGGGAAAACAAGCAGGGGGAGTGGGAGAAGCAGGCTTCCTGCTGAGCAGGGAGCCCGATGTGGGACTCGATCCCAGGACCCTGTGATCATGACCGGAGCCAAAGGCAGCTGCTTAACCAACTGAGCCACCCAGGCGCCTGATCTTATTTCTTCTTGATGGTGATGTAGTTTTCCTGTGCCCCAAATTCTGAATATGGGCTCCAACTAAATATTCTTTTTTTTTTAAAGATTTTATTTATTTATTTGACAGAGAGAAATCACAAGTAGGCAGAGAGGCAGGCGGGGGGTGCAGGGGAGCAGGCTCCCCATCAAGCAGAGAGCCCGATGTGGGACTTGATCCCAGGATCCCGAGATCACCACCCGAGCCGTAGGCAGAGGCTCAACCCACTGAGCCACCCAGGCGCCCCCCAGAGATCCCAATGTGGGGCTCAATCCCAGGACCCTGAGAACATGACCTGAGCCAAAGGCAGAGGCTTAATCCATTGAGCCACCCAGGTGCCCCCCACCCTTTTTTTTTTTTTTAAGATTTTATTTATTTGTCAGAGAGAAAGCAGAAGCAGGGGGAGCAACAGGCAGAGCAGGCAGGGGGAGAAGCAGGCTCCCCGGTGAGCAGGGAGCCCGATGCAGGACTTGATCTCAGGACCCCAGGATCACAACCCGAACCCAAGGCAAATGCTCACCCGACTGAGCCACCCAGGCGTCCTGTAACTAAATATTCTTGTACTTACTTTGCACACTTATACCAGTATTTCTGTTGGATGAATATCTAAAAGAATATTTTAGAAGAATATTTCTGGGTCAGAGGTGATATATATTTTATGTTTGATAGGTATTCCGAATTGCTTATCAAAAACATGGTGCCCATTTACATTCCCAGCAGTACTGTGCGAGTGTGCCGTTTCGCTATAGCTTGATTACTTGATCAATCTGTTTAACCTTTGATAATCTAATAGGTAAGAATTTTTGCCCTTGTTACCAGGGACCTCCATGCCATTAAATTCACTGGATACTTTTATTTATTTTAAGATCTTCTTTTATTTTCTTTTATTTATTTTTAGAGAGAGAGTGCGCGCGCGTGCACACCAGTGAGGGAAGGAGCAGACGGACAGGGAGAAAAATCCCAAGCAGACTCCCCGCTGAGTGCAGAGCCTGATGCAGGGCTCAATCTCATAATCCTGAGATCATGACCTGAGCTGAAATCAAGACTTGGATGTTCAACTGACAGAGCCCCCCACCCCCCCAGGTGCCCCCACTGGATGCTTTTTAATCCTTTTCTTCCTTGGCTGTTGAACATTCCATCCTTCTTGACTCAATCTCTTCTCTTGATTTTCATGATAACCTCACTTTCTCCTCATTTTATTCCTGTCTCTCCAGCCCCTCCTTTGCCAACAGCGCCTCTTCTGCCTCATCCTGTCTCTGGGAGTTTCTAGGGCTCTGTCCTAGGCCTTCTTTGCTTGCCGTCCTGCACTTTGTTCTTGGGTGTTCACCACCTCGGGGACTTCGGCTGCCATCTTTCCATGGACAGCACATGACTCTGTATCTCTACCCTAGATGTCAGCTTGAAACCCAGGAAAGTTTGTGGCCACCATCTCCCTGCAAACTCGACTAGTCCAGTAGCATGCCTGCTGTCATACCTGCTCTGCTGGTGTTTCCTGCCTAAATACATGCTCCTTGCCAAGTTGTTTCAAGCCAGAACCTTGCAAGTAATTCTCAATTCTAGCTTACCTTTGGTATTCTAATCAATCACCAGCGGCCTTTGAGGCACTTTCTGTTGGGGGACTTTCCTTCCCCCTTAGCCTGCGATTCCTTTCTCTCCCTTGCCTTGGATCTCTTTTCCTGGATCCGTCTTCCTCTGGCATGGTTTTTTTCTTTCATAGTGGTGGATCATATCTTCCAGTAGCTTCCTTACAAAATAATGCATAGGAAGTAACTTAAAGAGACTATGCCTGAAAATGTTTTTATATTAACATAATATTTTACTGAGAACATAGCCGGGTATAGAACTCTAGGTTAGAAGTGATTTTCACTCAGAATTTTAAAGGCATTTCTTCATTGTCTTATAGACAATTTGCTGTTGAGAGGAACAGTGCCATTCTAGCTTTTGAATTCATCCTTCGAAATCTGTTTCTTTTCTCTCTGAAAACTTATAGGATCTTTTGGCCTTAGTATCCTGAAATTTTATGATGCATCATGATGTGTGTCTTTTTTATTTTATTTTTGATATGGATCTATTTTAACTCACTGTGTTGGGCACAGGGTGAACCTTTCCTTTTTTCCCTCCCTTAATTTAAAAAATTTTGTGAAATATAACTCATATACAGAAAAAGTACATATCCCATAAATACATAAATACCCAGTTTAATTAACCATTGTAAAGGAAATACCCATGTAAGTGATACCCATAAAAGAAACAGAACATTCAGTAGTCCTTTTTAATCTGAGTGTCGTGTTCTCCAATTTTCTCCAATCATGTCTGATAATTTTGTCTCCTTTCCTGTTTTCTTTCTTATTTTTCTAAATATTTTATTAGTCCAATGTTGAACCCCCTGGACTGGTACTCTGATTTTCTTTATCTTTCCTACTTTTTAAAAAAAGATTTTATTTATTTATTAGAGCACAAGCAGTGGGGAGGGGCAAAGGGAGAGGGAGAAACAAACTCCCCGCTGAGCAGAGAGTCCAACATAGGGCTGGATCCCACAACCCCAAGTCTATAATCCAAGCTGAGACCAAGCGTTGGATGCCTAACTGACTGAGCCACCCAAGTACCCCATTTTGAATATTTTCTTGTTTTTTAAAATCTCTTTTTTTTTTTAAAGATTTTATCCATTTATTTGACAGAGAGACAGGGAGGGATGGAATACAAACAGGGGGAGTTGGAGAGGGAGAAGCAGACGCCTCTCTGAGCCCGGAGCCCCACGCAGGGCTCTATTCCAGGATGCGGAGATCATGACCCGCGCTGAAGGCAGATGCCCAAGAAATGAGCCACCCAGGCTCCCCTTCTTGTTTATTTATTTATTTTTAAAAGATTTTATTTATTTAAGAGAGAACGAAAGTGTGAGAGGTCACAGGGGAAGGGGGCGGAGCAGATTGCCACTGAGCAGAGAGCCCGATTCAGGGCTCCATCCCAGGACCCTGAGATCATGACCTGAGCAGAAGGCAGAGGATTAAGCAGGGACCCCTATTTGGAATATTTTCAAAGATTTTTTAAAAGTCTCCAAATATTCCTTTTTTATATGGCATCCTGTTGTGTTTTCACTATGCAATACCATCTCTTATCCCTTTGAGAATGTAAATGAGAGCCGGTGTTTTTCTTCTATGAGGAGTCTGTCTCCCTCAGGTTGTTCTCTGATCATTTGTTTTGGTCTCTATCATTTTCAAAGCTTTTTTTTTTTTTTAAAGATTTTATTTATTTATTTGATAGAGAGATCACAAGCAGGCAGAGAGGCAGGCAGAGAGAGAGGAGGAAGCAGGCTCCCTGCTGAGCAGAGAGCCCGATGCGGGGCTCGATCCCAGGACTCCGAGATCATGACCTGAGCAGAAGGCAGCGGCTTAACCCACTGAGCCACCCAGGCGCCCCTCAAAGCTTTTTTATATGGAGAACTCTGTCTGCTCATATTTCAGATCCCAGCTCTAGAAAGTTGCTTGGAAACTCTGAAGTCAAATGTTCTACCCCCGAGCTATACCCCCTTTTGGAAACTGTTTGTGCTAGTGTGGTCTTTACTATAGAATGATTTGATCAGCCATTTCCTCGGAAAACCTTGAATATTGATATTGTTAAGTCTTTGGGACCCAACTTGGGGAAAGAGAGCTGTGTATGTGTGGAAGAAGAGGGGTGGTCTTAATCTCAGGAAACAAACTGAAGGTTGCTGGAGTGGAGAAGGGTGAGAGGGATGGGTGTCTGGGGGATACACATTGGGGAGGGTATGTGCTGTGTATGGTGAGTGCTGTGAGTTGTGTAAGACTGACGAGTCACAGAACCGTACCCCTGAAACAAATAACATAACAAATATATGTTAATAAAAAATTAATTAATTAATATATTAAAAATTAAAAAGAAGAGGGTGGTCCTATCACTAGATTTTTTAAAACTTTTCCCCCCTATATTTAGCAAATCCTTTCCTTCAATAGTGCCTACTGTCCCCCTGTCCAGGGACCCTCTAGTTAACCCTTCCAGAGAATAAATCTTCTGTTGGGGAGGAGGAGGGTCAGTCTCCTGACTGTACAGCATTGGGTAAGGGGCTGGGAGGGCCTCTCTCCATTTTAAGATTTTAAAAAAATATATATTTTATTTATTTATTTGACAGAGAGAGAGACAGCGAGAGCAGGAACATGGGCAGGGGGAGTGAGAGAGGGAGAAGCAGGCTTCCTCCCAAACAGGGAGCCCAATGTGGGCTCGATCTCAGGACCCCGGATCATGACCTGAGCTGAAGGTAGATGCCCAATGACTGAGCCACCCAAGTGTCCCTCCTTTTTAAGATTTTCAACCCATCATCCTATTTTTAGTCCCATCTCCCTCCCACTTCCTGATATACTTCTTGAGTCTTCCATAGGTTCTGTGATGTAAATGGACTGAGTCTTGGTTTTCCCTTTTGCTGACTTCGGATTCAGCTCAGTGTTACCATTTGTCCATATTTTTTCCAGCTTCCAACTTGCAGCTCTCGTGCTCATGTTATTCTCATTTTATATTCTTTGCCTATTTTTCCTTTGGATTATTTGCTTTTATTTATTGTTTTAGAAAAGGTTTTTAGTGGGAATATGTTATGTATATTGGAAATAATTTTTGTATTTCTCTTACTTTTTGGTAAATTTTGCTGTTTAGGGATTCTAATTTTTGTAGTCAAAATTGTTAAATTACTTCATGACTTTAGGGTTTCAAGTCATACTTATTAAGAACCTCTTCATCCTAAGATATTCCATATTTTCTTCTAGTAATTTGTTTTTTAAATGTTTAAATCTTTTTTTAAAACTGATTTTTTTTTTAAGATTTTATTTATTTATTTGACAGACAGAGATCACAAGTAGGCAGAGAGGCAGGCAGAGAGAGAGGGGGAAGCAGGCTCCCTGCTGAGCAGAGAGCCTGATGCAGGACTCGATCCCAGGATCCTGGGATCATGACCTGAGCCGAAGGCAGAGGCTTCAACCCACTGAGCCACCCAGGTGCCCCTAAATATTTAAATCTTTAATCAGTTTGGGATTTTTAATATCTTCTATTCATTTTGGAAAGCCAGTTGCCCTAACATTATTTATAGAGTAGCCATTTCTTTTCCTACCAATTTGAAATAAGATTTTTATCATTTGCTAAACTGCAAGATATTCACGGGTATATTTTTGGACTGTATTCTGAACTGTGGACCTATTTTTCTATTCCCATGCTATGATTAATTACTCTAATATCTATCTGTATTTTGGTATCTGTAGACCAAATCCTCTTTAATCTTATTTTCCAGAATCTTAATCCTTCTTACAGAATTATTCTTCATGTGAATTTTTTAAAAAGATTTTATTTATTTATTTGACAGGAAGAGAGAGAGATCACAAGTAGGCAGGGAGGCAGGCAGTGGGGGGCTGGAAGCAGGCTCCCTGCCAAGCAGAGAGCCCGATTTGGGGCTTGATCCCGGGACCTTGAGGTCATGACCGGAGCCGAAGGCAGAGACTTAACCCCACTGAACCACCCAGGCACCCCTCTTCATGTGAATTTTTTTAAAAAAGATTTTATTTATTTATTTGAAAGAGAAACAGCATGAGCGGGGGAGGGCCAGAGGGAGAGGGAGAGGGAAAAGGGAACTCCCCACTAAGCATGGAGCCTGACTCCGGGCTGGATCCCAGGACCCCAAGATCATGACTTGAGCTGAAGTCAGACACTTAACTGACTGAGTCACCCTGCCTGCCGCCCCCTTCACGTGAGTTTTTAAAAAATAACCTGAAAATTTAGAAAATTAACAAGAGCTTGTAGTAAACAAGGTATTAATTAAAATGTACCAAACAGAAAGTGAAAGTACTACCCTCAGATCCCACTCTCCAGAAGTAACTACTATTAATATATGCTGTGATAAATGAACTGAAAATGGGCTGTTTCTAATGTTAAATCACTGAGTCGGATGTTTGCTCTTGGCTTCTGGCACTATTTATCAAGTTGAAAATGAAGGAGAGGTGATAGAAGATCATCCTTTTGCAACCTCTAATGAAATAATCTGGGCAACATTAGGTGAAAAGTTGATGGGGGAATTTCATAATGAGTAGATCATCCTGAGTCTGTTAATCAGTGTTAACACTGCAGAAGGAGAGACAATGTGTTACTGGATAAAAATAGACACGAATTTAAAAAAATAAGACACAGAAGAGATATTCTTTTTTTTTTTTAAGATTTATTTATTTGATAGAGAGAGAGAGATCACAAGTAGGCAGAGAGAGAGGAAGGGGAACAGGCTCCCTGCTGAGCAGAGAGCCCGATGCTATGAGGGGCTGGATCCCATTACCCCGGGATCATGACCTGGGCCGAAAGCAGAGGCTTTAACCCACTGAGCCACCTAGGAGCCCCCCAGATGAGATATTCTTATTAAAAAAAAAAAAAAGTCAAACCTGAATTTGATCAGGTCTGTAGATATAAATTCAAGAGGCAGGAGAGTGTTAAATGACCATGAGATATAATCAGCAAAAGCCAGAATATGGGAAACTTTAGAGGCTAAACAACTGAATTTCTTCAACAAATAAACTGCAAGAGAAAAAAAAAGAGGAAGGGGAAATCAAAGGTTTAAAAAAAAAGACTTAAAAGTCACATGAACCTGGTATCTGGATGGCTCAGATGGTTAAGCGTCTGCCTTTGACTCAGGTCATGGTCTCAGGGTCCTCAGACCTAGCCCGACATTGGGCTTCCTGCTCAGCAGGGAGTCTGATTCTCCCTCTGTCTCTCCCACCAACCCCTCTGCTGTGCGACATGCTCTCTAGCTCTCAAATAAATAAATAAAATCTTTAAAAATGAAAAGTCACATTATCCAGAATGTATGTGTAGACTGGGTTTCATATCTCTCCCTTCCTTTAATTAATATAAAAACAACGTAAATAGATTTCCTAATATTAAGCTTTCATTGCATTCTTAAACTCTACTTAGTGATACACTTCCAAATCTATTTTGCTTGTATTTTATTTAAGACATTTACATCATACTCAAAAATAAAATTGGTCTGTCGTTTTCAAATTTGGTATCAACATTGTATTAACCCTATAGAATTAGGAAGCCTTTAGTTCCAGAACTGAACAGAGAAATTATAGATTTCTTGAAGATTTGACAGAACTTTACTGTAGATCTCTGTGGTCCAAATATCTTGCAGGGGAAGTTGCTATTTGACTGTCTTTTCAGTTTTTCCAGTTTATGATCTGTTCGGGTTTACAATTTCTTGAGTCAACTTTGGTCATTGGTATTTTTCTAGCAGAAATATTTCATTTTTATCTGGATTTCAAATTTGATGGCCCATGATTGTACTTGTATTTTTAAAATCTCATCAGATTATATCTCATTTTGTATTTCTAAGATCATATATGTGTTTAAGATTTTTTTTCTTGGGGGCGCCTGGGTGGCTCAGTGGGTTAAAGCCTCTGCCTTCGGCTCAGGTCATGATCTCAGGGTCCTGGGATGGAGCCCCGCATCGGGCTTTCTGCTCAGCAGAGAGCCTGCTTCCTCCTCTCTCTCTGCCTGCTTCTCCGCCTACTTGTGATCTCCGTCTGTCAAATAAATAAATAAATAAAATCTTTAAAAAAAAAAAAGATTTTTTTCTTGGTTAAATTTGCCAGCAGCTTGTCTATTTTATTGATTTTTTAAAATAATCAGTTTATAGTTTTATTTATTCTACTGGTCACTTTTTTAATTCAAGTATTTCTACTTTTATCTTTAATAATTTGTTCCTCTTTTGTGTTATTTTGTGGCTTTTTCTTAGCTTCTTGAATATTTACGGTTCATTTAATTTCAATCACATTATTATTATAAAAATAGTAAGAGCTAAGAATGCTCATCTAGCCTCTTCAGCTATGTGCTATTTTGGTCTTTAAAATAACCACGACCTTGTTGGGCACAAAGTTCCTGTGTTATTCAAATCCATTATATCCTTGCTACTCAGACTAGCTGGGATCTGTGTCATCATCTGGGAATTTGTTTAGAAACACAGAATCCGGGGCCCCACCCCAGTTATATGAAATCAGAATCTGCATTTTTACAAAGTCCCAAGTGATAACTATATTCAAGTTGGAAAAGTGCTATTTATATTCTTTTTCATCAGATGATTTGTTAGAATGAGAAGCATGACATATTCGTTTTTCTACTCTGATTGTAGTGTCTCACATTCTCTTTATATTTCTAATAATCTTTGTAAAGTTTGAAGCCATATCATCTGACGAAAAACAGTTCATAACTTTTATGTCCTCTTGGTGAATCGTACTTTTTTCCCCCCCA
This sequence comes from Lontra canadensis, assembly GCF_010015895.1. Classification (NCBI taxonomy): domain Eukaryota; kingdom Metazoa; phylum Chordata; class Mammalia; order Carnivora; family Mustelidae; genus Lontra; species Lontra canadensis. The sequence goes on along the minus strand of NW_022631167.1, from coordinate 1,386,444 downwards.
GCATTTAACTTTTTTAAAACATTTGTTTTACTTTTTTTTTTCTTTTAAGGTTTTATTTATTTATTTGACAGAGACACAGCGAAGAGAGGGAACACAGGCAGGGGTAGTGGGGGAGGAAGATGCAGGCTTCCCACTGAGCAGGAAGCCTGATACAGGGCTCAATCCCAGGACCCTGGGATCATGACCTGAGCCAAAGGCAGAGGCTTAACAACTGAGCCACCCAGGCGCCTCATTAGCTTTTTTTTTTTTTTTTTTTTTTTTTTAAGATTGTATCCATTATTTTTGTGTGAGAGAGAGAGCATGAGGTGGGGCAGGGAGGGAGCAGAGGGAGAAGCAGGGAGCCCAATGCAGGGCTCCATCCCAGGACCCTGTGATCACAACCTGAGCGGAAGGCAGCTGCTTATCCCACTGAACCACCCAGGCACCCCTAAATGAATAATCGTTAAAATATAAATAGGTTGGGCACCTGGGTGGCTCAGTGGGTTGGGGCCTCTGCCTTCTGCTTAGGTCATGATCCCGGGGTCCTGGGATTGGGCCCCGCGTTGGGCTCTCTGCTTGGCGGGGAGCCTGCTTCCCCCTCTCTCTCTGCCTGCCTCTCTGCCTACTTGTGATCTCTGTCTGTCAAATAAATAAATAAAATCTTTAAAAAAAATAAATAGGTAAAAGATTTATTTATTTTAGAGAGAGAGCAGGGGGAGGGGCAGAGGGAAAGGGTGAGAGAGAATCCTCATGCAGACTCTGCACTAAACACCGAGCGTGACTTGGGGCTGGATCCTAGGACCCAGAGATCATGACCTGAGTGGAAAGCATGAGTCTGCTGCTCGACTGACTGAATCACCCAGGCATCCCCCGAAAAAACTTTTGAGATAATTGTAGGCTCATGTGCAGTTTTTTTTTTTTTTAAGTCGTTTCAGTGGTAGAATTTAGTGATTCATCAGTTGCATGTAACACCCAGTGCTCATTACATCAAGTGCCCTCCTTAATGCCCATCACCCAATTATCCCTTGCCCCCACCCACCTCCTCTCCAGCAACCCTCAGTTTGTTTCCTAGAGTTCAATGTCTTTTATGGTTTGCATCCCTCTCAACTTTCATCTTATTTTTTGCTTCCCCTATGTTTGTTTTGTTTCTTAAGTTCCACATAGGAGTGAAATCCTTCACATGCAGTTTTTAAAAATAATACAAAGAAATTCCATGTTTTATCTTTATATTCCATGAATTATCTACTCCCCCCCCCCAACGGTACACATTTTAGTACAAATATCTCTACATGGATATGATAAAGCTATGATAGAATGCTACGAGCAGGATAATGCCACCGATATAGTCAGGACCTAGAACTGATCTGTCACTGAGTGATCCTTCATCTTGGCCATCTCCTCGTCAACTTGGCAATTGTTAATTTGTTTTTCATTTCCATATTTTGTGATTTCCAAAATGTTACATAAATGGAATCATGGAGTATGTACTTTTTGGGATTGACCTTTTTCATTCAGCAAATTCTCTGGACACTCTCCCAAGTTGCTGTGTGTATTAATTGTTCATTCCTTCTTATTGCTGAGGAGTATTTGCAGCATGGATGTACCATACTTGAATCACTCATCTGTTGAAGGACTCCAGAGCGGTTTCCAGGTTTTGGCTGTTTTGTTTTTGTTTTTTCTCTTTCAGTTTTTGGCTATTAGGAATAAAGTTGCTATGAACATTCGTGTACAGATTTTTTGTAAACATCATTTTTCATTTCTCTGGGACGGATGCTCATGATTACAATTCCTAGGTCATTTGGTAGTTGTATGCTTTTTGTTTGTTTTGTTTTTAAGAAACAGCCAAACTGTTTTTCAGAGTGCCTGTACTGTTTTACATTATTACTAGCAATGTATTTTCCAGTTGCTCTACATTCTCACCAGGATTTGGTGTTATTTTTATTTTACCATTACATTTGTAGATTAATTTGTAGACAAGTGACATCTTTAGTGTGTTGTTTTCCCACCCATGAACACAGTATGTTTCTCCATTTATTTAGATCTTCTTAATTTCATCAGCATTTTGTAATTTTCAGTATACCAGTCTTTTTTTTTTTTTTTGTAAAGTTTTATTTATTTGGGAGAGAGCGCACAAACATGAGCAGGAGGGACAAGGGGGAGGGAGAGGGAATCTCAGGCAGACTCTGTCCTGAGCACAGAGCCAGATGCCAGTCTCAATCTCATGACCCTGAGATCATGACCTGAGTCAAAACCAAGAATTCACCACTTAACCAACTGTGCCACCCAGGTGCTCTAGTATGCAAGTCTTATACGTGTTTTGTTAGATTTACATCCAACTATTCCTTTTGTGTATCTGTGAATGGAACTGCATTTTAATTATTTTAATTATATAGATATATGTATATATATATATAATTATATTTTAATTATAGTGCCCAAGTGTTCATTGTTTATATATATATATATATATATATGCATATATATACAATACAAAACCCAATTATATATACATATATATATAATTGGGTTTTGTATTGTTTGTTTCCTGTGATTTTGCTGAACTGATTTATTAGTTCTGGGAAATTCTTTTTGTAGATTCCTTGGGATTTTCCATATAATCATGTCATCTATAAATAGAGCAGATCTTTTTTTTTTTTTCAATCTGTATGCTGTTTTTCCCTTTTCTTGCCTTATTCCATTGTCTACAACTTCCAGTATATGTTAAATAAGGGGGGTGAGAACAGATATCCTTGCTTTTTTTTTTTTTTTAATCTTTTTAACACTGTAACAACCCTATGTCTTAATACTTTTTAACTTGGATTTAACTTGAGTTATACTTAAAGTTGCTCTGTTCTCATTTGCATATTTACTTCTACTACTTTTCCTATAAAATTCCTATCTCATTCTTGAAAGAAACGAGATATGTTCTATTTTTTAAAAGATTTATTTTAAAGATCGAGAGAGAGAGAGAGAGAGAGAGAGTGCAAACACTGGGGGAGGGGCAAAGGGAGAGGGAAAGAAACCTAAGCAGACTCTGCACTGGGCATGGAGTCCTATGTAGTGCTCGAGCTCATGACCCTGAGATCAAAACCTGAGCAGAAACCAAGAGTCAGACACTTAACTGACTGCACCACTCAGGCCCTCCAGATCTTTTATATTCCTAATGCCCATGATACTCTTATGTATCTATGTCTTTCTTTTTCTTTTCTTTTCTTTTTTTTTAGAGAGTGTGTGCATACAAGCAGAGGGGAGAGGGAAAGGGAGAGAGAGAATCTTAAGCAGGCTCCACATCCAGCACAGTGCCTGACATGGGGCTTGATTTCATGACCCTGAGATCATGAGTTGAGCCAAAATCAAGAATGCAATGCTTAACCCACTGAGTCATCCAGGTGCACCTTATGTATTCTATTTCTAAATTTAAGGGACAAATACTGAAAAGAACATCAATGTCATTGTTATAATCATTCTTTAATTATGAATTTCCTCCCAAATGCACTTAGAAAAATGTACTTAAACATGCAAAATGTGTCACAAGTACAATTAAATCCACATAGTGAAAAGCTGTAGCTGAATGTTTATGAACTTTAATTAGTTTGATGTAGAAAATAAAGAACCTTATTTCCAAATGTTGGAAAACTTTAAAGGAAATGTTTAACAGCCAAATCAGATGTATTAAACAGACATAAGAAAGTAACAGTATTTTTTTTTTTCACTCCAGGCCTTTCCCCTGGTTTGATCTGACTGCGGTGCAACTCAAGGAAACTCCCTTTAGTCAGCATCTCTCAGCCAGTCCTGCTCTCCAGGACCACCTTACCTATCGATACTGTAATTCATTTGGTATCTCCCTAACCAAAGAACAGCAGCTAGAGGTTTCCACGGGCTCTGCCTCTCAGTGAGAGGAGAGACCTCGGGAATCAGAATTTTTTTTCCCTCCACACTGCTTGTACCCTGATTATCGCAATTGTCACTGGGAGTCATGTGAGTGTATTGTGTTTGCCACATATTTGGGCATTGAGGAATTAGAAAATGGTACTAATTAATCTTTAACATATAGAATAAAATGAGGTCTTTTATATCAGTATATTTGGGTATGTCTGGCTTTTGGAAGCAACCAAATGAAACCATAACCTGACACACTTAAGTAAGTTGCTTCCCCAGGAATACAAATTATTTTTCTTCTAAAAGCTAAATTCAAGAAATTAAGTCATTATTAGACAATACATACTGTGGCTGGTTTTCCTATAGGAGTATGTAGCTGACAAATGATACGTCTTGATTTTCCTACCATTTTGGATAAAGAAGTAAAATGTGGTAAATGATCTTAATTAAATTATGACTCATTTCATGCTTATTTCAGCTATACATGACTTCCCTGGAACTATCTTATTGAAAACTGTTCTCATTTAAACCATTTTATTTTTATTTTTAAATAGATGATAAGAAAGTACTGCTTGACAAAAAAAAAAAAATAGCTCATCTCAAATTATTGGACACTTGGGAGTCAGGACCCTTTCCTCTGAGATCTCTTTAGGCAATTTACACAGGAATGCTTCCCGATGGTACCCTAGCTGCCCCTCACTGACCGATTTAAACCACTTTAAACCACATAACCATTTTTATAAACAGCTGGCATTTATATTAAGTGGCTAAAAATAATTTTGCAAAATGTAGATCTTATCCCTACAGTGCAAAGTGATTGCCTTTATGTTTTGCAAATATTTTGTCAGTGATAGAGCGTAGAAGACAACAGAGGTGAAGTGACCGTGAGGGCAAGGAGGATGACACTGACTCTGTTTTGCCATTGACCAGAACCACTGTTTGCTAAATGCGGAAGTGCTCTCGAACAAAATCATTCCCTGTACATGTAAACCACCATGGTGTTAGGTTAATCATTTACGTTTTTCCTTTTTGCATAACTGTAAGTCAGGCAAACTCAATGGTATGGTATAGAATGGTCTGAGACAAAATTTCATTGGTCCAATTTGGGGAAAAATTAGGTTCACCATCAGATAGTAACGCTTGGTATGAATGCTAATTTGAGGTACTGCTCCTTTTCTTAGGAAAAAAAAAAAAGAATTGGGATTCTTTTGACTATTCATTCAGGTGTAGGGAACTGGACAGAGTACATCATTGCCCTTCTGGATTATGGTAGTCCTTTAGTGGCTCTTAAGAGTTAAGCGGTGAGGCTGGGAAGAGGAAGAGCAGTTAAGTCTACACAACTAGAGAGGAACTGGAGTCATTCAAGCATGAAGTATTTTGCCATTTCTTTTGAGCAGTCCAGTCATGGGTACACTCTAGCCTGAATTAATTCATTCATTCACTCTTTCTTCCTTCCTTTCCTTCCCTTTCCCTTCCCCTCCCCTTCCCCTTCCTTTTCCCTTGCCTTCCCTTCCCTTTCCTTTCCTTCCTCCTCCCCCACCTTCTTCCCTCCCTTCCCTCGTAAACCCTACTCCCAATGTGGGGCTCAAACTCACACACCCAAGATCAAGACTGCATTCTCTACCAACTGAGCCGGCCAGGCACCCCCTGAATTTCATTTTATAAAGGTCTGGAAGGTACCATATAGAAGAGTCTTGAAAATAAACCCCAGTCCCTATTCCATAGTCAGTGGTACTTCTGTAAGCCACATTGTGTGTAAGGATAAATATAAAATTTTAAAAATACTAAAAACTTTTTTTTCTCTAATGCAAAAAGGGAAAGACTCCCCTCCCCCCTTTTCTTATAACATTTTCTTTAGAAAACATGTAATTTAAATCCTTTCTCTGTTTTTGAGATGTATGTAAATCTTCTAATAAGTTGAAGAAGTCACCTGCCGGTTTTATATCCCAAGACTGTGTGTTTGGGAGGCTTTGGAGCCATGTCTTTGAAATGGGAGCACTGGGGAGGATGGCACCCTGTCTCCCTGACCCACATGCCTGGCTCCACATAGTAACTTCCGGTTTGTCATCAAGATATGAGAAATTTTATTCTTCCTTTGGATACAGACAGTTACTGTGTAAGTAATGTGTTATATCTGCCTGGCTACCTAAAAGGGTGTCATTTCCTTGACTTCGTAATCTTTAGCAACTTGCCTGTGATGCCCAACACTGCTGATTTAGTGCTGATTCAATAATACAACTGTTTCTTTTTCTGCATTTGCGGAGAACCTTATTCGGGTTGGCGGGAGATTTTACTTTTAATTCCATTTCTCTAACATGTTCCTATGACCAGATGCATTACTAGAATTTCTCAAGAATTACCCAGAAAGAGAAATATTGCTACCTTTGTTTAAACATGGGGCTAACTTGAAACACAAATGAAAAGAAAGTGCTGAGAGGTGGTGATAGAACTGGAAGTGGAACCAGAAGTTCTAACTCTAATCCTTAATGAAGAAGAGAAGAGAACCCAAAAGAACACACTTCTTCCCCCCAAGTAGTTCAGTTTGATCTTCCAAGGTAAGTGAAACAGCTTTCCCCTTCAGTTCAGTGTCATGCTATGCTTCCTTCTCTTCGGGGGTGGTTATTTTTGGAGCATAATCCTGTAATCCTTCTGCTTGCACAAATTCAGAGAAGGTCAAGGAATCAGATTTTACCCCAGTGTGACCTTTTCGCTCTAAAAATAAGCCGATATTGTCCCTGTAGGGCAGGGTGATGGTGCGACTGAACAATGGCTCTTCAATTCCGAGGAGCACTCGTGTATGCCGAGAAATTGCCTACAATACAAGGATAATTTTTTAATGAAAAATTAACTGAAAATACAACTAAATCAAAGAAGTTTACTTATTTTCCTAGGTCTCTTGAGTGCTAACCTCTTAATCTTTGGGAAAATAAAATAATGAAATAACACATGGAAAGGCTTAGTAACCAGGTCATTATCAAAATTAAGTTTTTATGAAAAACATCAAGTGGGTGCCTGGGTGGCTCAGTTGTTAAACGTCTGCCTTCGGCTTAGGTCACGATACCAGGGACCTGGGATCGAGCCCCACATCAGGCTCCTGTTTCTCTCTCCTACTCCCCTTGCTTGTGTTCCCTCTCTCACTGTACCTCTCTCTGTCAAATAAATAAACAAAATCTTAAAAAAAAAAGAAAAAATCAAGTAATTTATTATCTTTTTATAACTTCCATTTTAAAGATGTTTCTAGGCCCTGCATCAGCTTGCCATGGATGGGTTCATTTCTTTCTTTGGGCTGAACAATCCAATCAACCCTGTGAGCAGATATGTTTAGATTAAGAGTCATGACTACCTGTGGGAAGGTTAACAAATAACTTGTCTATAAGGGGCTCAGCTAACTTGCAATTAAGAAAAAAAAGTCATTACTCAAATAGTTATTCAATTTGACTAAACACAAATCTCAAACACTAAAAAGTCAGATATTAAAGTTCTAGCTATTTGGGGGAAGGGACAGGGGAAAAAAAGTTCCAGCTGTTTTATTAGTACTTATCCTTGTATATTCTTTACAACGCCCTTTGCCACAATTCTCAGTGTCTCTAAAACATATTTTGTATTTATTGACCGCCATGCCACTTGATATCCTAGATTAAACTGTCACTGCATTTTCAAATTCTAGCTTTAATCATAGGTCTGCTATAACATTGCTATCTGAATCCATATTCTGCATCTGGATGAGAATGTAGTCCATGAAATTTCTGTGAGAACACAGCCAGAGTGGTGAGTAGATCCTTTCTTTTCTTTTCTGTTTTCTTTTCCTCTTTTATTTTTTCTTCTCTTTTCCTTCCCCTCCCCTCCCCTTCCCTTCCTTTCCTTTTCTTTTCCTTTCCCTTTCCTCTCCTTAGTTTAAAACTACTGGCTATAGTTACAAGGTTGTAAAATGGATTCGTGCTATATTCTTAACCTGATGCAAAACTGTCCATTAGTAATGCATTTTAGATAGATAAGATACAGGGTCCCTGGTGGCTCGGTTGGTTAAGTGTCCCACTCTTGGTTTTGGCTCGGGTCACGATCTTGCAGTAGTGAGATCATGGCCTGTGTTGGGCTCCAAGCTGAGTGTGGAGCCTGCTTAAGATTTAAGATTCTCTCCCTCTGCCTTTGCCCCCTCCCTGCTCATGCCTGTACGTGTTCGCTCTCAAACAAACAAAAAACAAAACAACAAAAAAACAAACCAAAAAACCAAACTATTAAAAAAAAAAATAGACAAGGTACACCTAGGTGGCTCAGCCGGTTAAGCAGCTGCCTTCGGCTCAGGTCATGGATCCTAAGGTCTTGGGATCAAGTACCACATTGGGCTCCTTGCTCAGTTGGGATCCTGCTTTTCCCTTTGCCTGTTTCTCTCTCTGCCTGCCACTCCCCCTACTTGTGGCATTCTCTCTCTCTGATTTAAAAAAAATATTTTAAAAAGGTAGACAAGGCACATTTTTCTCACATCTTTCTTGGTTTTGTTTAGACTCTAGAGATGATTTGTGGGTAAGAGAGTCTACACCATTGCCTTGTATTCCTAGTGGGAATACAATTGAGGTCTGTAGCAACTGAGGTTTCTAAAAGTATAGATCCAAATGACTACTCTTTAAGGATTCTCATTTGTAACTGATGCTGCTACAATGAGCACCTTGTTTGGTCCGTACCACACCCTGAATGCCCCTTACCATAACAGATTATTTGACATATTCACTGAGGCTTTACAGAGGGTTCCCCAGGAGGGACCCTATAGTCATAAACACATTTATTCACTATTAACCAAAAGAGTTATGTGCCCACTGTAGGCTGAGAAAGTCCAGTACTGTTTAATATTCTAATGCAGAAATTAAAAGTATTACAAAAGCACTGGTTACATATGGAATCAGGAAATATAATCTAACCATCTCTCTTCTGCAAAGGACTAAGAAGGTCCTTTGATGGGCTATAAATTAATCTAAAACTGTAAGTTCTTTCTTTAGTTCTGATGAATAACAACAGATTTTATTTTTGCCTAAGACTTAGAGCAACTTACTTGAGTAACTTAATTGAGTTATGGAGCAACTGAACAATGCATTACTTTAATAATTGCAGGATTATTAAATATAGGTATTCATGAAGACTATTAGGGTTTTCTAAGGATTCTTTTTAGATTTATTTATTTGACAGACACACACACACACACACACACACACACACACACACACAACGAGAGAGGGAACACAAGTAGGGGGAGTGGAAGAGGGAGAAGCAAGCTTCCCGCCAAGCAGGGAGCCCAATGCGGGGTTCGATCCCAGGACCCCGGGATCGCCCTGAGCCAAAGGCAGACACTTAACGTCTGAGCCACCCAGGCGCCCCTCTAAGGATTCTTAATTCCACATTCTAGGATGGTGGCCCATGTTCAATGCTTGGCATCAATACAGAGCACCTACTTCACATAGTCTCAAGCAGATATTTTAACACCTATCACTTTCAAGAGGATTCTATTATTACTATGTCATCATTGTATCTTGTGTTGATTATGGTTTTTAAAGGCTGCTATTCTTTTTTTTTTTTTTTTAATGGGGCTTGAACTCATGGCCCTGAGATCAAGACCTGAGCTGAGATCAGGAATTGGATGCTTAATTGAGCAAGCCACCCATGTGCCCCCAGTTTAGTAATACCGTTTGGTTACCTTATGGTATGTAACTATGCACATCTGCATAATGGGAAGCTATAATTTAATTAAACCTAAAGATATCTTAAACCTAAAGATATCATATTTGAACCATAAAGATATGGTTCAAATATGAATCATCTATACCACCATTATTAAAGCAGATGTATAGTCTCCTTAAAATCTGCCTGTTGATTCATATAACAATGTGGATTAATCTTTTTTTTATAAATATTTTATTTATTTATTTGACAGACAGAGATCACAAGTAGGCAGAGAGGCAGGCAGAGAGAGAGAGAGAGAGAGGAGGAAGAAGGTTCCCTGCTGAGCAGAGAGCCCGATGCAGGGCTCGAGCCCAGGACCCTGGGATCATGACCTGAGCCAAAGGCAGAGGCTTTAACCCACTGAACCACCCAGATGCCCCCAATGTGGATTAATCTTAAATGCATTTTGCTAAGGGAAAGAAGCCAGACTCAAAGGCTACATATTATTTGATTCCATTTATGTGACATTCTGGAAAAGGCAAAACTATAGGGACAAAAAACAGATGGCCAGGGCTTGGGCTGGAGTGATTGGCTAACTACCAAGGGACACAAGGGGAATTTTAGGGTAGAAGGATTGTTCTGTATGGATCTTGTGGTGGATACAGGACCCTGCACATTTGTCAAAACCCACAGAACTGTCCACTGCAGAGAGTAACTTTACTATGTGCAAATTTTTTAAAAGCCAGGATGTCTGAGGAATGCATGATAGAATACAGGTTGTGGACCACGAATCTAATTGTATTACAGAGTGAGACATAATCTTACTGAAGGGGGTAGGGAAGAAAGAAGCTGACCTAAATAATTTTAACTTTGAAAACCAGTGTTTTGTCTAGGTAGTGTAAGGCTAAAGACAAAAAGAACTGTAGACAAACACTGTACTCTGTTGGTAAGTGTGTTTCTCATAGGCATACATATTTATAGATAAGGAGATAAGGGTTCTCCTGACAGAGAAGGACATTAGAAAGAAGCAAAGTGGGATAGGGAATAGGAAGGATGGGAAGGCCAGAATGAAGCCAGTCCTGGGCGAGAGTCAGGGATAAAAGTATGATCTCATGCTTGAGTCAATTATCATATGGTTTCACTTATTTGTGGAGCATAACAAACAACATGGAGGACATGGGGAGATGGAGAGGAGAAGGGAGTTGGGGGAAATTGGAAGGGGAGGTGAACCATGAGAGACTATGGACTCTGAAAAACAATCTGAGGGTTTTGAAGGGGCAGGGGGTGGGAGGTTGGGTGAACCAGGTGGTGGGTATTAGAGAGGGCACGGATTGCACGGAGCACTGGGTGTGGTGCAAAAAACAATGAATACTGTTACGCTGAAAAGAAATAAAAAATTAAAAAAAAAAGTATGATCTCATGCTTACAGAATGGAGATAGAAATCTGTGTGTACCTGGGATTTGTATATATACATATATTTCCTACATCCTTCTTCTCTGAGTGCCCAGAAGCTGTGACATCCCCATAGCAGCAAGCACAACCAGGGCCACATCTTGGTTTCTAAATACCATTCCCTGCTAAAAGCAATCAGGGCTCCTTGGAGATTGTCTGAAGTAACATGTAATGCTCTGGCTAGAGAACTAGGACTAAAAAAAATAAGGGGCGCCTGTCAGGAGGACACAGGTGCCAAACTGAAAGTGTCCCAAAAGGCAGAGAAGGGACAATTAAAATTCCTTACAAAGGGTTCCAGTTGAACATGGAAGAAATGAGGAAATTAGAAAATCACCATTAGAACACCACAGTAATCACTGCTGCAGGCAAGATCCACTGATGGATGCTAGAATTAGTAGGCCAAATTTTAAGGAGAAACTGGATATTTGCACAGCCTCAACCTACCTTCTCCAATATATTTATTACTTCGGTAGCTTTACTATATGTCCATAAACTCTGGTACTCCTCTCTCCAGGAAGTGGATCATAATTCCCCTCTCTCTGAGTGTGGGCTGGACCTACTAACTCACTTCTAATAAATAGAATATGAAAAGGGAACACAGTAACTTTATAATGAAGAAACCTGGCAGACACCACCTTAACCAGGTGATCAAGGTTCACATCTCTAGTAATAAATCACTTTGATATCATGTACTCCCTGATGAGATGAGATGAAAAGGGTGCATCACCTCTGTGATAATCTCCCCCAAAATGCATATCTTCATGGGGAACATGAGACAAACTGAAATTGAGGGAAATCTTAAAAAAACTCGACTACTGTTTTTCAAAGTGTTAAGGTCATGAAAGACAAAGATCAGGAAACTGTTACATATTGGAGGACACCAAGACAACAATGACAGCTAAAGGCTGTCATACTACTTTAGCATCCCTGACTGGATTCTGTAATAAAAAAGGATATCAGGAATGTCTGGGTGGCTCAGTCCATTAAGCAGCTGCCTTTGGCTCAGGTCTTGATTCCAGGGTCCTGGGATCGAGTGCCATATCAGGCTCCTTGCTCAGTGGGGAGCCTGCTTCTCCTTCTGCCTCTGCCTGTCACTCTGCCTGCTTGTGCTCTCTCTCTCTCTCTCTGACAAATAAATAAATAAAATCTTTAAAAAATAAAATTAAAAAATTTAAAAAGGACATCAGTGGAAAAATTGCAGAAGTCTGAATAAAGTCTGTAACTTGTTTAATAGTATTGTACCAATGTTAATTTTCTTCTTTTTTTAAGAGCAGGAGAGAGGGGTAGAGGGATAGAGGGAGAGGGGAAGAGAGAATTTTTTTTTTAAGATTTTATTTATTTATTTGACAGAGATCACAAGTAGGCAGAGAGGCAGGCAGAGAGAGAGAGGAGGAAGCAGGCTCCCCGCTAAGCAGAGAGCCCAATGCGGGGCTCGATCCCAGGACCCTGAGATCATGACCCGAGCCGAAAGCAGAGGCCTAACCCACTGAGCCACCCAGGTGCCCCGGGGGAGAGAGAATCTTTTTTTTTTTTTTAAGCTTTTATTTATTTATTTGACAGACAGAGATCTACAAGTAGGCAGAAAGGCAGGGAGAGAGAGAGAGAGGAGGAAGCAGGCTCCCCGCTGAGCAGAGAGCCCGATGTGGGGCTCGATCCCAGGACCCTGGGATCATGACCCAAGCCAAAGGCAGAGGCTTTAACCCACTGAGCCACCCAGGTGCCCCGGGAGAGAGAATCTTAATCAGACCATGCCCAGCACAGAGCCTGAGGTGATACTCAGTCTCACGACCCTGAGATCAAGACCTGAACCAAAATGAAGAGTCACACACTTAAATGACTGAGCCACACAGACACCCCAATTTCTTTGTTTTGATAAATGTCCCATGGTTACATAAGGTTACATAAGGTTACATAAGGTTACATTAGGGGATGCTGGGTTTAGAGTATATAGGAAGTCTGTACTATCTTTGCAACTCTTCTGTAAAACTAAAATCATTTGAAAATTGAAAGTTGAAAAAAGAAAAATATTTTCATCTAGTGATAAGTTGCTCAGATGTTATGAATCTGTACTATTAAAATAGTTTGCATCAAGGCAAGTGTAGTAAAATTGCTGGGACATAAAGCTTATGAGGCTATATTTTGTAATAGAAAATCATGCATACAAAAGGAATAGGTAATTCACCTATATTTTTCTTCAGATATTTATCACAGAGTTCTTTTGTTCACTTGATGGAGTTAACAAAAATATTCTGAGAATTATTTCCTTTTTCTTTTTTTTTTTTTTTAAAGATTTTATTTATTTATTTGACAGACAGAGATCTCAAGTAGGGGGAAAGGCAGGCAGAGAGAGAGAGAGAGAGAGAGAGAGATTGGAAGCAGGCTCCCCACTGAGCAGAGAGCCTGATGCAGGGCTCAATCCTCATGACCTGAGCCAAAGGCAGAGGCTTTAACCCACTGAGCCACACAGACGCCCCGACAATTATTTTATAAGAAGCAAACCTGAAGTAGGTATAATGCTATCTTGTCTAGCTTATCCATAGGATAAGTAAGATTGACTTCCTCTCCCCTTTTTACCAAGCCAAGGTATCACTACAAATTGGAGTAACAGGATAGTGGCTTCAAGAGCTCCCCTGGCTAGGTTCAAAGAATTGGTGTGTCTTTCCCTCTGTACTCCCCATCAGTCTCACCCACACAGTTAAGTTATTCTCTTGTCTTCTCAGGATGTTGGAGGAAGGGGAAAGGGAACAGTAAGTTCTCTCCGCAAGGGTAAAAGCATGAATAATTGCAAAATTAAGGAAGTAAAAGGAAGTTGAAGAGAACAGAAACTGGCCATACAGTCACTGGGAAGCTTGTAAATGGAATGCACAGTCCAAATGTGGTTCCATTTCTTAGCAGCATGCTCAGAATTCTGCACTCACCAGCTCTTTCCCCAGTTCTGCCACTTTGCCAAAGCCCATGAATGACAATGCAGGAAAGGTTTGTTTGTTTGTTTTAAGATTTATTTATTTGAGACAAAGCCAGTGAGGGGAGGGGCAGAAGGAGAGAATCTTCAAGCAGACTCCCCACTGAGCCTGGAGCCCGGTGTGGGGCTTGATCTCATGACCCACGAGATCATGAGCCATGAGATCATGACCTGAGCCAAAACCAAGAGTTGGACACTTAAGTGACTGAGGCACCCAGGCATCCCAGATGATGCGGGAGAGTTAACATGAAAAAGAGTACTACACTGTGTAAGTGTTGTTATGGGATACATTGTGGATATACTAGGTATTGTAATTACAATGGTGAGGGGCACCTGGGTGGCTCAGTGGGTTAAAGCCTCTGCCTTTGGCTCAGGTCATGATCTCAGGGTCCTGGGATCGAGTCCCGCATCGGACTCTTTGCTCAGCAGGGAGCCTGTTTCCTTCTCTCTCTCTCTCTGCCTGCCTCTCTGCCTACTTCTGATCTCTCTGTCAAATAAATAAAACATTTGGAAAAAAAATTACAATAGTGAGATTAAAAATGCTTATATATCAGTAAGAAAGTACAGCTTACTCGAGTGTTGGGGAATGTGATAAAAAAGATGTGACTGCTGTTTGACCGTGAACTAGACCCAGGCACTCAGAGGTTCCTCACCCCCTCCTCGTCCATGGAATGTGGGTTCCACTTGCCTTTCCCATTCCCAGAGGCGTTAACGACATGGCCTTGAGAGGGCGATGTGTTGAAAACACTTGCACAGTATATGTTACTGAACCCAGTTAGTGCCTCTTAATAAACTTTTGAGGTTTAAAGGCCAGGTGTGGAGACCCATTCATCTTGCTGCCTTTCAAGACAAGCCTCATATGTAAATTCCCTTTTTATATTATTAAAACTGCCACCTACCAACCTGGAGTGGCCTGCCTCTTTCTTCATCTCTCCCTGACCTCGGTGTACAGGAGCCAGTTTCAGATTACACAGGGAAAGTGCCCCAGAGGATTGAAAACCAACATTAAGCTAATATATGATCTGTAAAAAGTTACCTCTGTCATAGTATATAATTAGCTTTTTTATATGGATCTAGGTGTCAAGTAAAGCTTCTTTAAGATACCTTTAAATGTCTTGATCTTTATTATTCTAGTGACTTCAAGGAAAGACCACATTTGGTGACTTTGATAACTATTCTCAAGTTTACTTATTCAAAGTTCTTGGGGTATAAGGATAGACCATTGGATACATCATTTACTCATGAGCATTTCAGATTTTTAAGACCTCTTATTTCTTGCAAGCCCAGAAAAAGCATAATCAGAATTTTTCTTATTGCATTGTTGATATTGTATTTTTAGACTCAGAATGTCAAAGCAGCCAAATGAATTGGCAGATTCTGAAAAATGCTTTCTCATAAGCTGAAATTCTTGGTATTTAAATATTTCAGGAACTTGTATTATAAGGTACTATTTTGCTAATTCTACTCCTTATTTTTATTTAGAACATCCAAAACACTATAAACATAGGTAGAAATTAGAGCTCATAAACACAGTCGTATCATCTTTGAAAATAAAAAGAGTGATATATTTTACCTGGCGGTATTTGGTATTTATGTGAAGGTATGGTTGGAAATACCAGTTTGTAATGAGTGGTCCTTTTCCACATTACATATGTAGTGGTTCATGGTTATAAAATTGTTCATTTAGAGAGGTATGGTGGTTTAAATAGAGCATGGAAGTCATACAGAATGGATCTGAATTCTGCCTCTTAAACTTACTATCTGACTAATCTTGTGTAAGTTGCTTCATCTTTCTGGGCCTCAGTTTTCTCTTCTATACAATGGGGATTAAGTGAAATAATATATGTATGATGTCCAAAACAGGGTTAGCCCTCAGAAGATAGCTATTAGTAGAGTTCAAAGGATTAAATGTTCACTTACGACTAACTACATTTAATAATTTAAAGGATTTCTTTATATCATGTTGCCAGGAAAAGGGCTTAGGTATTAACAAGTATAATTTTTCTAATTTTCTAAATCATATAACTTATAGAATTACATGGTTTTAATGCTTGCTCAAGAGTCAAGTTAGGGAACAAATCCCAGGGCCTACCCTAGCCCTAGGGAATCAAAATCTCTGGAGCATGGAGCTTAGGAATTAAAAAAACCAAAAAAACAAAAAACTCATCTGATTCCGAAGACTATTCAAGTGTGAGAACCACTGAGGCAAAGCTTATGTGCAAGAGTGTACTGAATGAACACTGACATGTTGGAGTGGGGGGTATCAAAGGCAAGGTTATAAATGTGATTATGTGTGTGAAGCTTTGTCAACTATAAATGGAGGTGGTGTTACCCAAAGAAGAATAATCGGAGACTGCTGGTGCTGGAGAGATCTTAGGAAATTGAGGTCCAGAGGTTCAAGTAACTTGTTGCCAAGTTAGGCAGCAAAGCAGCCAAACACACATGTGTTAGAAAAGTGCCAAATGGGTGTTACGAAAGTGCCAATGCGTGTTACAGTGTTTGAGAGCTTGGTGCGGGGAGAGGTTATTGGGGTTGGGGGAGGTCAGAAAAGATTTCATGGGGAGACAAGAACTGAGCTGGGTCTTAAGGGATGATTAAGGTTCATATTAGTCATACAGGGGGAGGGGGACTGAGAAGAGAGGCACAGGGAGGAATGCACAGGAGTTCAAGGGTGTGAGTCAGACCCCGGTGAGGCTGAGCAGGAGACTCCTGTAGAGAGGTAGGGAAAAGAGTGGTGGCTGGAGAAAACTTGCCGAGTGCCTCAAGTCCTAAGCTAAGGAACGGAGACTCTCTCGCGAGCACAGGGGATCCAAAGACGGTTTCTGAGTATTCTCAATAGTTGGAGGGTGAGAGTCTAGTAGCAGGGCCCTTGAATCCAAAGGGTTTATGGACAGAGACTAAAAGCAGGGGCTAATGGAATATTCTAGGAATGAGGCAAGAGAGGTCTGAACAAGGGAGAATGGAAAAAACCCAGATGCTATACAGGGAACTGACAGTTCTTGGGATCTTTGCAGGAATCAAAGCAGACAGAAGAAACCACTGTGTGTGGGAGAGGGTGTGGGTACGGGGGATGGGACTGGGATTATGATCACATCACTGACAGAAAGAGGAAGCCGGGATGGAAGAAAAGGTTGGTCTGAGACGGTGCTCTTTAGGGAAACATTAAACACAACTCACCTTCATGTCCTCAAAGTCTGTTATCCCCATCTGAGGGAGGTTTGAGCAGTTTATGTGAATGAGCTTTCGACCACAGATGAAGTTTGTGGTAAAACACTCCTGTTAGTACAACAAGAACATCACTCAAATGATTATGGTAAACAGGGAAGAAAAGAAAGAAAAGAAGAAAGAATGGAGCAAAGGAGAAGAAAGATTTGGGGGAAGAGATGGGAGTGAGAGAAAAATCAGGGTTTTTTTCTAGTTCTGTACAGGGAAAAAAACTTTAATTTAGTTTTAAATTCAAATTTAAAATAATCCTAATAATCCCACACATTTTCCATCTAAGATCTCCACTAAATTTCATACTGTTCCTTAATTTTTTTTTTTTTTTTTTTTGGGGCATGATACACCTAGTGCTTGCTTCATGCCTTAATTACATTTTTAAGTAGTACCAAAGATTTCAGACCTTATGTTTTTTTGTGGTAGCTTAAGAACATAACTGGCATCAACAAAATGAGAGGATTCACCCTACTTTTTTTTTCAGTTTCCTGTTTTTTAAAATTATTATTTTTTATTGACATATAGTTGATATTCACTCTATCTTTTTAATAAAAGTACTCTTGGTGAATTGGCCAATTTAAATTAATACTGTTAGGGGCTCGTGATACACATGACATATTTGGGGCAGACACTTAAGATTAATAGTACAAGTTAAGGGATCTGCCAGTAAAACAACTTGACAAAGTACCAAAAAGTCTACCTTGGACAAAATCTGTTAGAAAGTTTTCTGTGAAAAGAGGCCTATATACATTTCTTAGTCTTTATTCAAGAATTGCAGAGAGTATACTATTGTGAATAAATAGGGAAAACAAATAAATGTGACCCACCCTCCCTCTATCAAAATACAAAAGACATCAGTGGAAAGAACAAACTTTAAATCCAAGTTACCTCTACCATAGTCCAGGACTTTTTTATGCCCCTTCTAGTGAGGAAGAGGCAAGAGCTCAGGTAAGTGTAAGAGGAATAAGAGATAGAAGGATGAAAGAATGTTAATTTTATAAATGTTATTTTTGTATACCTTGTACTGAGGGAAGCCTAGCTCACTAATCCACTCTGCAACTTTCTCTGGGCTCCATTTAAGATATTCAAATTGTAGTTCAGTACTTTCTTTTGGCTGGGTTTCTTCATCTTTGTGTCCCTGTTTCATCTCTGGGGACAATTCTACAACTTTTTCACTAAAAGACACTCTCAAATCCCTCTGAGAGTCTGAGAGGTAAGAGTGTAAATCATCAGTAACTTCCAACAGTCCTTTAAAATCTTTAGAAAACTCATTACTTACCCTCACTGAGTCTACTTTACTTACTCTCAGAGACTCAAACGTGGACTCTCTTTTAGCCTTGGTTTTTTTTACTGACCACTTTCTTGTTTCATAGTCAGAGTGTTCTAGCTTATCCTTGTCTGGTGAATATTTAAATTTGACTGGTTTTGGCCTATCTTCCTTGAAAAATTCTGTATGTGACACTATTCTTAGTGGCAGTTGGGCTTTATCTGGTAATTCTAGATCTTTCTCTTTAGTTTCTTCTGTTTGTGTCTTCTCTTGAACCTCTGGTTTGGTCTTCTGTGGTGGCCTTTGACCTGTTTCCTCAGTTGATTTTCTTGGTTCTTTCTTTGGAAACTTTGGCTCTAGATCATTCTCCTCTGTTAACTTTCTTATTGTCTCCTCTGATTGGGACTTCTGTGGTGGTGCCAGTCCTGTCTCCTCAGTTGATTTTCTCCACTTATCTTTTTGATCTGATGGTTGAATGTCCTCTAGTGGTTCTAAAACTTTCTTCACAGTTGACTCTTTCAGTGTCTCCTCTTCAACTTCTGGTTTGGTCTTTCCTGATGGCTCTAAACCTGTTTCCTCAATTGATTTTCTTGATTTTTCCTCAGGAAATTCTGATGTGGTCTCTCCGAGTGGCTCTGGAACTTTCACCTCAGTTGATTTTCTTTGGTCCTCCTCTGGATTCTCTGGTTTAGTCTCTTCTGGTGGCTGTAAACCTGCCTCCTCAGTAGCCTTACTTCGTTTCCCCCTTGGAAACTTTGGTTTAGTCTGTTCAGGTGACTCTGTCCCTTTCTCCTCAGGTGACTTTCTTTGTGCTTCCTCTGGAATGGTCATCCTTGGCGGCTGTAGATCTGCCCCATCAACTGATTTTCTTGGTTTCTCACTTGGAAATTCAGGTTTGGCCTGCTCCGGAGGTTCTGGACCTATTCCTGCATATTGCTTTTTAAATGACTCCTCCAGAACCTCCAGTATGTTCTTTTGTAGCAACTCTAATCTTGACTCACTGAATGAGGCCCCTGAAATTTCAGACTCTGTCTCCTCTGGAAGCTCCAGATCTGTTTCCTTATCTGACTCTGTGAGTCCGTCCTCTGTAACATCTAATTTGGCCTCCTCCGGTGGCTCTAAATCTGGCTCCTCTTTATCATCCATAAGGACCTCGGAATCCTTGAAAAGCTCTCTTCCCATCTCTCTCCATGTCTCTGACTTTGCCTCCTGCGGCATCCCTGGCTCAGTCTCGCTAGGAAGGTCTCTCTCGGACTCCTTGGGAATCTCCTCCTTGGACGTGCTGGTCGGTTTTGCGTGTAGGTGTATTTTCTCCGGCGCCCCCACTTCGAGCTCTTTTTCCTCCATCTCTGGCTGGGGTTCCTGGTCAATCTCTACAGGCAGCTCCGGGCCTCCCTCTGCCATGGTGTCGCCTTCGGGGTCTTGAGCCATTTTAAGAGCTGTAGGCAGTTCGACCTCATACTCCAGATCTTCTCCTTCAACCGGGCCGGAATCGTAAGGCTCTGGGACTTCGCCATGACGCACGTTAGCCGACGCGCCCAGGCCTCCTAGCAACCCCAACTTCCGATAGCGTCTCTATGGATACCATGATTTCCGGCCGAGTCTTCCTGAATTTTCCCCAGGTTTTGTTTGTTCTATCAAACCGTGACTAAAAACCTGCGATCAAAAAGCACGCAGGCACCCTCCCCGCGTCCGCTGCCTCCGCTGCCCAAAGCCCCTGCGGCCGCTCGGGGGCCGGCGCGCTGCCCCTTCCGGCCCGCGGGCCCCGCTCGGCTCCTCCCGGCGCGCGGCCGCTGTTGCCGCGCTCGCTCTGCCTTCGGCTGTTTCCGGAGCCACTGGCGGCCGGCGGCGGAGGCGCTCGCGGAGCCGGCTGCAGATGTCGGAGCAGCAGGCGGCCGGGGGGCCGGCGGGCCGCGGCGGGGACGGCTCGGGAGTGGAGGGGAGCCAGGCGGCCGCCTCAGGTACGCAAGCCGGGGGGCGGCGGGTGGGTCCGCCCGGCCTGGGGGCCCCGCTCGTCGCGCGAGGCTCAGCCGCGCCCTGTGCCGCTCTGCCCCGCGCCCCTCGGCGGTGCGGACCCGCCCGGGCGTCCCCTTCGCGCGCAAAGCCCCCGCCTTCGCTCCCCCGCGGAAGCGCCCCGGCCCCCGCCACCCCCGCCCGGCCCGGGACTGCGCTCGAGCTTGCTCGCTACTCCTGTTTCGAAACGCTGTGGTTCCCGCCCCGCTTCCTTTCTCCGTTCGGCCCAGATAGCGGCGACGGGGCTGCTCTGCCCCCGGCGCCTCCTGAGCTTCAGCTCGCCCGCGGGTCCCTCCTAGGAAGCGGCCCCCAGCCCCGCCGGCTTCGCTGCCCCCTGCTCGTGGCTCCGCACCCCGCTGCCCTGCTCTGTCCCTGCCCAGCCTTTACGCGCTCGCTCTGCCCGCGGCCGGCGGGGCAACCTCGCCCGCCGCTGGCCTGCTCCCCGCTTGGCCCCGGCCCCCCAGCACACAGGCCCCCGCGCCTCGCCGCCGCCGCCTCTCGGTCGCTCGGAGAGCGGGAGACGAGAAGCGGAGTGGGAGCCGGGAGGTGCTGGGGTCCTCTGAGTTGAACGTCGCGGCCGCAGCAAAGGCAGGACCTAGGGGCTGAAAGAGGGACTTTGGCGACCTCCCTCCTTCGCCGGCGGCACCCTCGTCTTCTGGTTCAGGAGACGCGCGCCTTTTCTACCGATGCGGGTTCCTGCGCTGGGGGTCTCAGCAGCCAGAGGCGAAGGGTGCATCCACCGCACTTTGAGCCCTCGGGCTTCCTTCTACTCGCCACACGTGGAGCTTTAGAGGGTTGGGGGAGAGAACTGGTTTCACTAAGTGGCAAGTAGAAATTAATTTTTCCAGTCTGGAATGGAAATAGAGACCATCAGCTATAGTGGTAGAGGTGGTGCGGGCGCCTGGGTTGGAGTCTGAATCCTCAGTGTACTGATTAAGTGACCTTGGGCCAGTCACTTCTCCCTATCTCCATTTCCCCATCTGTAAAATGTGGGTCCTGATAGTACCCGCCTAATAAGATTGCACGGAGAGTTACATGAGCCACTGTGGGTGCGGCCCTGGTGCCTAGCCCCCGGCACACACTGTAACTGGTCTTATTCATTACTGAGAATCAGATCTGTTGTGTGCCCACCTCAACTCGATGTGCTGTCATAGGTGTTCCTGGATGTGTGTTTTCCTGCATGATGGTTCTTGTCATCTTTTACTTCTATCCCAAGTATCTCCCGTCCTCTAATACTACTTCAATCAAACACACAGACGCCGTTGAATCACCCAGCTTTCCCCCATGACTTTATGATTTCTTACTTTAAAACATCTAACAATTTTTGCCCTTTTTTCCTTTGTATGAACTTTTATGCTTTGTAGTATGTTCAAAATTGATGGCATGTATTTAATATTATAGCAATAGAAATTTTAAGCACAATTTCTAAAAGATTCAGCAGAGTCTCATTCAGCAGACATATCTCATTGCATATGTCAGTATTTATAAGTTGAGGGTTGTGCTTTTTCTTTTTCTTTCTTCTTCCTTTTTTTTTTTTTTTTTAACTTCCCATTAAGCTCCTTGTATGCTTATGGCAAACAAACCCAAACATTTGAAATAGAAAAGTCTTAAGAATAGTCAACTCTGATGGTGGGCTTGTCTCTGAGAGTGTGATTTCCTCCCTCTACTTTTAAATTGGGTTCTGCATTTACCCCCCCCCCCTCCCCTACTTCTGGTTACTTAATTCCTCTTGCCCTTCAGAGAATGAGTGTTGGTTTCTTTTTCTGTCATGTAGGGGCTTGTTACTGTAGCCCAGAGCACACTCTTCCCCTTGAGGTAGGATTTGTTGCTAATAAAATAATAGTAATGATAACTTACATTAATTGAATGCTTCTCTGTGCCAGAAAGTGGACAAAGATTTACTAATATTATCTGACTTAATCTGGTCAACAGTAATTTTCTCCCCATTTTATTTTATTAAAACATTTTATTTGTTTGACAGAGATCACAAATAGGCAGAGAGGCAGGCAGAGAGGGGCGGGAAGCAGGCTCCCTTCTGAGCAGAGAGCCTGATGTGGGGCTCAATCCCAGGACCCTGAGATCATGACCTGAGCTGAAAGCAGAGGCTTAACCCACTGAGCCACCCAGGCGCCCCCATTTTTATTTTTAAAGATTTTATTTATTTGAGAGAGCATGAGCAGTTGGGAGGGGGGCAGAGGGAGAAGCAGACTCCCCACTGAGCCCGATGTGAGGCAGAGCTGGACCCCAGGACCTCGAGACCACGACCTGAGTCGAAGGCAGATGCTCAGCTGATTGAGCCATCCAGGTGCCCCTTTTTCCTCATTTTATAGAACAAACTATACCTGAGAGGGGTTAACTTACCTGCCTAAGTTACTGTGGTGATTTTACTATCTGTATGAAAATGTCACCTTGTTTCGATAACGCTTACAATCGTTTGTTTTTATTGGCTATTGATCCAGTATTGGTATTCTAGGGCGGGTTATGGTCTTTGCCCTGAAGGTGTTTTTAGTTTGGTAAGAGGAGAGAACCTGGGGAACAAACATCAGCAACTCAAAACATTATAT
Source organism: Lontra canadensis (assembly GCF_010015895.1). Classification (NCBI taxonomy): domain Eukaryota; kingdom Metazoa; phylum Chordata; class Mammalia; order Carnivora; family Mustelidae; genus Lontra; species Lontra canadensis. The sequence goes on along the minus strand of NW_022631167.1, from coordinate 1,363,462 downwards.
AATTGAGTGTCTCTTATTACAGTTCTTTATGTACTTACCCCCAAGAAATCAGCTTGAGGGGAGGACAGAATCTGTCTCCTGTTTATCTCCTAGAGCCCTTTACGTTGTGTCCTAGAGGTTCTATAAATATTTGCTGGATTGTGAGACAAAGTCTCAACACAGAGACTTGGAGGAGCACCAAACACATATGCAGAATTAGGGTTGAGATAATGAAGAATGTTCCTGGGGTTAAAGCCGGAGTGATTTAGCCTGGGGACGCTCAGGGGATGTTTTGGCTGTCACTGCTGGGCTGGGGAGGAGGGGGAGGACTGTCCGTGATAATTAGTGGGTAGAGGTCAGGGATGCGGAGCAATATCCTGCAATGCACAGGGCACCCCCCGCCCCCCAGCGGAGAATTATCTGGCCCCAAATATCAGCAGGGCTGCTGTTGAGAAATGTTGAGTTAGCATGAAGCTGGGTTTCCAAAGAGGGGTGGAAATCATGCATCTGGCTTGGCTTGGAGTTGTATAACCTGGGGAATAAACTTAAAAATCTCCTTCAGGGGTGCCTGGGTGGCTGAGTTGTTAGGCATCTGCCTTTGGCTCGGGTGGTGATCCCAGGCTTCTGGGCTCGAGCCCCAGCGTGGGCTCCCTGCTCAGTGGGAGACCTGCTTCTGCCTCTCCCACTCCCTCTGCTTGTATTCCCTCTCTCGCTGTCTCTCTCTCTCTGCCAAGTAAATCAATAAAATCTTAAAGAAAAAAAAACCAAACTGCTTCAAATTAGGAGTTTGATTGGATCCTTCTGCGACCTTCCTCTAAAAAATGATCCAGTAAGTAAACAATAGAGGCCTGAGATAGAATGAAATTGAAGGAGGTTTCTGCCATCCTCTCTTAGAGGGACAGCAATAAGAAATGAGTTTGAACATTTTGTTGTTATTGAATTGAAGATTTTTATTAAAAAAAAAAGTAAAGGTTTTGATCTTTCAGTGTATCTTATTCCTTCAAAACAGGAATTTAAAATTACCCCAGATAATCATAACTTGTTTTTTAATATAGTCTGTGCAGAGAGTACCTTTTGCATGCCTTCATGTTCGTTAGCGGAAGTTTTAGTGAAGTCAAAGAACTTCTTTATGTTCTTCTGAACTCAGTGTTACAGTGACCACAGTGCTCTTATTGTTTTGTGAACTGTAATTGTTTCTAATAATCTCTTATTTGGGGCAGCAGGGTCCTTCAGTCCCCAAGAGAGATATCACTCTATATAGTGAAACTCTCAGAGGCATACATGTTGCATCACTTAAGAATAGACTTTTTTTTTTTTTTTTCAAAGTTTAGGGAGCTTTGTGGAAAATAAAGGGCAATTCTCTTATGACCTTGAAGTTAACATTAGAAATGAGATTGGTGTAAATGACCCTGAGAGCTATCAAGGCACTTAGACACTAACGACTGGACGCAGGTCAGGTGAACTTGTCATGATTCTTACGTAGGTCCTAGAGCAGTGTGATAAGTCTTCCTGCAGTAATGGAAATGTTGTATATTGTAGCTATTTCAGTTCAAATTGAAATTAAAAAATTGGTGGCTATCTTACTGGATGGAGCAGAACAGTGGAAATTTATGCCAAAGAACCCTTACAGTTTTTTGGTTTTCTGTTGTAGTTTTATATCAAAATGGTATAAATTTGTCTGGCTGTGGTAGTGGTTTTTTGTTTTTGTTTTGTTTTGTTTTGCTTTCTGATAGTGGTTGTGTTTTTGTGGTGTTGAGATAGCCAGTTAGTCCTGTCATCATTCCAGGATGGTATAACCCAAGGTTTGTGATCTGAATGACCAAGAGGAGCTGATTTCATTCCTAAGGACTGATGAGAAATTAGATCATGTGGTCTTGGGATTTGGTTGGAATATAAGCTGCCAGTTTTTTTTGTTTAAGCCTCTTGAGTTTATAACCACATAACCTGCTTTTGGTTCCTCTGCCCTTGAATCTAAAAGGCCAGGCTAATTATCTCTTTGCAGCCTGTTTAGTGAAGGAGAAGTCCTATGAGACCTGTTCTAAAGAACTCTGACCTGATATTCAAATGCTTTAGAAAAAAAACCTGTTTTTTGGTTCTTTGGAGAGAAAGTACAAAGTGCACAATAAATTTAAATCTGTAGCACAATCGGAATGCTGGTAACATAGAAAGAAAACTAGTATTTTAAATATTGTCAAACATAAATCATTATAGGAAAATTTCTTAACTCTTCACCTTGCTTTAGAGGCTGTCATCTATAAATTTATTCTTTTTTTTTTTTTTTTTTTTTTTAAAGATTTTTATTTATTTATTTGACAGACAGAGAACACAAGTAGGCAGAGAGGCAGGCAGAGAGAGACGGAGAAGCAGGCTCCCCGCTGAGCAGAGAGCCCGATGTGGGGCTCGATCCCAGGACCCTGGGATCATGACCCGAGCCGAAAGCAGAGGCTTTAACCCACTGAGCCACCCAGGCGCCCCTATAAATTTATTCTTGAGCTTCCATTTTCCTTTCTCTGTTTATTGTTTCTAAGACTTTGGCTGTGCAGGTACCATGTCATGGTTTTTGCCAAGTGAGAGAATACATTCCAAAATTATTTGGTTACTAATTTTTCTTTAAATTGACATTTAAAATTTTGTTTCTTTTTAAATGATACCTGTGCTATTACTATTTTGATGTATCAACTTTTCCCAATACATGTTAAAATAAATACATAGCCATTTTAATTAAAAAAAAAAACACATTTTCCCATATCCCATTTAAATTTGCAAAACCTGTCCAAGTTTCTCTGGTCTCTTCTCGGAGTACTTGTAGAATTGGTCTGTTTGGCTGACACATTAAAAGCTCTATATGGAAAAATTGTTTTTTTCTTCTTTATAGTGGTCTAAATGTCACTAAGTAGATTTAGGAAACCCAACAAGCTGTTTATAATGGTTTTCTTTCTCTACAACAGGACTGCATTTTCCATACCTGATACTGTGGGAAATAAACTTCAGTATTTCTCCTTTTCTTACTTCCTGCCTCTTTGAACCCTGTTACAAGTTGTTTTACCAGTAGTTCTTACATGATTTAGCATGTACCTTTAACCTTAAAAATCATGAGCACTATTCCTTTCTACTCTTTTTTCCCCCTACATTAAGCTGTTCAGGTGCTAGAAGTGGCTTCTAGCATATGAAAAATGCTCAACCTAATTTCTCTTAAGGGACGTGGAAATGATATATATGCCGAGCAGTTTGATCTCTCACTATGTTGGCAGGCGTGCAGGAACAAGGACTTTCATGCGTTGCTGTTAGGACTGTAAATTAATACAAATGCCATGGAGGGCAATTAGTCATTATCCGTCACAATTACAGTATATGCTCTCATTGATCCATTCCTTCCAGGAATTTATCCTCTAGATTTATTCTTTTGCCTATTTAAGGACACACAAGGTTTTTATAGCATGGCTTGAAATGGTAAAAGATTCGAAAGGACATAAACGTCCATCAGTAGGGAACTGGTTAAATAAATTATGGAATATCCAGCCAATAAAATATTAATCAACTATAGAGAAAAATGAGAAAAATTTTCATGTATAGTTATGGAAAGATCTCTGAGATATAAATGGGAAAAAAGTATCTTTAATATGCTTATTATTTGTATAAAAAAGAATATATACGAACACAAACACACACACACACACACACACTTATGTGCATCAGGTAGCTCTGTGAGACTCTACAAAACCTCATAACGTTGGTTGCTTTTGGTGGTGGGGATGGAGATGGAAGTTTTCACCATATACTTCTATGCTTTTTGAATTCTGGATAATGTGTATGTATTATCTATTCAGAAAATAACCTCAAATGTGTCATAAGATTCTTCACTGTGCTTGTATTATAAAAGACATTCTGTACATCTTTGACATTTCTGCTAATCAGGAACTGACCCTTTCTGGGCTTTTTTCTCTCAGATGAATTTTTTTTTTTTTTAAATGAAATACAGGTTGTAAATCTCCTTAGGGATTAATTTCATGTTATTCTTCAAATCCACTACTGTTTTTCATTATTTTTGTGTGGATTTCATTTCTAAGGATAAATCAAAGGCAGATAGAACCACCACTTAGACGAGCTGATACTGTGAGCCAATGACAGAAAGAAGGCAGACTTTTAAAAGTTCTATTTTGTTTCCATTTTATTCAGAAAGGTATTTTCAAACTGCAAAAGGTAAAGAGGCAGTGTTGGTTTCTGTTTTGAGTAATGGCAGACTAGGTAATTGGATCAGTTCTCCCACTGGAGACAATTAGAAAATAATTGTCAGCATGCAAATATTTGCTTGAAGATCCTGGCGAGCTAGCCAAGTAATGAAGAATTAATTACCAGGCTATAATCAAGGTGAGGGCAGAAGTATAAAGATAGAAGTCCAACGATAAGAGTCCATTTTGGGGGCTCCTTTCTCTGATGGCATAACCTGGATTCTTGACTGAGGAACCTGTCAAGGCTGTGAATGTGCCTCTGTGGACTAAAGCAACAAGAAATATTCAGAACCAGAAACAACCAAGTAGGGGAAATTGTGGTGAACTCCCTTTTCTCTAAGTTGGGACTAGGAAAGGCCATGTTCTGGAAGTAAGGGTAAATTAAAAACCGCTATTGCGGGGCGCCTGGGTGGCTCAGTGGGTTAAAGCCTCTGCCTTGGGCTCAGGTCATGATCCCAGGGTCCTGGGATTGAGCCCCACATCGGGCTCTCTGCTCCACAGGGAGCCTGCTTCTTCCTCTCTCTCTGCCTGCCTCTCTGCCTACTTGTGATCTCTGTCTGTCAAATAAATAAATAAAATCTTTAAAAAACAAAACAAAACAGCTATTGCGGGAGTGCAACTCCGTTTCAGAAAAATCTTAAGTTCACGAAATTGAGTTAAGGTGGCCCCAGGCTGCTAGTGTCCCCAAGTATATGAAAGAAGCAAAGGAAAACCTTTGGAGGCTTATTTAGATTTGGCTTCAGATTGTTTCTACAGACAATTTTATGAGAACAGTTTCTGGCACATTTGATTAATAGCCAGATTCCTGGAAGAGAACATGAACAAAAATCAAAAGAAACAATAGACAGTATGAATCAATCCAAAGGGGCAACAGACTGAAACATAATTTGTTATGTTCAAGATAAAAGACGAGTTTGAGAAATTTGGCAAAGAATTAAAATCTATAAAAATTTAACCAAATAGAAATTCTATAATTAAAACCTACAGATGAAAATTTAGAACTCAGTTGATGGGTTTAGCAAAAAGTTTCTATATCTGAAGAGAGAATAGTGAACTGGTCAGAAGAAAAGTCAGAAGAAAATGTCCAATAGGGAATATGTAAAAATGCAGCAATGGGAAATTCAGGAAAGAGGGAAGAGACATGGAAGATATGGTAAAAAGATCTCATATTTATATAATTGGAGTCCTAGAAGATGAGGAGGGCAAGAACGGACAGAAGCAATGCTTGTTGAGATAATAACTGTGAATTTTCCAAAGTTAATAGAATGCACAGATTTAAGAAGCCCAAGCAGGATAAGTACAATGAAATCTACAGTAGATATACATTAAGTTAAACTGCCATAAAACTGGGGCGCCTGGGTGGCTCGGTCAGTTAAGGATCGGACTTGCAGTTTCTGCTCCTGTCACTATCTCCTGGGTTGTGAGGTGGAGCCCAGTTGGCCTCAGGCTCTGCGCTCAGCAGGGAGTCTGCTTGAGACTGTCTCCCTCGTCTTCTGTCCCTCCCCCAGCTCGCACTTGCGTGCTCTGTCTCTCCCTCTTTCAGACAGAACTTTTAAAAAAATTGCTCTAAAAGCAAAGTAAAGAAAAGTAGCCAGAGAAAAATTAGTTTGCCTTCAAAGGAATAGTAATTGGACTGACAGCTGACTTCTACACAGAGCAGTAGAAGCTAGCTCATCTTTAGAATACTGAAAGAAATACCAATATAGAATTTTTTTTTTCCAGGAAAACAGTCTTTAAGAATGAAGATGAAATAAAGATATTTTCAGACAATCAAAAACAGGATTTGTCGCCTGCATACTGGCACTTAAAGGAATAACTGGAATCTTTAGACAGTATCACAATGATCTCAGATGAAGGGAAAATCACAATTTCTACTCACTCACATTAACATAGATGCAAAAAGTCATGAACAGAATGTTAGCAGACTAAATCCAGGAATATATACAACCAAGTTGGGTTTTCTCAGGAATGCAAGGTAGTTTTAACATTCTTTAAAAGTCAGTGTAGGGGCGCCTGGGTGGCTCAGTGGGTTAAAGCCTCTGCCTTCGGCTCAGGTCATGATCTCAGGGTCCTGGGATTGAGCCCCACATCGGGCTCCTTGCTCGGCGGGGAGCCTGCTTCCCCCCTCTCTCTCTGCCTGCTCGTGCTCTCTCTCTCTGTCAAATAAATAAAGAATAAAATAGAAAAAAAAAAAGTCAGTGTAAATCACCATTTTAGTATACTAGTGGATAAAAAATGATCAGTTGAATAGATGCAGAGAAAATGTTTGATGAAATTCAGTCTCCATTTATGATTCAAAACTCATAGCGAAGTAGGAATAAAAGAACAAAAAACCTATAAGGAGCATCAAACTTAATAGTGAGATTGAAAGTTTTCTTCTGGAGATCGGGAATAAGATACGGGAGCCCATTCTCACCACTTAATATTCATCATTTTATTGGATATTCTAGCTAATACAGTTAGCCAAGAAAGAGAATATATGAAAATTAGAAGAGAATCCTGATAAATCTGTTGTTTTCTGGTGATGACTATGTATGTGGAAAATCCAGGAGAATCCACAGATCAGTTATTAGAACTAACAAGTTTGGCCAGTCTGCTGGATACAGAGCCAATATGCAAAATTTCATTGTGTTTATGTATACAAGCTTACCTCAGAGATATTGTAGGTTCAGTTCTAAACCACTGCAATAAAGCAAATATTGCAATAAAGCAAGTGAAGTGCAATTTTTTGGTTTCTCGGTGTGTGTAAAAGTGATGTTTATACTCTATTGTAGTCTTTTAAATGTGCAATATTAGTATGTCTAAAGAAAAGTATAATACCTTAAAAATATTACTAAAAAATGCTCACCGTCAACTGGGCTTTCAGTAGACATATTCAGTGATCATAGATCCCTATAACAAATAATAATAATAATAATGAAAAAGCTTGAAATACTGCAAGAATTTTCAAATGTGACACAGACATGAAGTGAAAAATGCTGTTGGAAAAATGGTGCTGATAGACTTGCTTGACACAGTGTTGCCACAAACCATCAATTTGTCAAAAATGCTCTACCTGCAAAGTGCCGTAATGTGAAGCACAGTAAAATGAAGTAGGTCTGTACTAGCAATGAAGTTAGAAAATATATAAAAATATTATTTACCAGAGAGTAAAGAAAGTTGAAATACCTAGGAATAAATCTCACAAAATATAGGCAAAGCCTTTGTGCAGATTATAATAATAATAATAATTATTATTATTATTTTAAATACCAGGACATTTATTGTGTGATTAATTGTTGAAATCCTTAAGAGGAGCTGGTTGCTGCAACAGCTGTGCTCTTGGCTTTAGGTGATGTTCCTTCACGGACTCCAGGCCTGAATCTGGGGTAGACAATTTTCAGCTGCCTCATTCGACCAGCCCCAGTGGGATTTTGTCTTTTAGCCTTGGCACTCCAGTGATATTTTCTTTTCCTCTTGGCAGGATAGTACATTTGCCACAGGTCTACTTCCAAGGGTGGTAGGGCTTAGAGCCACAGTGGTGGCACAATGTGCATGTCTTATTGCAACACTTTCCAAATGATGTCCTCCCCTTTGTCATCTTGTGTCTGCGGCCAAGACCCTGTAATTATTGAGAGACATGAAAGAATAAATAAATGGAAAATGTATCATATTCTTAAATAGAAAGACTCAATATTTTAAAGATGTCCATTCTCCCCAACTTGATATATAAATAAAATAATCCCAGTAAAAATCCCATGCTGGAGTTTTTGCATGGAAATTTGACATGCTGGTTCTAAAAAATATATAGAGGAATGAAAGGCCATAAATAGCATATATGAAAATACTTGAGCGAATAAGAACAAACTGGAAAGATTTGCTTCATTAGGTATCAAGATTTATTCTGAAGCTTTTATGAAATAGTCTAATAGGCCCTAAGAATAGAATAAAATCCTAGAAACAAAATCTTTGATTTGGAATAAAGATTGTACCGTAGAGCAGTGAGAAAAGAATTCTAAATATTGCTGGGACTATTGAATATCCTAAAAGAAGAGAAGGGAAAGAAAAGAAACTTGGGGCGCCTGGGTGGCTCAGTGGGTTAAAGTCTCTGCCTTCGGCTTGGGTCATGATCCCCAGGGTTCTGGGATCGAGTCCCGCGTCGGGCTCTCTGCGGGGCAGGGAGCCTGCTTCCCTTCCTCTCTCTCTCTGCCTGCCTCTCTGCCTGCTTGTGATCTCTGTCAAATAAATAAATAAATAAAATCTTAATAAGTAAATAAATAAATAAATAAAAAGAAAAGAAACTTGATCCTTACCTCACACACCGTACACACACACACACACACACACACACACAAAATCAGTGCTGTTTGGATTGCATACCAACATGTGAAAGGCAATGTAATAAGCTCCTAAAAGATAATATAGGAGAATATAGTGACCTCAGTGTAGGGGAGGATCTCTCAAAGAGGACATACAAAGGACTAAAAAGGAAAAGAGTGATACATTTTGACTACTTTCAAATGAAGAACTTTGCATCACGATAGGACACCATTAAAAGAGTGAAGGTAAATCACTGTAGGAGCAGGTATTTGTAACGTGTAATTAACAAAAGGTTTGTGTTTAGAACTCCGATAAGTAATAAAAAGACAATCCAGCTTTCAGCTTTGGGCTCAGAAGTGGCCAAGGTGCAACTTTCTTTGGTTGCCCTTAACCTGGATTCATCTGATACCGGCTGCCTGCACGGAGCTGCCTAAATTCAACCCCAATGAAGTCAAAGTCATATACCTGGGGTGCACCAGTGGGGAAGTTGGTGCCCTTTCTGCCCACGCCCCCAAAATTGGCCTCCTGAGTCTTTCTTCCAAAAAGGGTGATGGTGACCTAGCCAAAATAACTGGTGATTGGAAAGGGAGGGCCTGAGGATTACAGTGAAAATGACCATTCAGGATGGATAGGTCCAGACTGAGGTGGTACTTTCTGCCTCTGCCCTCATTATCAAAGCCCTCAAGGAACTGCCAAGCTGTAGAAAGTAGCAGAAAAACATTAAGTACAATGGAAATAACAGTTTTGATGAGATTGTTGACATTGCTGGACAGATGGGGCACCCATCTTTAGTTGGAGAACTCTCTGGAACCATTAAAGAGATCCTTGGACTGCCAGACTGGGCTGTGATATTGAAGGCCGCCACCCTCATGACATCATAGATGACCTCAATAGTGGTACAGCGTGGAATGCCCAACTAGTTGAGGACTACAAAGGAAAATATTTCAGTAAAGGATCATTGGATTTAAAAAAAAAAAATAAAGACACTCCAATAGTAAAATAGGCAAGAGACTGAATAGGTATTTTATAAAAGAAGATTTCCAAATTGTCGAGAAACAAGTCATCAATGATATGCAAGCTAAAGGAGCATACACCAATCAGAATGACCCAAATAAAAATTATTAATATGACCAAGTATTGGAGGGGATACAGAGTAATACGAATGTTCCTCAATACCAGCAGGAGTGTGTATTTGTTACAACCCCTTTAGAAAATAGTTTGGCATTTTCTACCAAGGTTTATTCATATTTTTATGACTCAAACATTCCATTCCTAGGTTTACATACAAAATTAATGCATGTACATGTATACCAAGAAACATGAACAAAAATATAGCAGCATCATTCATAATAGCTAAAAACTAGAATGAACCCAAATTTCGTCAATGGTATATTGATAAATTATGGTATATTCACAGAATATTATATAGCAATGAAAATGAACAAACTTACAACAACATAGTTGAGTCTTTCAAACATAATGTTGAGTGAAAGAAGCTAGTCTTGAAATATTCTGCATTATTTCTCTTTATATAAAATTCAGGCAGAATAAAGTAACACTCTTTAGGAATGCATATTTAGGTTGCCCGACTATAAAGAAAAGCAAGGAAATGATTCCCTAAGTTAGGACAGTGATCATGGAGGAAGGGTAATAATGATTGGCAGTAATGATTGGGAGGGTCATGAATGGGACTTGTAAAGTGCTAGGAATGATCTGTTTCTTGGCTGGGTAGTAGTTTATTTAAGTGGTTGTTTTGTGGTAATTTATTGAGCTGCACATTTTGGGGTCCTTTTCTGTATATGTGTTATATTTCACAATAAAGGTTTGAAGAGCAGTCATTGTGTAATATAGGCATTAAGAGTGCTAGCTTTAGGGGCACGTGGGTGGCTTTCCTTAAGTGTCTGCCTTCAGCTCAGGTCATGATCGCAGGGTCCTGGGATCAAGCCCTACATTGGGCTCCCTGCTCAGCGGGAAGCCTGCTTCTCCCTCTCCCACTCCCATTGCTTGTGTTCCCTCCCTCACTCTCTCTCTCTCTCTCTGTCAAATAAATAAATAAAGTCTGTAAAGAAAAAAAAGTGCTCGCTTTGGACTTGGACTGACTGAACTCCTATCACTTCTGTTTCTGTTTGTTGGCCATCTTGGGCAAGTTACTTGATTTTGCTGAGCTTCAATTTCTTGAATGATAAAAAGGAAGTAATGGTAGTATCGACTTCAATGGTTATGCAGTTCAGTGAGGAATCAAAAAGATGATGCCTAGAAAATGCTTAGAAAGTAACTGACATATAGTGAGGCTCACTAAGGCTCACTAGGTCTTGGCTGTGAAGATGAGCAGAATGAAGATAGGACATCTAATTACTTTAAGTTCAGACTTTTGGATCCAAGCAAGTGCTATCCAGGTCTTTTGGTGAGAGTTCTTGATTACAAGCGATGGAAACTAATGTTGGCTGCCTTAAGCAGAAAATGGATTATTGGAAGAATATAGGAGGCTCACCGCATTGCTGGAAGGCTGAAGAGTAGGCTGGTCCAGAGGCTAAGCAGCAAGAATAATTCGGTGAGGGCTGTTTGGCTGCCACTAGATGCATCCTCTCCCTCCTTTGTACCGCTATTTCCAGTTCTTGGTGGGACTATTTTACGTCATGTGCGTGGTGTCTAACTTCCTGGGTTTAGAAAAGAAGGATCTTCCTTTCTGCCTTCCTTTGTGTACTATTTACGAAGTCAGTCCCCGCCAGGAGAAGGTTGAGTGTTTGAAAGCCAGAAGATCGGAAGGCGACTGCTACATCCAGGATCCTGAAAGAACCTGCAGTTGTAATTCTGTGCTGTCTTTGAGGACTGTCAGGGACTAGAAATGAATCCATGTATCAATTATCCAAAGGGCAAAAGAGATTAGAATCCAGAATCTGTAACCATTAAACTTGAAGCAGCTTCTCAGCAAATTTCTAGAATATGTCACACAGATGGTTTGTGAACAGTTAGTAAGGCAATAAGTGTGGCCAGCATGGGCATCCTAAAAACAAATTTGACCACCTAATGATTTTCTAATCGAGTCCTCTCTGCTCTGTCTCAGATATTACTACTAGGTCCTCATTATCTCTTGTGTGAACTTTGCCAAGGCCTCCCATCTGTCTGGTAAGACCCATCTTACCATCAGCTGCTACAGGATCCTCCAAAAAATGCAAATTTGACTGTCATTTCTTAGCTTAAATTTAAGCTTAAAATTCTTGATCGTCTGTGGGATAAAGGTCCTTCTCAGTCTTTCCTGCTAGACTGAAAGCTTTATGATGCCTAGAACTGTGTCTGCTTTAGTGTATCACCTCCAGTAACTAGTGTGGAGCCAACACTTGTTGGGAATTCATTAAGTATTAAGTTAAATTGATGGAATTTGCGTCTCTTGGCTCAGGGCTCTGCACACACAGAACTTCCTGTACACACGGAATATCCATGGTATTTTATTTGTTTATTTTACTAATGTTTGTTCTTTTTGTTTCTGTGAAGTACTTCTAAGTATTTCCTTTAAATTTTTTTGTGTATAATACAGTATTGCTAAATTGGCACAATATTGTATAGCAGATTTCTAGAACTTACTCATCCTAAATAATTTAGACTTTATACCCATTGATTAGCAATGGGTATTTTCCTCTCCTTGAAGACCCTGACAAACATCATTCTACTCTCTGATTTTATGAGTTTGACTATTTTAGATACCTCCGTAAATGGAATTGTGCAATATTTGTCCTTCTATGACTGCCTTATTTCACTTAGCATAGTGTTCTCAGGGTTCATCCATATTACCACATATTGCAGGATTTCCTTGTCTTAAAAAATATTATAATATTCCATTGTATGTAACTACCACATTTTCTTTATCCATTCATCTGTCAGTGGACAGTTAGGTTGTTATCCCATCTTGGCTATTTTGAGTAGTGCTACACTGAAACATTGGAGGGTTAATATCTCTTTGAGATCCTGATTTAAATTCTTTTGGATGAGTACCTGGAAATGGGATTGGTAGATGATATGGTAATTCTATTTTTAATTTTTTGAGGAATCTTTATACTGTTTTCCGTAGTGGCTATGTCATTTTTCGTTCTCATGTAGGTGCAAGGGTTCCAATTTCTACGCATCCTCTGCAACACTTGTCTGTTTTTATTTTGATATTAGCCATCCTAACAGTGTAAGATGATATCTCATTTTTGTGGTTTTGGTTTGCATTTTCTGATGATTAGTAATAATGATCATCTTTTCTTATGCTTTTTGGCCATTTGGATGTCTTCTTTGGAGAAATGTATATTTCACTCTTAAGCCCATTTTAAAATTGGGTTATTGGGTTGTTTTGCTATGGAGTTATAGGAGTTTTAAATTTATTTTGGAAATTAACCTCTTTTCAGATATATGGTTGGTAAGTATTTTTTGTTGCTTCATAGGTTGTCATTTTCTCTGTTTGTTTCCTTTGCTGTACAGAAGTTTTTCTGTTTGATGTAGTCTCACTTGTCTATATTTGTTTTTGTTACTTGTGCTTGTGGTGTCATGTCCATAAAATCATGAAGCTTTGTTATAAGACCAATATCATGAAGCTCTTCCCCTGTTTTCTTCTAGGAGTTTTATAGTTTAAGTCTCATTTTTTTTTAAGATTTTATTTATTCATTTGATAGACAGAGATCACAAGTAGGCAGAGAGAGAGAGAGAGAGAGAGAGCAGGAAACAGGCTCCCCGCTGAGCAGAGAGCCCGACTCGGTGCCTGATCCCAGGACCCCGGGATCATGACCTGAGCTGAAAGCAGAAGCTTTAACCCACTGAGCCACCCAGGTGCCGCTAAGTCTCATGTTTTTAATCCATTTTGAATTTATTTTTATATGATGTGAGATAAGCATCCAATTTCATTCTTTTGCATATGGATAACCAGTTTTTCCAACACAATTTGTTGGAGACTATCCTTTCCCCATTGTGTATTGTTGGCACCCTTTTCAAAGATCAGTTGATCATATATGTATAGATGCTTTTCTAGACTCTCTTTCATTGGTCTACAGGTCTGTCTTTATGCCATACTCTTTTAAAAAATTTCCGTAGCGTTGTAATATATTTTGAAACCAGCAAGTTTGATATCTCCAGTGTTGTTCATCTTTCTTTCCTTTTTTTTTTTTTAAGACTTTATTTATATGAGAGAGAGGAAGAGAGAGAGAGAGAGCACAAGCAGGGAGAGGGGAGGGGCAGAGAGAGAAGCTGACTCCCCACTGAACAGGAAGCCCACTTGGAGCTCAGTTGCAGAACCCTGAGATCATGACCTGAGCTGAAGGCAGACTCTTAACCCATTAAACCACACAGGCACCCCTAATGTGGACATTTTAACAGTGTTAAGCTCCAGTCTATGAACCTGGGATGTCATTCCATTTTTTTTGTGTCTGCATTAATTTTTTCATCAATTTCTCTAGTTATGCCATGGTGTTTTTTTGTGTTCTTGCTTTTGCTCATTTAATCCTCTTTGCCTGCAGTGCCCTTTTTCAATGCCCTTGCCTGTGGCCAAGTCCTGCTGTTCTTTAAGAAAGCATAATTGCTGTATCTTTCAGGAAAAGTCCTTTGATTACCTTTCTTCCCTAAATTAAATACCCACTGTGTTTCTGTGATATCAAGGGCATAATTCTATTCTAAATTATAACACATTGTATTACAGTTGTCTGTTTATGAGTTTTTCTTCCTCTGTAGACTGAGCTGTTTCAGGGCACAAATCATGTATAATTTAACTGTATTCCCAGGATGGAATATGGTGCTTGGCACATAGCAGGGACCCAGTAAAGGTCTGTTGAATGTATTAGCAAAGCCATTAACTCACGGTTCCCTTTTTAAATTTTAATTTATTTTAATTTAATTTGTGAGAGAGAGAGAGAGAAAGAGAATGAGCATGGGGTAGGGAGGGGCAGAGGGGGAATGAGAAGCACCCTTCCCGTTTAGCACGATGCGGAGCTTAATCTCAGGACCCTGAGATCATGATCTGAGCTGAAGGCAGACACTTAACCCACTGAGCCACTTAGGCACCCCTCATGGTTCCCTTTTTGATGTGGTTGCTGTGTGTACCTTTTCTCATCAGAAGGAACTGGGACTCCTTAGAGAAATGGCTGGGGCAGAGCATATGTTAAGATGAGCTCGGAACTTTTGTTATAAGCAAGACTACTCGGACACAGGAGCCAACTCTAAAGAGCTCCCAATGGCCAAAACTAGGAAAACTTGAAACACATAAAATATGTTAAAAAACTGCATGTTTCTAAAACTACTTTACAAAACCCGCAAATCATTGTATAGAGATTGCTATGATGCTTAGTATTCTGACAATGAGAGAAGACTCAATCTTCTATCCTGCCTTTCTTTTTTTTTTGAATAGTATTTTTTTAAAGATTTTATTTATTTATTTGACAGACAGAAATCACAAGTAGCCTGAGAGGCAGGTAGAGAGAGATAGGCAGAAGCAGGCTCCCTGCTGAGCAGAGAGCCCGATGGGATGCTCTATCCCAGGACCGAAGGCAGAGGCTTTAACCCACTGAGCCATCCAGGTGCCCCTCTGCCTTTCTTTCATGAGTAATACTTCAGAGTAACTAAATGGTTGATGGGGAGGAGATCTTTTTCTTTAATAGAAGAATTCTAACTCATAAATGTGGAAGGTACTAGAACTATGAAAGTCATTTTCTAGTCTCTTATGAAAGGAGGGATCTATTTTAGACAGTGATCATGAAATGGCTAGTAAAGTCATTAGGTGAAATAAGGCTGAAAACATGAACCCACTTACCATTTTTTACATCATTAAAGTTGTGACAAGCATATATTTTGTGCTTCCTGATGTGATGCAATAGGAATTTCATGTGCCATGTCTAGAGTATTCCTGTGAGATCAAAACTGAACCTGAATCTAAATCTCTAGGTTAACACCATCCAAAAGAATTTTCTTTGATGGTGAAAATGATTCTGTGCTATCCAGTACCCACTAGCTATTAAGTACTTGAAATGTGACTAATCAGACCAGGAGACTGAGTTTTAATTTTTATTTAATTTAAATTTTAATTGAGCTACAGGTTAGTGGCTACTGTATTACAGGACAGCTCTAGATCTAAGATCGATTTATAGGTAATATAGTGAATAGAAGAATCATGAAATCATGAAAATTCAGTCATCCAAATTCAGAATGTGGGAAAATCTGCAGGTCATATGACTTTTCCTTTCAACAAATACATTGTATGAAAAACAATGAGGTGAGGAATGATATAGATTAAGACATCTAAGACACATATAAACTAAATTTAGTGCGTGAACCTTATTTGGATCCTGATTTTAAATAAACTGGCTGTTAGGAAAAAAGTCTGAGACAATGGAGGCATTTGAATGTGGATTGGATATTAAATGATATTAAGGAATTGCCAATTTTGCAGTAACAATAATGGTGCCATACCTATATTGAAAGCCTTTTTCTTTAGAGACGTATTCTAAATGAATATAATGATGTCTTCACTTTGCTTTAAATAATCCACTGTGTGTGTGGTGGTGGGGCTGGATGGTAGGGAACAAAAGAAGCAAAATGTAAAATGTTGTTGAAAAGATAATGAGTACATTAATCTCTGTTCCACTGCTCTCTAATTTTGTGCATATTTAAAATTTTCTGAAATAAAGAAGTTTTAACTAACTAGCATTTAAGTAAAAATTTGAAAAAGAGGAGCACCTGGGTGGCTCAGTGGGTTAAAGCCTCTGCCTTCGGCTCAGGTCATGATCCCAGCGTCCTGGGATCAAACCCAGGCTCTCTGCTGGGTGGGGAGCCTGCTTCCTCCTCTCTCTCTCTGCCAGCCTTTCTGCCTACTTGTGATCTCTGTCTGTCAAATAAATAAAATCTTAAAAAAAATTTTGAAAAAGAAAAAAATGTTTTTACAAAGCAGTAATTAATATACCTAAAATGTATAAAGGGAGTAAAAAGGCAAGGGAATAATTTACTCAGAATTCAGAATACGGGGAGATATGATTGGGAAGGGGCATTAGAGGACTTCTAAAGTACAAATAATTACCTCATTACTGACTAAGTAAGTATTGGTACTAATGTTTTTAGCTTTGTGCCTCGTTTTCATGCCACCTTTGTATTTATGATATATTTTACAATAAAAAGTAGAAAGAAAGCTAACTGTTAGGACATAAAGAAATCTCACAGAATCAAATTTTAGGAAGCACTGTTGGATGTTACGAGAATTAGAAAGTAAGTGGTCAGGAGGGGTCTTTGTGTCTCCTTTCCTCCTGGACCCCAAGGCCTCTTGTTTCTACTTCTCTTTGCCTAAATGATCCTTTTCCTGTCTCTGGCAGTTGTCTTCAGTGCTTAGTCATCTGCTTTTACATGGCCTGTGAAGGCTTCTCCCAAGTGGCAGGCTCTGTCCCTGACCTGAGGCTCTTTAGTGTCTGTTTTGGCCTGTGGTACCAACCCCAGATTTTGGGGAAGAGAATTGGACTGACTTTTGGGCAGATGTTCACCAAAAATCAGTAAGCACAGCCAGCGTAGTAGATCTTGGTCACAGGGACTGTTCCTTCAAGGCTGTGGACAGGGGAAGTTCTTAAGAAAGGGTTGTAGACTTCTCTGATATAACATCATCATCTATGACGGTGAAAGATTTGAAACAAACTCCAGCTCTAACAATAGAGACTTGAGGACTGGTTAAAGAAATTTTAGTATAGACTATTGGATAACGCACAGTTGTTTAAAATTATGATATAGTGCCATTTCTCTTGACTCTGAAAAATCAGTAATGTTCAATTACATCTGTGTATGTCCTTTCAGAAATATAAATACAAGAAGTGTGTGTGTGTGTGTGTGTATGGATTTGAGTCCTAGAATGAGTGGAAACTCTGAAACATTAATGGAATAATCAATGAAAAGCTGTAAGTTACAGGACCTTGAGCTAGTGTGTATTATAGTCCCAACTGATCAACTCATGATACAGTATTTTCCAGTAGAACTTATGGTCTTCATGCCCCACATGAAATTAGTGACTGGAGATAGGAGGCAGGATATATAAACATATAGATGTATAGACATCTCTCTCCTCCTTCATTCTTTCTCTCTGTCTATATATATATATATACATACACACACACACACACATATGTATGTGTATGTAATTTATAAATATATAAATACGTTTCTGAAAGGATATGCACCAAGATGTTAACAAAGGTTATCTTTGGCTAATAGGTTTGTGGTTGGTTATATCATTTTTTGTTTCTTTTTTCTCGTTTTTCTACACTGAATAATGGGTTATTTGTATATTAAAGTCTGAAGGGTAAATGAAAAATGTTTTCTTATGTGTATTTAATTTGTTCTACAATGAGTAAAGCATGCATTAGTATAATTTCAAAAAGTTAATTTGAAATAATATAGATATGCAGAGCCCTGCATTAAAGTTAAAAAGTCAATTATTTTCCAAAAATCTGTTTCAAAATAGAGTACGGGTGATACTGGGTTTGGAGTAAGTTTATTTTTATATGCCCTGGAGATCTTGAGTGACTTATTTAGGCTAACAGGGTAAGTCTGCAGTTAAAAAAAATCTAGTGCCAAACCAAGAAACAATCTTTTAACTGTAGAGAACAAACTGATGGTTACCTGAGGGGAAGTGGGTGGGTGGGGGATGGGTTAAATAGATGATGGGATTAAGGAGTGCCCTTGTGATGAGCAGGGGGGCGGATTTATGGAAGTGTTGAATCACTATATTGTACACCTGAAACTAATATTACATTGTATGTTAGCTAACTAGAATTTAAATAAAAACTTAAGGAAAAAAAAATAAGGAAACAAACACAAAATCTAGTGCCTCAGAATATTATATCAAGAAATAATATATCCTTATTAAGAGGTCATAGTCTTAGTGTATTCTGTGTGGATTACAACACATCTGAAGAAGTTGTCCATTTTAGCTGCTTCCTTCAAATGGAACAAAGAGGAACAACAAAAGGAGGCCAGTGTGGTCAGAGGTCACCTGAGGGAAATGGTTAGCCTGAGGAGGAACTTGCAGGAAAAGTGATAGCAGGCTGTAAATATTTGAAAGGGTATTGTGGGGAGGGATTGAAGAGCAGAGGTTATTACGAAGTAGATTCTACTTAGGTCAACATAGGGAGGAACTTTGTGTGCGCATTATCTCTGTCTGGTGAAAGGACCTCCTCACAAAGTAGCAAAGACTGGGGGGAACATCTGACAATTGCCCGAGACTCCGTTCCTTTGCTGGGAGGTATAAAGAACGCATAGTCCTCCTGAGTGTCTCTTTTACTCTCTCACAGACTCCCACTCGCAGCACTTCCTGACAGCAGATGTGGGATTTTTTTCCCCTCGCACCAAGTGATTCTGTGACACTGCCTGCGTGTCCTATAATTTAACTGAATTGTGACACTGCCAGGAGATAGCGTCAGATTCCACAGGTTGAGGGCTTCATCCCATGAGAATGTCACCTCCCCCCTGTCACCCCGCCCCAGCTTCAGATGCCCGTCTCAGGTAGTAGGTCCCAGGTTACCCACAACTGCTGTCTGACTTGACTATGTGTTGGGGGTTCCTGTGACCTCCTCCTTGGATTTGATAATTTTCTACGGCAGCTCAGAGAACCCAGGGAAATACTTACATTTACCAGTTTATTAAAAGATATGAGAAAGGATACAGATGAATAGTCAGATAAAGAGACACGGAAGGCAAAGTCTGGGAGGGGCCCGAGTACAGGAGCTTCTGTCCCCTTGGAGTTGGGGTATGTCACCATCACCCTGCTGGTATATGGATGTGGTCACCACCCTAGAAGCTCTTTAAACCCTTTGGGGATTTTTATGGAGGTTTTATCACATCACTGTGATCAGTCATTAACTTCATTTCCAGCCCCACTCTCCACTCTGGAGAATGGGGGGTGAGGCTGACAATTCCAAGCCTCTGATCATGGCTTGGTCTTTCTGGTGAGCAGCCCCCATCCAGGAGCCCACCCAGAGTCACCTCTTTGGAACAAAAGACACTGCTATCACCAGAGAAGGTCCAAGGGATTTAGGAACTCTGGGTCAGGAACCAGAGTCAAAGACCAAGTATTAGAACAAAACATACTCATAGTGCCCTTTTCACTTAGGAAATCATCAGGATTTTCAGAGTTCTGTGCCAGGAACCGGTGGCAGAGATGAATGTATACATTTCCTATTACATTACAAGAGGAAAGTTGGGTGGCGTAAGCTCGCTCTAAGTTCTTTCTACTTATGAGAGTATGAGCTGATGAACAGAAAAATAAATCTTTTCACATATAAAAAAAAAGCGAGACTAGATTTAAGTTGAATTACAAATATTTGCCCATCATTTGCACTTTTATGTTGCTACCAAACGCAGACATTTGCAGTATTTGAGGTTTATGTCATTTAAGTTGTTTTTCGTACTGAGAAATGGACCTTGGGCTTTGTTTTCTCGTGGTCTTGACTAGAGGAGGTTAAGCCAGAGCCTAGCTAAATACACTAAACCATATGCTTTTCTGAGTGCTCAAGAAAAGGCTAGATCAATAAACCATAAAACTTAGTAGCACCTAAAGGTTAGGAGCGTGAATCCTGTCTCTGCCGTAGTGTCTTTACCTGAAAATGGCAATAATGCCACCCATAGACTTGTTATGAGCTTGGGAACATGGCTTTCATGATGCATTTTACCTGTCTACTCCTTGAAGCTACCTGCCAGTTAGTCACTGGTGAGTGAGTGAGTGAGTGAAAGAAATGACAGAAATCCTTCCCCAGGCTGTAGTGACGTGAGCGTACTGAATGTAGAGGTGACACTCCATCCTGTGACGCTGAATTCCAGGCATTTCATCCTAAATCTCACTCTGCCTTCAATGTTTTGCCTAATTTAACCATATGGTTCCTGAGAAATGTGATTGTTGAATTGGAATGAATTTTATAGGGGCTTGTTTTGGGAAGGAGCATATTTTTTTCATGAATGGGTTATGCCGGTCTGAGAATACTTGGATGTGAGTGAGGACTTGAATAATTTATGCACTGGGCCTCTCAGAAGTGGATGCCCAGAATATTTTTGGAAAGAGAAAGTTGGTTGAAACTGCCAGATTTTTTTTTTTTTAAATACAAGATAATTATGATTATGTTCCCTCTCAAATACTGAATTTTTCTTTCCTTGATTTTCTAGAGAATGAAGATCTAGAAAACACCAAGGTCACCTCAGTGGCTTCTGCCTCTGATCCAGAACCCCATTCCTCACCTTACAGGTACGGCAGCAGCTGCTTGGCTCCTAGATGTTTATTGTCTGAGATAAGGAACTGATGAAAGGCATGGACAGCGACTTTCAGGGGGTGGACAGGTTGGAGTGAAGAGTATAGATGATTTGGTCATTAGTTAGTCAATCCTTAAGTGTGTTTGGGGGCAATGTCAGATCTCTTTCAGGTGATGAAATTTTCTTTATTCTCAGAGAGCAAAACTATAACAAATAGTGTAGTATCTTCATTTGTCCTTTTCAGAAGCCCAGTTTGAAATGTTAAAACATTAGACATGGATCCCCAAGTGCACTTTCAAGAGAATGTGTGGTTGGTTTTTACCCAGAAGATGCATGAACACACACACACACACACACACTTTTGGAGGTTTTTTTTTTTAATGTAATTTTTAGATTAAGCCATTATGATGACCTTCAGATTGTTATTCTTAATTTCCTGCTCCATCCATTTCGTCTACCAACTGTCACTGATACCACACTGTATAGCAGAAAGGGAAGAGTTGTACTGAGCTCTGGAATAAGTGGAAATATGAAATGTGCATGGAATAATTAACGAAAACCTGTATTTTGTAGAAATAATGGAGCTAATCGAGACTATAGTCCAGTTGATCTGCTCATGGCACAATTCTGTCCAGTAGAACCACTGTGGTCTCCGTGCCTCACAAAAAGGTGATGGCTAGGGGATAGAGAGGAATATCAAAATATTTAAACAATCTGTTATTTCCTTTTTTTTTTTTTTAAGATTTTATTTATTTATTTGACAGAAATCACAAGTAGGCAGAGAGGGGGGGCGGGAAGCAGGCTCCCCGCTGAGCAGAGAGCCCTGTGCGGGGCTCGATTCCAGGACCCTGGGATCATGACCTGAGCCGAAGGCGGAGGCTTTAACCTACTGAGCTACCCAGGCTCCCCAGTCTGTTATTTCTTTTAAAATTATTTTATTTTAAAGTAAAATCTATGCCCAGTGTGAGGCTTGAACTCAAGACACTGAGATTAAGAATCGTGTGCTGTACTGATTGAGCCAGCCAGGTGCCCCCAATCTCTTATTTCTTGTAGAAGTTCTTTCTTCTTACTTTTATATATGAAATAAAACTTTTTCCCTCCAGAATTCAGATGATGAAATGATTAATGTAATAATATAGTTGGTGATATATAGGCGTACTTTTTTGAATTTTTCTCTGTAATAATGACAATAAAATACTTCTTACAGAATATTTCTATTTGCTCAATACTATGCTAGGTGTTAAAATGTATTATATCATGTAATCCTAACAGCCCTGAAACAGTTATTTTTTTCCCCACAATAAGGAAAACAAAACAGTGAATCGAAAAATTTCGCAAGTTTATAGAGCTTTAGGTTTGTTCTACTCTAAAGCTTGTTCCCATAAGTCACATTAGAAGGGTTTTGAGTTCCATGCTTAGAGCTGCTAGGTTATTTATATAACAGTCCTTCCAGAAGACAGAGCCTCCCGAAGGCTTTGATGATAGGAGACAGTTCTTGTCCTTATCACATCCCAGGAGAGGAGGTCCTTTCCTTCATCCTGCCATCACCCTTTTCTGTGCATAGTGATTTGAAGGATATTTGGGAGATGGCTTTTGGCACAGAACTGGTCTTTCCTCCTAAGAGTAAATAAGGTTTTTTGAGTGAGAATGTCCAACATTCTTAGAAAAAAGGAGGTTTAATGTTAAAGCTTTGTTTCTAAAATCTGGTGTGCGAAGCAAGAAATCCAGCCCAGAGGACGCCTGAAGTGTACTGTTTATGTTTTGTCTATATTAGAACTGGAAGGGCACAGTTCTCTCTCTTTGCTATGAGGCTAGCTCGGCTGGCCAGGCTCTCCCCTCCCTTGGGATGCCCTCCCTACTCCGGGTCAGCACACACCAGAAGGTTTACAGTGGGAGTTTTTCCTTGACGTGGTTTATCACTGGTATCAAGTGATTTGCAATTAACTTTCCCAAAATACCCTTTGTTGATTCTTCAGAGCATAAAGTAGTCATGTGAATATTAAATTTATGTGGCTGTTGCATGTCCTTTTTAGAATTTTTTTTTTAATAAGCAGAACCATATTTGTGCAAAGTAGCATGCACAAAGGCAAAGAAGAGACTTCAGAAGTATACACAGTAAGGTCACGCCAGTGGTCAGATCCACTGTTATATGCTCACATGTCAGCACTCCTCTCTTGCTCCCATACAAAAACTAACTTATTGATTGATTTATTCAACAAATATTTGGGGGCTGTCTCCTGTTTAGTCATTCAACAGGTATTTGCTGAGAGCCTGCTTGCTACTTACGTGGCAAGCACTGTTCTAGGCAATGAAGATACCATAAATGACCAAGCAGTCCAAGTCCCTGGTCTCATGGGGTTTACATTCTAGTGGGAGGGCAGTCAGAAAGCAAGTAGAACTCCTATTTCATAGACTTTGAACTTGCCACCAACTGTAAGAAGTACTGTTATTTTATGAACTACCAAGAAAGGGAAGAATGCCCAAATAGATAATAAGAGACACACACACACACCTCTCCACCCCCACACTGTGGGGCTAGGACACCAAAAGCCTTAACCTTCAGTGAAAAGATAAGAAAAAACGTCCCTCCAGGGGCCCCTGGGCGGCTCAGTTGTTAAGCATCTGCCTTCAGCTCAGGTCACGATCCTAGAGTCCTGGGATCGAGCCCCGCATCGGGCTCCCTGCTCAGCAGGAAGCCTGCTTCTCCCTTTCCCAGTCCCCCTGCTTGTGTTCCCTCTCTCACTGTGTCTGTCAAAAAATAAAGAAAATCTTAAAAACAAAAACGTTCCTCCACACAGAAGGATCACAAGGGAACTTCAGTGTCTCCACTTGGCACTGTGTAAGGAGTGGAAAAAAATATCTTCCCTGAGAATATGAACCACGAGTCTGTAATCACCAGTTTGTGGTCTAAATTCGGTCTGTCAGTGTGGCCTGAACAAAACCCTCACAGAGAACTTATTTCAAGTTGTCTCAGTTGGAAGCCCTTGTAAGTACGGGCAGGAGCAAACACAGATCTCCCGGAGAAGGACTCCATGTCAGTCCTGGGCAGTTGTAAAACACTACTAATTTTTAGGACATCCCCCATTTTGTTTGTATTAAAATCTGAAAACAAATATACATCTTGCAGTCAACCAAATATGGTACATAATGTGCCGGGCAGTGGTGAGTGCAACGAAGATGAGTGAACAGGGTAAGGGTGTAAGTTCGATGGGGCTAGGATAGGGTGAGCCATTTCACCTCCCGACCTCTGGGGAGCCTCCCTAGAAGTGACAGCTGAGCAGAAGCCTAAAGGAAGGAAGCCCTCAGGTACCTGGGAGAAGAGTATTCTAGGCTGAGGTGATAGTAGGTACAAAACCCGTGAGTGGGAGAGAGCTTGAGGTGTTTGGGGATTCTCAGAGGTTCAAGAGGCCATTGTGACTGCAGCAGACCAGGCAACATGACATGGCCTCTTTCTAGGGGATGAGGGTTCCATGTGACAGGCCTGGCATAAATGCTATGCATACCGGGAGTGAGACCTGTCCCTGTCCCTGCCATCAGGCTCACCTTCTAATAGAGGAGACAGATCAGGATAAATAACGTCAAGAAACAAAAGCAGACTGTAATTTCTGGGGTTAAGAGGTAAATAGACTTATAGCCTAGACTAATTTACATTTTACCCAGGATTACCCAAGCAAACCCATACAATCAACAGCATCCCACACCTCTGGTTTTTATAGTGACTGCCTCTTGTTTGTTCTGAGGGAGGCTGGAATGACCTGGATGTCCCAAAATAAGGCTTTATTTTATCTGAAAAAGAGGCAATTTGTAGAGTGATTTTTTTTCTTGTTTATGTTTAAAAAAGAGAGAAAGAAGCTAATAAACACCAAAAGAAGTCCTTTGTTCCCCCATGATGTCTGTAACACCGTTTTCCCATCACTTACTCAGTTTTCCTGGGGAAGTGATGCCTGAAAAAGCAGTAGTTCTCAATCTTTACACAATTCAAAGTTGTTGAGGACCCCAAAGGATTTTTTTCAGTGGGCTGTATCCATCAGTGTTTACTATATTAGAAATTAAAACTGAAAAATTTAAAAAATGTTGATTAATTTAAAAATGAAAATGATGAACTCATTGCATGTTAAGGTCAATAATATGTTTTTAATGGAAAACAACTATTTTCCAAAGCAGAAATAATTTAGTGAGAGAGAGCGATGTTGTAATTCTCATGTCTGGCTTCACAAAACACAGTCGGATTCTCACATCTGCTTCTGCATTCATTCTGTTGTGAGATCACGTGTCATGTACTGGGAAACGCTAATGTATACTCTTGAAAAGATGAAAATGAAAAAAGGCGATCATATTTTAGAATTATTATAAAACAGTCCTAAGAGCCCCAGCAGTCCTGATAACTGCTACTCTAAAGAATTCACACCCCTCTTGCTGGCAACAGATTTCCGAGAGGCCTGGGGAATGGTGCTTCCGCCCCAGCCCCTCACGCACTTTCTGGTCTTTCTGGAAGCCAGCGGAAAAGGAAGAGAGCAGAAATTACTCTCTCGCTTCCTTAAAAGTAACTCATCAGATGCTTGTGTTTTAAGTCATTGGGATAGTAGATTAGTGTGCTGAAAAAGGAAAGAAAGTGTTGACCGACTTTCATTACCCGGTGGCTGGGTATGCCGTGAAGGACGGTGTGAAGTGGAGACGCCGACAGGCTGCTTGTGGCATGAGTGACGAGGCAAGAGGGACGACCAGAGACCGGAGCGGGACTGTCTCCTGAATCCGTGTGCACTCCTTCTGTGGTGGGGAGGGATTTCTGGCTTAGGCGAGGCCTAAGGGACAGGAGACCTAAATGCGAGAGCAGAGGTTGGGAGGTGTCCCTCGAAGGATGTTTTAGTCCTAGTTTCTCTAGGACTGCTGTGCCTTTTAAGAGTCTTTGAATTGACATGCTCTCTTCCTCTGAGAGGCCACAGACGGTGTCTCCAGCGAGCGACGATGCCCCAGAGGGTCTGCAGAAGACAGCTGGTGCCTTGGAGGTGCAGGTCTCTGCGAAACAGGAAGTGCTCCCTGCAGACCAGGCCCAGGTCCTCAGCAAGGTAGGGAGGACATTGTCGCCGTCTCTTTGGAAGGAGCAGTTTGTGGCACCAGATTTAGATGTATCTGGATGGGCTGGAACTAGAAAGCACCCGGGAAGCTCACTTTTAACCATGTGGAGGACGGATATACGGATATACGTGTCACCCTCCGGGCCCCTCACTGAACTAGCAACTCTTCAAAAAAGCAAAGTGTTGGAGTGAATGCTCACATGTTGTCTAAAATCCTGTGCGGGTGAGGAGCTTTGATATGTGGGATTGTGTTTCAGCTTCAGTTTTCTTCTGGTAGATCTTCTTAATATTTATGATAAAGTTTCCCTAGAAGTGGTGTAGACAGCAGTGGTCTCCCTGCCATGGAGGAGTGCGTTGTTTGTATCATTATTAACACATCTGTCACGATAACAAATTGTACTAGTGGCAGTGAAGACCGTGCCAAACATTTTAATTACCTTTGCATAATGCTTTATAGTTTACAAAGCACTTTTATGCATAAAAATGCTTCATTTACTCCTGAGAACCTGTGAGACAGGTACTGTTATGTTCCCATTTTACAGATGAGGAAACTAAAGCTAAGACCTATCAGTGACTTTACTAATGCTGCGCTGCTAATACGTTGCACACTAAATCCTTTGTTTAGCCTCTGGAAAAGGAAAGAATCATGTAAGTGGGTTAGCCAGAGTCTCATTTACCTCATTAAGCAATGCAGGTAAAGAACTCTCTTTCTCCAGAAAGAGGTATAATATCTCTAGAAAGAGATATTATAAGAATATAGTCTGGGAATAATTCAAGATTGCTTTCTTTTTCTCTTGCAAATATAATTCTGGACTCTTAACTGGACAGTCATCTCACTGGCATGCTGACCTGTGTGGGGAGTGGGTGTACATGTCTTGAGTTGCCTGCCGACTGCTTGGAGAAGGAGCAGGAATTGATGGCATAAAAGCAAGAAACAGGAGCATCAAACCGAGTGGTCTGATGTGAAATGCACAAGAGGGGTTGAAGCCTCTTGCCATGGGCTAGCGAGGGCTTTGAGTTTCAAGTGATGCTTGTACTCTCCATGCAGGTTATGTGTCTGGCAGCAAATATACTGTTTAAATACATTGAAACAGATAAAATGGTGATTATTTATAGAACACTGTTAGTGGATATGACAGCCAGTGTCTTGGGACATCCCAGTTGTGCCATGGATGAGCCAGAGACAGAGGATATAAATCAGATCCTATCTCTGCAGGGTTTTGGTGACTCGATTGACAGGGATCTGGAGGTTCTCCGTGAGTGGGAACTGTAGCAGGAGGCTGTGTGGCAGAGCGGGAGTTGGGCTAAGCCCTGGATGCCAGTGCTGCCTTGAGGGTGGCGGCTGGGAAGTGCTGTGCGGGCCAAGGCCAGATCAGGGCACGGCCCAGAAACACTTTTGGTGCAGAAGTCGGTAGCAAGCGTGAAGGATGTTCACCGACAAGGATTTTATAAAGGGTCTGGAGTGGGAGAGTGGCAAAAGGAGGAGGGAACATAGCCAGCGGGCTTCGAGCAGGGAAGGTGGAGGCAGTAGCGCAGGGGTGGGCAGCGCCTTTGGGAAGGAGGCTGGTTGGACTCTGCCCTCTAGTAAGCGCTCTAATCAGAGTTCCGTTGTGCAGATGGCCAAGTACCAAGTTCCGCAAAGGTCCGGGGACATCGTTATGATCCAGTCTGAGCACACAGGAGCTATAGATATCCTTTCAGCTGATTTGGAATCTGCAGATCTCCTGGGGGATCATAGGAAAGGTGAGACCTCTGGGCGTATGGAAGGTGATTTCTCTACTCCCAATGGGTGCTTAAAGAAAGGCAGGCAGGGGGCTTCTGGGTGGCTCAGTCAGTTGGGCCGCTGCCTTCAGCTCAGGTCATGTCCCGGGGTCCTGGGATAGAGTCCTGTGTCAGGCTCCCCACTCAGCAGGCAGCCTGCTTCTCCCTGTGCCTCTGCCCTGTATCCCCCGCCCCCCTACCCCGGGCTTGTGTGCTCTCTCTTTCTGTCTCAAATAAATAAATAAAATATTAAAAAAAAAAAGGGCAGGCAGACTGATGGAAGGAAAGTGAGAAGGTGACTTGTGAAAGGCAGTCAGAGAAGCCAGGAAGTAGAGGGAAGGTCTTCAACTGCAACACCCTCCCTAAACCAAATGCCAGGTGTTCCTCTTGGTTTCTCAGTAGTGAGCTGCTTGTCCTTTCAGTGTCCCCCCCTCTGATGGCTCCTCCGTGCATTTGGACCTTTGCCAAGATGAAGGAATTCAAAAGCAAGCTGGGCAAAGAGAAGAACAGTCGTCTGGTGGTGAAGCGGGGTGAGGTGGTGACCATCCGGGTACCTACCCATCCAGAGGGGAAGCGTGTTTGCTGGGAGTTTGCGACCGATGACTATGACATTGGCTTTGGAGTTTATTTTGACTGGACCCCTGTAACCAGCACTGACATAACTGTGCAGGTCAGTGATTCCAGTGAGGATGAGGATGAAGATGAGGAGGAGGAGGAAGAGATTGAAGGTAAATTTAATTTTAACATAATTTGCATTTTGCTTTTTTTGGCTCAACCCAATTTCTAGTGACTATTTCCTGTGTTATACCAGTCCTTTTCTTCCTTAGAATGCAAGTGAGGGATCCCTATCAGTATTCTAAGCTAAACTGAGTGATGCAGTCTGCAAAGTCAGACCCTCAAAGAACATTCTGGTGGGGATGCTATTGGTGCCTTGGTAGAAAGCTGCTTTTGCTTTTTAATCAGTCCCTAGCTATTTCCCCAACATCTCCATGGGGTCAGGGATGGAGTGGGCAGGGAGAGGGGTGGGTCAGTGATGCAGTAGAGAGATCATATGTAAACCTGGGTTTATTTTATATTTCTCTCATAGTTTGGGATATTTACCAGTTTTAGTCTGGAACCAAACCGAGTGATTACAGCTTGCTAACTGTACTCGCCTCTGAACTGTCACAGTTGGCTGACTACTGTTTACTTCTTTCTTCATGCCCAGAGCAGTTTTCTTTTTAAAGATTTTATTTATTTATTTGAGAGAGAGAGAGTGAACAGGGGGAGGGGCAGAGGAAGAGGGAAAAGCAGGCTCCCCATTGAGCAGGGAGCCCCAACACAGGGTTTGATCCCAGGACCCCGAGATCATGACCTGAGCTGAAGGCAAACACTCAACCAACTGAGTTACCCAGGCACCCCAGGTGTGTTTTTTTTTTTTTTAAGATTTTTTTTTTTTTTAATTTATTTGTCAGAGAGAGCGA
The DNA here is from genome assembly GCF_010015895.1 of Lontra canadensis. NCBI lineage: Eukaryota > Metazoa > Chordata > Mammalia > Carnivora > Mustelidae > Lontra > Lontra canadensis. Next base: position 1,334,425 of record NW_022631167.1, on the reverse strand, counting down.
GAGAGCGAGAGTGAGCACAGGCAGATAGAGTGGCAGGCAGAGGCAGAGGGAGAAGCAGGCTCCCTGCTGAGCAAGGAGCCCGATGTGGGACTCGATCCCAGGACTCTGGGATCATGACCTGAGCCGAAGGCAGCCGCTTAACCAACTGAGCCACCCAGGCGTCCCAGGTTTGTTTTTTTTTTTTTAAAGATTTTATTCATTCATTTGACAGAGACACAGCGAGAGAGGGAACACAAGCTGGGGGAGAGGGAGAAGCAGGCTTCCCGCTGGACAGGGAGCTGGATGTGGGGCTCGATCCCAGCACCCTCGGATCATGACCTGAGCCGAAGGCAGAGGCTTTAACCCACTGAGCCACCCACGCACCCCCAGTTTTTTTTTTAATTTAAAAAAATTTTTTATTGAGATGTAATTGACATAAAATATATTAATTTGGTGTGTACAGTATGATGATTTAATATTTGTGTACATTGTGAAATATGCCCAGAGCACAGCACGTGCCCAGAGTAGTTTTAAAAGTGGGTTCTGTGTTCCACTCATTTTCAGTGCCTGCTCAGGATGACCCTGAGGCTTTTTTTGTTTTGTTTGTTTCGAAATATTAAGAGTAGGCTCTAAGTAGGTTCCAAGCATCTTGATTTTTTATATAATCTTAAAATCACTCCCTTGCTTCTTCATGGAAGAGCAAATCTGCAGGGAAATCTTCAGGTATTTAGGCGGGATAACCCCATGTCTTAATTTGCCATTCTGCAGGTGGCCAGGTAGAAGTTCTAGGTCGCTCTGTACAGCACGTTTGTATTTCCTACCTCTGCTAGCTCTTTCTTTTTCCTGCTGGATGAAAAGATGTCAGAGTCTTCCCTTCTAAATCTCTTTTCTTGGGGCGCCTGGGTGGCTTAATTGGTTAAGTACCAGACTCTCGACTTCAGCTCAGGTCATGATCTCAGGGTCCTGAGACTGAGCCCCCTGTCGGGCTCCACACTCAGCGGGGAGTCTGTTTGAGATTCTTTCCCTCTCTCTCCCTTCTCCTCTGCTCCTCCCCACCGCTCTCACTCTCTCTCTCTCAAATTAATAAATAAATCTTTAAAAAATAAAATAGGGCCACCTGGGTGGCTCAGTCGGTGAAGCATCTGCCTTCGGCTCAGGTTGTGATCCTGGGGTCCTGGGATTGAGCCCCGCATCAGGCTTCTTACTCAGCTGGGAGTCTGCTTCTCCCCGTCCCACTCTGCTCTTGTGTGTGCTCTCTCTCTCTCTCTCTCTCTCTGCTTTCTCTCTCTTTCAAGACAAATCTAAAAAACTAATGAAATAAGTATCTTTTCTCTCCCTTGGAAATGTCCAGACACTTCTGGAACTAGGTAGGCTCTGTAAAGCTAAATCATTATTATTCAGTGGAGACCTTACTGGCATTTGGGCGGAATGCTTCTTTGCTGAGCAGGTACTATCCTGATGTTCAGTGCTCCTGGACACTTGGGCACCAAATGCCAGTATCACCCACAGGTTGCTGTGATGGTCAGAGGCCAGTAGACATTTCCAAGTTCCTGTGGGAGTACAAGAGCATCTCCCTGGCTAAAAGCCCCTAAGTCACCTGGTCCATTATTTTACCTTGAGGTCAGACTTATTCTTTCTCTGAAGTCATATCCAAACACTCTGCCATTTTGCTCACACAGACCCTGTCCCAGTTGGCGATGTAGAGAGAGGCTCCAGGAGCTCCCTTCGAGGTCGCTATGGGGAGATCATGCCTGTGTACCGGCGGGACAGCCACCGAGACGTGCAGGCTGGCAGCCACGACTACCCCGGCGAGGGCATCTACCTGCTCAAGTTTGACAACTCCTACTCCCTGCTCCGCAACAAGACTCTCTACTTCCACGTCTACTACACGAGCTGAGGGCCCGCGGGGACAGGAGGCAGGCGGATGTTCGCTGGCTGGAGCGGGCTGCCAGCCGGTGCCTCTTGTTTCGGATAGGCAAGAGCTAAAAGTCGAGCGTGAGGTGCCTGACCCTCACGTCCTGCCTGGCATGCCTGACTGTTGACCCCACGTAGCTTCTCCCCTCTCTTGGCTTCTGCAGGTGATGGTATAGTGCTCCTGTTCTGTGGTCCTTGACTCACGCTCCTCTTGCTTCAGTCTCCAGCAGAAGTCCCTCTGGGAAGAAACCTGTTAGGCAAGAGCCTAAAGGGAGGTTGGTTGGGTGTTGTCTTTTAAATGAGGTCTGTTTTGGTCCAAAGTATTAGTCCAGTCGCTGCTCTCTCCTCTCCCAGAGCCTTTCCTGCAGATGTGTTTAGTGGCGCTCACTGTTCACCTGTTGGAAGTGCTGGAGGAGGAAAAGTGCATTGTGAAGGAGCCTCCTTGGATGGAGTGAGCTCTGTCCAGCCTCTCACCACTGCCATCTTCCCACCTTCTGGTTCTCCGTGGTCTGTAGCACAGGCCGGGAGCCCTCACTGCCTTTGGAGGGTGGGGTCAGTGGTCCCGACTGTTCGACTCTGCTTCTTGCCCTCCACTTGCCTTTCCCCACATCTGTTTTCGGTGCCCTTACAGCAAGAACGTCCATGCCATCTAAAGTGGTGATCACGTAGTTTAACACCTGGGGCGGGGATAACCGCCTCCATCACTTCCTGCTTCAAGAGTTCGCAACCCGTAGCCTGGGTGCTGGCTGTTGGAGGGGAAAGGGTGGGAAGTAGGTATGGGATTGATCTCAGAATCCACATCTTTGAAAGTCAAGTGTTACTGCATTACTTTTTTTTTAAAAATCAAAGAAGAAGGTATAATCTGAGAGAGAAGGTTAAAAAAATAACAACACTTCCGATTCCCCACCATGCTTTTTTATCTTTACGGTAGGAATGTTATTTAGAAATTTTGCTTCCAGAACCCATCGAATTTCCAGAGTTTCTGGATTTAGGTTTCTTGCTTTGAGGGCTTTAAACTTTTGGAGTTCAAAGTCTCTTAGAAAGGTTGATGAAGCTTCACTGTTGCTGCTGATTGGAGTTGTTCTTTAGTAGGCCAAAGCTGGCTTCTCCCTCACGACTGCCTTTCCCACTGTATTAGCCCCGAGGCCTGGAGTGCCCGGGGTGGGGGAGGCTGTCATCGGTGGTCGTAGCAGGAGCAGCAGGGCAGGGTCTCGGGCAGAGATGGGACCACTGTGGTTGTCTGTGCCTCCTTGGTTCTTATTCCTTGTGTTGAGTCTGTTACTGCCTTAGAATTTTGAGGAATAATTCGACTTATTTATTACCTTATTTATTTTTGTAGCACATTTCATTTTGCCATTGAAACAGTTTCCCTCTGTTTCTTAGAAGGCTTCTGTCTCCTTTGAGCCACGGAGGCCACCTCTTCTGTGGAGTCAGATGACGATTTTAGGAAGAGTTGGGAGATGACCATGTTCCCTTCCTACAGGTCAGTCCCGGGATGCTTTGGGAGGACTCTGCCCTTCCGAGATAGATGATGCCGTCTTACCTCAGCACTCCCTGTGACGAGTTCTAGGTTGTGAGGGACCTGGCCCATTCGCCCAGGATGGAGTACAGAGGAATTGACCTGCCTGTGAGGGACATGGTATGGTTCTGGGATTTCACAGTCCTACTTTGAGGAGTCATCTTCAGGACGGTTCCTTTGGCTCGTTCCATCCTTGGGCAGGTGTCTCACGCCAAGACTCTCCCCGCTACGGGGTCAGAGACTCGAAGACCAGGGCCCCTCACGGTAGTTCTGTAGCACCATCTGGGTCCCGGAGCAAAGGGCCAGACGGCCTGCACTTTCTCCGTTCCCCGGGGAGCAAAGCCCCAAGTAGGACAGGATGCTGTGGACTGAGCAGCACCTTACCTCCATTATTTTATATTTCAGTGCATTTTGTAGAAGATGACACTGGCCAGAATGCATCTACCTTGTAAGAAACTAGAAATTATTCTAGTGACTGATTGGCCGTGAAAAGCAGACTCTGTACATCACATCATCATGATATAAGCCGAGTGAGCACTCTTCTGGCACCGGAGTTGAATCACGCCTTAGCTAAGTGAGGATAATCCTTATAAAAGATTTCTACTGAGCTGTTCTCCTTTCAGCTCAAGCCTTGCTTCTTGTTCCTGTTTATTATTAACTTCTGGCTTTCTCTTAAAAGGGAGCTGTCAGGCGGTAGCAAGCTCTCTGGGACTACACTGTTTGTTTATTTTTGCCGTGAGCTGCTCTGTGCTTATTTTCTTTGGCATCCTAGTTCTGGTGCATCAGGGAAGCCCAAGGGGCCTGTTCCCGTCACCTCTGTGTGCCTCTTGTCTGGGCACTTTTGAAGTCCTGGACATGGTTCCATTTCTTCCTTGCGCTGGCATGTCTTTGTCCCATTAGTGCAAAATGGCTAACAGAAGATATTTTCACTATCTGATTCATTCCTCTTTTCCTGTTCAATTTCTGAAATCACACTTTCGGGACCAAATATTTACTTGCGGAAGCACACGGAATTAGTGAGAATTTTTCAGCCCAGCAAATCCTCAGAGGTCGTCCTTTCCTTAATCTCTCCCTTTCCAAGTTTAGAGAACCAAACAGTGAAATCAGAGTCATCTGTCTCATCCTGTTCTCCAGAGCACAAATAAATACTAACAGTCGGAAGAGAGAGCTTTGTCGTGGGAGAGAGATTGAAATTCTCTACACAGAGCGGCTGGCTTCTTAAATTTCTTCAGTTTGTTTAGCTTCGCCCTCTGATGAGGCTTTTCTAAAGGAAGACCTGTTTAAAGTGTTAATTTTTTTCTAACGTTTTATCACGTAACGTGTTCTGCAGACAGAGAACTTACAAGAAGCAGATCGTAAACACCCTTAGGTATACCCACCATATAGGTTTTAAAATTATAAGCTGCTAATTGAAACAAAGACGATTCCCCCATTCTTTTCCTTTTGACAAGGGTCTGATTAGGGCGTTCCCTGCACGGACATCAGCTCTCCTGTGTCAGAGGGCCCCTGGCTTTTTAGCAGATTTGTTTCCTCCAGCGTGAGTTACTTGGGAGGTGGACCTCCTTCATTAAAAAAAAAAAAAAAAAAAAAAAAAAGTTCTTGATCTCCATTTTTGAAAAACTCATGCTGTATTTCCCTCTCCCTCAGGCTAGAGCTGCACTCTTTCCTTCTCTAGCTGACCAGGTTGAGGGAGGGGAACTGTGAGGCTGCTCTGGAAGGATTCCAATCTGTTGCTTTACAACAGGTCCTCAGGTCTCCGAAGTTAAGACTTGATCCTCAGACAATGAAAAGCTTTAGAATGGAAGCAGGTAACAACTTCAAATGCGGCCATTTCTCTTTTCTTTTTAAATAATTCATGCACTTAAAGTTTTTTTTATTATTTAAGAAAGGAAATGTCAGACTTTTTAAAAGTTTATATTGCCCCTCATTATGTGTATATGAAAGAGTTAAATCTGAGAATTCTCTGTCTTATATTAACCAGTGGGATTAGATATTATTGTTACAGAAAATATCTGAATTTAGATACTTCTGGTGAACCTTACCCAGTTCCTCTTTGAAAGAATTGGGCAAAACTCAAATCCTAAAGTCTGTACCTTTATATTTTATTTTTTAAGACCACTTTTCTGCAGAAAGTTGCATTTTAACCCCAAAGTCTATAATTCTGAGGTATGGAGTTGAGTGACCCTACTATTTACATTAAAGGAGTATTTTAGTGGAGGGTGAGGGAGGGGCAGGAATGAAATAGTTTCGGGCAGCTTGAGGCCTGCCTTTTAAAATTGATAGTAGGGGGAAAAAAAAAACAAAACAGAATAAAATGAGGGGAAGGGAGATAAGCTGTCAAATGTATCCTGGACTTTTGCTCATATCCTAATTTTGTTTAGTTCTTTAATCTGTATTTTATGAGTTGGAATTGTTCTTTAAGCCGAAAGCCTTGCTGGTTCTCATTGTGTTTCTTGGAGAAACCCCAGCCCCCTTTGCTGTCTCTTCCAACAGGATCGATCTTAGGAATCTTTTTGAGTAGGTCTCCTCTACTAAGTGTAATCCCCTGACCCGAGGCTGCATTTCATCGCCATATTCTCTGGGGCTGAGAGTCTTGTGCTGTGGAAAAGGGTGGTGAGACTAGCACAAGGCTGGGAGGGGGAGCCGCTGTGGCCCTGCAGCCCCAGCTGGTTTTAACTGTGGCCAAGATAGGGGTGAAATTGGTTAATTTTGACCAAAATCACAGAAGGGCCTCAAGCCATAAGCTGTGCCCCTCTAGGCTGACCCCCCCCTGTGAGGTGTAGGACTCAACATCTTCTGTAATCTTTGTGGGATGGTCATATACACGGCAGTAAATGGAATCGTTTGTTCTCCCTTCTGAGAGCTTCCATTTAGAATTTCTCCTGACCCTAAAAAGTCCACATCAGTCTCCTGAACTAGTCTCTTTCCACCTGGCTTAAAGTGTATAGAGCTCCTGAGAACCTGAATTTCCTGGAAAAGGGAAGAGCACCATCCCTATAGAATCGCAGTGGTTGAAAAGAGTTGGAAGGTGAGTTTCTGTCTGAAGGAAGGCAATTTCATTTTTTACTGTGAGCAGTAGCACGTTCAGGGGTTTATGCTCTTTGGAGAGCAAGTGATCATATTCAGTGGGGGTTGGGTTGTGCTTGGGGAGCCATTCCTTTGGGAACTCATTAGGGAATGGGTGTCTAAAACCAATCACAAGCCAAGTGCTTTCCAGCAACCCTGTCTGTGGTGAGTATCTTTATGGCCAAAGTCCCAGTCTTCATGCGCATGGAATCCTATCCCTGGGCTCTCATTTCCATACAACTGAGAGATAAAAAGGGACTAGGCTCCCTCCATTTCTCTCTGATATCTTGATTATTTACCATATTTAGCATTGGCAGCATGGTATCTAAAGCCTCTGTTTACCTGATTAACCAGAATTAAATAACAGTGTTTGTTGAGGGGTAAGTCAATCAGTTTCGGTTAGAAGTAGGACTGGGGAGGAATTGTGACTTATAGTCCCATATTGGGATAGCTGGGTGACTTGTGTAGGACTGTCCAGCCATCCGTTGGAACTCTTGTGAACCTTACCAAGTGAATGAAGAAGCTGTGTCAGTGAAATACTGATGAAGACAAAGTATTTGAGTTGAGTAACAGATAGAACAAGCCCTCCATTTGTGGGAATGATGGTCTGTCCCTGGCTGTAAAGGTGATTATAATGAGTTTGCAGCTCCTCAGTGTTCTCAGAAGTAGAAGAACCCTCTGGGAGTTGGTTCCTGGTAGCCGCTTTCCTGGAAAAGGGGGAGGCACCCAGAAAAACACCGCTTTGGCTCAGTGGATACCTGGTCATGGTTAGTGTCACCCTTTTGATCCAACCCATCCAGCACCTGGGAGCACTTCTTTGACGTCTACCCACTTACTGAGATTCTGAGATTAGGGCAGGATTTGGGACCCAAAGGGTGAAAGAAAACTTTGGTAAGTATCGTGTGGCCAGATTTCAGAAATCACCACTCCCTTTGAAGTGTTGCCTCTGCTTGAACCACAGAGGCCACACAAAGCCCCTGCTGTTTGAATCTCTTGTCATTAAGCCAAGAAAACCCACTTGCCCAACGCCTTGTGATGGGGTTCATTTACAAATAGTCATTCCCCCACAAAAACCAAGTCCAAAAGTAAGATGCTGGCTTTGAAATTATTTGTGGTCCTGGTCAATGGTTGAACCCATGATCTAATTTACCATTGTATGGACTTTGATTTTTTTAGGCCCCAGGCATGTGGACCAGAGTTAATTTCATGGCTCTTCTTTACACTGAGACTTGAGGAGAAGGTGTCCCAGAAATCTAGATATATAGGCTTTATTAAATTCCATAGTTTTCTGTCCTTTTAAGTACTTCTCTAAGGGTCAAATAATATATGTGAAATGACTTTCAGGGGACAAAGTGCATTTTCCAGAAGTTCTGATATAGGGTCATGAACAAGTCTAGAGTTTAGGTTTGGAATAGTCTAGCATATAGGGTTCCAGAAGAGCCCTTAGCTAACAGTCAGCTTTAGGAGTTCTCTTCCTGAACTCACTTCTTCACTCAGGTTTGATATCTCTCTGTCTAAAACGTTCCTTGTTACTGTTGTTGATTATTAGGTTCAGGCCAAGAGTCGTATGGAAAACATTATTTTAATTTCTTCCCTCATGTCTTAATTAGTACATTTTACTAAGAAATTCCATATTAAGAACCCAACGGACATCCCTTTCTGAGATTATTGTCCCATAAGTGAAGTTGTTTTTATTTAATCAAGTTGAATTTCTTTCCATGTAGCCATATTCAAGAGCAAGTGAAGTTTAGAGAAGGCAGTCCTGTAACCCATGACTCTGGTGTACCCATTTGCCCTTAGTGATGGGAATCGTTTTGGAAATTCTCAGAAGAAATTTGCTTTGTAATCAAAGTGATAGATTATAAGAAAGCCAGACTTTGGGTAAGGATACTTGGAATAGAGGGAGGTGCTTGCAGATTCCTAAACCACTTTATGTCATTTAGTTGGTATTTCTGAAAGGCCTGCTTTGGTGCCATGCACTGAGATCTGTCAGTTGTTTGAAAGATGATTATGCCTTCTTGGCAAATTTTTAGGGAATTGGCAACTACAAAGGCATTCTTTCCTACTTGTTCTCTTATCATGCATTGGCACTGATGTTACATACAGAAAGGGGTCTGGAAGGGACACAGTGTCACCATCTTTTAAGTACAAAAATAACCCAACAAGTCCTTTATTGCAGTCATCTTATTTTACGTGTACCCTGAGAAATGCTGTCAACATTTCCTATGATTTCTAAGAGCTCTGTACCAAATTGTCATTCAGTCGTTTTGTCCTGCTGAGTGGTTTTTCCTTTAAAATACCTTCTCTTACCACCCTGTGGCTTTGAGTGTGTTGCTGTGATACACAGATGATTCCTGGGCTATGGTTCCTTAAATAGCTCAGTTCTTGTGTTTTTATATTATGTAACAGATTTGTGATGCTTTTGTGCATTTCTTTGTCTTCTCTTCCAAGTTTTGAAATCTGTCCTAAATAAACTTTTTCACTATGCACCTGAAACATTTGAATTCTATCTTAATGAACCTGATTTACATTTTACATTTTTTATTCATCTCTGTATTTTTCCTAGAGGAAAGATATTCTATAAATCTATATGAATTATTCTGTAATCTATTGATTATAAAAATTCAAGAAAAATTAACAATTAAGAAAAAAACTGAGAATGAGATTAATGACCGATCTTTCAACTGTGTTTACATTCATGGCAGAGTATTACATACTGGGAACTAAGTTTAGCCCAGTGGCAGAAAAAGTGGGTTTAGAGCAATGATTGGTAAATGGAACATTATAGTGTTTAATCAGTGTCTGGTTTCCAGTGATGTTCATTTTCCAATGAACTTTCTGTGTTCAAGTTTGGAACTAGTATAGTGGACACCAGGTTAATCATGAACACAGTCTGGGTGATATTATTTTCATTTCAGAAATAACACCCGAAGATGTCTTAGACATCTCTTAAAATGTTGCCTGTGCACATCACTTGGGTTTATTACAAAATGAGAAAATCTCCTAATCTGACCAGGAAGGGTACCATTGAAATCTTCTCTTCAGTTGTATGTGTGCTTCTACCCTAAACCTGTTAGATCTTTCTCTGCCTTCCCTTGCAACATAGTTCAGAGGCTGATGTATAAAGGAGGAAGAGATTGGAAATAATTATGAATTAAATGAATATAATCTGCCTACCATACTATAGCACAACCAGTAGAAAGCTCCAGACTACATGGAGCTAGGGGTCTTCATGAGTTATGTTTGGGTGTGCTGAATGTAATATGTCTCCGCTAACACATAACATGCTGAAAGTTATTTATTTATTTATTAAAGATTTTATTTATTTATTTATTTGACAGACAGAGATCACAAGTAGGCAGAGAAGCAGGCAGAGAGAGAGAGAGGAGGAAGCAGGCTCCCTGCTGAGCAGAGAGCCCGATGGACGCGGGGCTCGATCCCAGGACCCTGGGATCATGACCTGAGCCGAAGGCAGAGGCTCTAACCCACTGAGCCACCCAGGTGCCCCTGAAAGTTACTTATTTTTAAAGATTTTAAGTACTCTCTACACCCAGCATTGGGCTTGAACTCACAACCCCAAGATCAAGAGTTACGCACTTCACTGACTGAGCCAGCCCGATGCCCCATATTGAAGGTTATTTTTTAACTTTTAAAGGTGCTACTCTCAGGGCTCCTGGGTGGCTCAGTCTTTAAGTGTCCAACTCTTGATTTTGGTTCAGGTCCTGATCTCAGGGTCGTGAGACTGAGTCCCGCTTCGGGTCTGGGCTGAGCTCAGAGGCTGCTTGAGCTTCTCTGTCTCTCCCTTTCCCTCTGCCCCTCCCCCTGTTTTCTCTCTCAAATAAATAAATAAAATATTTAAAAAAAAAAAAAAAAAAGAAGGGCACTCCTGTCACTTCATGGACCCTGATATAGCTCGGGATTGGATTCAATCTGATGTGCTTTAACCCATGAGGTTTCGGCTAAACTCAGTAGCCATGTTAGTTCCCATATTCTCCCGAAGTGGAATGATGCCTGCCGGGCATTCTGGAATGGAGAACTAATTAAGTCATGTTGAAAAGTTCGGAGGAGCCGATATAATGAGTCCTTATGAGTGTGTGTGTTCACCGGTGTGTTCAGTGAGCTCACTACTCTCCTTAATGGATACGTATTTTGCTTTGGAACAAAAATCCTGTATATTTTTCTTTGTCCTCAAGTATTTCCTGGCAGTTCCTCCTTCCGGTTTTCATCCTTCTAAAGCATTTGCCAGGACTTCCTACTTCTGTAGAGGGGAAAGCAGTAGGAGGCCACTCCCACATCTGCCCGTCATCCCGTGGCCTCTGTCCCCGTGGCTGCAGGTCAGGTCTCCCTGGGGCCTCTGACCAGCCTGAGTCGGGGATCTGCCCGTTGTTCTCCACAGGCCCCACAACTAAGATGGAAATGAAGGACTTGACCTTTACCACCCACTCAGCCTGTAGAGAGGAGCTCCTACTGGAAAATATGCCCTAAGTAGGTGACAGTTTTGAATTGAGAGATACATCTGACCCCTGAAAACAAGCACTTAGTTGCAGACGTGAGGAAGTCACAGAAGAGCTGGTTTTCAAAACCCTTTAGAGAAGCCTCATTATTGCTAAGCCTTGGAGCTATACGGAAATCTTTGCTCCTTCATTATCTTCTAAGGCCCCCAAAGAGGAGAGACATTCCAGGAAGGGAGGGGGTCGCCAGCCATGGCTGTACAGGAAAGACATCAAACAAGCACCAAGGGAGCAAGGCTAGTCACCCTGCTTGGTATGGGAGGGGAGGGTCAGGAGTACAGCCCTAGAGGAGCTCAAGGGAGCTCTGCTGTCATGCAGGGAAGATGGTTTAAAAATGCCGCATTCTCTTATTCCCTGGAGCACGGCTGAGTTCCTCTGGGAATAAAGAGGCTTCTGTCTCCCATGCACCCAGCCACAGGTCCCCGGAGAAGGGTTCCCAGTGCAGAGGGCTGAAGCCGGCAAAGTCTCGGGTCTCCACATCCCTCAACGACAGGTCAGCTGACCATGCTGGTGTCCCGGACTCCACAGAGGGCCCTTATAATCCATTAGGCTGTCACACAGAGTGACAGCCTCACTCTGACTCAAAACCACAAGCCCCAAAACCAGACCACTCTCCTTTCTCATAAGCTGTGCTCCTTCAGCAAGGCCAGAGCCTCTGCGCATCCCAAAGCCCCGGTCCCCACGCTCCTTTTCCACCCCTCAGTTCACCCTGAGCTGGCGGCTCCCCAGGCCTGCCTTGTCTTGCAGGCCCACAATTCCCATCGCTTCCTCACAGGCCCGGTCCCCCGAAGCCCACGGGAGACACTCAGAGTCATCGTAGGCCCTGGAGAGCACAGACACTCTCCTCAGGTTGGGGTGAAGAAGGTGGCAAGGGTGGACCCCAGCCCTGGTCCTGACACCAGCCTGTGGTGCTGCCAGCTGTGTGGAAAGCTCCCGAGGTTTAGGCTCTGGCTTCAACAGACAAAAATCTCCTTTACAAAAACATCATGAGAGAAGAAGATGGATGGACCACTGTCCTCCTAAAGCCAGTGCAGCCGAGAGTCACAGAAGTTCAGTCACTCCCTCTGAGTGGCGCAGATAATCCTTGTGGGATGCCCGCAGAAACCCAGCACTTTCCAGGCGCGTCACCTCAGAGGAGCCTGGGATAAGTTTCTCTGGCTTGGACACATTTCTCTTTTTGTGGGGCAAGGTCAGGTTTGTCTTGAGTTTGAGGGTGGAGGGGTCTGGGGTAAGGCAGCTAGAAAGGGGAGCCTCAGAAACGGGACTCCAAGGATCTCTGCTGAGCCCAGAGGAAACCCCACGTTTGTTCTCTCCTTCCATCCACCCACAACTGATTCTCAGTTTCTATCTGACATACACCAGAGAAGTCCTGCTGGGCTAGAAGACCAGAACTATGGGAATGTTGAGAAAAATTATAAAGGGAGTTTTGTGCCACAGATGAAGGATGGTTTCTTTAGTGTTTTGACAACAGAGGCTATATCACCTCTTTACCTGACTTAGAATTCCTTACAATCCATTAGGCTTTTGCCACCAATTTTAGGATGGTTGATAGAGTCCCAGGTTAAACGAGTTAATACTCTGATAGTGTCCAGGAGGAGACCTGGGGCTGAAATATGGCAGCTCTCGGAAGGCATTTTGGATCAGACAGACAAGCAGACAGGAGACAGACTAACCACACTGAGTGGGACAGAGTTCCTCGTAGCCAAGTAAATTTCCCAGGGTAAATGAGGGACGGGTGTTCAAGAAGAGCAAGGGCCCTGTGGGCCACATTCCCAGTCACAAGGTCACATGTCCCAGCTCCCAGGTGGGGAAGTTACGGGAGGGGGGATGTGTCACTGCAAGCTGGTGTCTTAAAAATCTATGGGGCCTTTAATCCCCTTCAACTGCAAATGTCCAAATCAGGGGCAAATCCTGATCCCTGGGCTGAGGAGATTAGTCTCTTGAGTTGAAGTTTCCTGGAAAAAACCCATGTGGGAGATTTGCCCAGTGGGGCAAGTCTGGAGTAAGCTGAGGGAAAGATGGTGGCAGGGCCAGTGGAGCCACCGAGTCTCCCTTTGTCATTGTGGTGTCTCACATACCGTGTTGGGCTTTTTTTCTGGCTCTGCCAGAACCAATGCATGTCGGGAACAAGAGTGGCCCATTTGGGTCATTCTAAAGGCCGGAAACCAGGTTCAGGAAAGAAAGGCCACAAAGGAACCCGGGAGGATGGGAGAAACTAGGTGCCCGGAGATGCAGGCTGAAGAAAAGGGACTCGTGGCTGAGAGCGGTGGCTTCCTTCTGAACCGGACACTTCTACCTGAATTCACTGTTCAAGCCTTAGCCATGCAGGGGAAATGAAGTCCCAGGTACAGGACGTAAAAGTCATCTTGTTCCACTTCCAGAAGGGACCTCATGGTAAGCTGCTAGCTGGGTGGGGTCTGGAGCCTGCCTGGGTGGTGGCGGGTCACGCTGCCCAAGGAGGAGCCTGCCTCTGATTCCCAGGGCCCTGCATGACGATTTATTCAAAGTGCCCACTTCCGGGACTGGTCTGGAGAATGCTGGGACTCCTGACGGTCTGGGACTGGGTTGAGAGGCCCCGCTTCCCACTCCATGCCCCAGTACTATTACTGGTACTGGGTACTGGTACTATTCTTACTGGTACTATTCTAGCCCCAGGAACTCAGCTGGTCACAGAATGCTTTCTTTCCTGCTGCTTCTATCTGTTCTCTTCTGGATCTGGTCTGATTCTCTCTGGCAGGCTTTTGGATTTCTTTCTCTCCTGGCCCAAATGCCGGGGGCTTCCAGCCAGGAAGAATGTTCACCTTCTGGAATGTAGCTCAGCCTTAACTGAATAATCTGGAGGCCTGGGCTTCCGTTTAATCATCAAATTTCAGAGTGGGCATTCTCTGGAGTCAGGTACAGCTGTGGGGATGGGAAGAAGCACACAGGCTCCCTTACGTCTCTCTGACGCACCCGCCAAGCATCTTAGGCTACTTTCTCCCCTCACCTTCACGATTGCTCATGACGCAGATGACTGGTGATATTCCTACCTCCCTCCCTCCCAGCATCCTCTCCCCTGCGCTACCTGCACTGGACAGAAGAGGGGACTGAGGTGCAAAGAGGTACAGTGGGAAGGCGGATCCAGGGCTAGAGTCCAAGTTCAAGTTCAGGTCTCCTGCTTCTCCATTTAGGGCTTGCTTGTTTCCAGGTCTGTTCAGCAACCCCGGCTTCTGCTCCTGCACCTCTCCTGCCCCCTCACCCATGGGGCACAGTTGGGAGAGCTAGGCCCTCAGCTCAGGGGGTGTGTCTGGCTGCCGGCAGGGGTGAGACACCTGGAAAGCCTCCAAAGCCAGCAGTGTCTTGTTGATGCGGCTGATAGTCGGATAGGGAGTGAGATCCACCTTGAACCTGTGGCAGAGAAACACCTGTCTAACACCATCTTGACACTGGGTCTGCCAGGGCATAGGGAGACTGTCCTTGGAGCAGAGAGGGAGGCACAGGGGCGGCTGGATGAGGCCCCAGGGTCTGACCACCTGAGGACCAGGTAAGTTGCCCGGCCACATGGGAGTCTTATTCACAGGCGGCTCTGGGGATGGGCGGGTCTCATGCAGGACAGTCTAGCATCCCTGTCGCTACCGTTCCTATTCCAAGCAACGGCTATTCACCGAGAACCTACTATGTGTAGAGCACAGTGCTCATAATTTACATGCACAGATAACCACCCCACCCATGTCGGAAGCTTCTCAGGGGCACTGTGTGGGTAGGAACATCACCATGTCCCAAACGGAGAGGTACTCTTCTGGACGCCTTCCAGGGAGGTACTCTCTCCTGCCTCACTGAAGGGCTGATGGGACGAGCAGAAGAGAGCTCCCTGCCAGGTAGGGACATGGCACCTCGGGGGGAGCAGGCTCCTGGGGTGGCTTCTTCTAGGGGTGTCTACTGGGCAAGCGGCCGCCTCTTAGGAGCAGAGGCTAGACAGGATCGGAGGGACGGTGGTGGGCATGGTGGGGGGACACTGCACTGATTTCTTCCGCCGGGCTCTTCCAGGCCAAAGGAGCTGGGAAGGCCCGGCACAGGGGGCTCCTTGGCCAGTCTAGGAGAGTCTCTGCGTTAGAGGCTTCCCCAGTAGCTGTAGTTGGGGCCTGACTGTGAGAGGAGGCGGGACATTTGGAGGGCAGGGACCAGGTGAAAGAGGGAGGCAGGCGGGGCTCTCTCTTACCTTTCAGCGTTTGCCACCTGAGGCACTAAGCAGAGATCAGCCATGGACACCTGCAAGAGGGTTGGGGGGTTTGCGTCAGGATGCATGGCCCGGACTCACAGCCCCTGACATTCCTGTCTGCTTCTGGCTCTTCCGCCCCATCCCCACAGCCCCAACTCTCTCTCCTTCCCCTCACGGGCCTGTCTGGGTCTGTGCCTAGAGCTGCCATGCTTCTCCCAGGCCAGGCTCCAGCTGTCCTGACAGCCAAGTCTGTGGGTGGCCAGAGAGGCTTGGATTGTCTCAGTGGATCTTCTCATGCTTGTTAAAAGCCCCCATCAGGGCACTTACGGAGGGCTCCTAGCAGGGAGAGGACCCCTCAGGATGAGGGAGGGGGCCCTGGAACCAGAATTCGGATCTTGGTCCCTCTCCGCACCCCCACGCCTCCTCAGGAAGCTCTCCGGCCCGCACCCACCCTGGGGGTGGAGAGAGACGGCTGCTTCGGGAAGGCCTGGGGGGGGCTTACCTCGTCTCCCACACAGTACTTCCCTGCTGTGCTCCGCAGGATCTGCTCCAGAGCTGTGGGGAGGACACGTGAAGAATCTTACTCTGGGCACAGAATGGACCTTGGCCCCCCAGAGTTTTGAAATGGTGGGGGGACTGGCTGGGGCACGTGACCGAAGGAATAGGCCAACCAGATCTGGACAGAGTTCATGGGGACGTGGGGACAGATAATGTTTCCCTGGGCTCCTCAAGTCCAGCTGCCATTCCCTCCCCGAGAAGGGACAAGGCCGGCCACGGGCCAAGGGAGCAGCTCTCACACGGACGTGCCGGCATGTTGCTGGCCTTCCTCTGGCTGGAGCGGGCAGTGAGGCAGAGCGTGGACCGCCAGCTCCGAGGGGTTGTGGGTCTCAGTGGCTGAGGTTCCCAGAAGTGCCCGAGATGGAGGCCAGGTCTGGATAACACCCAGCCCTACTACCTCCTCAGCCCCGCACCCCTCCCCTCAGCCATGCCATTGTCAAGGGCAAAGAGCCAGGGAGGCTGTGTCAGATGCCCTGGGCCCTAGGCACAAGGGCCATTTTGGAGTGGTCATAGGGCAGCTTGCAGGAGGAAGGACTCACCGTTAAAGCCAGTGTGGATGACCTTCTGGGCCCAGGTCAGCTGGTTCTCCTGTCCCACTTGCTTTAGGACAGACAGGTTCTATGCAACCAAGGATAATCGGTGACTGGCTTTAGAAACCAGGCTGGGCCTGACCCCCAGCCAAGTCCCCTCAGGGGAGCTTCGTTCCCACCCGTCCCTGGCTCTCCGCCTGTCCTCTCCTGGGCTCCCTGAGCCCCTTCTCCCTACTGGGGCACTGGGAGGGAGCGAGGGATCCCAGCAGCTGCCTTCTCAGGTTGCTCGAGTGGCCCCTGTGGTCTGGCAGCTTGTGGCCCTGGCAGAGACGTGCAAGGTGGGGGCACGGGGTGCTGCCGTGGCACTGAGTGTGTGGCCATGACCTGAGGCCCATCTCCTCGGCACACAAAGGGTCTCCCTTACACGGCTCCTTGTGAGGGGAGCGGGGTGCGGCACGGGGGTGGGGCTGGGACAAAGGAGCACAGGACTGGCTTGCAGGAGATCTGGGCTCTGGTTCCATCCTTACAGCCCTGGAGCCATTTTACTTGAACTTCAGCTTCCTCATCTGTAGAACGGGCGTCTGTCTGCCCCAACGTCCTTTGTTAAACAAGACAAGGTAGCTCAGGGATGAAAGCTCGGTGCACGGTCTGGGGTCCTGGGATCTGGGGCTTGCTCTGCCACACTTAGTTGAATGACTCTGCAAACTCTCCACCTTTCTGGGGCCATCTCCTGATTTGCAAAGTCAGGAGTTAACACAGATGAATTGCTTGAATACTTGTTTATCTTTTTTACCACTGAAAACGTTAAAAAATAAAATCTTTTGAGACTCCCAATCTAGAATACAGAAGAGATAAGAGGGAGGCTCTTCTGGTTAAAGGTGGGGAATGGGGGGGTGGCCCAGAGCCTGTGCTGCTCAGCCTCACCCCCTGCCACACGGCCGCTCCCCCTCCTCGAGCACCCCCGGATGAGCCCAGGGGAAAGCTGGGACTTCTCAGAATGTAGCTGGGAACCTAGCATGGCAGCTGATTTCTGGGATCCCATGCCCCTCTGCCATATGAGCTAGGTCTGCGCCCCTGAGAATCCCTCCCGACCTCCTGACACCCCCACTCCCAAGCTGGGTGCCCCACCATGGCACCTCACAATCGGCACGTGTCTAAAGGTAAAACTGCGTGAGGGGAGGCATGCAAGAGGCGTGCAGGGGTGCAGTCCAGAGCCGCACCTGCAGGGGCTGGATGCCACTGGCGATGGTGTCCGAAATCATGCGAACCTGGGCCCTCTTTTTCGGGTCTTGTGGCAGGAGGCGTGGAGTTGGCCGAGTTTCCTCCAGGAACTCGATGATGGCCAGCTGTTTGGAGGGGAGCAGTGAGGCATGGGGAGGGCACGTGGACCCTGGACCAGAGTGACAGGACCAGCAAGCTCCTCCTTGACCTCAGCTGGAGCCTGTGAAGCCCCAATTCCCCAGGAAGGAGCTCTTTTTGGACCCTCATCCTGCAGAACTTGTCTCCCCATTGGCTCGTCTCCCTTCACTTCCCTGAACAACCAGGCAACCTTCCTCCCTCTGACAAGAACTTATCGTGTCCCTGCTAAGGGCTAGGAGCTTGGCCACGCAAACCAGAGCTGCGAGGGCCTCTTATTCAAAGGGCGCGGCTCTCGCCAGGGACCTCCAGGCCCTGCACTCACAGACTGGCTTATGGTGATGCCATCGATCTTCAGGGTTGGCACCTGCTTCATGGGATTCAGTGCCTGGAATTCTTGAGAGAACTGTGGAGATAAGGACCTGATGAGCGAGGCAGCCTGGCCCCAGTTGCCTAGAGCAGAACCAGGCCAACGGGAAGACCTGAGGCCTGCAGCCCCCCTGCACCTTCCTCCTCGGGGGAAGGTCCTGGCTCCAGAGAGATGCCTAGGGGATCCAGGCCGTATCCCCAAAGCCAGTGGCTGCTGAGCTCCAGGATTCACCCCAATGGCCCAGCTATGTGTTTTTCCCTGTACCTCACACTGTGGCCATTAGGGCACGTTCAGGGGTCCCAGCATAGGGCAAGGACCCACTCACCTGGGGTCAGGCACTGAGAGACCAGGCCATGGCAGAACCTGGGCCCTTTCCCATGGCTCCTTGAGCTGCACAGCCTGTCCACCCCCCAACCCCCAGTCCCACCAGGGAGAACCAGCAGGTTCACCTCTTGGGGGGCAGAAATCTGCTAGGTCCCTCTCCAAGACTTCTAACTCCCACATGGTGGCCTGGGGGCGGCCTCCTCACCTGCTGTCCCTGATCCTTTATGAGGTTGATAGGTATGGTCTCATAGTCGATGCTTTTCAAGGCCAGAGCTACGAGAGACAGCAGAGTCAGGGGACAGCTTCTGGCTCTACTTCCAAGGGCTCCATGAGGCTGCCGAGGGAGGTGTCTTTCTCCACGCTGCTAGGTGATCAAGGCCCAGCTTGGCCTCCCCCGTCTCTCTAGCTTCCCGGGTCACCACCTGTTCCCCTGCCCCAGGTCTCTGATGCTCTGCCTCTCTTGCCCCCGAACTCTCAGAGCCTTACTCTCCACTCCCCCACGGGGTCCCCGTGTCCCTGGGCGGTGCTGTACAGGTATGTGCCCGGGCAGCCCGGGAGCTTCTGTAGGGCAGCAAGGAGGTGTCCTGATTACCTCTGCCCCCTCCAGGTCCTGGAACAGTACTTGTTTGCCAGAGACGTGCAATTATTGCCTCAGGAAGGCATCCAAGAGCCAAGGAAGGGGGGTCAGGTGACCCCAAAGCACACACACAGGGAGGGGTGACACCCGCCAGAGAAGGATCCCTTTCTCATCCGTTTTCTCTGTCCTCAGACTTGTTGACTACTGACTCCAAGCAGAGCTTTGGGGGCTCTGTGGTGGTCTCATGGCATTTGCTGTGACTCCCAGTGACCAGATTTCCTCTCTGTGCCCTTCGATCCTTTTCCTTAGCAAGTCAACCAAGTGAAGACTGTGTGTGTGTGTACGTGTGCAGACATGCACTGAAACATGGGGATGATGGTCTCGGAGGAGTGAGGAGAGGAGGCAGAGACGTGTCGCAGTATGAAGAGAGCCTGGGAGACACGGGGCTCCTTCTCTGCGCTGTTCAGCCCCACTGTGGACAAGTGGCGGGAGCCACGGCAGCCCTGCAGAGACAGCACTCCTGTGGCTCGCATCTGGCCAGCTAGGGCGGAGGCTCTGGGCACAGGGGAGGTATCTTCTTGGGAGAAATGTGTCCTCTGGCCCCCCAGTGCTCTTGCCTACTGATTCCAGCAGACACCAAGTGACGGTGGGGTTGGGGAGGGTCACGGTGGATGGCTGCCCGGTGAGGACCAGACTCCCGGAGACAGACTGCTCGCGTTCAGATTGCATCATGTTTGCTAGCTGTGCGGGACAAGGAGTTTGCTGAGTTAATGAGCCTCTTTGCCTTTGTCTCCTCATCTGCCAGGCAGCATGGTGCAGGAGTTAAGAACATGGACTCTGGAGTCAGACCACCTGTTTGAATTCCATCTCGGCCTCTTGCTAGCTACACAGCCTTGGGCAAGTTATTTAAGGTCCTTGTGCCTCAGTTTCCTCACCTGTACAACGGGGACAATAATGATGCCTCCCTCCTAGGGTGCCGCTGACACCCTAGGAATCATGTACATAAAAACACTCAGCACGGTTTCCCCCCAGTATGAGCGATGCCTATGATCTTCGCCAAGGGCTGTGTTAAGCTGAGGGAGGGCAGGGTCAAGCTGGGACTACACCGGAGGGCCCCAAGTTCCGCTTCCATGAAGCCTCCGGGGTTGACACAGGCCAGTTGTTTAATGTGCCAGATGAAATGAGATAAGAAGTGAGGAAGGCCAGCTGTTCCCTGCCAGTTACCAAGCACCTCTGGGTTTTGTGACCCTGCTTTAAGCGTGGTTGCTAAGTGGCTTTGGAAAGCAGTGTGGGAGAAGGAAGAAACAACCACCCTTCCTGCTACCCCCAGTCTCCTCCTGTCGGACTTCCTAGGCAGAGGTGCCCTGACAGAACAGCCCTCTGTTCCCTGCCAGCTTTTTACTCAGGGCTCTCTCCACCCCCATCCCCTCCCACCGAGGCTCTTGGTGGAGGCTGGGCTCTTACCGATTCGAACTCTCCATGAGCAGGAGCTCCGGAAATAGGAGTAGAGGATGGGCTGAGGAGAGACAGGAAAAGGATGCACATTAACCCGTGCTCATGGGGTTCTCTGCCCCTAGGGCCTACTGGGGCGGCAACAGCCCTCAGCCAGGGGGCTCCAAGCCAGTGGTTTCTTTCCATCCCACCAGGCCTCCTTCCGCACCTCAGGAAGACTCAGAGCTCTCTGGGTCAGAGGCCTTGGGAGTTATGGGGGGGGGGGTCCCTCAGCTCCAAACTGTCCAGTCACACATCCCTGAAGTCCAAGGGGCCCCCAAAGGGGCAGCCAGCCTGCAAGTGCCCTCCTTACCTTGTTAGACTCGGTCATGGTGTTGTGGTGACCCTTGGCCTCTCGGGGAATGGCCCCTCTCCCAGAACTTGCAGAGCAGGGGGAGGAACCCTGAAGGGGGTGGGATCCCATGAGCCAATGGGGAAGCTGGGTGAGACAGGCTTCAGGAAAACTTTGACTGTGGTCAGAAAGGGCGACTCTTTTCAACCTGTGGGAAGCTTTTTCTGTTCCTGATGGAACCAGGTTTGGTGTCCTGGTTTGGAAGCAGCAGTTCACGTGGTGCTCTGGGCTGAGAGCTGGTGTACCTGGGGTCTGATCCCAAGGCAGGAACCCGCTCTGCAGGACCTTGGGCAGATCCTTGCCTCCTTAATCCCTAGTCTTTTCTCCCTCATCCGTAAAACAAAGGGTTGCCTTAAAATGATAGCTGAATTCCTTCCAGCAGTGACAGAAAGACCAGGAATTCTAGTTTTTTGACGCTTTGGTGACCCTCTCTTTCAGCTCACCACCCACCAGCCCTCCAGGTTCTCAGCTGATCTCATAAAAATAGCTGAGGGGATAAGCCCATTGACTCCAAAGCCAAGGTCACAAGAGGACAGCCCACAGTGTTCTGTGTGGTGTACGTGTACTTAAAAATGTTTCAGTAGGGGGTGCCTGGATGGCTCAGTGGGTTAAAGCCTCTGCCTTCGGCTCAGGTCATGATCCCAGGGTCCTGTGATCGAGCCCCGCATCAGGCTCTCTGCTCAGCGGAGAGCCTGTTTCCTCCTCTTTCTCTCTCTATCTGCCTCTCTGCCTACTTGTGATCTGTCAAATAAATAAATAAAATCTTTAAAAAAAAATGTTTCAGTTGGTTGCCAACATCAACAAATCAGGATGTTTCATATACAAATCCTATTTGTTTTTTCTTACAAAGGCAGAGACAGTGGTCTTGGGTTCCTGAGTAGCAACAACTGATAGGAGACAATTAACAGCCTCTTTCAGTCATGGCATGCCCTCTCTGATCTGCCCTGTATCCTACCTCGCCCTCTTCTTTCATTTTTGTTACCTTGCGGCACTGGAGGAGGCTGAGTGTGTGATCTCTGATCTGAAGTTTAAGAGACTCAACATTAAACTTCCCGGTGCTTCTTGAGTGATCAGCATTTCAAAGCAGGGCCCAGGATGGAGTTATCAGTAATTAGCTCTCATGCATCTTTGGGAAGACGTAGGTGTATCCATACGATGAGGGAGAGAGAACACAGCAGAACTTTTAGATCACCCCTGTCTACCATCCCTCTGACTACAGATATTTCACTCAAGTTCCCTCTGCCTTCTGCACCCCTCAGCACATCAAACTGCTCTGTGACCCTGCCTTACCATCCCTGAACTACCAATTCATCTTCTAGGTGGGCAAGGGCACTGTGGGAACCTAGGCCCTCCCAGGTTGGTTTCCAGGTCTGGAAGTTCCAGCCTGTACTGGAGACACTTTTGTGGGGAAAGTAAAGATGGTCCTGGTTCGGAGAGCAGGTGATAGACAGCAGGTGTCTTTATAAGGGGAGGAGTTAGGAGGCCAAAATTAGATGTACCCTACTCCAAGGTACATCCCTGTCCTTGTCTGATCAGGCTGGAAGGGCCCTTGGGGCCATCTGGCCGGGACTGCTGGTGAGGGATGGGACCACTGGAGAGCCTCAGACATTAGCTTGGAATCCCTGGAGAAATGCCTTACCGAATTACTAAATGTTCCATCTTGACCTGTACTGAGGGTGACCACAGAGTCACTGTGAATGCCACTGCTCTCCAGTTTCCTGCTTACGGACCATCAGGATTTATAATGGAGAGCACCTTCTGCTCTTCCTCTTACCAGCGATAACGATATCAACTATCCCGCGATCCTTTTTGCACTTGTTTTAAAGCCCAAGTAAAATATTCATCTCATTACCACTCCTAGAGGAACTTCATTTCCAATTCAAATATGGATTCTGACCACTCTAGCAGATTTTATTTTAAAACCATTTCTCACGCATCGTTTTGAGAGAAAAAGACTCCTAAAATCCCATTTGGGAGTGGGAGAGCTATGCATTATTAAGGTGATGCTAATTCCACCCGGTGTGCCTGCCACCTTGGTGGTTCTCAAACTTGAATAAGACTTCAAAACGCTCATGGGGGCGCTTATTAAGCATGCAGATTCTTGGGTCCCTTCCCACAAAGATGACCCCAGGGAAACTCCCCAGGTGATGGAGAGGACTTAAAGTGCTACTGCCTCCCCACCCCCCCAACCCCAAGAGCTCTCTCAAAGTGCAAACCACCCGGGAAGGCCCTACGCTAACAGAACCCGTCGGGCCGACTGGCCAGGAAACAGCACGCGGGATGTAAGGAAGAGGGAGGCAAGGGACGACGTCTGGAAAGCCCGGCAGAAGGGACAGTGAGAGACAGGTGAAGCGCGAGAGTACAGCGACTCCACAGCGCCCCGCACACTCCACGAGCGTGAGGCGCCTGCAGCCCCAACCTCCCCAGACTACAAGCCCCAGCGAGCAGCGGGAAGCGGGCAGCGCGCAGGCGCAGAGCAGAGTCCGCGAGGCGCTCTGCATGCCGGGAGTTGTGCGTTGTGGAAGCCGTAGGAAGGGGGCGAGCGGCGCACCTTTGACCCCCGCCCCTCAGGGTTTCTCATTCTCAGTGGCGCCCCTATCCCCGGATGTGTGGCACAGACCTTCCCCGCTTGCATCTCGCAGCTCCGGCCACCCTTCTTCCACGCCGGGAGACTTCGCGCCTGGGACTCTCCCAACTGGTCCTGCACTGAGGCCCAGTGAGGCCCCGACACGTCAGAACCAGCGCTTCAGTCGTGGTAAAGCGAGGGGTTGGGCTAGAATGATCTTTACGGTCCCGTCTGGGTCGCCCCGCCCTGCCGCCACGCCCCCCCTCCCGAAGCTCCTGGGAGTTGCAGTTCCTTGAGCCTGTTTCCTCCCCGGCCGGCCCGCCGGGCCCGGGCGATCCGTCATGCTCTG
The DNA here is from genome assembly GCF_010015895.1 of Lontra canadensis. NCBI lineage: Eukaryota > Metazoa > Chordata > Mammalia > Carnivora > Mustelidae > Lontra > Lontra canadensis. Next base: position 1,310,765 of record NW_022631167.1, on the reverse strand, counting down.
CGCCACCAGCCGCCTCCTAGCGGCCCGGACGGCGACCGCGCTCCCCGCGCAGCCCAGAGGCCGGGGCCCCGGGGCCCGCTGCCGGCGCAGGGAACTACATTTCCCAGGGCACCCCGAGGTGCCTCTGGGTGAGTTCTTGGCGGGGCGGCTCGCAAGATCGAGCGTGTCGGCGAGCCGGAGGGCGATCCTGAGGAGGGGCAGGATGCCGACGGCGGTGGGCGGAGGCCCCGCAGGGTCCGAGCTGCGTCCCCGGCGGGGCCGCTGGGGGCCCCAGGTTACTAGGGCTGTGGGCCCGGACGTGGCTGCCGAGCCTGCAGCGCGGAGCCCCAAACGGCCTGCTCGGGGCTCGCGGCGCTTCGAGGCAGCTGGCCGGTGGGCCCTGCTGGCCCTGGTGACGCTGCTGTCCTTCGCCACCCGCTTCCACCGTCTGGACGAGCCGCCGCACATCTGGTGAGTGACAGGAGGGACTCGGCAGGTCTCATGGCAACGGGGGTGGGAACGATGCACCCTCTGATTGGCCCGGGGGCACGGAGGGGGCGGGAATCACAGGGGGAGGGGCGGGGCTGCGCTGGAGAAACAGATTGCGGGAGGTTGCTTTGGCCAGGTGCAGTTTATGTGAGAGGAGTCATTTTTGCTCCCGTGGGTGGCATTGGGATTCCTTAGGATCCGAGGAGTCTCAGACTGTGGCTTTGACCTTCCAAGGAGAATTGGAAATTCTTAGTACGGAATTTCCTAAGGCCTCAGTTCCTAATCTGCAGGATTTCCAGGCATCAGGGGAGGTGAAAATCATCCTTGGGAGCAGGGACAATTTGTGTGTCCAGAGATGTTGGCAGGGTCTCAGGAAGCAGGTCTGGGGTCATCTTGTGAGGAGAGACTTGTTTTCTTAAAGATTTTATTTTGTAGGACTTAGATTTTATGAGATAAGAGTAAAAAGTCTCCAGCTAGAAGGAGGAAAAGTTTTGCGCAATCTGAAAATGGTTAATTTGTTTAGCCAACAAGTGATAACATGTTTTGTCAGTATCCCTGACTAGAAGGTTAGTGTAGGGGATGTTAAAAATGGAATTCCTTGACCAAAAAGCAAGCCAGCTAACAAACTACCTGGGCTGTCCTACTTGGAAGTGAATAAATTAGTTTGTTATTGTTTCATGAATGCTGGCAGAAGACATGAGACTCCTGGGTCAGAGACAAAGGACTCATTACTCACAGGGCAGGAGGCAGCATGAATATCAACATACTGGATTAAGTTTGAATCTTCCCTCCCTCCTCCACCCCACTGATCAGCAGTTGTTAGGGGGAAAGAAAGACAAATCATGTCCAGGTATGGTCCAGGAAGAATCTAAAATTTTCAAAATATGGGTTTATATAACCCTCCACCTCTTTTGTCCAAGAGGAGATGAACCCTTTCTGGTGATGACTGCATTAGGTGACAAAACTGCTTTACTAAGGTGTGTGAACCAGGAGGAGGTCAGGGAAGTAGAGTCAGAAATCATTTTGAGAAGATTGTTCTGTGCTCAACAATATCAAATGCGTTTGGAGGGTAGGGAGTGTGGAATGCCATCAGATACTTCGACTGACTGTTGGCTCATTATTTTGTGGCCATTGCAAAAAAAAAAAAAGTACGCTATTGTCAGACTTAGATGGTTTGGAATGACATAGTTTAGTTTCAAGTACTGCAGTAACATATGTGGAGTTAGATGGTTGGACTGGAACAGCATCAACACGTTAACCTGAAAAAGTGTCAGTAGCAGTGAAGTGCCAATGATAGCCTGGAGAGGGATACAAAGTCCTAATACAGTCAGTTTCCTTGGAGCAGGCAGGGCCAATGCCCCCATTGTGGCCTCCTTTATTGCAGGATGAATTGGCCAACTTTTGGCAGGAGTCACAAGTCAGCACAATGCAGTGATGGCTTCTGCTTCAGAAACATATGGCCCTTTACTTCATGCCCAGTCCATGATGGTAGATGTGTTTCCTCATGTGGAGCATTGATGAATCCTGGTGACAATGGCAGTAGTCTGTTTGGTACAGGCTTGATCTGCAGCTTGATTTCAGTCAGTCTTAACAGAATCCTGGTCCTTACTGTGGGCATCCATACAAGTGATCCAGATTGTCCCACTGACAGGCAGCCATGACTGTTTTGCCACAATTCTTGGCTCTAAAGAGGGGTGATTTAAATTTCTCAGTATATAGTCCTCTAGGTGGCACACCAGAAGATAGACTAATGGCAAAAGCCCAAGAGCCAATAAAAATAGAACTTGTCTGTTTCTCAGGAATATCGTGCAAGGCAAAGGTGTTGAGCCCATTGTACCCATCAACCCTTATTGCAGTTGGCCTTCCAGAGTTGTCACTGGGACTGGATGGTTGCTGCTGCCCAATGGACGCTATCCATGAAGCAGGCACAAGCCTTGAGAGGAAACCTCTGTGCATCAAGGCTCCACTGAGCTAGTGGTTTTGCTTTGGGTAGTGGAATGGAAGATAGTTTCTCTCAAAGTGGGAGCTCCCACCTCCTCTTATAAAGTCAAGATGCCTCTAGGGACAGGCCAGCTAGATCACTTCCATTTCACCATCAAGTCTTATTGAGCCTTTTGTTAGCCTTATATTCCAAGTCGACTCACCCCAAGGTGGCAATATCAAGCCAAAGAATCCTAAGGCTGTTAGGCGCTCAGTTTCAGTAAAAGCTTAGTAGTAGGTTGATAGCTGTGCTTTTGAAAAGTGTGTGCTTGGTACCTGTGTCCAGCAGATGGTGCCGTTATCCTGAAGAATGGCCTCTCTTGGCTCCAACTGCCATTATGTCTTCAAGGCTGTGATTTCCCTTTCTCTTCTTGGAATCGATAGTATTTCTCCTGGACCACATGGCAGTCCATGAATGGGTTAATCCTCTTTGCCAGTATACATTCCACAGTGGGAGCCACTACAGTAGTACAAGGGCCCTACCTACAAGGTCATTTTACCTTCCCTTCCCCACTAGGAGCTGGCTCAAACCTATCAGTTAAATTTGGGTGCTTTTCCCCCCTTGAACTTATGAGTCTAATAGGCCTGCATTAGTAACTACAATGGCAGCCATCCAGAGATTATGCTGTTCTCCAGTGGAGAGTGTGGAGTGCTGGATGCAGGTGGTGGGAGGAAGCTTTTTTCTTTCCTTTAGCCCCTACATAAGCTTGGCACGCCTTTTCAGCGTACTTCCGTGTGTCAGTGTACTTCTATGGTGAGCCCCTGGGCTTAAGGGCTCTTTTCTTTCAGCTGCTGTACACACTGCTAGGGCTCTCCCTGTAGTCCCTAGCACATCTGGTAACCCCTGTGTCTAGCAGATTGTCTCTCTCCTTGCCATGGGATTGAGTGAGATTGGAGTGGGATTGGAGATGTGGACCCCTGCCCTGAGTTTGAGTCCCTCTTTTCTCTGGAGTTCCCCAGCATCCTAGGATGCATTTGTGTGGCCTTCAGTCCCCTTTAGGGACTGGGAAACCTTGGCCCCACCCTTAATCATCTTACTCCTTTTAAACCAGCTGAGATTGTGGTAGAGGTGGAGAGATCATGGGACACAGAGGGAGAGAGTGGCTGTGAGTGACTAAGCAAGGCACGTTTACTTTTGTCTTGAGCACACAGCTCACCCCAGGACTTTTCAGTGTTTTCATTTTGCCCAAAATTCTGTGTTGAATAGCAAGGTCCTTCCTGCTAGCACCCATTTTTGTAAACTTTGGAGACTCCTTGATTTAGTAGCCACATCCATATTGCCTTTTGGCTGGGGCTGCTAGGCTTGCTGCCCCATGGTCATGATTACATCTCTTTATTTTTCCCAGAAGAGAGTGAGCAGTAACCAAGGCAGCATTCAAACAGTTTCTTTGTCCATTCAGCCTCATTAATAGGTAGGACAGTGGGACACTCTCACTATCTTCCTTGCCCACCACTCGGAAGGGCATTCACTTACCAGATTCCATCCCCCGCTCATTGTCCTTTCTCTTACAGAAACCTATGTCTCACATCCTATGCTTGTGACCATGAACTGTCAGGGTCTGGGATTTTGTTTTATCCATCTTGCAAACTCGTGAGTTAGCCTGTCATTGTTTTATGGGTGCCAGCAGATGGCAAAGTACGGAGTCGGAGACAAAGAACTTCATTTTTCAGGGCGCAGCAAGCAGGGTGCATAGCGGCACGCGGGCATCCGTTCCTCTTGCCTCCGAAGTCCCATGTGATGCCATGGGTCTGAGTGACTGCCTGCACAAGCAGCGGGTTGTATCGGAGCTGAGGGATATTGAGCTTGGGGAATCCACTGTTTTATAATAAGCAGTAAATGAGAATGCTGTGTGTCCCAGAGGGAGGTGCTAACTCTTCCCTCAAGGTTGTTTTCTGCAAACATAACCCTGAGAAATGGCCCGAGGAAGGAGTGGCCAGGACGTCCTTGGCATACCTTGCAAGGTCTATAGGAACAAGAGAGAACCAGGGAGGATGGTCTCTCCCAACACAAACACAATAAAAGCGAGAAGAAATATGAATGTTACTACTAGTTTTACTTGGGAAAATTTTGAAGTAAAAAATCTCATGTTTCCAAACAGACCTCAAAACTGACCACAAGAGTTGGGACAGTTTACATAATGCCCAGTTGGGATGATTTAAATGTGTGGGACTTTATAGTCTACAGAGTTCTTTCACATATGTCTTCTGAATTGAGTTCTAATGCTTCCCTGTGAGGGGGGACATGGCAAATATTTCTGTTGTCTTCGTTGTGTAGATAAGAACCGGGATCCAGAGAGGGTGACTGACTTTGGCGAGTTGTGCCGTCAGTAAGTGGTGGAGCTGAGACTGATTTCTCTTTCTGCAAATCAGTTTGGTCACACGCTTGCAAGTTATTTCTCTCTTTGACATCACCATACCACTGTCCTCACTCCCTGCCAAGCAGAGTGTTTAGCAGATAGCAGATGCAGAAGTAGATTTACTTTTCTGCCTATCTATTGGACCCACTAAGTTAAAGGGGAAAAAAAAAGGAACCCTACATTTTGGGGGAAAGCATGGTTAGTTCCTTACATTGGAGGTTGGTAATAATTGCTTATGAAAGCTGACCTGGGAATGGCTGGTCACTAGAAAGCACCTGCTTTTCTGGGCCGCGGGGAGGAACTAACAGAATGGCCGGGCCATACAGGATAACTGGGCTGCTGCCCTTCAGTCTTTGTGTAGGATGCGAGAAGGTTTATATGGTTGTATGGAAGAACAAGACTTTTGCATTGTGTTTAAAAGCTCATGTATTAGAATCACTTATCTACTTGCAAAACAATTGATGCGGTGAGAATAGCTTATAGATAGGCTCTTAACTCAATTTTTATATACTGGCTAGTTCATTATAATAAGCTCCGTGAGTTCAGGTTCAGCAGGTTAATTACCAAAAAGTCAATGAGCAAGATTAGACTCCTGTGACAACCATAGTCTGTAGGCCATTACTAATCAGTAGCCCGTGGTGTAGTTTGTAATAGCAATAGTAGTCTATTTCCTAGCAGCAAAAGTAGTCTCAGGGTCAGAAGGTAACAGACTTGGAAGAGAACTCTTACTACAACACTTTCTGTATTATAGAAAAACTCTGGTCTTTTAAAATAAATAGAAACTCAAGCTACAGAATAAGTAGAGGTTTTGCTCAAATTTATAACTGGTTGGTAAATATTTGCTAACCTTTCTCATCTGTCTAAATGAAGATTAACAATCTGTGTGATGGGGACACCTGGGTGGCTCAGTTGGTTAAGCATCTGCTTTTAGCTCAGGTTGTGATCCCAGAGTCCTGGGATGGAGTGCTGCATTGGGCTCTTCGCTCTGCTGGGAGCCTGCTTCTCCCTCTGCCTGCTGCTCCCCCTGCTTGTGCTCCCTCTCCCTCTTTCTCTCTCTGACCAATAAATAATTAAAATCTTAAAAAAATAACAAAAATAATCAGCCTGATATCTTGCTTCCTCAAATCACTTGTGTAAAAAAACATTTATTTTTAAGTAAACTCTATCTCCAGTGTGGGGCTCAAACTCATGACTTCTTGGGTGGCTCAGTTGGTTAAGTATGGGACTCTTGGTTTTGACTCAGGTCATGAGGCCAGGGTTGTGAGATCGAGCCACATGTGGGGTTCTACTCTCAGTGGGAGTCTGCTTGAGGATTCTCTCTCTCCCTCTGCCTCTCCCTCAGTCCTTCCCTCAGCTTGCATGCATATGTGTACTCTCTCTCAAATACACAAATAAATAAAATCTTTAAAAAAAAAAAAAAAAAGGCTCATGACCCCAGGATCAAGAGTTGCATAATCTACCAACTGAGCCAGCCAGATGCCCTAATGTGTCAATGATTTTTTAATATAAATTTTCTCATTAATTGCTTGAAACTTATAGTCTCTATGTGTGTGTGTGTGTGTTTAAGTATTTATTTATTTGACAGAGAGAGAGAGAGAGAGAGAGAGAGACAGCCAACCAGAGAGGGAACACAAGCAGGGAGAGTGGGAGAAGGAGAATCAGGCTTCCCGCTGAGCAGGGAGCCTGATGCAGGGCTTGATCCCAGGATCCTGGAATCATGACCTGAGCTGAAGGCAGATGCTTAATGACTGAGCTACCCAGGCACCCCTACTCTTTGGTTTTTTGGAGGAGATAATCTCCCCACTGAGCCCAAAGCCTGACCCAGGGCTTGATCCCAGGACTCTTGAGATTGTGACCTGAGCTGAAGGCAGACGCTTAACCGACTGAGCCACCCAGGTATCCCATAGTCTTTGATTTTTTTTTAAAGATTTTATTTATTTATTCGTCAGAGAGAGAGAGTACAAACAGGCAGAGAGGCAGGTAGAGGCAGAGAGAGAAGCAGGTTCCCCGCTGAGCAAGGAGCCTGATGTGGGCCTCAATCCCAGGACCCTGGAATCATGACCTGAGCCAAAGGCAGTGGCCTAACCGACTGAGCTACTCAGGTGGCCCCATAGCCTTTTATTTTAACCATGCTTTATTATGGTTATTTGGATTACATGATTATTTATTTATTTATTTATTTTTTAAATTTTTTTTTAAAGATTTTATTTATTTATTTGGCAGAGAGAGATCACAAAGCAGGCAGAGAGGTGGGCAGAGAGAGGGGGGGAGCAGGCTCCCTGCTGAGCAGAGAGCCCGATGCGGGGCTCGATCCCAGGACCCTGAGATCATGACCTGAGCCGAAGGCAGCGGCTTAACCCACTGAGCCACCCAGGCGCCCCTATTTATTTATTTTTAAGACTTCATTTATTTGAGAGAATGAGAGAGAGAAACAGAGAAAGAGAGAGAGTGTGCGGGCAGAAGTGAGGGGACGGGCAGACGGAAAGGAACAAGCCAATTGAAGCAGGGAGTCCTATGTGGGGCTGGATCCCAGGACCCCAGGATCATGACCTGTGCACAAGGCAGACGCTTAATGGACTGAGCAACCCGGGCACCCCAGGTTGTATGATAATTTTAAAATTCTCATTTCTTTTTCTGTTTTTCCCTTAGTTGGGATGAGACTCACTTTGGAAAAATGGGAAGCTATTATATCAACCGCACCTTTTTCTTTGATGTGCACCCACCTCTGGGAAAGGTGAGCAATGTGGTGACTGACAGCTCTCTTCGAAGGGTTGGAGTGAAATCTCAATTTTGGATTTGAATCTTGGGCTTGTGGAAAGAAATCCCTGACATTCCAGGCCAGCTGCTTCTGTGGAAAATCTTTGATGTTTTGAGGAGTTCTCTGGGCCCAGAAATGGAGAGGGAGTCCATCAACCAATGGATTGATATACAAAATATGGCATATCTATATGATGGAATATTATTCAGCCATAAAAAGGGAATGAAGTGTTGATACATGCTACAACGTGGCTGAGTCTTGTAAACATAATGCTAAGTGAAAGATGTTAGACATAAAGGCCACAATAGTATATGATTCTATTTATATGAAATGTCTAGAATAGGCAAATCCATAGAAGCAAAAACTAGATTAGTAGTGTGGCCACGTTCTGGTGGGGAAGGGGGGTTAGCGACTGATTGCAAATGGTTAGGGAATCTCTTCTGGGGTGATGAAATGTTCTGGAATTAGGTAGAGGTGATGGTGGCACAACCTTGGGAATATACTAGAAACCACTGAGCTGTACACTTTAAAATGGTGAGTCTCATAGTATATGAATTTCACCTCAGTTCAGAGAAGTAAACAAATGGAGAGAAGGAGTACATTGCATAAAGCAGAGATTGCTGAGAGGAGCTCATTGTCGACAGGGGAGCAAAACTCCCTTTCCTCCCCCACTCCCAACAGGCACATTGTTTGACCTGTACCTCTCACATGTTTTACAATTAGAAATCCCACAGTGAGAATTCATTTTACTCCTCTAAAAATAATGACCTCTGAGAAGGCTCAGGGATCAGCCCTTTCTTCCGAACTGGAGGCTGAGATCTTTAGCACCAAGAGGCAATAATTGGTCTGTTACAAAGTGGGGGCATGATCCTGGAGCAGGGAGCACTTGGGGATAAAGGCAGAGGTCATGGGAGGCAAGGGTGGTGATATGGGACAGGTGGGCTTAGGGGTACGAGAGCATTGGGTAGAGACCAGAGAGGGGTGGAGAAGGAGGTGGGATAGTGACCTATTTCAAAATTCGCTCTGAGCCCAGAGCTGGAGTGGAAAATATTATGCCTCTTCCTTTCTCCTTTATAAGATAATAGCAATAAAAATCAGAGCAATTGAAAACTTTGTTCTAGTCACTTCTAGTGATTATCTTCTCTCTCAGACTAACCTATGAAGTAGGTACTGTTGTATCCCCATTTTGCCAATGGGGAAACTGGGGCACAGAGAGGAAAAGAAGTTTGCCATAGGGAAGAAAGCTGGTTAAGTGACAGAGTCAAGTTTCTGGCTGGTTTAACGTCTACTCTCTTAACTGTTACAGCACACTGCTTCATGATACTTGCCTTGTCCCGCCACTTAGATGGTATCTGTTAGCTACTGTAGGAATAAGCAATAGAATGTGTTGAGTGTTTGCACTGGGCTAGCCAGGGAACCAGCCCCCCTGGTGGAGGAGATTTCTTTTTTTCCCCTAGGGGAACCCAGCCCAGTCTTTCAGGTGCCGACTGCCTGTCTGTGTTTGGAGTCCCCTAGTGCTCGGCACGGTGAAGACATGCCCGTGGAACACTGGCTGATTTGTTTTTACTTAAGCTTCCCCTGGCTCACATCTGGTCCCTGTGGGTAGGGGGAAATATGAGGCTTCTTTATAAGGCTGCCCCTGGGGAGTTCGGTCCGTCTGCCCCCCTAATTTATCCCCCGATGGTCCTGTGCTCTACCTGGTTGAGAGAGAGTGATGAACAGAGTAGCTTTCCTAGGTTCTAAAGTCAAGCCAGTCAAAGAATCAAAAGCCCCCTGAAGCTGTGAATGGGAGGTTTTCTTCTGCAGTACTGAGCCTGCTAGCTGTCCCTCCATGCCGGCCCCCAGCCCTGGAGGAAATAGAAATGCTTGCATAGAGTAAAACATTTGATTAACACAGAAGGCAGTAAAAGGTCAAGATCTACTTCTCCCCACATTTCTATTAGTTTCTTATATAAATTTTCTTAGAAATTCTTTATGCAGGTTGCCTAGGTGGCTCAGTTGGTTAAGCATCTGCCTTTGGTTGTGATCCCAGGGTCCTGGGATCGAGTCCCACATTGAGCTCTTTGCTCAGCGCAGAGCCTGATTCTTCCTCTGCCCCTCCCCCCACTTGTGCACCCTCTCTCCCTGACAAATAAATAAATAAAATCTTTAAAAAAAATAAATTCTTTTTACTGATACATGAGTATATTTATAGATGTGCACATGAACAACTTATATACAAATAGGACCAAACTAAAGTTGTTCAGCAAGTTGTATTTTAAACAGGATATAGCTCAACTTCTTTCACATTAGCACATAAAAATTCACTCCATTTTTAAAAAATATATTTTATTGTATTTTTTACTTTTTAAGTTTGCGTATAGTTGACACACGATGTTACATTAATTTCGGGTATACAACATGGTGATTTGACAAGTTTCTGTGTTATGCTGTGCTCACCGCCAGTGTAGCTGCCATCTGTCCTGTTACATTGCTCCTACGATATCACTGACTGTAGTCCTTATGCTGTGCTTTTTATTTCCATGACTTACTCATTCCATAAGTGGAAGCCTATATCTCCTACTCCCGTTCACCCACGTTGCCCATCCCACACTCCTTTCCCTCTAGCAACGACAGTTTGTACTCAGTATTTATAGTTCTGAATCTGTTTTTGTTTATTTATTCATTTTTTAAAGATTCCATTTATGAGTGGAATCGTATAGTGTTTGTCTTTTTTAGTCTGGCTTAGCATAATACCCTCTAGGTCCATCCATGCTTTCTCAAATGGCATGATCTCATCCTTTTTTATAACTGTGGTACTCCATTCGTTTTAATGGCTATGTATTATTCCATTATACAGATGTGCCATAAATTATTTTGCCCATCTTTAATTGGTGGACATTTATGTTAATTCCAGTTTTCAGACATTACAAAGATTTTGCAATGAACATCCTTGTACATTTATCTTTTCATGGTTGTGCAGGTGTATCTAAAAGGTTCTTAGCAGCCAAACTAAAAAGAGTCAAAGGATACACACATTTAAATTTGTGTTAGATATTGCTAAGTTTTTCTGCAAAAATATTGTAGTGTTATATATTCCCACCAACAGTGCATGAGGGTTCTTGCTTCTCCCACACCATTGCCAGCACTGATATGATAATACTTTCAGGACTTTGCCAATTTGAGAATAAAAAATGGTGTGTCACTGTTTTCATTCGCATGTCTTTATGAGTTACGTTGAATATTTTCTTCATATGTTTATTAGCCATTATTGTTTTGTTTCCTATAGAATTTGCTTTTCTTATTGATTTGAATGAGTTAGTTAGGAAATTAGCTCAGGGCTACTTTTAACCTTGAGGGAACGGAATTTCAGCTGTCTCCTAAGGGCTTGGTGTAGTGCCCAGCAGAGTGCCAGGTGTTTGACCTATTGCACTGTCTCTGATCCTCACAACCCTACCCTCCTACTGAAAGGGAGATTTTACTATTTGTAGCTCAGACATATTAGGTATTGTCTGCAATCAGAGAGCTGAGATGCAAACCATCGTGCATTTCTTCACTATACCAGACCTGCCAAGTAGTCTGGGAATTTATACCAGCACCAGGTGGATTTGTGAATTTATCCTCTGAGATCCCAGGTGGGAAGGGGGCATGCATTTGATTGTCTCCTGTCAGTTTTTGTTCATCTAGGTATTTGGATGGCTCTGTCTTTTCAATACCTCCTCTTACTTTATGTTAAATAGTTACATTAACTTCTGAGCCCTAGGATTCCTTCCCCCTGCCCCCCCACAACAGGACTTTATAATCATTTACTGTTGAATTTTGGCCTCTATTCCTTGACATGGAACTACAGAGAGTAACTTTGGTTAGAGCTACTTATAGTAAAAAGAGAGCTGGTTCATGGTCCAAACCCAAGCCCCACAAGCAGTGTTGCAGGGAGAGGCTTTCTTTTTCTTTTTTTTTTTTTTTAATATTTTATTTATTTATTTGACAGACAGAGATCACAAGTAGGCAGAGAGGCAGGCAGAGAGAGGAGGAAGCAGGCTCCCTGCTGAGCAGAGAGCCCGATGCGGGGCTTGATCTCAGGACCCTGGGATCATGACCTGAGCCGAAGGCAGAGGCTTTAACCCACTGAGCCACCCAGGCGCCCCAGGGAGAGGCTTTCTTAATACAGCCAGAATACTCTGTCCCTCTGCACAGCTTAACTGGAGCACAGGTGTCCGGGCTGGGCAGCCTGGTGTTAAAATTGCTTGGTATTTGCTGACAGTTTTCATGGCTTTGCAGTTTCTGATTGCTTGTGTGGAAAAGAGACTTTTATGCTGGAAAGGTAGAAATGAAGAAGCTGATCTTCTTGAACATTTTGAAGGATTCACAAATCTCCGTCTTAGTGTAATAGCTGCTTTGTTCTGGTTTGGAATGTGCCAGGGTTGCCCTTCTTTGAAATATTGGAAGTAGGAGAAGCTGGTCTCTGGTCTTTTGGTATTTTTTTCCGTTGGGACTTTTCTCCTCTGGGGAAATATGTCTGTCTTAGCATCCTTTTAACCTCCTTTCTTCCCTTCTGCCTATTGCTGGTGTGGAACTCCTTGGCCACTTTTCTCCGTCCTTATTCTGACTTGGAATCTCGTCTTCCTTTCAGAGGGTCTGTCTCCCAGGAATCAGCCCCTGCCTGTGGCCTCCCCCATGGGCTGTCATGTTTTATTTCATAGCAAATGAAAGAAAGCTGAATGAGAGAGCCCTTCCTGGCACTGCCCTTCAAATTGTGGGGGTTTTCTTCCCAAGTGTTCAATCTGCACTATTCCCAAGAACTTGGCCTTAACACAAGAGAGGATTTGTTTTAGGCAAAGGGCTCTTTAGACAAAAGGTTCTTTGCTCTGCCACAGCTGCAGGAGAAAATGTCACATTGGCAACTCCTATGGACAGTTATCATGGGAATCCAAACTCTGGGGGCAGCTGGAGGGAAGTTCGGGGACAGAGGAATCTTAAAAGTCTCTCATCATCTTTTTGTTTGTTCTTCTTCTCTCCTTAGATGCTGATAGGTCTTGCTGGCTACCTGAGTGGATATGATGGGACTTTTTTGTTCCAGAAGCCTGGGGACAAGTATGAGCATCACAACTACATGGGAATGAGAGGAGTAAGGCTTCCTGACTTGCTCTAGACTGAACCCTGGGGCCACACCCAGTCAGAACTTACAGTTGGAGTCATGGAGTGGTGGCAGGTGTAGACAAAGGGACTTTGGGTGGCAGTGGGAGGGGAGGAAGATTGGACCCCCATCCTGTAGTAGAGATTTAGGTATAGAGATTCAGAACGGCGGTGGATAAGAATGTTAAGGGAGGCCACAGATAATACAGAGATTTCATGGGTAGGAGCAAGCACACAGTCACCTATTGCCCAGCCCATGTGAAGCTTCAGACTTTGGGTTGGAGAACAACCTAGGACCCAGGCAGCCAGGAGGCTCCTGCAGCCCTGATATTGGCCTCAGCACATTGGCAAGCTGCACGTCATTCCCCTCTGTGGCCACAACTGCTGGAGTGTTGCCTATCTCTGAGGGCTCTTCTTAAGATCTCAGCATCCCATACTCCCGCCACCAGGTCACTGCTTCTTTCCCCATGAAGGTTTCAGGCACCCAAAAGGGGTTTTCCAGTCTTTAGAAGAGGCTCCGTGTTTTTCCCGAGTCATAGCACCCATCTTGAGGAGCATCACCGGGCCTAAGTACTCAACTCTGTGGGGACCCCTTATCTGCAGCTAAATGAAACCTACAAAACCTGACTTCAGATGTGGAGCTCTCAGAACAGGTTGCATTTAATTACAAGCTCTGTTCCTTAAGGAGCTCAAAGCACTTTAGATAAGTATTGTGTGCTTATTTGAGCTAATCACTGGGTGATTTGCATGGTCATATTATACTGTATTAAATAAGGATTGTCCTAGCCCTCAAGTTCATATTCTTAAGTGGTTCTGCATCTTCTTAATGACTTTTGAACATCACATAGCATATGTAGTTGGGTAGAGGCCTGACTCACTGTGGACTTGCTGTGGAAATTGAGAAGGCCAAATATGACAGCCTCATTTCCTTTCACACTAGGACACATTGCTTTCAGTTGACAAAAAGTGACAACCCAAATGTGAGAATTTCCATTTCCCCAGGCTTGTCTATTTACTCTTGATGGACAGGGTAGGAAGGTGAAGAGAGAGCTGGTGGTTCCAAACAAAACAAAGAAACAATTCTCCAGATACTGAAGTGTCAGATAATTTTTTTTTCCAGAATCAAAATGCAACCTGTAGATTAAAGAGTCGTTTCTGGTGTGGTTGAAGAAAAGAGCCAAGGGAGAAATAACAGAAATAATAATAGAATTCTCTAGAATATTAAAACAATGTAGAGAGGTCTTTCTCTGCTTATACTGACAGTTGTATAGTGGAAGCTAATGTTTATTGAGTACTTTGTGTCTGCTGATAAAACTAGTTCATTTAATCTCCAGATAAAAGTCTCTGAGGCAGGAACTCTAATTTTTCATATGGCACAGATGGGGAGGCTGAGGTTCAGAGATGTACAATTTTAGTCACAGCTAGCAGTGGATGGACCAGTCTCACCTCAAGAGTCCCCTATTAAACTGTGTGCCATCCTGTGCACACCTCCTCGGCTGAACTTTGCTGATTTCATGTCAGTGTTCGATGGTGCTCAATGGGCACACACATGTCGCTTGATTTGACGGTTCACTGTCACACCACCCCTTTCTTGCTTATAGATATTCCAGGTGATTTCACGTCACCAAGTCATGTCTGCCCCAAGGTCCTCTATTTTAAACAGTCATTTGTACCAAGTCAAGTAGATCTTAGATGCTTATCTTCCTGTTTGACTGCTTCTCTTTTCCTTCCATAGTTCTGTGCTTTCCTCGGTTCCTTGCTGGTCCCCTTTGCCTACCTCACTGTATTGGAACTGTCCAGGTCCCTCCCAGCAGCGCTGCTCTCCGCTGCCCTCCTCACCTTTGGTAAGTTGTCTGATACCGTGATTCTTAGGAGATTGACTGCCACATTACGAGTGGAGGTGGAAATCAATACATTTAAGGATTCTGTCCATGACCCAGTGCTTAAGTAACTTTAGGATTGGGTAAATGTATTATAAGTCTTCTTTCTTCACCAGTGATTATTACATATAAAAATAGTTGTGTGTAGCACACCTTTATATTACCAAAGGGGAGTGCTCACATACATAATCCCAAGAATAGATTATCTCCAGGTTATCCACATTTGAATTTGGTGTAGATAAGAAGATAAATATGTGGTGTGTGTGTGTGTATTTGAAGGACGCTTACGATTCTAATTCTGCTTCTCTCAGGTTACTATCAAGATCTCTCAGGTTGCTATAATTTTGCACTCCTTAAACTGATTCCAACTGACTTGCGAGGGCAGGTGTCTCAGAAGTAGCTGGGTAACAGGAAATAACAAAATGGGAACTTTATTTTCTGTGGATAAGTCCCACGTGGATAAATGAGCATTGATCTGTAGAAATTGGTTCTGTGCTATTCTGATTTTTATGAAAGTGAATTCATGACCTCATAGAACTTAACATTTAAAGAAGCCCAGGCCGGGACGCCTGGGTGGCTCAGTTGGTTAAGCAGCTGCCTTCAGCTCAGGTCATGATCCCAGCGTCCTGGGATCGAGTCCCACATCGGGCTCCTTGCTCGTCAGGGAGCCTGCCTGCTTCTCCCTCTGCCTCTGCCTGCCATTCTGTCTGCCTGTGCTTGCTCTCTCTCCCTCTCTCTCTCTGACAAATAAAAAAAAAAAAAAAATCTTTAAAGAAGCCCAGGCCAAGTTAGGTGGACATTTCGGGGGTGATTCTGGCTGTATTTTGACAGATTTAAGTTGCAAGATTATAGGGCCTCTCTGTAGAGGATTGGTGGCTTTTTCTTTATGTCTTTAATTTCCCTTCTCAGTTATTCATCCTCTGCATTTATTCTTTTTTTCATCCCACAACTGTTTTTCCAGCATCTCCTCTGTGCCAGGCCACTTTTCTGGGCCTCTGAGGATATGCTGATGAGACACTGTGCTGTCATGGAAATTCCCTACTGGTGGGGCAGATGACAAATAAGCAAGTAAATTATAAGTCTGAGATGTAACAATGTAAGCCATACATAGTGCAATGTAGAAAACAGAGTAGGGTAAGGGAGAGAGTAACAGGGAGGGATTCTCTCGTAGGCAGCAATCTTGAGCGGATTGCTAAGTGAAGCAAAACATGAAGCCATATGCAGAGATCTGAGTGTTCAGGCAGAGGGAACAGCGTATGTGGTGGTTCTGATTCAAGGCAGGATTTGGTGGATTCAGGGAACAGCAAGGAGGCCAAGTGTGACCAGAGTGGAGTGAATGAGGCAGAGGGTGTTGGGACAGGAGGTTGCTTAGGGAGGGAGACCATGCCGGCTTTGGCAGCTGAGGACCTGGTTAGTCTGAGTGAGAGGCAAGACATTGGAGGCTTCAAGCAGGGGCTTGATGTAGTGACATTTTGTTTTAAAAACAATCATTTTGGTGCCTGTGTGGAGAATCATTTGCCGACAGAGACTTCATGTAACATACTAAAACTCTATCCTAGGTATAGGTTGTTTATGGCTATGTAAGCAGGCTGGCAGAACTCCCTTTTTTTTTTTTTTTTTTTTGAGATTTTATTTATTTATTTGACAGAGAGAGAGATCACAAGCAGGCAGAGAGGCAGGCAGAGAGAGAGAGAGAGAGGAAAGCAGGCTCCCCGCTGAGCAGAGAGCCCGATGCGGGGCTCGATCCCAGGACCCTGAGATCATGACCTGAGCCGAAGGCAGCAGCTTAACCCACTGAGCCACCCAGGCGCCCCCAGAACTCCCTTTTTGATGGTGGAAGTGAGGAAGAACCCTTGTCTCAGGACTGCTCCATCTGTTTGAATGACATGGTCCTTTCTTGGGTCATGGGCCTGAAAGCACTGTGAGATAGTTTCCTATCCCTGGGCTTTGGTCAATTTGGTCAACCCCAAAGCTATGGCCTTCCACCTCCCTGATGACTCAGTGACTCATCTGGTCTTGACCGCATAAATGCTTACATGCAGTTTAGCATAAGGTACGCTATTTCCTATTGTTGGGGTGTTTGGTTCTCAGGGGGGTCCATCTCTGATTCCCTTTTTCACTGCTGAGCTCATGTTTTTCAGATACGGGATGCCTCACTCTGTCCCAGTACATCCTCCTTGACCCCATCTTGATGTTCTTCATCATGGCTGCCATGCTGAGCATGGTCAAGTACAACTCCTGTGCTGACAGGTCAGAAACACCATCTTTGTGGGGTGGGCATTGGGGGTTAGAAGCTGTGCAGCTCCAGAATTTCTGTAATGACCAGGGACAGGGTGTGTACCTATAGGACTTGTCTTGAAACTGCACTTAAGGCAAGCATACTTTTTTTTTTTTAAACTTGGATTGCCCATTTTAGATTGTAAAAATGTATTTTGTTTTTATTTTACTTTGTTTATTTTTAGAGAGAGAGCATACACACATAATGCTTGCACGTAGAGGAGGAGGGGCAGAGGGAGAGGGAGAGAAAGAATCCCAAGTAGGCTCCGCACTTAGCATGAGCCCGATGAAAAACTCAGTCTCATGACCCTGGGATCATGACCTAAGCCGAAATCTAGAGTTGGATGCTTAACCGACTGAGCCACCCAGGCGCCCCATAAAAATAGATTTTAGTATGTTTTCTAGACATACTTTTATCTTTGTTTTGTGTAAAAATAAGAAAATGTCAATTATCTGTTTTAAGAATATTATAATGGGTGGACTCGGGTACTGGTTTGTGGATATGATGGAGGAGTCCTAAGGCCTTCCCCAGCCCCACCGTCTTCTAAGCCACCCTTGGCACCAGTGCTGGTTAGGGACCCCAAAATAACTTTTCCCTTCACATTCTCTGTCCTAGAGGGGAGGGAACCAGGACAGAAACCGCCTGGGAGCTATTGTCTCCCTGCCCTCCTCCATGGTTGCATCCATTCCTGATCCACTGACAGGAAGAATGTATGCAAAGCTTGGCTTAAGCAGTCCATGCCAGTCAAGAGGATCTCTGCAGGCCCTGGTCAGTTCTAACGCTGTTCTGGAGGGCCTGGTCTTCTTCCAGAATGGTCTTTTACAGATCATCCTGTTGCCTCTGAGAGAGGAGAGTAGGTCATTCATTCTATTCAAACCAAAAGAGCCGGCTCGGCCTAGGCTTTTCTAGGAGTCAGCGTGGTTTCTCCATGGCCAGGCTCATTAAATTACATTATGCGAGTAAAGCCAGATCCAGAGACTACCATCTCTCTCTGGCTTTGGGTGATTACCTCCTTCTACCACGTCCGCCTCCACCTGCCACTTCTTGAATACTTACTATGTGCCAGGTACGTGCCAGGGGCCGGAGGGACATAAGTCTCGTGGTTAAGGAGCCGTCACTCTGGCAGAGGAGGCAGCCAGCTAGTGGGAAGTGGCAGCACCGAGCGCTGGGTGCTGGAAGGGTAACAAACCTTGGAACCGACCGCTGGGGTTAGGACACGCCGTACCACTTGCTGGCTGTACTGCTGAGCCTCTCTGTATCTCAGTTTCCTCCTCTGGGTGGAGCGGATCATCATACGACCCACCTCCGCTGAGTTGTAGTGACTGTTAGTTTGTATGTGTGAAGTGCGCCTGACACATAGTAAGCAGTACTTGGTGACTTCACGAGGGCCGCAGGTGACCCCAGGAGAGGGCTGGCTGAATCCGGTGGGCCTCGCTGGATTTGCCTTTTCCTCCCACTTGATCGGTCACTACTGAAGAACAAGACTTTTTCTTACTTCGAGCCCTGTACTTAGCCAGGAAAGCTAGAGCCGCAGCCAGAAAAACGTCCTCCTTACTCTCACCCTGCTTCCTGCGGTTTCGGGAGTTTCATAGACCCCATGCTCCTTGGAGCCACGCCATGGCCCCTGAGGTTAGGAGCCCTCTAGAAAGAGGGCAGGCCCAGCCTGTCAGGGTCATAACACCTCTGCCCTTCCGCACTGCTGCTCTTGTTTTTGTTTTTTTTTTTTTTTAGTTTGGTTCCAGCTGCCAAACTGAACTCTGTGTCTTGTTGGTTTTCAGGCCCTTCTCTGCCCCCTGGTGGTTCTGGCTCAGCCTGACTGGCATTAATCTGGCTGGTGCTTTAGGGGTCAAGTTTGTTGGCCTCTTTATCATCCTGCAAGTGGGGTGGAACACCATTTCAGACCTTTGGCACCTGTTTGGAGACCTCAGTCTTTCAGTGGTGAGAACCCAAGTGCTTGTGGAAATGTCTTTGCTCCCTGGTATTGTGCAGCAGAGCCAGTGGCCTTTCTCTGCCTCCTGCAGGTGGTAGAGTGGCTGCATTCTGGGCCTGAGGTGGGCTGGATCCGGCCGTTGTCTGTAGGCAGCTTGACAGTAGGAAGTAGGCCATGCTCAGAGGCTAGAGAGGTTTAAAGGGAGAGGATGAACCAACATCCCTGGAATTTTCTTTTGGCATTTGTTTCTGTGATGTTTTTTAAATGCTCTACAAACTACCCAGCCAGGGGAGTCTGTCCAGCTGGGCTCATGCCAATATATGGCAGATACTTGCTGCTTGGGATCTTGGGTAAAATGGGTAGGATGACTTCATGAACTCACAATGTTCTTTCTCTGACCCAGGGTCTCCAGATTTGGAGGCGAGTAAGGGCCTTTAGAGTTTATTAAAGTATTATTAACTAAGAGCTGATTCTATGCCAGGCACTGGGCAAAGGGCTTCACCCTCACTGTCTCATTTACCTCTCCTAACAGTCCTGTGAGGTAGGTCGTTATTACCTTCTCTTCACAAATGAGGAAGTCCAGACCCAGAGAGGTAATCGTGCGTCTAAGACTGCAAGTGATAAAGGTAGATGTAGGATTCAGGCTTAGAGGAGGCTGACTCCAGACCTACTTTGCCACAGCGCTTTACCATCACTTCTGCACGAAAGCCTTGATAAGTTCATTTATTAGCTCAGAAAATACAGACAGACTACCTTGAAGTCTGAAACGTGGAATATGCGGATGAAGAAAACAGGGATTCCTACCCTCCAGAGACAATGGAGAGAGAGAAATAAGTGAACGGGTGATTACAGTCCAGACAAAAAGTGCTGTGAGGGCACAGTGGAGGGCATGAGCCTGGGTCACAGGGTCCAGGAAGGTTTCTGGGGGGAAGCTGAGGCCTGAGCTATAGATCAGGAGCACTTATGTGTGTGACGGATAGGGCTGGCACAGTGCAGGAAGTGTAGGGACCATGCGGGGAGCTCAGCGGAACTGGGAGGTAGAGGGGACTGATGAGTGATGAGGCTGAAGATGCGGGGAAGGTCTGGGGTCCTGGGTGAGGGCCTGCATAGGCAGCAGAGGGCTGGCCCAGGTTCACCCCCTTGCAGGGCCGGGGTGGGGAGGGGTGTTCTAGAAAGGCTAGGGTTTTCACGTTTTTTTCTGGTTGGCTGTTAGTTTTTCAATTTTTTGTGATTTTGACTCACACATAAAAAGTTACATATAATACACATATAAGGTACAAAGTAGGATAAAATCCCATGTGCCCAGCACCCTGCACTGGCTGTGTTTGCAGGTGACTGTGGGGAAACACCTGACCGCTCGTGTCCTGTGCCTCATAGTGCTGCCCTTGACTCTCTACACGGCCACTTACGCTGTTCACTTCATGGTGCTGAACAAAAGGTACAGCAGAGCCTTTCCAGCCTCTTGCTTCCCATTTTCCTCTTGCCTCTCAGCCTGCGGGTGGGCTCTGTGATTTGCTGGGTCTGTGGTTGGGATGCTAGAGGGACCTGGTGGGTTTTATCTGTTTGTTTCTTCTATGTTCCATCTTTTGGGTATCCAGAGGGCTCAGAAAAGCCAGAAAGAAGAGGAGAACTACCTAATAGCCAAACTGCCCCTTATCCCTAAGCAGAGCCCCTCTGCTTAACAGGGATGGGCCAGAATAAGGCGTGCAGTTGGAGGAGGGCGATAATCTCAGCAGCACTGGCTGTAGCTCCCATTTACCAAGTAGCGACCCCATGTCAGCATCTTGTACATATTCTCTTGCTTCATCATGATCCTTTTTGAGTTCTTCTTCTTCTTTTTTTTTTCTTTTAAAGATTTTATTTATTTATTTGACAGAGAGATCACAAGTAGATGGAGAGGCAGGCAGAGAGAGAGAGAGAGAGAGAGAGAAGCAGGCTCCTTGCTGAGCAGAGAGCCCGATGTGGGACTCGATCCCAGGACCCTGAGATCATGACCTGAGCCGAAGGCAGAGGCTTTAACCCACTGAGCCACCCAGGCGCCCTTCTTCTTTTTTTTTTTCCCCAATGTATGAATGAGGAATTGAGGCTAAACAAAGTTAGCTACTGCTGAAAGTCAGATAGTAAGTGGCTGATTTGAGATCTGGACCCCTGTTACTCCAACTCCGCCACTGTGTCTGTCCCATAATACCATGCTGCCACTCCGGTTGTCTTCTTTTTTTAGATTAGTTGCACAGGGCTCTTCCTAGGGTTCCCAGGAAATTAGAATTCCTCTCTAGGAACTCGTCTGTCTTCTGCTCCTTTTCCCACAGCGGTCCTGGTGATGGCTTCTTCAGTTCTGCCTTCCAGGCCCGGCTCTCAGGCAACAACCTTCACAATGCTTCCATCCCCGAACGTGAGTATCTCGGCCTTTATGAAGGTAGAAGGGCAGAAGCCTTTCTGGGTAGGTGAATTAGAAAAGACGAGTATGATAGCCTGAGTTATTTTAGGCTGTAGATGGCAGACTGGGAGCAACAACATCCAGTTAGATCTGGGGTGAGCACTCAAGAGTGACTTGGGACACAGGAAGAGCAGCCTAGAGCAGCAAGCTCTTTGACTGTGCAGAGTGACTTCTCCCTTGTGGCTGTGGAAGCATCCAAGTCAGCTCCGTGGGAAGGCAAGCAGAAAGAATCTGGTGAAAGCACAAGGCCCTGGTGCTGGTGGTCACTTTCCACCATCGCATTCTGTGACACGCATCCAGCCACTTATTCGCAGGTTGTAGTTCAGCACGTTAGCCACACTGGCGGCTGTAGAGGGCCTGCCCTCCAGAGTGGAGAATCCGGTAACTGTGTGTGTTAAGTACATAAGGGATCGAAGGGTGCAAGAGATCACTTCTGCTAGGGGGTTGGAGGGCATCAGAGGTACATAGAGTGAGATGCCATGGAGTCTGGCCCTGGAAGAATGGGTAGATTTGAATGGACAGAGAGGGAGGAGAGGGCATACAGCGCAGAGGGGACAGCATGATCACGGCCATGAGCAGGGCACAATGTAAGGCACAGATTATCCATAGAAAAGTAGTAGAAGATAAGCTGGAAGGATAGATTGGGCCCAGATTATAAGGGTTTGAAACGTTTGGGTGAGGTATTTGACTCATTAAATAGACAGTGGAGACACAGCAAAGGCCTTTGAGCGTGAAGGAGGACAGGAAGGCTGTGCTGTAGGGAGGCAACACTGATGCGAAACATAGGATGGCTAGGGAGGGGACAGGATTGGAGGTAGAAAGCCCCTCTGGAAAGCTATTCTGGGGACTTGAGTTGGGCATCGTGGTAGCAGCCATAGGAGTGGGGCCCATGGGCATGGACAAGGGAGATTGGACATGGAAAGAGAAAAGGAAAGATGTCACTGAGGACTTGAGCCCAGGTAATTGTTTCTTGGAGGCATAATGACATCTTCTAGTCTTTCCAGTGCTTTGCACAGTGCCAAGACTGTACAGAATGAGAAATAGGGAAAGCAGGTTAAAAAGTTCATTTAGAAAGACAGATACTGGGTTCCACTGTAGAGAGGCTGATTTTGAGATGCCTGGGGAAACCCATGCAACAGGGCTAATGGGCTTGTGGCTGATGCTTTCAGAGGAGGAATTGGCCAGCTAACAGGAGAAGTGATACCGTGGCAGTGGCTGTGATCTGTAAGAAACCTATAGAAAGAGAATGAGATCTGGGCTGGCTGAAGCCAGGTCACTGGGAGTGCAGGAGGGAGGGAGTTAGGAAAGGATGCTGCAGAGGACAGTCCTTGAGGGAGCATGGGTTGAGAAGGGGGAACAGAGCATTTCCAGAAGCAAAGATGGTCAGCAGTGTGCGGGGCTACATATGTTGGCCTGGGTGAGAGTGTAGAAGAATGGAGCTGTGGGGTTTAGCAAATGCCTGCTTGTTGTTTCAAAGGCCTAGCTCACTGTGACCTCTTCCATCAAGCCAGCCTCTTCTTACTCTTTGCATGAGAATTCATCCTACTCTGCTCTGGGCTCCCACCGTGTCACACACTGTCACTCCTTTGCTGGAGCACTTGCCCACTGTCCTGTGCTCATCGGTGTGTGCCGCCATCTTCTCTAAGACTGGGCTCTCCCAGGGCCATAGCCAGGACCCCTCCAGCTTTGGATCCAGTCTGTATTTGATACGATCTGCTGACCAAAGGAACGAACAAAGGAGGACCGGAGTAGTCTATCACTGATGGAGCGAGATGTGTCTCAGTGGACTGGGGAATGCCAGGGCAGCCAGATTACAGGGGACTGAGAAGAGGGACAGTAAGGAGGAAAAGAGGCTTCTCAGTTACCCAGGGCCTGGCAGGCAGAAGGGATCTTCTTAGTTTCTTCTTTTTTTTTTTAAACTCTGAATTGAAAAAACCAACAAACCCAAACACCATCGAACAGCTACTTTATATAGTATTAGATTCAAAAGACACAAAAGGACTTTGCAAAAGTGAAAATTATCTTAACAGTCTATCATAACATTATGTCTATCTTGAAGAATATGTTAGGTAAGACTTGAAATGCTTCTTCCTTTATTGTGTTCAATGTATGTATAGACTTTGAAGGATGGGCTGTTTCTAATCTTTTGCTTTTACAAGTAGTGCCTTGATAATACCCCTGTTAATACCAGCTTCTTCTGAAGTTCTGAGGAGGAAAGGGAGGTAAGGACACCAGTGAGACCCTGTAGTGAACTCCTACTTGCGTTGATACCATGGGAGTGAGAAGGCACCTGTGTGTCTCACTTTAGGCGGCGCTAGGCCCAGTGTGGTCTGTGAGAGGGTTAGTGAGTCCTGTGGCTTCAGAGGTCCCTTCCAGTCAGGGGCCACCGCTAGCACCATGCCAGCTCACACCCTCCACTCTCTTCCTTCCTCCCAGATCTGGCCTATGGCTCCGTGATCACAGTGAAGAACCTGCGGATGGCCATCGGCTATCTCCACTCCCACAGGCACCTCTACCCTGAGGGCATTGGCGCCCGCCAGCAGCAGGTCAGCGAGCCTTTTGTAATTCCTGTACTGTAGCAACACCAAACTGTTGGCCAGGACGGAACCCGCCCTTCTCTTGCCCCCACCCTTTACCTGCACCATTTTCCCTGCTTGAAACAGTCTTCCTCTTGCGCCCTAATCCTTTTCCTCTGGCTAACTCCAGCTTCTTTAGGCTTCAGAGCAAGTGTTACCTCCGATTACCATGACCCACCTCTACTGCTTACTGGGGTAAATGCCTCTCGCATGAGGGGTTTGCCTGGCATGCTTTGTAAGCCTGTGCGCTAACCCTATTCACATTGAACTGTGAATTCAGTTCCTCTTGTCTCTTGCTAGCTCTTGGAAGGCTCACTTGACATGGATGATGGTCAAGTGTTGTGGTTGTAAACACAGACCTGGAAACCAGACTACGTTATCTGGGTTTGAATCCTGGTTGCACCAGAGTATGACTTTAAACAAGTTACTTGACCTTTTTCTGCTTCATTATCTTCATTTTTAATTAGGGAAAATAAAGAGTGCCTTTCTCCATCATGGGGTCATTGTGCAGATTAAAAGTATGAAGTACATGTGACATTCACCCTGGGGGCTTAGCCATGAGTATTACCTGAGCGAGTGAGCCACACTGTGTCCATGTCCCTGTCTGTGAGTGTTGGGTGTGGCTGTGGCAGACGGTGCCTGAGAGGGAGAGGCAGGATGTTGGAGAGGTTGGGGAGGCCAAGTTGTGCAGAGGCCTTCCGTGTTACAGTAGATTTGACTTTGTTCTATGGACACTGGTGAGGCGTTGAGATTTGTGAAGGCGTGATAAAATGTGATTAGATTTTTAGGTTAGGAAAAAACCTCCAGCAGGAGGGTGATGGATTGAAAGGAGGGGCAGATTGAAGGCAAGAAATGAGTTGGGAGGCAATAATCATGACAGAGGATGGTGAATAGAGGCAAAGACCATAAAAAAGAGGTGGGAATTGATTCAGGAAACACTTCACAGCTCAGTGTCAGGGCCCCATCACTGGCAGCTGTCAGGGAATAGCTATATCTAGGTCTGTAGGTTGGAGATGAAGGTGTCTGTGGTAATGGTATTTCACCATAGTCAGAAATGGAGGAGGAAGAATAGCTCTGGAAATGAGAGAGTTTGTTTTGTGTATTTGAGTTTTGGGGTTTGTCTCAGGAAGGAGATCTGTGTGTGTAGCATATGGGTATCTGTGACACAGTGGGATGGGTGGCGATGCTCAGGAAGGGTGTGCAGAGGCAGGAGAGGCAGTGAAGGAGCCCTGGGGGGGCAGCAACACTTAGGCAGTGGTAGAGATGCTCTGAGGGGCGCTGGTAGACAAGGCTGAGAAGGAGGGTGTGAACAGGGGTTGGGAGGAGAGCCCAGGGCAGGCAGCATCCCAGGAGGACTGGTGGTCAGCAGTTCAGGTGCTGCAAAGGCCTCAGAGAAGGTGGGGGCTAAGAAAGAGGCCACATTGAATGATAGTAAAGGGGTGCTCGTTGCTAACTGGGACTGCTTCTGAGGAGTGGTGAGGCCCCAGGTCTCAGGAGTAGGGAGCCGGGGAGAGGGGAGGCGTGCAGGCCGCAGGGGAGGCTGTTGTGCTGACAGGCTTGGAGTGATGCTTCTCTTCTGGCAAAATGACCGGTATTTTTACTTGGCAAAAAAGTTTTACTTCCTAAAAATCTTTATTATTGTTTCCTTATTTACTAGTTCACCAGGAAGTTGACGCAGAGTGTTGGGTTTTAGTATCAAGTTTCCCATTCTTGATTCCCCTGTTGTCTCTAGCACTTTCGAACCCACTGGAGAGCTTTTAAAACATTCCAGTGCAAATAGAAGCTCTGACTCCACTGATCCAGGAGGGGGCCCATGCATTGTGCCTTTCTGTTTTGCTGTGAAATTCTCCAGAAAAGGCTAGTGGATAGCCAGGGCAGAAAACCACAGCTAGCCCTTCCGTGGGGAGCTGCAGCTGTCATGCAGAAGCTCAAGTTACAGACGTGGTGGCCAGAGTTGTTTACACTGTGCAAAGGGAGAGAAGGACCTTGTTAGGCTAGTCCTAGTGTTATACACTCACAGTCATGTGTGGAGGTGTGAAGCCATGATAGTGATGTAGAGAGAGCATGTGGGGCCACGGCATGGAAGAGTCTGGTTCTGTCCCAGCTGAATCACACTGAGCCTTTCTTAGCCAGTTTCTTCATCTGCCAACTGGGGAGTTGGACTAAACCACTTCTAGTGGTCCACACTGCGCTGGAGTTTAGTGTCTTGTCAACAACCCTAAGTCTCCATTTTAAAATATTTTTAAAGTATAACATTTATAAAATAAAATAACAAAAAAACCCAAAATCGAAAGCTACATTAATTGCAGAAGATCAATGTTTACCCACATAGTCTGGCGTACAACATTCTGTTGTTATAGGATATGAGTGTTTCTAGGAGACTTTGTGTTGTAAAACAATCCATTGTAAAAACAAATGTTTCTATGGGAAAAAGAGGCCATGGACTATACTCGTAATAAAGAAGTAATTTTTCTTATATAGTTTTAATAGTAAGTTTTGTTTAAAAAAATACACAGAGTACATACACACAAGCAACATAAAATCTTAAGATCCTTTAAGCAAATCTAGGCCTTGGACTCTCTGTACCTTTGTTTAGGAGTATGAATTTAATTTCTCTATGGCTGCCAAAATGTTTTCGTTTCTCGTATTTTTTTTTTTTAAGAATTTATTTGACAGAGAGCACAAGTAGGCAGAGAGAGAGAGGAGGAAGCAGGCTCCCTGTTGAGCAGAGAGCCTCATGCCGGCCTCGATCCTAGGACCCTGAGATTATGATCTGAGCTGAAGGCAGAGGCCCAGCCCACTGAGCCGCCTAAACACTCCCCCCCCTTTTTTTTTTTTTTTAGTTGGCTCCACACTGGGCTTGGAGCTGGGCTCCAGTGTGGGGCTTGAACTCATGACCCTGAGATCGAGACCTGAGCTGAGATCAGGAGTCTGATGCTTAACCAGCTGAGTCACCCATGTGTCTTGTATATTCTAAATACCATCGTTCCTGATTTTTTTCTGAGAAAGGAAAAGCCACCGAAACAAAGCAGCCATAATACATACATAATTTTTTCCCTAAATGCTGATTCCAAATTCCTGTGCAAGTAAATCAGTAATGTTTTTCCAATTGGAGACATAAAACCCACTTTGTATATATTTCTATTGTTTCTGGATTTTGTGTTCCTGTTTATATAATTGGCATAATTGTTATGTGTACAATCTCTATCCTGGGAGCTTTGGAGTTAGCTGCTTGGTTCCATAGGCCGTGGTGAGTTTGAGCAAATAACTCATCCTTAGTTTCCTTGTAAGTAAGGTGGGGCTGGCCATGGTGCCTAGCAGAGATAGAAGACTTGCCCAGTGCTTAGAACAGTACCTAGTGATAAATGGCAGCCCCTTTCAGCATCAGCATTTTATAAACCTTTTCCTATGCTGGTAAAAAATGCTCAGAAACATTTTTTTGTGGCTGTGTAATGTTCTGTCCTGCAGACGTTTCATCATGTTAGCTCTTCTCCTATCACTGGACATTTATTCTGTTTCCAAATTTTTGCTCTTAGATTCATCACAGCATGATGTGAATGTTCACACGCACACACACACATTTAATTTTTAAAAAGTCAGTGTCTATGAAATGGCTACGGGCTAAACCCTCAGGCTTCTAGGACAAGATATATATGGAGCTATTTAGTTTCATTTGATCACATTCTAGAAAATACAGCATGAATTTTTCATTTAGAAAATTTGAGGCATGTTCTTAATTACTTCTTAAAATGCACTAAATTAGGGCACCAGGGTGGCTCAGTCAGTTAAGTGTCTGATTCCTGATTTTGGATCAGGTCATGATCTCAGGGTCCTGAGATTGAGCCCACATCCAGCTGCACGCCTGGGTGTGAAGCCAACGTAGCGTTCTCTCCCTCCCTCTCCCTGTGCCCCACCCCCAGCTCATGCTCTCTATCTCTCTCTAAAATAGATAGATACAAAATTTAAAAAATACACTAAAACCTGTTTGTGTGCTGGAGACTATGTTACACAATGTATCATGGTTCCTCCTCTAGGAGGCTAAAACTTTAAAGATAAGATGCAGAAATATACAGAGAGACTGATCAAAAAGGCACTTGAGGGAGAAACTTCTAAACGCAGATGGAAGGAGAGAATCTCACTAGGGCTACTTCGGAACCCTCCTGGGCAGCGTGGCCCCTCAGGTTGGTGGCTGGGGATTCTGAAAGAGGATTAAGCAACGCTGGTTTGCTCTTGATAGTCCTGTGGCTGCGCCAATGTTGATGGTATTCTCTCTCCCACCTGCCCCCCAACCCAGGTCACCACCTATTTGCACAAGGACTACAACAACCTGTGGATTATCAAGAAACACAACACAAATGCAGGTAATGTAGGAACTGATGTTTCTTGCATTACTGCTTACTCTGAGCCATTTTTAACATTCTCATGCCTTCAAATGGTACGGAGATGGGCATTCCTAAGCTTTCCTTGGCAGTACCTTTACTGATCTCAGTTATCCTTTCAACAGCTACTTTATTGAGCATCTACTATCTTCTAAGCACTGTTGTCAACATAGGAGGTAAGAAGTGAGCAAGACAGATAAGATCTCACTCTTAATAGCTGTCATGCTGAAGCCAGAGAGCCTGGCCAAGGCTCAGACTTAGTCTAGACTGGTTACCTAGACATGCTGCTGGGGGCTAGTTGAGTAGACCCAGCTGAGGGCACATGGTGGCCACTCTCATTTCTAATGAGAGCACACTAAGCCTTGCAGACCCCAGCATATGGTGCAGCTCAAGTTGTCTTGATTGGCTAGAGTACTGCTGCCCTCTGGTCATCCCTGGACTGGACCGGTCGGTTGTAGATCTCAGAGCCTGTGGCTGGGCTTGTCTAGCCTGGCGCTTGGGTCCTCACTCCATACCTGCTGGCCTGCCCCCTGGGCGGCCGGGGCAAAGCTGCTCTGAAGCACATTTAATGGGCTCTTGGGGCTTTATGACGTGGGCTATATCCAGATCTTTCTTTGGTCAGGGAGCTAGCTACCTGCCAGCTGTGCTTTCTGTATCTATAGCTGAGAAGAAAACAGAGGGCATCTTCTGCTCACCTCTGAGCCCCTGCTGATTGTCCTGTGTCACAGGCTTTCTCTGTGACTCCTCAGTAAACCCCGCCTGGCTCTCCACCTTTCTGGAGTCAGTGGCTCCTGAGCTTTGGCGTGGCAGTAGGTGGCTGTTCACCTAAATTCACCCTTTTTGTTCCTTTCCCACCTCATATTGCTGCAGTCTTGTGACAGTATTGATTGTTTCATCCAGAAGGACAAACGTAAGTGGCCTATCACAAGGAGGGGTTATGAGGCAAGACTGCTTTACTTCTAAAGTTATGTGGGCGTTGACCAAATTTTGGAACATCTCTGATCTGTTATTTGATGTGGCTTCTAGCTTAAGGTCGTTGCATTTCCGCCAGGGAACGAAGGCTGTGTGAAGGCAGAGAGCTGCAAGCACTTAGGGAAGTGGGAGCCATATAGATTAAGGTCTTTTTTGATGTATTTCTAGGAATTTATCCATTTCTTCTAGGTTGTCCAATTTGTTGGCATACAGCTTTTCATAATATTGTCTTATGATTGATTGTATTTCTGTAGTGTTGGTTGTTCCTTCTCCTTTCTCATTTTGATTTTATTTATTTAGGTCTTTGTGTTCTTGATGGCTAAAAATGCCCCTCCCACCACATCGTTGTAAAATGAAACTTCCCTCCCATTGACTTATTTGATTTGTCGCCTTTGCTGACTAATCTTTTTCGGAGACCTTAGGGTCCATGTAGGAATGGGCATCCCTACACTTGAGTTTTCTAATTCTCTTAAAAACTAGTGATTTGTTCTGGCACATTTCTCTCTCCTGACCTTGAGGATTAGTGTCTCACTGTTTGGGAAGAAGTTTGCAAGGATCTTTTTTGTATTGCTGGTTACCGCTAGCTCCTTTTCTCTTTTCATTGCCTTGCTAGACCTGATCTGACTTGGTATCTAGATGATGTGGTCCCTTTCTTTTGTCACCTCATCATTTTCTTTACCTCACACTTAGCAAGTTTGTTGTCAGAGACAAGATAATAACAGACAAAATTTTCAGAGCTTAACATTGGACTCTGAGGAGAGCGAGGCATATGGTCATTTACATGGAATTAATTTTTGGGAGACTATGTTTTTACTACTAAAAGGAAAATCTTATTATTGACTTCCCAGCTTAAAAACCCTCCTATGGAGGCTTCGGGACCTGTCAGATAAAGACCACATTTCCTAGCCTGGCTTGTACCGTGTGGCCTTACTTGTTCACATCCTCATCTATTCCCACAGTCTTTCCCATTCCTCTCCCCCCACACACCCTACCTACCCACTCATATGAAACTGTTTGCTATTGGTCAAATGTGTTTTGTTCTTTCATACATCTGGCCCCACTTGTTGACCTGACAAAATTCTCCCCTCCTTAAAGAGCCTTTTCAAGCATATCTCTGAGACACCCTTCCTTGAGACAGTGAGTGGCTCTTTCTCTTTATCCTCCCAGCACTCTGCACCTCTAGGATCTCTGATATTATACTGTAACTCTTTCCTTGTAGGCCCTCAACTCATACTAGCCTAATGAGTGAATGACTTCAGATATCAATGCTTGTTTCTTCTTGGCAGATCCCCTGGACCCTTCATTCCCAGTGGAATTTGTAAGACATGGAGACATCATTCGGCTAGAACACAAAGAGTAAGTAAATTGGCTGTCTGGGATGAGTGAGTGGTATGGGACCAAAGGTAAGGAGTTCTTCTAAGCTGGAAGGAAACAGAAGTCAGATTTGGATGAGGCTCTAGTAAACAAAAAAAGGCTGCTGTGCTAGAATGGGAAAGGCATTTTATGAAGTCTAGCAGGCCAATTTTTTCCGCCTGTTTTGGCTTGGGGAGCTTTGAATTTTGAAGATACCGTTCAGTTTCCCTTTTTCCAGGGGAGGGAAAAAAGTATCTGAGTTACCCAATGCTTCTTCTCAAGTGGCTACCTTTAGGAAGATGTAGAAGTCTGTTTCTGAGAATATGGCAAGCTGGTTTGTTTAAGCAACGTTCTCACTGAAAATGACTAAAAATGCTGGAATAACAAGAAAACATCCTAAAGCATCAAAGAGCTGACAAGGCAATAGGGAGTTACCAGGCCAAAATCTAAGTGGAAGTGAGGTATGGGGATTCCAGAGAAATGAGTGGGATGCTGCAGCCACCTCTGCCTTGATCCTGTAATCTTGAGTTTCAATCTTTGGTTTTGACTGCCCCTTGAGAGAAAGAGTTGTAAATTCAAAGCTGTAGGCTCACCCAAAGTGGTAAATGTATTAAGTGATCCTTCCCCCAAACTTGAAACCACAAAGGGCTAGAGCTGGGGGAGCAGGGGTTGAGGAGGGGCTATTTCTGGTTCCTGAAAAGTTGTTTCTACCAGTTGATCCTCACATGGATTTGTGGGCCAAATTAATTTCATCTGGATGGTCTGAAAATCTTTAGGCCATGAATTGCAATGAATATAATCCTAGACTGGTAATGTTTCCTAGGTGCCTGGCTAAAAGCAGATGTAAATCCTCTTTTGGGAAAGAGATTGCCCTCCATTCCCATAAATAGTTTTTCAGTGATGATGAATAGTACATAGTAAAAAATAACTAAGCACACAAGGAAATAGGGCACCATGTGCAAGAGCGAATAGGAATGATAGATAGCAGAAGCAGCTCTGCAAAGTATTGTATACTAGGATCATCCAGTATGGAGTATTTTAAAAATCAGGGATTATATATAGAGAAAAGCTATGCTGTGTGTGTGTGTGTGTGTGTGTGTGTGTGTGCATGCATGTGTGTGTGTGTGTATGTATACATATATTGATATGCACACTGTATATATAGAGAGAGAAAACCTTTTTCCTACTATGATTGTGAATACTTTTTAGTTTTTTTGTTTGTTTGTTTTGTTTTTGTTTTTTTATTTGACAGAGTTCACAAGTAGGCAGAGAGTCAGGCAGAGAGAGAGGAGGAAGCAGGCTCCCCACTGAGCAGAGAGCCTGATGCGGGGCTCAATCCCAGGACTCTGGGATCATGACCTGAGCTGAAGGCAGAGGCTTTAATCCACTGAGCCTCCCAGGCGCCCTTTACTTTTACTTTTTTTTTTTTAAGATTTACTTTAAATCTTTACTTTTTTTTTTTTTTTAAGATTTTATTTATTTATTTGACAGACAGAGATCACAAGTAGGCACAGAGGCAGGCAGAGAGAGAGGGGGAAGCAGGCTCCCTGCTGAGCAGAAAGCCCAATGCGGGGCTGATCCCAGGACCCTGGGATCACGACCTGAGCCGCAGGCAGAGGCTTTAACCCACTGAGCCACCCAGGTGCCTCAGCCCTTTACTTTTTAGTTTTTATTATTTATTACTTACTTAGTTTCATTTTGTTTTATTAACAGAAAGTTATTTATCATTTATTGTTGAGTTTTATTTTTGGAAATTTGGAAATTTCCAGAATTTTTATAGTGAACACTTATTTCTTATTGTGGATAAAAGTAAGAAGTATTATAAAACAAAGTAAATAAAGCCAAATTAATTCCTCCCTTCCCCTTCTGACCCCCACTTTGTAAAATTGGTGATGAGGGCAGAAAGAGTAAATGGGAGGGAGGAGGCTTACCCGGCTCAGGCATGCGTAGATTACAAATCTTAATTTCTTCTCCCCAAAGCTGCCTCATGAGTCAGGCAGGCTAAGTGCTTCAGAACCACCAAATGTGGTAAGTCATCCCCCTACTACAGAAGTTAACCCCTTTCTTGGCACGGGGTCCAGGGCTCCTACCGTCTGTCCCTCATGGTTTGGGCAATTCTCTGATTCTCTGGATGTTTCTTGTGAGTAAATAGACAAGACATTCCTGATTTGTTGGATTTCATAGCTCAGATTCTAATTTTTCTTGCACTAACAGATGACTCTGAATATCCCTAGTAAAAGAGGAGACATTGCATGTCTTTTTTCCCCAAGATAATGGCATTTCTCTCTCTCAACTTCTAGGACTTCTCGGAACCTGCACAGTCACTATCATGAGGCCCCCCTGACCCGGAAGCACTATCAGGTCACTGGCTATGGCATAGTAAGTGAGCAACTGGAGTGTGATCAGGCTGTAAAAAATTGCGGGGCCTGGCTCACGGCCATGACACAGAACACATCCTCCCTGGAATTCTGGAATGTTCCTAAGGATGACGGGCTACACAGGGACTCTATTAACGTTCGGAACTTTTTGGCAAGGCTTGCTGTGGGAAAAGCAGCCTGTGAGTCTGTTTGTCTCCATCTCTTCCCTCCCATAATAGCCATGCCATTTTTCTGTTCTGACACTTAATAAATGTCACATATGAATACTGTTTGGGTCCCTTTTTAAATCACAGTGGACATAGAAGCCATGGACCCACAATATGATCCTAGGTAAATATATAAGTTTATTCTTTACCAGATCCCAGATCCTCATTGACTTTACTTTTAAGGATTACTTCCCTGTTCTGCAGGAGATGTTAACCACAGTGCTTTTGGATTTTTTACTAGTGTGGGGTGATGCAGTTAATAGAAAAAGAAGCTCAATGAGTACTTGGGGAGTGATTTGGAAACAAAACCACTGGAGAGGGCAGCTAGACATAGGACTGTCTTACGTTCCCTTGCAGGGGCTTTAGTGAGTCAGTAAAGATTCTGGGTTCCTTGAGGTGGCCTTCCCAACCCCCCTTCTGCTTGCTTACCCCATGCTACTGGGGCCACTAATTATCATTTTCTTGTGGGCATCTCCTGAGGAGAATTAGACACAAATGTCTTAATTTCCAGAATACCATCTCCAGGCCAAACCTTTCTGGCTTAGATGAGTGAGTGTCCAGATGGCCAAGTAATGGGTACAAATGGCCCAAATCTATTTCTGTTGGCTCAAGGTGCTGTCATGAGTTTGGTTTAAGAGCAAAGACATATGTTTAGAATTTAAATGTAGTCCTGTGAAGCATTGGAGTGTGGGCTGCAGGAGTCACACTACTTTTCTTAGTTGTGGTGGTGAGCACTGGGGGAATGTCCGTCACTTGGGGTGTTTCTCTGGCCCTCTCATTCCCCTTCCTGCCTCATCCACTGAGGCCTATTTTGTCTTTGACCATTGTAACATGGTGGCATCGGAAGGGGGGCCATCTCCCTTTCCTGAAATGTCTTCTCTAAAGTCATCTTAACTTTCTTTGTATTTTTTCCTTGATTGACATGGCAGAATGGGACAGGGGACTCAAATGATTTCTGGCGGATTGAGGTTGTAAACAGAAAATTTGGAAACCGGATCAAAGTTCTTAGAAGTCGCATTCGCCTCATCCATCTGGTCACAGGTTGTGTCCTGGGCTCCTCAGGAAAGGTCTTGCCCAAGTGGTGAGTCTCTGGGGTTTTGATGTCCCAACTGAGGCTCATGCTTCCCTTTTCACACTACAAGAAGTATACCAGAAACTTCTATTTCTCAGTTGTCAATGTTCACCTCACGTTTTCTTGTATTTTAGTGGTAGATGGAGGGAGAAAAGGCATCACGTGTGTTACAGAGCACAGAACTCCAGAGTTCCTTTGGTGTTTTATGTGTTCTGAGAGTTGAACAGAATAGTTGTTCATCTGTCTAGGACGTTCTAAGTGCTCTGGGCCTTTCTAAAGTGGGAATACCCTGTGCTGGACTCCTCCTAGGACAGTCATGGAATATAAAAGAATGAGGTTGAAAAAAGTATGGCCACTGGGTTGAATAGAGCAGGTTCTATAAATGTAAGAGATTTGACAGCGCGACTCTCTGGTGAGTGTCACGTCTTCTGAGAGACCTCTGTGACTGCTTTTCACAGGGGCTGGGAACAGTTGGAGGTTACCTGCACCCCATACCTAAAGGAAACCCTCAACTCTATCTGGAATGTGGAGGACCATATCAATCCCAAATGTGAGTGAGATTACTTCTTGGAAACATTTATAAGTAACTCTTATCTTAAAAAAATCGTTGTTCATAGATTCTGCTGCCACTATATCATATTGTTGTCATTTCCTACCTTTTTTGAACCTAATCTTTTCATATGAGGTGTCTTGACAGGTAGCTCCTTTTTCTTTCCATCCATGTCAACTTCCCATCCTCCTTAAACTCCCCCTAAATTGACCAGTGACCTCACTGTGGGCCAGAGCTAGTTTCCTTGTTCCATTTTCCCTGCTTCTTGTTGGATCTGATGCTTTTCCTTGCTGCCTGCAATGCGGGTCTACTTATCTTGTCTCCTTCTGGGCTTTTCTGTCCCCTGCACCTGGGTTCCTCCCATCCTCAAGGCTTAGAGCAGGCTGGTGCTTTCTGGTGATACCCCTGTGGAGAGCCACAGCCAGCCAACACTTTCACAGAAAGCAGTGGCCACAGCCCTTGATCTGAGCCCCCATATCTGCACTCCCAGCTCCAATGTGATGTTTCTACAGTAATGTAATCTTCAACTCAGTAGTCTTTGGATCCATCGTTTGTCCTCCTCAACCACCCCTCTTAAGCTTCTGCTTGATTTCCCCTCTCTGTGCTTCCTATTTCATTCTCCTTAGTACCTAATTTAGCCAACCAGCTAATTACTTTACTAATGAAACAACTCTTTAGTGAGTATAGTGGGAAGCCTGGGGGCCCCTGGGATACACTGGTGAATGAGGTGGACTTGGTCCCTGTCCTCACAGACCGGCCCAGCATTCGAGCCTGTACCATAATGAAGGGTGATAGTGCCGAGAGCAATGGCGGCACTGGGGATGGGCCTTGTCGCATTTGTGTTTCTCCAAGTGCCTCATGAGGGCTTCGCATAAGCTGAAGGGATGATCAGGAATTGGGCCAAGCTTTCTTCTATCTCCTCAACACTCTAACGTACTCATTAGCCAGCGCATCAGGAAAGCTATACTCGGACTCCAGGTACGGCGTTGGAACACAGACAGCTGTGAGAACGTGCTTGTAACCGAGGTTTCTTCTCTGTCCTTTCTTTGTCTAGTGCCAAACATCAGCCTGGACGTGCTGCAGCCCACTTTTCCCGAGATCTTGCTGGAGTCCCACATGGTGATGATCCGGGTACTGTGGGCCCCTCTCATTTGAAGGCTTCTCTATGAGCTCCGACCATCCACAAATTTGCATCACAGATCAGGAGCCATGGTGTAGATCCACTGTCCCCTGGTGGGGGACTTTGAAAGGGTCTTTGCTTCGGCTTTACTCGGTCTTTGAAGGCATTTCCCTTATCGCAGAATGATGACAGTGATGATGATGACGGTGACGGCGACAGACTCCAGTGCACACTTACGTAGCTTTAAGCACAGTGCCGCACCAACTTATTCAGCAGTTACCACAGTCATACGGGCTGATTGTCCCCACTTTACAGATGAGGGAATCGAGACACAGATTGGTTAAAGAACTTGTCCAGGGTCACAGAACTAAACGGAAGAGGTGGATCCAGGTTTCAGAGCCAGGCCGGCAGCTTTCAGAGTCCGCGCTGGTTACCGCCACCCCTGCTGCTTCTAAGTGATCCTCCAATCTGTTCAAACGGCAGAGCCCCCGAAAACCAGAGTGCTCTTGGTTGAAGATCTTGAGATATTGATAGCTCCTTCCATCATAGGAGATTAGAATGAATTAGCATGAATACTGATCTGAGCATGTTGTTGATCTGCAGTATAAAGTGCCCACCACATGGGGCGCCTGGGTGGCTCAGTGGGTTAAGCCACTGCCTTCGGCTCAGGTCATGATCTCAGGGTCCTGGGATTGAGTCCCGCATTGGGCTCTCTGCTCAGCAGGGAGCCTGCTTCCCTCTCTCTCTCTCTCTCTCTGCCTGCCTCTCTACTTGTGATCTCTCTCAGTCAAATAAATAAGTAAATCTTTTTTAAAAATAAATAAATAAAGTGCTCACCACGAGCCCACTCATGTTCCCAGACACGGGGAACTCTTAGGGGGCATGGTTCAGTCTATCGCAGGTTTCGTAAGACTCATTGTTGGTACTCCCCATCATGAGTGTGTGACAGCAGTCCTAGCCTGAAAGGTGTAAGAACAATTGAGAGAGGAGATGCTTAAGTTGAGAAAGTTCTACACAGTAGCTCACTTTACCCCTGGGCAGTAGAGAAAGCCTGCTGCAGTGCTGATGTGTGGGGACACCTTTGCTCTGGTTTATGGAAAGCCAGCGTCCTGCTGCAACGGTGTGTAGGAATCGCTGTATCTTAAGCCAGGTATGTGATGATCACTGCACCCACGGGGGCACAGAGAGGTGTAGTGCTTGTTGTTTGTCCCCTGCTGAGCCGCTGTCAAGTGGACTTTCCTGGAAGTGATTATGTAAGCAGTCCTCAGTAAATACAGTTGACTTACTTCACCAGATTCGATCAAAGAATTCAAATTTTGTCATTTCTGCACATTGGGAGGTGATGACTTGACATTAAGTGATCTCTGGGTCACTTCTTCTCTGACTCCCTGCTTGTAGCTGTCACTGTGGCCGGATGACATAGCTCTTTTGAATACGTACCTGTCAGCCAAAATATCATTCTGTGTCTGGGTAGAATTTTAAGACGAAGTCTAAATAGTCTCGTTTCTTCTTTCATTATCTAAGAGGTAGAGCCAAAGAATAAAGGGGCACCAGGGAACTTTCTTATTCAACCAATATAGAGTCAGGGTGGGGAGGGTGATCAAAATAGTCCAGATGAGAGAAACCACACAGGAAAGGGCTTTTCTGCCTGCTAAGTGGAGGGTCTGAGTTCCGTGCAGAGAAGGCTGCCTTGCCTGCTAAGGTCAGCTGGGATGAGCCCGCTCTAGATTTTAAGCATAGAGAAGGATGTATAAATGCATGGGCCTGTGATGGTTGTAGACTTTTCCTTCCCTCCATTTCTTGGATTAGTAAAGGAGCTGGATTTCTGAGGCTGACACAGTGAATAGATTTTCCATGGCTGGTGATAGCTCTGGCTGGAGTCCTTGAGTCTGGGACGGAACTGCAATGGTTTGAAGGAACGGATTTCCCTTAGCAGCTCCTCTGGGGCCCGGGATGATTCATTCTTCATTCTGAGGTCCTTCCGTGGAGAAACCCTGACC
Source organism: Lontra canadensis (assembly GCF_010015895.1). Lineage (NCBI taxonomy): Eukaryota > Metazoa > Chordata > Mammalia > Carnivora > Mustelidae > Lontra > Lontra canadensis. The sequence goes on along the minus strand of NW_022631167.1, from coordinate 1,272,956 downwards.
TAACTCATAACACCTCACTCCTGCTCTCAGGAAGTGGCTTCTCAGTTTGTTCTGATAATGAGGCTGGCACCGGGCCTGGTGCTTAGTATCCAGGGTCCTGATCTTTTCCTTCTTGTTTTGGAAAAACCCTGATTGTGGCATGTAGAGACAGGCTGTTGGACAGTCTTGGTGCTGGATTAAAGGTGCCGGATCTGGGTCCTTCAGGCTAAAGTGTTCACTCTGAACAGGGGTAGTATCACTCCCAGAGTAAAACGTATTCTCGGAGGGCAAAAAAACCCTTAACTTTCTAATGTATGAAGCGTAGGTAGTCATCCAGTATGTAAACACATTTACAGTATAGCTGTGGTATTAAAGTGTCATGGGAGGCATTTAGGAAAAAAATGTCTAAAAAGCCCCAGGAGGGGCAAGAATGAAAAAAAAAAAAGTTGACAAACACTAGACTAAAGTAACTTTTTCCAAGTTCAGGAACTCATCGGACTGTCTGGTTTTGTGTTTGAAATTGGCCTCCAGAGGGAACAAGTAAGCCAGCCTGATTTTGTATCTCGCACTAGCCCTCTAGACACCTTCTGCTTGGTCCGGAAGATGGATATATGTTTTGTGCTCACAGGAAACAAGTCCTTCTTTTTTCTCTCAAGTATAGTGGGTCTGAATGGGCTGTGTTTGGTGGCAGTGGAAGCTTGTGTGTTGGCAGAAGTAAGGCAGTCGTAAGCAGGTGAACAGTGACTGAGAAAGCACCAGATTCTTCCCCTGCAAGGGAGGGAGACAGGGGAGGTTTCCCTTGACAGCTGGCTATCTGTCAGAGATGCCCATTCCCCACATTTCTGTCAGCTCTCTAGATCTCTCTGCCTTGACTAACTTCTTTTCTGCCATTTTCCTGCAGGGGAACAATGGCCTCAAACCCAAGGACAATGAGTTCACATCCAAACCCTGGCACTGGCCTATCAACTATCAGGTAGGGCTCAAGGCTAGAGCTGCTCCCAGGAAACGGAGCCAAAAAAGAGACCTTGAGACTTGGTGACGGTGGGGTGACGACTGGGCAAGGCCTTACCTGGCATGAGGTGGCCAAAGACAGGGCTCTGTTTTCTGTCCTGATTCTGAGCTGGCCTTCCCAAAGAGCTCACATAGAATCGGCACACCCTGAGCCTCCTGCCCAGGTTCCCTTTCTCTGGAAGGTAGCTGGTCTTCCTTCCCGCCGGAGCACGTGGGGCAGGGTGCACCGGGTCCGGGATCAGCAGGGTGTCTTCTGCTCCGCAGGGCCTGCGCTTCTCAGGGATCAACGACACAGACTTCCGCGTGTATCTGCTCGGCAACCCGGTGAGTGCCCTGCACGCTCCCTGCGTGGGCCCTCAGCCTGGGTCCGCGGGGGGCTGCGGCTCTCCTCTCACCCACCCATTCTCCTTCCCATGCAGGTGGTTTGGTGGCTGAATCTGTTGAGCATTGCCCTCTACGTCCTCTTGGGGAGCATCATTGCTGTAGCTGTGCAGAGAGGGGCACACCTGCCTGCGGAGGTGGAAGGTCGGTCCCTGGGGTCTTCCTCCCCTGACCTAGCACCTGGCCGGAGCCTGCTCTGCCGACGGGCCATTCTTCCTTCACTATCCCACCGCTTCCCTTGTTCTTTGCTTTTTAGAGCTCAGTCACCAAATACCCAGTACTGTGTTACACACTCCATCCTCTCAGCAGCCCTGTAGAATAGAACATTCTTAATGCCATTTTATGGCTTAGAACGCAAAGGCACAAAGAGAAAGGACTTATCCCAGGACATATACTAGGAAGTGTAGAGCTAAGGTTCAGGCCCAAGTGGTCTGACTTTAGAGCCCTCACTTCGAACCTCTATGCTCTGTATAGAGCTGCCCACCTTTTCTTCTCTGTTGCTGTCTGTTCCATGGCCCCGTCCTCTAGCGGGGTAGGGACCACAGCCCCTGAGACGTTCCCACAGGCTCTTTTTACCCTATGCAGCTCCCATGTGAACAGCCATGGCCCTAGACCCCCTCTGTCCCATGCATCCTCATCTCTGACTTCACCGCTGCCCTGTCTGCCACTGCAAAGACCTGTCAACAGCGGAGATGTGGGAGGTAGCAGTGGGTTGGGGGCAGCTGTCTGTGGGCCGTGCAGCATCTTGGCTGCTTTGGAGGCTGGGCTGTCTCCCGCTGCCGTTCGGGGCATCTGCATGGGTGCTGAGGCCTCTCCAAGCAGGCGGTGAGCGAGGCTCTCGAGGGCCAGCTGCTCCTCTCGCCCAGCTGCTGTGGGCTCGCTTAGCAGCTTGCTTAGCGCTCCAGATGAGGGAGGCAGGCCCAGTAAGGGCACGTGGCCAAGTCCAGTCCCCCTGCAAGGAAGGGGCAGAGCTGGACGAGAGCAGGGGTCTCTGCCTCCTCCCTGGCTGCTGACCACGCTGTGCTGCTTGGGGTCCAGGGCTGTCCCAGGTCCTGCTGCAAGGAGGCGGTCAGCTCCTGCTCGGCTGGATGCTCCATTACTTCCCATTCTTCCTGATGGGCCGGATCCTCTACTTCCACCACTACTTCCCAGCCATGCTCTTCTCCAGCATGTTGACAGGTCAGCACCGCCTACCTGGCCTTGGGGGAGGAGGGGGGGGAGCAGCACCGAGGGGGAGTCTCCCTGCTTCCTGACCTAGATGGCTGCTCTGTGCTGCTTCCCGGGAAGCCATCCTCTGACAGCCTGGGGCTAGGCCTGGCTCTCTTCTTTCTCCCAGGGATTCTGTGGGATACTGTCCTGCAGCTCTGCGCCTGGAGTCTGGCCTCCCCTTTCTTGGCCAGGGGCATGTATGCGGCAGGACTCCTGAGCCTGCTTCTGGGAACTGCCTACAGGTGAGTAACCCCTACCCCTTGTATTGCTGCCCCCCTGTTCCCTGCCTACAACTCTGATGCCTCTGCCTTTGGTGCATTTTAGAGTCCTCTGGGGTGCTCTTAAAGTAGGGTGGTGCCAGGGCCCCATCTCTGGAGACTCTGATTCAATTGAGCCAGTTTTCAGGGCTCCCCAGGTGACCCCAATGTGGAGCCAGATAGGAGAAAGTTGGGGCTGTGTGTTCTTTCTTTTTGCCAGTGGGCCCCAGCTTTTGTACCATCCCAGCTGCCTTTCTTTAGTCGCCTCGGCTTCCCACCCGACAGCCCTGGCGGGGGTGGGTGAGGCAGAGGGTGAGGGAAGGGTGTGGGGCGTAGCTCAGAATAACTGCCAGGAGGGTGTTGCCTGGCCCCACTGCCCCAGCTCTGGGCCAGTCTCAGATCCCCTGTGAGAGTCACTGGCCTTAAGGGGCCTGGGAGGCAGCGTTAAAGTGTGAACAGGAAATGGTGGGCCTGTGATCTGAGGGCACATGCACATTTTAACAAGTACTCTGAGCCAAACAGCCATGGCCAGACCCAACCAGACCCTGGGACTGGTCTCTCCCCTGGGCCTCCTGGAAGGAGCCTTTCCTTCTTTGTCATGAAGCCAGCATCTGCTAAGCCCTCGGACTACGGTGTGCCTACATGTTGAACTCAGACATGGTGATGAGGAGTAGGTCCTGGAGGTGGAGAAGAGCTGATAAGCTCCATCAGGGGCTGCGGAATTTCAAAGATCCGTGGGGCCCTTGCCTCTCCCAGGACACCGGGTACCAATGGCCTCCCTCTGGATTCTCTCTCACAGCTTCTACCTCTTCCACCCTCTGGCTTACGGGATGGTCGGTCCCCTAGCCCAGGACCCCCGAAGTCCCATGGCAGGACTAAGATGGCTTGAATCATGGGACTTCTGAGGCTACTGCTACTCCAGCCTGAGTCCAGGAACTTTCTGGGGACCGCCAGCTGTGCAGCCAGTCCCTGGACCCTCCCAGCTGTGGGCAAAGCCGCCCGAGGAGCCTGAGGAATTCTGCTGCCTGCCAGGATCAAGCTCTGGGAGCATACCTGGAATTTAACCCAACACTAGGGAGAGCCGCAGCGTTGTCTACAGAGATCCCGCTGCTGGGAGTGGCTCAGCAACAGAGGCCATCTCTCAGGCCCGATTCCCCGAGTGTGCAACATACGGAAGGATGAGTGTGTGAGAGAGTGGGGGTGAGTGTGTGGGAGTGGGAGGGTTCATTTGTCCATATACCTGTGGAATACGGACCGTGACTGTGGACAGCTGAGTGTCATAAACTGTAAGAAATAGTCCGGGGCTATAGTAGTATTTTCTGGTATTTCTTTCACACTGGATTTAGTTTGAAAAAAAGAGCCACCAAAAATTCTCTGACCTCCAAGAAGGTTGAGCTCACTGGGCCCACTTTGGGATATCACCAAGGACAGAGAGATGGGGCTGTCAAAGCCGTGCTGCCTTCTCCCCACAAACAAACAGAACTGAGCACCCCTGAGCTGGAGGGCCGGCCTCCCAGCTGCTTCCCAGGGGGAACTGCCAGCAAGTCCCTGGGGCAGCAGGTGCCTGCACTTCCTGCCTGCAGTGTGCACAGCGGACCAGGCTCTGGATGACTGGTGGGAGGAATGGTGTCCTATCCTTGGCCGCTCCGTGTTCCCAGGCCCTGTGTGCCGGAGGTGGTTCCTGCTGTCCGTCCTTCTCCCTCCGCATCCAGCCTGGCCACGAGGTGGCGCAGATGCATTCTCCCCATGGTTGGGAGAACCTCTGGGGCCCCTTAGCAGCCGAGGCTGGTGGGCAGCAGGGCGGGGATCTTTGGTGCCACGCTGGGGTCCCAGTGGGCTGCCCCAGCCCTTCTGGGTTGCTGCTCCTGTCACTCATGAGATGTTCCCCACTTCTCTAGTCTTCCCTGCTGCCCTGGATACATTTCATTTCCCTCTCTCTGTCACCGTTTCACCGATCTCTTTCTCCCAAAAACCCAGAGCACCTAGAAATGCAGCAAAGCTTCTACTTTCTACCACTTAAAAGCCCAAGCAAGAAGCTCAGAGCTGTTCCTTCCACTTCCTCCCCAAATGGAAGAGATTAAGAAAGCCCTTGGGTCAGAACCGCACCAGGCCCAGGCCCGTGCTTCAGCCACCTCCCTCCCGCCGGTGCATGACAGAGTATTTTGTCTCAGAGGACTGTTATGCTTCCCAGTTTAATGATGAGGCTCTGCCACACTTCATCCTCCCTCCTCTGTACCCCCACCGATTCTGACAGGGTCAGAGCTCTTTAGAGCATCTTCCAGAGGCGGTTGCCACGGAGACTGGAAATTGGGCCCAGGGACAGGCTGTGCTACCTACTGGGCATGGGGAGGGATGCTTCTGGCCATCCTTAGCCATTCTGACCAGCCATCATTAATGTTAATAGAGGAAATGCAGCAATGTCAAAAGCAAGGCAGGTTTGTTAATTAGATCTGGGGTGTGATGACCTCCCTCTCCCAGGGCTGCAGCCCTTTGGACTTCCCCTGGCAGGAAGTGCTGCCTGTGTGCTGAGTCTGGGCTGTGGGCTTAATTGTGTTTCTGGAAGGGGAGGAAAGCAGGGATGAAGAACCTCTGCTCACCCCTTCCACCGCATCGCACCACTGTCTCTCCTCCCATGGGTGGAGTTGGTGTCTCCTGAGCTGGGCGGGGCAGCCATCCGGGTGGGTTCTCCTGGAGGGAGAAAGTAGGAGTCTGTCCTTGCCCCTCAGCCAAGAACCGTGGCCCCACGACAACTGGGAGGGGACTGAGGTCCCCTTGTACCTTCTTATTTCCTACTAGGAGCTGGCTGGAAGGGAGGAACTCCGAGGAACCAGAGAGACAGCCACTCTGAGTGAGGGTGAGGAAGGAGAAAGCTTCCTGCCCATGGCTGCCTCCTAGTTTGGCCACACTGGGGACAAGGGGCTCTTCTGTCTCTTCTACTGCTTTCCAAGGATGAGAGAAGAATTGTTGGCTTACTCCCTCCTCTTCCTCTTAGCCCAGACCGGCAGACATTCTCTGTGGACAAGGCCGTATGGGCTGATGCAGCTTCCGTGCTCAGGTTCGGTTGGTGGCAGACACTGGGGACGGGCGATCAAGGTGGGGCTCTGAATGTGGGCTCTGGGGCCCAGGAATTCATGGAAATGTGACGTGCCCTACAGACTTGCTGGTGGAGGAAGAAGATGTTTGTTAGCGCAAACTCCAGCTTTTTGAGCCACAATTTTATATATTTTTTAAAAAGTTTCCACGGATAATCAGAGGCCATTTACTTTTGTAATAAATAGTTCTTATTTTGAATGCCATCGTGTTCTTCTTGTCCTTAATTGAATCTGACTTTCCTTTGGGTTCCCAGAGAGAAGACAGGAATGTTTTGAGTGCAGGAACCATTCCACTGTGTCTGTGTCCGAGGCCCTGGCTGGGCAGGTGAGCCTCGTTACCCCAGGGGACATTTGGGCCCTCCCACCTACAAGGTTGCTTGAGTAATGTTGGTTGTTCTTTTAATTTATTTTAACTTATTCCAAAATAAGTAGGAAGCTGGACCTTACTTTTTCTCTTATAACTCGCCATGCAGTGGGGCAAGGAGCACGAGAGAGGAACAGTTGTCCACTCCTGAGGCAGCCGTGTGGCCCAGCATTGTAGCAGTTTCCATTGTGCTCGCCAGAGGCCCCATCCCGCCAGGGGTCTTCTGTTGTGAGGAGTGACGCTAAGGGTCCAAAAGATGTGAGATGTGTTGGCAGTAGATGGGGGAGGAGAGGAGTAGCCTCTCTGTGAAGTGGGGGCGGCCTGACTGCCCCGCCCTCTGGGGACCAGAGTGGTTGGAGGGGGTGGTGAGGGGCTCATGCAGATCTTCAGGGCATGGAAAACACCCAAGTCCGGGCGGGTTAGAAAAGGACCAAACACGTCTCGGCTGGCACAGCTTACTTTCCCAAGCCTGATGGCTCTGTGTCACCGGATCCTCATGAAGGCACAGCGAGGTCAGTGCTGGTTGATTAATCTCCCAGTGCTGAGAGGTTGTTATCTGCCGGAACATCTGCCTGAATTCCGTGCTCAGTCAACAGCAGGGCCAGGACTGAGCACCAAGCCAGCCTTTTCTGTTGCCAGCTTCGTCCTGGGGCTAGAAGCCCCTTCCCAGAACAACCTGGAAAGCCTAGATCCCTTGGGGAGAAGGCCTGGACGCAGCTCAGATGTGTCCAGATTTAGCGTGTTCCTTTGTACGTGCTGCTTAGTGCATCCACAGCTGACCCGGGGGCCGGTGTTCGCTGCTGGACCCAGCCCAGTCGTCTCTCAGGAAAAAGAGCCCTGAGAGGTGGCACTTGCCAGTTTCCGTGGTGTAAATACTCCCACCATGGCCCATTTCAGGCTACCATCCTGATGTCACTATGCGAGATTTTGGAAAGCTAGCTGTGTACAGCTGGCTCTCTGAGGCCACCTAAGAGCCAGCTCCGGGACACCACTGACCCAGACCCAGGGCCCTTGGCTTGTTCTCAACTGTGGACACAGCTCTTGCTCACAGTCTGCCAGAGTGGAGGAGGCAGTGGAGCACAGGGGCCTGGAGAATGGGCTGGAATCAGACTTGAGGGCAAATCCCGGCCCCGCCGTGTACATCCGTGGGATCTGGGACATATGACCATACCCCCGGGCTTCTGTTTCCTCCAGTGTAACCAGAGGACAACAAATGGTACCTCCTCGATAGTGGTCTGGTGAGGATGAAGAGTGAATGATGTAAAGACCCTTGCAAAGAGTTGGGACCAGATGGCCCAGTGGACGCTGGCTCTGTTCCTGTCGCCGGCTCCACGTCAACGAGCATTGGCTCTAGAACAGCACTCCCCTCGCCTCCACTAGAACCTGCTTCCAGGTCATGGGCAGATGCCAGGCAACCATAGGAGCTCCTGTGACTTCTTCAGCCCTCCAACACGGACTCAGACCCTCTGTCTCCTGGTTGGAGCACCCTCCCTACCCCTGGCCCTGCTCAGGCCCAGCCAGGTTCTCAGGTCCTTTTTCCAGAGAAGCAGAGATTATAGCACCCTGAGCCCCCTCCTCCTGACTTGAGACAGAGTGAGTGCTGCCTCCACCACTTACCAGCTAAAGCCATTAGCTGCCGTTAACTTATCAGACCCAGACCCTGTCCAAAGGGGAGAGGAGGCAAGAAGGTCCCCAGTGTAGATTCTTGCCAGGAAGTGCACACTGAGTGGGGTGGGAGGCCTTAGATAAGCCAGGTGACCTGCACAAGGCACAGAGCATCTGGGCACTGAAAGGTGGAAGTCACCAGAGACCTATGTGGCCTTCCCCCCAAGACCTGCGGACCTGGCTGCAGGGCCATGGGTACTGAATGAGAAATCCAGCCCCCGAGTAACCTAGCTTTCCTCTCCCTTTTGCCTCCAGTCCCTTTGTGCTCTTACTCGGGGATCTTGGACTCTTTCGGACAAAAGCCAGGCTGCCTTACCCTTGCTCTCCTGCTCAGCGCAGAGACCCCAGAGGTGTGTGGGGAGATGGGGAAGAAAGGAATAGGGTATACTCCAAATTCCTGGGCATGGAGCCTCAGCCTGTTCATGACCCCTGGCCTGAATACCATCTTGTATCCATGAGCCAAAGGAGGTGGGCTGAAAGGCTCCTTGAGACTCTACTACCCGACCCCCTTACTGAGGACACTGAAAGAGAGAAGCAAGGAGGCTGAGAGGAGCTGGGCTCAGAGACTGGAAATAATGAAGGATAAATGAGGGTTTGGCTCTCCAAAGCCTGGGTGACTAGCCCTGGGCCGGAGGAACTTTCATGCTTGAAAGAAAAATGCTTTGGGGCACCTGGGTGGCTTAGTCAGTTAAGCCTCCAACTTGGTTTTGGGCTCGGGTCATGATCTCAGGGTCCTGGTGTGGGGCTCCTTGCTCAGTGGGGAGTCTGTCTCTCTCCCGCTGCCCCTCCCCCACCCCCTTAAAAAAAGAGAGAATCAAGCTTGGGCCTAACAGGTGGCCAGCTTCATACCCTGAATGACAAGCATGAGATTCTACTATCTGAACTTCAATTGAAAGAACAAAATAGTACTTCTATTTAAAATTTTTAAAAGTCTATTGAAAATCGTGGAATAGTAGAATGCTGGAACTTAGCTCCCTGGATGTCCAGGTACTGCAGTGGTCCCAGCTGCAGGGCCCTAGACCTGGCCCTGGCCAAGCAGAGCTGCAGCCAGACTGGAGCTGTCTCAAGACCCCGCAGGCCTGACTGGAAATGGGGGCGGTCCTGGCCCTGGCCCTAAGATGTCAGAGCCCTGGTGTGCAGGGACAGGGGTTGGGGGTGGAGGTGGAGGATGGCTCCGTAAGACACAGAGTCGGGCAGAGGGCCTCTCCAGCCTCAGCCTGGTCACACAGGCAGGTGCTGGGCATCCCCCGGTCCCACGTGGGGGCAGAAGGAAGGAGAACCTGTGTCAAAGGGGTGGCGAACTCTAATGCCTCCAGGTAGCACCTGAGGGAAGCTTGTGGAGAGGTGGCACGCGCAAAGCCTACCTAACGCGGTCAAGTTAAGTTAATGCCCTAACCAGCAAGTGGTGGAATCATCACCAGTTTCCGGATGAAAAACTGAGGCCCAGAGAGACTCGACGATTTCTGTGAAGCTCTGAAGCCCAGGCGTTTCCCGGGCCACCAGGTCGTCCCTGGCCACAGCCGGTTGCCCAGAGATGAGCGCCTTGACGGACGGAGGGGGGCGGGGGCCGCGGTTGCTTTAAAGCGCCCGGGCCGGGCGGCGCGGGGCGGGGCGCTGTCGGAGCCGCGGGGCGCAGGGCGCAGAGGCCGGAGCGGGGTCCCCGGAAGCGCCAGCCGGGCGGGCACGGCGGGGCGCCTCCACCTGGGGCGGGGAGGGAGCGGTGGTAGGCCCCCGCCCGGCGGGGGGGGGGCGCCGTACGGGGGTGCAGAGTGGCCAGCGTCGCCGCGGAGATGGCGCGGCACGTGCGGTGACGGTGCCCGCGCCCCGAGGGTCCCAGCCTCGCGTCCCGCGTCCCCGGGCGACCATGGAGCGCCCGGAGCCCGAGCTGATCCGGCAGAGCTGGCGGGCGGTGAGCCGCAGCCCGCTGGAGCACGGCACCGTGCTGTTCGCCAGGTGAGGGCTCCCCGAGCGCCCCGGGGGTGCGGGTGGCGGGGTGCCTTGCCAGAAATGGATTCCCGGCGGCTGAACCGGAAGGGTCCGGAAGGGGAGGGAAGGTTGGCCCGCTGCCCTGGCGCCGGGGCCCTTCCAGATGTGCGCCAGAGGAGCGAGCGCAGCGACGGGTGGCGCAGCCCCTTCTGTGCTCCACACCTCCCCCCCTCCCACCTCCAGCGGTGGGCGCGCTTGCGGCGACTCTCCGGGGACGGGCGGGGGTCCTCCCCGGCGGATCTCCTTCCACTCCGGCCAGCAGGCGCTGCTCCCCGTGCTGCGCCCCTTCCCTGGCTCGGCTCCTTAGTGCTCAGTCCTTGGGTGGTGCCTGAAGTGTCCCCCCCACCCCGAGGGCTCATGCGGGGAGGCTTTGCTGGGGCTCCTGAAGGGAGGGCACGGTCCAGGCCCTAAGGGTGCACACGGCCAGCAGCCGGCAGAAGGGCAAACATTTCCCAGGGAAGGACCGGGCTAGGACAGGAGAACCGCCAGGGCAGGGATGATAGGACCCCCATGGCTCACCACTCGGGAGAGGGGTGCGCAGACCCCAAGGGGAAGGGAGGTCAGTTTCCAACTTTACCCTGAGAGTCTCTAGGTAACCCCTCAGCCATCTGCAGAGGCAATGGTCTGTCACCATGGTTTCTCAGGAGTTTGGCTCCCAAAGCCAGCCCAGAACTCCTGAGGAGGCTTTTGCAAAACCTCCTCCCCAAGGGGGGAATGCATTTGCAGGGCTGCGCAAAAGCCCAGCAAGCCCTCTCAGAAGGGACTGAGAGCTTCTGCTTGTGCCACGGTTTTCTCCGTGGGTTTAGGGACCCTCTGTGGTTCTGTTACTTCAAGCTGTGTGATCACAGGAAGCTTACTTAAACTCTCTGGGCTTCTGTTTCCTCCTCTGTAAGACTGGGATAACAGTTATACCTACTGCTTAGGATTGTGAGGGATCCGTAAGTTAACCACATGTAAAGTACTCAATGTCCAGTAAGTGTAAGGAGTTCTTAATAGTTTGTCATCACTGGCCCAAGCCCCTGCAGACATGATGAGACTAGAAGGTTCTGGCCAAGAGTGGAAGGGAGAGAGAGAGACGGAGACAGAGAAGGGAAGAGAGAGAGAAGGGCTTTCCTATTTGAGGACTCCTTCCTCTCCCAGCCCTCTGAACTATTTATAGAGGGGCTGCTGTATGCTGGGTCCTATGAGAGGCCTAGGGACTCATTGTTCTTTTCAGGGTGCCCCATGGGCCGGTAGGAGAGGTGGGAAAGGGGTCAGTGCCAGGTTGGAGGGTGTGTTCTGGCTTCCAGCTGAATCCCTGCCTCCCTACCCCTAGCCCGGCGCCACTGGGCCCCCAGGGCTCCTGGGGCTGACGCCTGGTCTCCCCCCACAGGCTGTTTGACCTGGAGCCTGACCTGCTGCCACTCTTCCAGTATAACTGCCGCCAGTTCTCCAGCCCGGAGGACTGCCTGTCGTCCCCCGAGTTCCTGGACCACATCAGGAAGGTGAGGCGGAGGTGGAGCAGCCTGGAAGTCCAGCAGAAGGTCCTCCCAGGACAGAATGGGAGACTCGGGCTAGGGGAGGTTATTTCTGCCCTGGCCTGGTCTCATTCCCCTTCTGCTGTGCACCCCATCCACTACCCCGCCACACACACACACACACACACACACACACACACCCAGCCACCCCATGCTAGAGGCTTCTGCTCCTTGCTGGCTGTGCTGAATGGGGCAGAGCCTCAGCCAACTTGTCCCTGCTCCCCCCTTGCCCTCAGCGTTGGCACTGATCCACTAGGGGTTCCCTTAGAGGCTCATGACTCTCACAGTGTCTCAGTTTCTCCTCGGCCGGGGCAGACAGCACCGTCCCACTGCCATGTTGTGGGCCCTGAGACCCTCAGAGGAGAGGAGCTGCCTTCACAGTATAACACTGGTAGTCTGGCCACATGTTGAGTGCCTACTCTATGTAGGCACAGATTGCCTTGCATTTCTTTTCTTTTCCTTCCTTCCTTCCCTCCTTCCCTCCTCCCCTCCCTCCTTCCTTCCTTCCTCTCTTTCTTTCTTGTTAAGATTTTATCTTGTTTTTTAAAGTTATCTGTACACCCAGCCTGGTGCTTGAACTTACAACCCCGAGCTCAAGAGTCACACGCTCCACCAATGAAGCCAGCCAGATGCCCCATGGCCTTGCATTTCCAGATCCTGGAATACAAGGTCCTGGTTGACCTGTCCTACTCTAGGTTGGGACCCCCCAGGTTCTGGACTATGGTTGTGAGCAGGTGGGATTGCTCTGGCCTCTCCGGTTCACTGCTGCCTTGGCCTTGGCAGGTGATGCTCGTGATTGACACTGCAGTGACCAATGTAGAGGATCTGTCCTCGCTGGAGGACTACCTTGCCGGCCTGGGCAAGAAGCACCGTGCAGTGGGTGTGAAGCTCAGCTCCTTCTCGGTGGGTAGAGGCACTTCCTGACCCTAGGCCACCATGCTCCCAGTCCTCCCTGTCCATCTGTTCTTCCTCCCCATTCCCACACCCTCAGATGACTAGGGCTGGTGGGCTGCAACTGTTACTTCCGTGCTGTGTGACTCCTGGCACTGCCTTGACCTCTCTGAGCCTCCAATTTTTCTTCCCTGGTGTAGCTTTTCTTAGAACCATGGACAGTTCAAGAGCGCCTGGGATTAGCCAGTCTGCTTGGTTTCCTATCGCTGTGTATAAAACCATCCCAAGCAAACGATTGCTCCTTTCTCTGGGTTCAGTGGGGGCAGTGCTTTTGTTCCATGTGGCGGGCCTGGAGGCTCTCACGTACTGCACTCAGCTGGGGGCTCAGCTGGGCTGCTGCATCCAGGATGGCCTGCCATCCTTCAGGATCTCTTTCCCTTTGGAGTCTCGTTATTTGGTGGCCCCTCTGAGCTTCCTTGCAGAGTGGCGCCTGGATTCCCAGAGGGTGGAGCCCCGGTGTGCCCGTCCTCTTCCAGCCCCTGCTTGCATCCCTCCTGGTGACGGCTCAGGGTGGAGCGACCCCACTCAGCGGGCGTGAATCCCCGAAGTGTGGTTCACTGGAGGCTGCTGACGTGACAGTCTACCCCAGAGTCCCCTTCTCTCGCCAGATGGTCAGCACCCAGAGGAAGGGGCAGAGTTAGTCTTGTCCTGTCTCGAGCACTGCCAAAGTGCCTGGTCTTTAGTGGATCTTCTGGATCTTCAGTAAATATTTCAGTATTTCAGTAAATATTTGTGGACTAAGTAAACCATATTTTGTTCTAACAGTAACAAATGAGAGCCATTGTTATTCTTGAAGGCTTACTGTGTACAGATGCTGTGCTAAGAGCTTTCTGTAGGTGATCTCATTTGCTTGTCCCAGCAATCCAATGAATTGGAATTTTTACTTTCCCTGTTTAACTGAAGAAGCAACTGAGGCTCAGAGAGGTCACAAAACTTGCTCAAGGCCACACAGCTCATAAACGGTAGAATAAGCAAGTGAACCCTGGTCTTGTCTAGTTGCAGAGTCTGGGCTCTTAATACCATGAGTGAAGCCTTGCAGAGGAGGAAATGGAGGCCTTGGGGCAATGACTTTGCTTTCTCTAGGGTGGGGGCTCCCAGGCAAGGCCTTGGCCCCAGTCATAGGGTGGTGTAAAGGCTGGGAATGGAGTGAAATACTTCAGGCACTATAAAGCCTCAGATTTAGGGGGAAAGGTGGGTCCCCTATGGTACCCAAGGATTGGGGCAGAATCCTGCTTGGGAAGCATGGACCCCGTGCAGGAGACAAGAAGGGTCCCCGGCCTCAGTTTTCTCACCTGTGGAATGGAGCAATGCCTTCCCGCCTTTAGGAATGACAAGGTGCCTCTTGCCTCTGCAGACGGTGGGTGAGTCCCTGCTCTACATGTTGGAGAAATGCCTGGGTCCCGCGTTCACACCAGCCATGCGGGCCGCCTGGAGCCAGCTCTACGGGGCCGTGGTACAGGCCATGAGTCGAGGCTGGGATGGCGAGTAAGAGGCGCGGCCCCTGCCCAGGGGCCTCCACCTGGCGGCTGCCATCTTTTTGTGTCTGCCTGTTGCTCTGTGTCTGTGGTAGCCCAGGCTCCCTTAGGCCTCCCTGCATCGTGGTTCTTATCCCCTTGGCTGTCCTGGGAGGTGACAGAGCAGGACTGGGTCTCCATCCCCCTCACCTCCAACTGTAGATGGGGGTGGCTTTTCCTTCCACAAGGGGATTTCCCTGCACCCCTAGTAGCCTCTTCCTTGCCTGCCTTCTTTCTCTCTGGCATCCCCTTCTCCACTAGGAGAAGAGCAGTGTTTGACCACAGAGGTGGTATGGGGCTGGGAAGGTGAAGAGCTCTGATAGCATGGGTGCTTGTCAGCCGCCCTCGTCAGGCGGGCCTAGGCCAAGCAGGGGAGTGGGGGGCAGAGCTTCGGACACCTTCCCGTTTTGCCTGTCTTCCATGCTTTTCTCTCCCAGGGGCCTTTGCCTTTCACAAGTAAAGAGGAGGGACTTTGTTAGCCTTCGTGGTAGAATCCCAGGGAGTGGGAGCAGGTAGTCAAGGGAACCGCTGAGGACGGGAGAGCTGACCTCATCTGGGTCCCAGATGCCCCCTGCCAGGGTAGTATTTCTTTTGCTATATCCCGTTCCCCCATTCAAGCTGCTGCTGGGAGCTCCTTTAGTACCACTCTGCAGGAACAGCTAGCCAGCCGGGGGAGGGGGGTGAAAGGGAAGGGGGAAGTGCAAGGAAGGAGGGGTGATTTCATTTCAAAGAGCCAAAGAGACCTGAGTTCTGATGGCTCTTCCCCACCTGCTCCAGCAGGGCTGGGTCTTATCCCCGCCCCCCACCCCAACCTCCTTTCTGCCACTGCTCACGTGGACTGTGGGGCCACAGCTCCCCATGTTTAATACCTGCTGTGTGCCTGGACCTAGGCTGCTGGACCAGAGAGAGAGTGGCCGGAGAGGCCCTCCGCCCTCACCCCAAGCTGTCTGCACTCTTACCTTCTGCTCCGTGCGGTGGTTGTGTAACCTCATGAGGAATAAACCTGCTCTGTGTGCCTCTCTGACCTGCCGGGACTGGTCCTTTCTTGGTTGTTGGCTTGTGGCCAGAGGAAGCTGCAGGTCAGGGGACCTAAGGGCAAGGTGGGAGGATGGGGTGGGGAGGGCCGAGGCCAAGGTGGGTATAAGAGAAAGGAGGGGCATGGGGAAGGCCAGAAGCCGGTGGCAGAGATGGAGCTGGGGGTCTGTGATGGAAACTGGCTGGCGGGGCACCAAGCTCAATTCTTCTTCTTCTGGGGCATGAAGCCAGACAACATTTCCCAGCCTCCTTTGCAATTAGGTGGGGGCATGTGACAGAATTCTGACCAATGGAATGTGTGGACATGTGCACCCCCTCAAACTCCTGCATGCTCCTCTGAGTTCTGTGATCCCTCTACCAAGCCTGATGCACAGCTTACAGTGACCTTGAGGGCCACGTGTTGAAGGTGGCAGAGCCACAAGGTGGAAGGAGCCTGGGTTCCTGAAGTGCTGCTTGGAGGAGCGTACCCACTAATCAGAAGTACCGGGTAGGACCCAGGAGCTTCTCCATCCTGTGCAACGAGGACTCACCCATTTTGAATTTTATAGGAAAGAGACATAAACTTCTATTGTGTTTGTGCCATTATACATTTGGGGTTGTTTTGTTCCAACACACACCCACACTAATCCACGGTATGAAGCAGATCGCTGGTCAGGAGTCTGGGAGCCCACCTCCTGGGGGACAAGGTCAGGCCAGGGAGAGGAGTGGGCCAGGTGCTGGGGCAGCAGCAGAGGGCCCCAAAGATTCACAAGGTCTCCGAGGAAATCTTGTAGACCTTCCCTGGTTGGGCAGGTTCCAATTCCAGAGTGGGCTTTTTTAAGGAGATTAAATGGGTTTACCTTTCCAGAGTTGAAGAGTGAGTGTGAGCAAGTGTGACCATGTGTGAGCGTGTGTGTGTGTGTGTGTGTGTGGTCAGGAGGATCAGGCAGATGGGGGTAGAGACCCAGCCAGGACCTGGGGACGGGCAGCAGCATTTAGAGTGGGTCTCACGTGAACAGGTTGTGAATGGCTGGAGGGCCGCCCCTGGGCCCGCTGGTGTTGACCTAAGACTTTAGTTTTCTCAGCCCAGACCAATGTTGTTGGTGCCGCCAGGGCCTCTCTAGCTCCCAGCTGGAGCCTCGTTTTGGGTAAGCTCAGGTGACCGGGCCTGGCAGCCTGTGTGGCTACGGACATGGAGCCTGGGGCATGTTAGGAATGCTCTTCCCTGCTGTGGCACAAGAATTTTCTCTGGAGCTCAGGGCTCCGGGGAGAGAGGGCCTCCTCCACCGTGAGCCCTAGTAACATTGGTAACTCGGGGGGCCACACCGGGCCTGTAGCTCCCGAATATTTCGCTGGGGTGGCCTGGTTCCGAAAAAGCCCAGCGGCCTTCTGTGCCCTGGAGCTTGGGCCATCCTAAGCTCAGGTTGTGTGTGTGTGCATGTGTGTGTGCGAGTGTGTGTGTGCCTGTGGTGGGGTGTGGTTGCTTCTTCCTCCGTTCCCATCTCAGCTCTGATTTCTCTCCTGTGTACCTCTGCATTCTGCCAGCCCCCATCTGCCATCTTCTACAAGGGGCCACCCCTCCCTCAGCCCTTCCCTTGCCAGCTACCACCCTGCTTCTCTACCTCCTCTGGTAGCAGAACCCTTCCGAAGGGTCTTCCCTCACCATTCTCCACATTCCTTTGAGAGAGTGGGGACCTACTTGACCAGGCTTTCATGCCTGCCCCCTTCTGTTCCACCAGGCTCCCCCAGGACCTCCATCCCGCCCAGGTCAGAGCCTGAGTCCCTGTTCTCACCTTGCTCCTCTGATCAGCAGCTCTTGGAAGAATTGATCACTCATTCCTTTTAAACTTTTTCTTCTAGAAAAATGTCACATACACAAAAACCTGAGCCTAGTGAATCTCTGTGTGCCCTTCACCCAGCATCGATGTGAGCAACTCCAGACCTCCCCCACCCCCTTTATTCTGCAGAGAGGTTTTGCTTTTCTTTTTAAGATTTTATTTATTTATTTGACAGAGAGAGAGATCTCAAGTAGGCAGAGAGGCAGGCATAGAGAGAGAGGGAAGCAGGCTCCCTGCTGAGCAGAGACCCCCCCCCAATGCGGGGCTTGATCCCAGGACCCCAAGATCATGACCCAAGCCGAAGGCAGAGGCTTTAACCCACTGAGCCACCAGGCGCCCCTATTGTGCTGGAGAGTTTTTAAAAAGTGAATCTCAGACTTCATGCTCTTTCTCCTGTAAAGTCTTCCACGGAAACATGTGGCTGATGATACCTTTTCCACCTTAATCTCCGCCATCAAAATACCTGCCAAGATGAGCAGTATCTCTTAGCATCGCCTAATACCCGGGCTGGTTCTAGATTCCCCTGATTCCAGATTCCCTGATTCCAGATTCCCCTGATATCTTTTGCAGGTGGTTTGGTCAGTCAAGGACCAAACATGGCTTCTGGTTGGGCCTCTTAAACTTCTCATTCTCAGCCAGCCCCTGTCCCTTCTCCCTATGCCTTTGATCTGTGGGAGAAACCCGCTCACTTGTCCAGTGGCATCTCAGCGTTCTGAGTTGGCTGGTGCTTTCTTGGGGGTGTCTTTGAACTTACTCCTCTGTGCCCCGTAGTCACTGACACATGTGGTCAGCACTGGGTGCTCCCTGCTTCCTTTCTGAGTCCTTTTCTTCCCCCTTGGATTCCAGATGCCAGGGTCTCCCGGTTTTCCTCTTTCATCAATGCCCATTCTTCTGCTCCCTGAAGATTCCCCTCCCATCTGCCCTGGACTCCCCTGGCCTCCAGCTCGTGTCCCAGACGGTCCCATGCTTTAAACACCCTGGAGGGATGCTGATGACTCCGGTCACATCTCCAGCCTAACGCCCCCCACTCCAGACCCATATCCAGCCACTGCCTAACGTCCCTACTACACATTTCAAGCATGACACCACCAAAGTAGAGCCTGGTATGTTCCCTGACAGGCTCCTTCCAGCATCCTGTGCCTTGGTAAACCCGTTTATCCAGCCATTCAGGCAAAAGAACTGGGAGGCCCTCCGCACTTCCTTGCTTTCTCTCAGACCCCACATCTAATCCGTCCACGAGTCCTCAGACCTGATCCGAGCTTCTCCCTCTTCCTCCTTATTCCTTGCCCCAGTCTTGTCGGAGCTACCACGGTGTCTCCCTGGAGGCCTCCTGCAGAGCCCCAGTGGGGTTTTGTCCTCCACGTTGTCTCCACCGAGAGGTTGCAATGATCACCTCTGAGCCTAAGGTGATTATATCTCTTACCCACTTGGAATCCTCCAGTAGCCTCCACATCGCTGGAGTAAAGCCCAGGGTCCTGCTGCCCTCCCAGACGGCCTCCCCCTGCTGTATATTTATTTCCTCCGGATCTGCCCCCCACCCCCTCCATGCAGCCCCCACGCCCCCACGTCTCCCCTCCAGAGCCTCCCCATGTGCAGCCACTCCCCACCCTTCCTCAAAGCACTTGACCCTGCTGACATCCATCATATACATGGCTTATTGCATTTATAATCTTGCAACCCAAATGGGAAGGTTGCCGTGAAAGCCACGTGGGACTCTGTGTTCAGAAGGGAAAGGAGCAGCGATTCTTCAGGACTTGTTGATGACATGGTGGCCTCAAGTGATCCTTGAGGCCCTGTGTGTGTCCCTCCGGCTCAAACAATGGTCCTTGTTACAAAGTAAGATGATGATAACGGAAGTTGTGCGGGTGCTAGGGATTAATCGCTTAGAAGACAGGAGACAAATGTTCGGGCCTATGGATGGCCTACCCACACCGGACATCTGAGCTCCCTGGAGGCCTTCCCAGCCTGCGGCTTTGTCCTTAGATACGCTGCCGGCTGGCACGCTCCAAGGAAGATAGAGCGGGAGGGGCTGAGATCAGCTTCCCCCCTCTCTTGTCCACAAGAACCTTGCCCTCTCTACCCTCCCGGACACTAGAGTCAGCTGGGGGGGGGGCTTTTGTAAAACAGGGGTGCCTGGGCCCCACCCCAGAAACTTTGGGTTGTTCGGGGATGGGGCGTGGACACTGGGATCGTTTAAACTCTCCCGGGAGATTCTCGCAGCCAGGGTGGAGAATGGCAGCGTCTGCGGCTGGAGATCTGCAGGACTGTCGGGGCCAGGGCCCATCTGATGTTTAGAAAGCAGCCCTGCTGAGAAAACCGTGCACTGCCTTCCTGTAAGCCAGTTCCCCCCGCTCGCCTGGGGCCTGCTCCAGAGCTGACTCAGGAAACCGGCTGTGGCCAGCTCCAAGTGTCCTCGGGACAGACCTGAGCTCCCCCCAGCTCTACAGAATTAGGTGGTGGGGAGCCAGCCCTGGATGAGCCCGAAGCCGCCCCAAAGTTTGGCCTCTAGGCAGAGGGTCCCAGAGCCCAGTGGCCTCCTGTAGCCCACAGTCCGGCATGCAGTCAGGGGCTCCAGTGCCCCGGTGGGCACAGCCCTGTCTGGTGGCAGTCCTGGACCTCCCTAGCACCAGGCCTCCCTCCTGGCCTCCCTCTTGGCCTGTGCCATAGTCTCATTCCCAGCCCCGCTCTATCAATCATCTAGGTCTCCAGTCCTGCTGGCCCGCTGGTACAGACTGACCAAGCCCTACCCTCCCTTTAGGACTTGACATGGCTGGAGCGATAGCCAACCCTTTGCAGCTTCTTTGTCTATCTGTCTGTCTTACCCTGAGCAAAGTCCCCTGAAATGTCCACTGAACCAAGGCATGGCCCAGAGCTGTGATCTCGGGGACCCTGGAGGCTGTCGAGGAGAGCCTGAGAGACAGCTGTTACAAGGCTTTGAAAATCCCAGGGAAAGTTTCCTGGTGCTACAGCTGCCATCAGCTCACCCCGAGACTGTCCTGTTGTCCCAGGGAAAGGTGAGGAAGGAGGCCTCCCCTCTGAAGCCCCGTTCCCTCTGTCCCCCCCAAGTGAGTCTGTTCCACTTAGTCACACGACAGAGTAGCTGTCGTCCTACCCCTGTTTTCGGGAGCAGCCTAGGGTCATGGAGCTGGCTGCAGGAAGGCCAGAACTTTGGTCTCCTAGACCAGGACAGCGCCAACCTCCCCCCACCTCATGCCAGTAGGGAATTTCCCCCCAACTTCGGGCACAACAGCAGACCTAACTAGCCTTTGCCAGACAGCGTTTCTTATCCCATTCCGGCCTGACAGCCCCACGTGCCTCCCTAAGGCCCAGCCTCTCTCCATTACCCCCTGTCCCTGTGCTGCTGTCCGTGGCCGGTGCAGACCACTTTTTCTGGGGGCCTCCCCTTGAAATCCTCATTTTTCAAGTCCAGCAACTAGTCTAGCCAGTGGCCCACTCTGGCGTGCCAGCACTCACCCTGGGGCTTGTGCTGCCTGGGGGAGGCTGCTCGGCG
The DNA here is from genome assembly GCF_010015895.1 of Lontra canadensis. Lineage (NCBI taxonomy): Eukaryota > Metazoa > Chordata > Mammalia > Carnivora > Mustelidae > Lontra > Lontra canadensis. Next base: position 1,252,667 of record NW_022631167.1, on the reverse strand, counting down.
GCTTCAGGGGTAGCCCTCAGACTAGGAAGTCCTCTGCTCCTGCCCAGGGGGCTCTGAGCGCACCTGCAGCAGAATGAGTGGGGCAGAGCCCCCCATCTCTCCGAAGACCAGGCAGCGCTTGTCGGGCCTTCCCCTGCGAGCACAGGGGCCTGGGAAGGCCTTGGGGACCGAAGGCATGAAGCAAGGGAGGACACTCCAGCCTGGCAACCTCAGGGAGGCTCATCCCTTAGCAGCTCTGGCTCCTTCCAGATGCAGAGGCACAGGCCAGCAGAGGTTGGGAGGACTTGTTTATTCAAGGCACGGTCATAGCATTAGTAACAAGAAGGTTCGGCATTCTGGCACATTCCTTTAGTGGTGGTGGCCAAGGGAAGCCCACACCCCACACAGGGGGCCCCGGAGGATGCAATGCTGCTGATAGGCACTTTGCTTCCAGAAGCATCTCAGGAAGAGGCAGGCAGACATGAAGCTTACTCTTGGCCCAGTGGGGCACTTCTTAGAGGCTCTAGGCAATCCTGGGTTCCCTCAGAGGCAGCCCCTCCAGAAAGAATCAAGTCTGAGAGGTGGTGCTTCTATGGAAGGTTGGGGAAGGACAGCTGGGAAGAGGGCTGGGGGTGGGGTCAGACGGTGGTGGCTGGAGGCCAATGGGTGAGACGTGTGTGGGCTGAGAGGGCAGGCCGGAGGGGAGGTGCCTGGAGGGGGCCTGGGTGTGGTGCGAAAGGAGCCAAAGCATGGCCACGGCCTTCGAAGTGACTGCAGAGACTGAGCAGCTGCGGGGAGGGGCCTGCTAGTTGCCCTGGGTCTCCAGAAAGAGTTGAGAAGTGAAAGGATTCTGGAAGTTTCTCAACATTTCCGCCGTCCTTTCTCAGAACCAACCGCACTTGGCTCAAATGCGGAGGGGCAATTCCCCAGCTGTGTTGCCAGTAATCGGCTGGGCTGGGACACTTTCCATACGCAGCATCCAGAGGCTGCCAGGTGGGCAGGGGACAGAGAGAGGAGGGACAGTGGCAGAAGCGGCAGGAATAGTCCAGCAGGGACTGCGGGGATGGGGAGCAGGCGCCAGCAAGGAGTGCCCAGGGAAGGAGAGCCTGTAGGCCAGCTTCTGGCAGGAAAGCCACACGCACACCAAATATATCTTCTGGGGGTTGGGGAGGGCCTGGAGCCAGCCACCTCCTCATAAAATGGGCAGATCTCCCGGTTGGGGCCCGGACCACTGCTCTGGAAGGGACCCTTCCCTTTGCTGGCTGGTGAAATGCTAGGAGAAGGGGGCCCTGAGGGGCCTCGGTTCATGAGGGACTGGCTGGGTATAATTTCCTCCTTATTCCTAGCAGGGCAGGAGTGGGAGAGACTGTGACTCCCCAGCTGACTCAAGCTTTCTGGAAAGATCCCTCACGCCAAGGTCTGGGCCAAGCCCTGGGGGTGTGGCAACGTTTGCCTCTCGGGGGCTATTTCTCGAAGTGAAGCCTGGAGTTTCTGCAGCTGAGGTGTGGGCACAGGCGGAGCCGGGGTGAACTCCAGGTGGTCTGGGTTCAGGGGCACCCATGTGTCTGGGACCTGGGGGGGAAGGCTCAGGTGAGGTGAGCCTGGGGCCAGCTTTCGGCAGGGTGGCTGCAGGGACCCACACCTTTGTGGGAGGGAGCTCAGAAGAGCCCTAGAGCATGCAGACCCCTTTCGACTTGGCTCCTTCTGGTCCCCTGAGGTCTCAGCCAGCCCTTGTCTGCGTCCTCCCCTGCTGTGCTGCAGGGTGGTCCTGATGGGGGCCTGTCCTCAGAGGCAGAGGTTTGAGACCCACTGGCTCTGGCAAAGGGGCTGGGCGTCCCCAGCATGGTTCCTACTCAGGAGTCGGTCCCTCCAGGTCCTGCGTGGTGGTGGCCCTGGGAAGGCAGCCTTACTCCCCCAAAAAAGGCTTCTCCGTGGAGGACACAGCCCCCACCCCCAGCCCATTCCCGGCAGTGTGTCTGTAGTGCCTGAGTCAGGACCATGCTGGAGGCCGCTCAAGTGGTCTTCGGTCCAGGATGCAGGTGACCCCGAGAGAGAAAAGGTCCTGCTCAGGAGACCAGGGAACGGCCTGCGCCCGCAGCCTAAAGCACAGGATTCTTACCCTAAGTGGATGTTCACCTTGGCTACGCTGGGGGTCCATGAACTCGGGTGGGTGTGAGGCACGAGCAACTTTCAGTGGCCACATCCTTGACCTTGAGGGTCCTCTCATTAAGGCCTGGGGGTTGGGGAGCTGCATCTGGTTTCCTATCACCCAGCGTCCGGGGTTAGAAGGGCCCGCTCCGTGAACTCTGCCTCTGGCCCTCCCGCCTTGTAGTAACCAGCCGAGGTTGCCTTCATCAAAATGCACACAGGTCCCGTTTAATGAGCCCCGAGGGATCATGTCCCAGCTGCCCTTGCAAGAATAGGAAGGAGGAAGGTCTGTACCCTGCTGCTCCCGGGGATGGCCGCCAAGGGGCAGAGGACCAGGAAGGGTCCCAGCTGGCCCTAGCTCTGGGTGATCCCCGTGACGGGGCTGTTCTGGATGAGGGCCCGAGCACACCTGTGCGTCCTCAGGCCACAGGGGAGGGATCAGAGCAGGGCTGGGGTCGGGGCGGGAGCCGCCGTGGGAGCTCCTCAGCAGGGCAGCTGGTTAAAGGTTGGCAGAGGCCCTAGAGAGTCTTTGGCGGGCGTCTTTCTGCCTCCTCCTCTACGAACACTTCCACTCTGACCCCGGGAGGGCCCCTCAACCTGCAGTCTCTGTGCTCAGGGCTTTAGCCACCTTTCCCGAGATGCAGTGCCCGCCTGTAGCCTTCATCCCACCCCGGGCACCCTCTGCACTGCCCAGCACCTCCCATTTGAGCTGGTCAGCAGGTCCGGGCCTCCGTGTGGCCAGCAGCCGGGGCACAGGTGTCTCCGTTGAGGCCTTCACAAAGTCTGCAGGAGGTAGTGGGAAGGGCCGGGTGGCCCTCCTGCCTCCCCCTGCTGGGCCCTCCCCTGGCCGCCGCTTCCGTGGAGTTGCCAGGTGGAGGCCTCGGGTCCTGGTCAGTGATACTGGCTCTGGCCCTCCAGTTCCAGCCCTTCCTGGAACTGGGCGGAGCCCAGCTCCTGTGCAAAGCCCCTCACACCACTCTCCTCTTCGGCTTCCTCCTGCTGTCTGTTCATGGTGCCGTAGGTGTGCCGAGCGGGGGAGGAGGCAGGGGACAGGTTCATCTCCGGCTCCTGCAGCACAGTGGCCACGTACATCTGCTTGGGACAGAGGGGAGACAGGGGTGAGGCCGCACCTGGGGCTGGGTCCTGGGCACACCCTCACACTCATGCCCTGCCCCCCCACCCCGAGCCTCCGCCCCTCCTGAGCCACGAATCCTTCCTTCGCCCCCAGCAGCCCAACGTCTGGCCGCTGGGCCTGCTGAGTGCTCTCGATCATTCAAAGGGCAACTCCGACTCCAAGGGTGAGTCAGTGCAGGCCTCCTAGCCCCTAGCCCCCTGCTCCTTCAGCAAGGTTCCGATCATTCTTGCTTCCAGGTCAGGCTGAACCCGGGGGCAGATGATGCAAGCCTCCCCGATCTGGGGTCTGGAGAGACCCTCATCCCTGAGCTAGCGCTTGTCTTAGTACAGCCTAACAAGTGCAGCCACACCTCCCCTGGGGTGTGTCATTGGCTGGCCTGTGAATCAGGATTTGAAAAGGAGACTGCTGGCCGAGGTCTTGGCCCTGGGACCTGTCAAATCCAGGAATGGTCCCGGAATGCCTAGAAGAGCAGCGGAATAGAAAAACAGGAAGTACTAGGGACAGAGTTCTTTGTCATCCTTCCAATGGCTTTTACACCAACTCCTTATTTTGAATACAGGGGATTATGGGATAGAATTAAATCTTCCCTGTAGCAATTCATGTCAGTGAAACCAGAGCAGAGTCCTGGTTGATGAGGGAACACTTTTCTTCCAGAAGAATCTAGATATTTGCAGCCTTCCAAAGTTAAACCCCATATAAACCTTCTGGTTGTAAACCTAAGGGACAAAATGGTAACCGAACAACAGAGGAGCTGCTGTCATCCCCCTCATCTGGGAGTCACCAGCATCCTCTGTGGGGAAAAAATGGGATAGTCTGTGTCTACTGGTGTAGGCACAGCACTGCCTGCCATGTGTCTTAACCCCTAGGGCTGAATCAGAATCTCGCCAGCCTTTGGACGGAACTTCTAGTTTTCAGGGAATACACAGGGTAGTGGAACCTGTTGTCAGACATCACAAAGAAATGGCCAGAAAAACCTAGAAGGTGGGGAGTTCTGCAGGACCACTGGCTGGGTCTCTCTGACAGGGAATAAACACACGCAGGGACCAGACGCATCCAGCACAGAGCCAGACTGGATCTTGGTCTGGATATGTTTGGTGAAAGAGATTTCTGGAACACTTAGGGTGACTCGAGTATGGGCTGAGTATTTGAAGACATAGAAACTTATGTGCGTGGAAAGATGGAGATTGTTAACTAAAAATGCAGATTATGAAATGGCATGAACAGTATCATTTCGTTTTAGCAAAAATTATACATATACCCGAGAGAACTGACAGTAAGTTATCAATAGTCATCTCTGGGTGGTGGAATTATGAACTTTTTATTTTCTTGGTTTTGCTTCTCTGTTTTTTTTCCCCATAATTATCTGCAGTGTTCAGATATGACCGTGGTTGTCATGAAAGATTAAGAAAATCAATTCCAGTGATTTTTTTTTTTTTTTTTTTTAAAGCTCAAGCTTCAGAATGCAACTTCAAACTTTGTACTGCCACTGCCTTTCTCAGTAATGCCCTGGGGTCTCAATTAGTTGACCGTGTTGAACCTCAGTTTCCCCATTTGTAAAAGAAGGACAAAGACCCCCTACTGTGTGGGTCTATCCTATCCTAAGGATTAGGAGCTGAGAATGGCAAAGTCAGGTTCCTAAGAAGATTCCAGAGGGGTCGTCTTGTGAGGGCCCCTGGGGAGAGATGCTACCTCAAGAGAGGCCCCTGACCTGATGGGGACTTTCCAACACGGGCGTCCATTCTCCCATCACCTCCCACAGGAAATCTGCCCATCTCGAGGGTTTTTTCCCCCGAGAGGTGAGGCTGAGCCACTGCTCTGTGCGCCTGGCTGGGCATGTCCGCCACTGCTGGGTCTGTGCATTTCCCCCAGCTCTGCGGCGACCCAAGAGCCCTGTCTCCTCTCCACCCACCCCTCTGGGCCCTGCTGCCCACTCCACATTTCCACCACGCCGAAAACTGTCTTCCGGTGCCCACACGCTCCAGATTCTCTCTTCCGGGCCTTGGCACAGGCTGATCCTCTTCCTTGAACACTCTTCCCCCACATCCTAGTCTGCCTAGCAACCCCTCCTCCCACATTCCTAGGGTCGGATTAGATGTTCCCTCCTCCGGGAAGCCTTCCCTGAGTGCTCAGGCTGGCTGGGGCCCCTTCTTCCACACTCCTGCAAGGCGCCCTGGCATCGGGGTACCCAGCTCAGAGCAGACGTCGGTGGCGCTGCATCCACACTGGAGGCAGGGCTGTGGGCGAGCGCTCGGGACGCTCCAGGCTGAGCCACGGCGAGGGAGCCAACAGGCCAGCCTGCCGGGCCCCCTCATTCTGACTTGGCCTCATTTCTTCACCCGCTGAGGGGCTCGCTCGTGCGGCGCTGCCGCTGCCATACCCTTCAGTGCAGGCCTCCGATCGCTCCTGCCGCTCTGGGCGCGCTGCTCGGCCCGGCATCTGTGCCCTTGGAGGCAGCCTTCGGTCCTGAGGCCGAGCCCCAGCACGTCCCTGTGTCTATATGACTGATCTCGCTGTGGCTGGGCCCGCCCTGACCTTTCTCTTCCTCTTTGAGTTCCTTTTAGAGAATGTCTGGCCTCTTCTGTCTTCCCATCCCTTCAGCCACGGCCACGGCAGCAGTTTCACCTGGGCCAAGTCCTGCTGGGTCAGGGGACGGAGCCCGGGCCCCCCCCCCCAGCCAGTCCCCGGGGTGGGCACTAAATGCTGACGCCCCCCCCCCGACTGTGGCTGTAGTAGCCCACTCCTGCAGGTCCCCCCCCCGACCTGTCCCCCAGGGGGAAGGCGGTGACTCACAAGGGAGGTGGGTGTGGAGGAGGTACTGCTCGGCTCCATGTCGAACACGGTCTCCATCTCCTCCTCGGGCTGCAGCAGTGGGGGAGAGATGTGGAGGGTCACGGAATGGGGGTGTCCACCCTCTGCTCCCTCCCTCCCCAGATCTGCACCTGGGCCTCTGGCTCCCCTGGCGCTCAACGCCGTCTTCTGTTTTCCCAGACCTGCAGAGAGAGGCCCGGGATGCTGGTGGCCCTTTGGAATGTTCCATCCCCAAGAACCACACTGGGGGGAAGTAAGGAGAGGTGGGGCTGGGATTCAAATAGGAGCCTGCTTGGACTCTCGGAAAGGCCTTGACTTCAACTGTCTCTTCTTTCCTCTCCTGGGTTCCCTTCTCTCTGAGACCAGTCCGACGTCATGGTCTAGAGCCCCTGCTGTCTCCCTTCTCTAGAGTGGACCCGTGGGCCACCAAACCGCATGGCATTGTTGGATGGGGAAGACATAGCTGGAGGCATTGTCCACTCTAGTTCATTATGGCTCTCGAGCCAGGAATGGAGGTGGGGCCGGACAGAGAGGGCCATGGGGGTCTGAGCCCAGGGTCACCAGACACAATGCCACTCAAAGTAAAAGTATCCTCTTCCAAGAGGCTCCCTCCTTTGACTCAGCAGGATACCAGAACTTTAAATTAACTTCCTTCCTTTTCTTTATGTACCTTCATTTTAAAAAGACACAATTTATTATTATAGACAGAAAACCCGCATTCGTTGACATAAGTAGAAATAATAGATAAATGTGAACCAAGAGAAAAATGGGTAACCATGAAAAATTAAAAAAAAAAAAAAAAAGTTTTACTCCCCAGAAATCATTCTAGCACGGCCACAGAGACATGCCACGTTGGGAAATGCCCACGGAGGGCACACAGCATTGTCGGCATGGATCTCAGCAGGCAGGGACTGTCTCCCTTCTCTAACTATGGGGCCGGGCTCCACTGGCTAAGAGCCAAAGGAATCATGGGGCCCCGAGAGCCAGGCCTCAAGTTCAATAGCCTGGGCATCCTGAAAGTGTGATAACTACCCCCCCCTTCCCCAGGGCATCGTCCTTCTCCACAGCCATCCTCCCCCACCCACCCCATCTTCTCTGCCTCAAGCATCCACCGGTGCTCACAGCTCAGTGGCTGGACAGGCTTGCACCAAAGGAGAGAAGTGCCAGCTGCCCGCTGTTTGGAGGAGGTGCTGGGCAGGGAGGGGAGGAGAGGAGGAGAGGACAGCTGTCTTTTAAATCTCCCCACTGTGCGAGGGGGACCGTGCCTGGGCCATGCAAGGGAACCTTTCATGTCTGGTGCCCTGGGTACACAGGTCAGGAGGTAGCCTAGATCCGTGGCTCAGTGTGAGGGGGCAGGGGGCAGCAAGAACGCATGGAGGAAAGGAAGGGTAACTCACCTCATAGTCAGATACCCCCTGGAGCTTCCCCAGAAGGGTGCTAAGGAAAGCGATGACCATGGAAAAGATGAGCGTGGACAGGGAGAAGAAGGTGATGGTGTGGAGTGTACCTGCCGAGGAGAAGAACAGGCCGTGCGTGGGGTTTGGTGCTTGAGGCCCAGAGCCGTGGGCAGAAGTCTGCCAGCAGAGATGCCGGGTCCCATGGGGCCCCCCTCAGCACCTCTGTGGGGGCTCTGAGTCCAAGGCAGAGAGGCCCCTGCCCCAGTCCTCCTCCTAGCAACTGCAGTCAATGCACCTGACAGTGACCTCGTCCCTTGTGCTATGGGACCAGTTTGGAATTTGGCGTCTTATGGATTCTGTGACAGAATTTAATTGCCTTAAGTATCCAGTCCACTCAAGTGCCCAGGAAACGCATCCTTCTCAACCTGTCAGTTTACATACGTCGTCCCAGATCACAGTTCTGGGCAGTCACTCCAGGTCACTCATTCGTGCTGCTGCCCCCAAACACGGTCTCTGAGCCACGCTGGTCCCTGCGAGCTCCCACACAGCCTTCACCTGTGCTAGTGGCACTGAAGAGCTATCCAGAATTCAAGTCACTTACACGTCGCTCGGGGACATTTGGTGACCTTTTTATGATGCCAGTTTTCTACTGAGGTAAAGATTAAAGGTCAGTCTTTACCGTCAGAGGCTAGCCCATAAGGACGCTTGCTGCTTGTTGTGTTTCTGTAAGAGCAAAAATGGCCCAGAGCTTCGGGATCCCACCACGGAGAGCTGACGGAAGCGGGTGGAATTCGCTCAAGGCCCGTGCTCACACGGGATGTCGGTAACACCGGAAATCCCACAGAACGCTATGGTGAGGGAAGAGACTCAGGATACACAACGGGATGCTATGACGTGGAAATGACGGTTTTGAAAATTAAGAATAGACAAGGGCGCCTGGGTGGCTCAGTGGGTTAAAGCCTCTGCCTTGGGCTCAGGTCATGATCTCAGGTCCTGGGATCGAGCCCCGCATCAGGCTCTCTGCTCAGTAGGGAGCCTGCTTCCTCCCCTCTCTCTGCCTGCCTCTCTGCCTACTTGTGATCTCTGTCTGTCAAATAAATAAATAAAATCTTAAAAAAAAAAAAAAAAGAAAATTAAGAATAGACCAGTAAGCCCCCTCCTGCTCCGGCCTCTCCCCTAGGCTGTGTGCACAGAATGAGGTCCAAGAGCGACAGACGGCTTGGGGGTGAAGACGGGGCTTTCAGATCTCGATAATAAACGTATATGGTCTTTTATACTTAGGAGGAAAACGATTTTTAAAAAACTGAGGTTCGCTAGGTGGCAGGGGAAGGCTAAGGGGATTAAGAAACGGGGAGACGGCGACAGATGGAGGGTGCACAGAAGTGGAGGCGAGTGGAGCGGTTTCCAGCTGCCGCCGTTGACAGCAGATGAAGAAAATACGGTTTCCCTTCTCTGCTCCACTGAGCTCAAGGTGCAGGGTCCCTGAGGGAAGGCGGGTGTGGGGACAAGGCAGGAGGCGGCGCGGTGGCAGAGAGATTAGTTCGAGCCTCTTCCCTCAGAGGGGACTGCTCGTGTGTGGTCCATGGGGACAGGGACAGCAGCTCAGTGTGGCCAAGAGCAGGGTCTGCCACTGGGGCAGACCCCGAATCCTCCTCCAGGTTTTAGGCAATCTGGAAGACCTGGTGTCTCACAGGATCCCGGGGCGGGTTGGGGGGGGGGGGGATGTCACCAGAATCGGGCCCTACAGCTAATATTATATTCCTGCCCACCCTGAGTTACAACGAAGGAAAGTGGTGCTTCCTGCTCCGAGGGTCCTCAACCCACGTGCACACCATCTGGACCGCGCTGGTCCGCGGCCTCCCCTCGGCTGCAGAGGTCTGCAGGGACTGAGTCCGACCCCTAACTGAGGCCTGGAGGAGCCACTGGCGACGGGGGCTGCAGCCGTGAGCAGGCTTGACCCACCCGGGCCTTCTCTGCTTGCCCCGAGCACAGGTGCTGCCCAGGGCCTCCTGCGGCGGCGGGGAGCAGGCGGGGCAGGAAGGCCTGCAGGCCTGGTACCCACCTAATCGCAGGACGGAGAAGAAGAGCATCCAGAATAGCCCCAGGAGCGGTGCGAAAACGGCCTGGTAGACGGCGGCCATGTGGATCTGCTCGTTGAGCTTGGTGGGCGCGTAGGAGTAGTACATGTTGTAGCGGTCGGTGACATGCTTCATGCACAGGTAGAGCAGCCCTGCGGGGCGGGGGGCAGGGGTGCGGGGCGGGGGGGCGCAAGCGCTCAGCCGCTGCTTCCACGGCCGGGCCCCCGGGGCCACGGATGGGCTGTGGGAGCCCCACGGTGCTGACCTCCGGGACCCCCCTTTCCCTTGAGCACCCCCAGAGTCTATTCCACCCGCTGGGTGAAGGGTCACTCCGTCACCAAACATCGTGCGTGAGCGGCCGTCCCACCTCCCCTGACCCGCCCCGGCCCCTCCCTGCTCTGCTCACAGTCTGTCCCCAGCCTTCTCGTGCTCTGAGGTTGGGGGGGCTCAACCCCTCCTCCCGGCCTGAGGGTGCGCAGCTCTGGGGGTGCCCGAGGGGAGACTCACCGAAAGGGACGATGATAGGGCAGGTGATGCTGTAGGCGATCACCACGCTGAAGACGTTCATCATCCACGCGTACTCGCGCCCGTACTGGAAGTCGATGGCCTGGCTCTGGGGCGGGGGGCAGGGGTCACTGGAGGCGGCCTGGTTCCTTTGGCACGGCTCCGTCTGCAGCTCCTTATCTACCCCAGGGGAGCTACCCGGTGGCTCAGGTCTGGAGGCGGGCTCCCTGCCAACCCCAGCCCACCTCGCCTCTCACCTTGGGTCCCTCACCGCCCTGGTAGGCTCCCATCATGACCCCCCCACCCAGGGAAAGGCTGTGTGTGGGCATGAGCCCGGCCCCCACCTTTCTGATGTGGACTCTCTCTGGCTCCGACCTGGAGAAGAAGAGGCGGGTGCTATACAGGAATAGGGACCCCAGGCGCAACAGCTCCATGCCTGTGCCCAGCAGAGCCGCCGTGATCACGTAGTTGACGAAGAAGGCGCCATTGTCCGGCAGGAACACACACCTGGCCGTGTGGACGGTGGAAGAGGGCATAGAAGCCGGAGGGAGAAGGAAAGGGCCAGGACATTGGGAGAGGGGTGGAGGGTGGGGATGGAGATGGGTGGGGTAAAGGGTGGGGATGGAGGGGGGAGGGGTGGAGAGGTGGGGGTAGAGATGGGGAGGAGGTGTTGATGGTGAGGCAATGGAGGGTAGGGGTAGGGGTAGTGATGGGGAGAGGAGCAGAAGGTGAGAGTGGAGATGGGGAGAGTAAGCTTTGTATACACATGCCCCCAGCCCAGTTTAGGTTAATGCACACCCTTCTGAGCAAGGATGGGGCTGGTCTACATCAAGTGTGGGTGTATTGGGAAACACACTCTGGTTTGATCTAAAGTAGGGGTGTGGACCAGGACCCACAGACCCCAGAGAGTCCGTGGGGAGAAGCTTGGGGGTCTGTGACCTTGAATGTGAACAAATGAAGAAAACATGTGTCTTGACATTCACGAGCCTCTAACTGTAATGCACCACCTCTTTCTACTAAGAACATGGGCAGGGCACCTGGGTGGCTCAGTGGGTTAAGCCTCTGCCTTCGGCTCAGGTCATGATCCCAGGGTCCTGGGATTGAGCCCCACATCAGGCTCTCTGCTCAGCAGGGAGCCTGCTTCCCTTCCTCTCTCTCTGCCTGCCTCTCTGCCTACTTGTGATCTGTCAAATAAATAAATAAAATCTTTAAAAAAAAAAAAAGAACATGGGCAACAAACCACAGCAATGTCAACTATGGCTGTGACCCAGTCACCAGTTGAAATCAGATATTTTCTGGGGGCGCCTGGGTGGCTCAGTTGGTTAAGTGTCTGCCTTCAGCTCAGGTCATGATTCCAGGGTTTTGGGATCCAGCCCCACATCGAATCGGGCTCCCTGCCCAGCAGGGAGCCTGCTTCTCTTCTCCCTTTCTCCACGGCTCCTGCTCTCTCTTTCTCTCTCTCTCGCTCAAATAAATAAATAAAATCTTAAAGATATTTTCATAGCCCAGTACAGTTGGTAGCAGTATCTGTTAATACCATTGCACTTACCATCACTTCAAATGATGGTAGTTATGAAACACGCAGCTAAATTAGACACGCTAACTTTACATGATGGAAATGTTCCTGCCCTCAGGTGTGCACTTGACACAGCTGGCCAGCTTCAGCTAGGAGTCACTCAGTCACCTGAGTGGGTGGCCATGCTGCCTGTTCTCACACTGGTGACCCAAGCATCTCTGTCACCTGTCATGTGTCCCTATCTACATAATTCCGTCAGCTTCTTTGAAAGGAGAAATCTGTGAGCTCCCTGAATACACTTCAGAACGCCTTCAAAACCTATTCTTTCCTGATGGCATCAAAGTTGAGTCATGGACTTATAACTCTTTTCTCTCTCAAACATGAATTGCAGCGAAGTTACTGACCCAGACGAAGATGAACTCATTCCTCTTAAAAAAAAAAGAGTCCAGCCACCTGGGTGGCTCAGTGGGTTAAGCCTCTGCCTTCGGCTCAGGTCATGGTCTCAGGGTCCTGGGATTGGGCCCCACGTCGGGCTCTCTGCTCAGCAGGGAGCCTGCTTCCTCCTCTCTCTCTGCCTGCCTCTCTGCCTACTTGTGATCTCTCTCTGTCAAATAAATAAATAAAATCTTAAAAAAAAAAAAGAGTCCAACGTAACATAATTATGTAGAGTTAAACTGCAGAAATCTTAGAGAATTCTGATCCTTGCCCTATAAAGCCAGCTGTGAAAGCCTGCATGTCATTTGTACCACTACATCTTTGAAAACTGGAATTTGCCATATTTGTAACCTAAAAACAAGACAAAATCAAAATTGGTTGGATGTCCAACATGACACGTGTGTGCCTTTGTCAAAGATCCCGCCTCCCACCCAACGGAATGTTCTGCTGGCTAAGCAGTCTCGGCGTTCATGCTGATGCTTCTAAAACAATAAAATGTAACTTTGGCTCGCAGGTATGTAAAATGCATTGTCCTCTAATTAAAAGTGCTAGTAAGGATTTTATTACAAATGTACTTTTAAAAATGTTTTGAGGGGCGCCTGGGTGGCTCAGTGGGTTAAGCCTCTACCTTCGGCTCAGGTCATAATCTCAGGGTCTCGGAATCGAGACCCCGCATCGGGCTCTCTGTTCAGCGGGGAGCCTGCTTCCCTCCCTTTCTCTCTCTGCCTGCCTCTCTGCCTGCTTGTGATCTTTCTCTCTCTGTCAAATGAATAAATAAAATCTTTTTTAAAAAATGTTGATAACAATATTGCGGCATAATTGGTTTTCTTTGTAAAGCAGGTATTCTGTGCATTTAAAGACATCGATTCAGAGTAAACCAGCAAAATCTGAATAGGCCCCGTGGGGTGTATAATGTCAGTTTCCTGGTTGTGATTCGGTGCCTTAGTTATGCAAGTTACCGGAGGGGGAGCTGGATGAAAGGTACACAGACAGTGTGGGGGCAATTTCCTACAAATTTACTATTATTTACAAAACTTCATTCAGAGAAGAGATCCTTGGGCTTTCCCAGATTGCCAAATGGGTCCCAGGCCTGGGAAAGGTTAAGAGGTTCCTTCATGACAGTCTTTGTGTACATCCACTTCTACCAGTGTGAGCAAATGAAGGAGACACGTGTCTACCTGGCGTGGGCCCACGGGAGCCCCAGGGGACATGGGGGCACGCCTGGGGCACGTGCTCTCGTACTCACTGGAACCTGATGGACGCCTGCTCCAGGTAGTAGATGTCAAAGAGCCACCGGAAAAAGACATCCAAACTAGAAGCAAGAACAAGGTAGGCCCTTGAGTTAAGGTATCTGTGAGCTGAGTCTTGGGGTTCAGTCTCTCTTGGCCTGGCTTGCTTCCCTCTGTCCTCCCTGACTCAATCCCTAGAGACTCTGGCATTCTAGTGCTCCAGCTGGCCAGCCCATACTGCCTCTCCGCCTTCTTCATGCTGGGCCATCCCTGCCCGAACCCTCAGGCCTCTCATCTCAAAGCTGCCTCTTCTAGCAAACTTTCACCAGCCATTTTCCCCACAGTGTTCTCTCCCTCTTTTGGATTTCCAGCACACTCGGCCTGCGTTTTTCCCACCTTGGGCTGTCAGTTAGCTGATAGGCACGGCTTGTTGCCCCCGCTGGATGATAAGCTCTTTGAAGGCAGAGTTCATGGCTGACCCCTTAAAGTTCACCTGGCTCATGCTAGGCTCAGTGACTGTCACTGGAGGAATAGATTTGTAGTGAGGTATCTGGTATCTGAGAGAGGAGGTTCCAACTCTAGGGAGAGCCTGTCTGAGGGGGGAGGGATGATTGGAGGGGAGGTACCTGGTCAGTCCCATAGAGGGCAGAATAATCACCATGAACACCAGAAAGATATAACACTTGTTCACGATGATCAGATTCTGGCTTGATCTAGAAGGGAACAAAGAAACATGTGATAAGAACCAGAGGCCTAATAACTACAGAATGCATGGAAAGACAGAGACGGCTACTGGCCTCGAAAATGGGTTGGACAGCGTCTACCAATGCCAACCCCACAGATCGCTGGGAGCTGGGCGGCCACTGGGAGCAGCAGCACCAACCAGTCAGGTCAGCCTTGGGCACCGGACGGGCAGGAAGGGCACACAGGTGCTGTGTGCTTGGTGTCTTTGCCAGAGGGACGTTACCACTGATGCCCGGGATCCCTGCAGGGTCTCAGTAATCCACATAAGCCATGTCCTTGGCCAGAGAAAAGACCAGTAAGGGTTTCTGTTAGGACCAACCTCATGGCTTACCGCCTGGTCGGATGGCAGGAACTTCTGGTGCAGGAAATCACTTTCAAAACCCACACAGCCTTCAGGCGAAAGAGGTTCACCTGTCCCAGGATGTGGTAAATACTTTCCACTCAATTGGCTGCCACCATAGAACGGGGAAGGCCAACCAGCCATTAGGGCTAAATCTCCCATCATTTAAAATGTGGGTGCCGGGGGCGCCCGGGTGGCTCAGTCCATTGAGCATCTGTCTTCAGCTTAGGTCATGATCCTGGGGTCCTGAGAGAGTCCTGCGTCTGGAGCCCGCTTCTCCCTCTGCCCCTCCCCCTGCTCACGCTCTCTCTCTCAAAAAAAAATAAAATCTTTAAATAAAATGTGGCCGCTACATGGGCTACATGGGTCTGTAGTCAGGTTGAGTTCATGGGCTCCTCTGTGACGTTCTTCGGCTCTCTCCTCCTCATCCTGGGCGTCCTGCCTGCAGTTCTGAGCTGCCTATCTCTGCTCACAGCTCCCTCCCTTCAGTGTGTAGCTGGGGGCTGAGGCAGCAGCCCAAGGGGCACATGCCTGAGACAGCAGCCCCATCTCAGCATTCCTGAAGCCAGAGACCCAGAGACAACTCAGTCCCCTCTTTCAAAAAAAAAAAACAAAACACACACACACACACACACACACACACACACACACACACACACATATGTATATACGTATGTATATGTATACATCTTGGTCTTCTGGGATAGTTTTGGGCATCAAAGCCATCCCACGTCAGTTCGGTTCCTTAGGCCGGACGGGAGACCCCAACACCAGGTTGGTGGAAGAGTGGGCAGGAGAAGGGGCTGGGGCTGGGGCAAAGAGCAGGCAGGGAGAGGAGGCCCCAACCTCACCTGGTCCAGTGGGCCTCTAGGAAGGCAGAAAAGTAGACAATCAGAGGCAATATCACTGTAAATGCCCAGAGCATCAGGGAGGGGAAGAACTGGGTTATGACTGGGCTCTGTGGGGAGCAGAGAAGGGCGGAGAGACATCAGTGTGAGCTGCGACCCTTTCCCTTCCAGGCCACCCCTGCTTCTCCTACACCTCCCGCCTCTTCTCCCCAAGCTTAGTCCCACAGCAGGTTTGGTTTCCCTGAGGCTGTGCAGTGGACGTGGCCTTCTTCGTCAGCCTTGCTGGCCAGGGGCCTGCTTGGCTGGGGTGGGCAGAGGCTGGCACCTCAAGGCCAAGCAGTGCCCTCAAGGGGCATGGGGTCTTCTCTGCTGAGATCCCTGCAATGGCAGCCTGGGCTTTCTCTAGGGACTTCGCCCTCAGGCCAGAGCCAGCTGCTGCCACTGACATCTCACAGCTCAGAGAGAAGACAGTCCCTTCAATGTGATGTGGTGTGAAAGGTGGCAGAGAGCGGGGGAGCTGTGGTGCCCCCTGGGGCCTGCTGTGAAGCTGACAAAGGGGGGTCAGAAGCAAGAAGCAGAGGTGGTGTGGCTTGACTGTGTGTGTGTGCACGCATGCGTGCGTGTGCGTGTGTGTGTCAGAGATATAGAGGGGAATAATATGGAAGAGGAGGCCTTCCAGGCCCGTTATGACAGCCTGGAGGCTATAGGATTTGGAAATGGGCCAGTCCAGCTCCTCTGCAGCCCCCTGTCAGGGAGAAGCCGCCTCTAACTTCAGGGCTGGCTCCCCTAGGCCCAGCGTTCCCAGCCCGGAGGGGTTGTGTCTGGAAGTGAGGGAGATGGACGTCCCGCTTCTCTTGGACAGCTGTGTTGGGACTGACATCACTCTTCCCCACCCCCGACCCTCTCCCTCAAACAAGGGACCCCCAGCTCTAGAGACAGTGGGGAGAACAGAGCTGTCACACTGGCCACATCCTCTGCTGGCCTCAGCTGGGACCCACTCTAAAGAAGCCCTCCAAGGCCCCTCTGGCCTAGACCACCCATCCCCCCCACCTCTCCCCAGAGCATGCCTGCGACCCCCACCCCTGCTCTCCTTCCTCTCCAGCTCCAGCCCCTCAGATGGGCAATGACCCGCACATTCACTCCTTTAGAACAAAGTCAAGTACAGCCACCATGGACACCGCCGCCACCCCCGCCATGTTGGTGGTGCATGGGAGCCGTGTTCCAGGGGGGCCACCCATCCCATCCTCGCGTGAGTCCTTCTCTCATCTCCCTGGGGCTCCCACGCCTGGCTCGAGCAGAGGCGGCACCTGCAGCTTCTCAATGGGGCGGGTGACGTTGTACATGTCGATGGTGTTGATGATGATGGCAGGCGTGGTGAGGAAGAAGAAGAGGAAGAAGAGGAAGGTGTTGATTGCGATAAAGCGGGCCCACCAATGGAAGCGGCGGACGGACAGGTGTTTCCTGGGGGGAGGGATGGAGGAAGGAGACATGCTTAGGACCTTGGGTCCCAGCCCTTCAATGGGGCCCATGTGGGGGTTCCTGCATGTCAGTGGGAGACTCAGGTTGCCCTGGTCTAACTCAGCCCCTGGGGACAACCAGACCTGCATGCGCACTGGGCCCTGGGTCTTCCCCCTCATTCACAACCTTTGTCAAGGCCCTGGTGGTGGGCTGGGTTTGGGGGTCAGCCGAGGCTGCGGTGCTCAGGAAGGACCAGCCCCATAGGAGAACAGGCCCCCCATTCCTTTCCCACCCTGTTCCCTTCTTCAGTCTCAGAGGAGCTGAAAGGAGAGGTGAGGGGCAGCGGGGGCTTACCAAATGATGTCTTTAGGGTGCGGGGCCAGGGCGACCCTCCAGCGGTAGGATTTGACAATGGTGCTCACAGAGGACTGCTGGGGGGGCACGCCACAATGGATGTACTTGTAATCTTCTCGGATGCTATGGAGACGGGGGGAGGAGACAGAGGTCTGGGGCTGAGGACGACAGGCTTAGGAGGGGGTCTCATGCTGGGGTCCTACAGATGGCCCCACTTCCTGGGGATTCTCGAAGCCTCGAGTATGCCTCCCAGGGCTTTACATGTGGGCAGCTCCCAGAGCCTAGTCCCTGGAGGAAAGGGGCAGCAGCGGGAGGGACTTCCCAGGGCCGGGGGCGGTGGCGGGGGACGGGGGCGGTTTCAACATTGTTCTCAGTTAAAGTCTTTTCCACTTGACAGCAGGGACAGCACAAAGACATGCACTTTGTTGAGGCTGCTGTGGGAAGTACTAATTTCAGCCTCATCTTAGTATTAATAGCTACCAACTGAGTTCTTTTTGTGTGCGACACTGTGCTAATGGGCTATGAAGATAATTCCAATGGAAAAGACTACTAAATTTAGGTGCCTGAAGACACAACCAAAGAGGGGCAGGTGCTGGCACTGGAGACTTTGGTCTTCTAATTCAAATTTCTGTGATTAAAATTCATATTTCTGTCATTAAACCTCAGACCCTTCCTACTGGGTGACAGTGTCTCAGAACAGAAACAATAGTGGGGCGCCTGGGTGGCTCAGTCAGTTAAGTGTCTGCCTTTGGTTCAGGTCATGATCCCAGGGTCTTGGGATAAAGCCCCACATTGGGGGGGGGGTCCCTGCTCAGCAGGGAGCCTGCTTCTCCTTTTGCCTCTTCTCGTGCTTTCCCTCTCTTTCTCAAGTAAATAAATAAAATCTTTAAAAAAAGAAAAGAAACAGTGTTGTCTTACATCGGTATCTTGTTTTATACAACATATATACTAAAGGAAACACGTATCCCTTCTTAATCCTCTGCGGGGTGGACAGGGAAGATATAAGTAAACAAACTGGACAGACAAGAAATTGGAGAGTATAAGTGACTTGCAAAATTGCACACAATTGTATTTGACTAAATTCTAGGCTATTCCACTGTTCCTTTGTACAATGTGGGTGGGTGAGGACAAAGTGTTGTGTATGGTCAGGCTCCCTCAGAGAGAGGAGGGCCTCCACAATCCTCAAAGGACTGAGGCCTGTGTTCTCATCTATTTGACCCTATCCTAAGGATCCTTCCAGAACATTCCCAAGTGCACTGAATCGACTCCTTATCAAGGTAGAGCTGCCAGAGGCTGGGGCAGAAAAGGAAGGAGGCTGTAAGGCTATAAATTAGGGAAGACCTGCAGCAGGAGAGCAGACAGCTTCTCGATCATGTCACTTTTGGTGAGGAAAGGGGTGATGTATAATGGGGGAAATGGATTCATTCTTCTCAAGGCCTGGAAGAAGAACCAAGATGTCTACTCTGACCACTGCTGTGCTGAAGCAAGGACATATGGGGATGGGGAGCTCGGGGCCTAGGTATCTATGGAGACAAGTGGAGTCTGGCGGCTGTGCGGAAATGGACTCAGACATGCTCCAGAAACCAAGATGGCGGCTCCCTGTGAGGAGACCTGAGGGGTTGAGGGGCGGTCAAAATTTGGCCACCTGGACGGAGGTTCTCTCTCCTTCCTCCCTTGGCTGGAATGGGGGTGAAAGAGGATGGTTTTAGAGAAGTAGAAGCCCATTCTCAGGGCTGGACTGAGCGCAGCAAGCTGCTGGCCCCGGCACTCACTGCTTTGTCATCCTGGCATCCTGGAAGGTGACAAAGATCAGGTCCAGACGCTTCAGCCGAACGCGGTTGAGCTCAGCGTTGAACTCGTCAGTCAGCTGCTCCTCCAGCTCACTATAATACTGCTCTGCATCTACCTGGGGCGAGATTTGGCCCTCAGAGCTGGAGAAGCCAGAGCTCTAGGAAGGCCTCGCCTGGACATAAGGCCTTTCTCCATCCAGGTGATGGGCCCGAGGCCTTGGCTCCATTCCCAACTCCCTTCAAAGCCTGGCAAAGAGCTCAGGATCCCAGTGGGCTCCCAGATCCCACTCTGAGAACAAGAAAAGGCTATGACTCTGAAATCAGCTCCCTGATGAAAGAGCAGGGCCCAGGGGTGCTTTTGAACTTGGGCTGGACTCCCAGAGGAGTGGCAGAATGCGTCCGCAGCATTTTCAGGAAATGGGGATGATTCTCTTTTCTGGACTGGCTAGAGGGCAGTCCTGCCCTGTGGCCTCCCCCTAGCCGTAGCAGTTGGGTGATAAGATGGAGCCCGGTGCCTTCAAATGCTCCTGTCCTCGCCCTTTGAAAGCCCGAGGCGTGGCAGCCTACAACAGCCTATCATGTTCTCTCTGGTCCTCCCATCCAAGACTGGAAGTGGGCAAGAGCAAGCCGCCGTGGATCACGCCAGAGGGGGATCCAAGAAAGGCTTCAGCTCCTCCGTATTCTCCACAGGGAGGCAGGGCTTGGTGGAAAGGGAGGAGGAGCCAGGAGCCACAGCCCCAGAGCAGATCTGAATGAGGCCCGGGGGTACAGAGGCCTGGACAGAGCTGGAGGCCCTGTGCCCCAGCCCCTCTTCTGCTGTGTCCCTTGATTCCCGGGGCTGGGTACCTCTTTGAAGCAGGTCCAGCACTTGCAGAAGCACAGGCGGGAGCAGGGGTGGGTCTTGATCATCACCTTCCCACTCTTCTTGGCCTTGGCCGTGTAGTAGAGCCGGCCCCGCATTGCGTGGCGCCTGTCGGCCAACAGGTACCGGGAGGAAGCATCTTGTGGTCGGGGGGCTGGCAGAGCCACACCCTCCCCTTGCACCCCCCACCCCAGATCGAGGGAGACCCCCCCTGCAGACTCACCTCTGATCATCCAACTCGATCAGCATCCTGACGTCATAGCAGAAGTGGACTCTGGTCACCACGCACCCAGGATAAGCCTCGCTGTGGCCACAGACACAGACGCTGAGCCAGCCTGTGGTGCTGGGGACTGGCCATCCTACCCCGACTCCGACCCCAAACTACAGCCCACACAGCCAGGTGGCTCAGCTGCCTGTGGTCCCTGGTTCTCAGGTGGGAGACTCGATTCCTTGCTCCTCAGGTCAAATTTCAGAGCTGATTCCTGGTGATCTGAGAATGGCTACATCCTTCCCAGATGATCCAGAATAGGGCCAGGGGACGGAACTGGAAATTCCTGCCCATGGGAGATAATGAGCTCCTGGGGCTAGGAACTTGGGTCACAAAAGATGCCCCAACATGACCTGTTCTAGGTAACTGTGGTCTAGGAGCTCGCCGGGCCCTGTGACTGGAGCAATGAGGGAAAGGAAGAAACTGATAACCACCAACCCCCACCCCCACCAAACACGTCATGCCATGCAGGAAAGCCCCTGCCTTGAGAAACCCCGCTCTGGCCTCAGGGCCTCCCCCATTCTGGAAGGCTAATCCTGAGCCAAGTCCAGGATGGGCTACCACCTGGGGTGTCTCACTCTACTTCCCACATGATGATCTGGGCAGGGTTACCGGGAAGGAGGCAATCTGTGCTTCAGCCCACTCGACCGACTTACTGAAAATGCTTAATGATGATTTCCGGGTCTTGGATGTCCGTGGGGACATAGGTGATCATTAGCGTCCTTGTGACCTAAGTGGGGAGGGCAAATGGAGAAAGAAGACTGTGTTTACGTGGGACTCCCGGATGTCTGGGTCTTTGTGGGCCCAGAACTGTCTGGAGAAGGCCTGTTACTCAACCAGGCTGCCCCTTGGTGGAGAAGCTCCATGACAGCTTCCCTGGCCCGCTTCCCCGATGTCAGCAGGCCGTGTGCTGGGGCAGCTGCGGGCAGGCATGCCACATCTCTGGGGGCCTGCTGCAGGCCCCCGGCCACAGATAGCTGATGTCAAGGGAGAAAAAGCCAGAAGGGGCAGACAGTGCTAGCCAGGGAGGAGGACCAGAGCTCCGGGACCGAAGGGGGCTGCTCATGCTCTTGTGTGGCCTGTCCCCGCCCTCATTCCAGCTCGCCACCTCTCCACTGTGTAGCAGGGCCGTCCCTAACATGAGACGGGCAGGGGATTTAGGACGGGAGTAGGCTCTGGGGCGGGGATGGGGAAGCCCCTCAAACTTCACATCTTATTCTGTGCGTGGGAAATGTCTTCCTGAGCCATCCCCTCAGCCATGGCTCTCTCCTCAGGATGAGGATGTCACCCTCAGCCATCCCCTCTCTCGAGCTCCAAGAGATGGGAGTCTCAGCAGAAGCTTCTGGGGACAAGAAGGAAGGCTGCAGCAGCTGAGTCCAGACTGGTCAAGGGTGCCCAAGCCTCTGTGCCTGCAGGCCAGTGTATTCGGGGTAACCTTTCAGGGGGGTGTGGATTGCGTCCTGGGGTGGGGGAAAGTGACTCAGTCCTTCAGGACAGCTGGCAGAGAGGGAGCTGGCCATACTCTCCTGGAGCTCTGAATGGCTGAGCACGGAGCCAAAGGTGTTTCCCTTCCTCACCAGAGCCAAGACAGTCCACACGCCTCCTCCTTTGCTGGTGCTGGGCTGGGGCTGGGGGCTGGGTTGGGTCTGGGTCTGGGTCTGGGCTAGGGCTGGGGCTGGGGCTGAGCTGGGGCTGGGGGTGGACCTGGGCCGGGATTGGGTTGGGACTGGGCAGTTGCTGAGCTGGGAGTGGAGCTGGGCTGGGGCTGGGCTGGGTCTGGGTCTGGGTCTGGGCTGGGGCTGGGCCTGGGTCTGGGCTGGGGCTGGGCCTCGGTCTGGGGCTGGGACAGGAGCTGGGCTGGGTCTGGGCCTGGGCTGTGCTGGAGTTGGGCTGGGTCTAGGCTGGGTCTTAGGCTGGGCTGGAGCTAGGCTGGGGCTGGGGCTGAGCTGGAGCTAGGCTGGGGCTGGGCTGGGGCTGGGCTGGGGCTGGGCTGGGGCTGGGCTGGGGCTGGGCTGGGGCTGACCTGGGGCTGGGCTGGTGTTGACCTGGGGCTGGAGTTGGGAGTTGGGCTAGGTCTGGGCTGGGTCTTGGACTGGGTCTGGGGCTGGGGCTGGTGTTAGGCTGGGGTTGGGGCTGGGGCTGGGGCTGGGGCTGGGCTGGAGCTAGGGTGGGGCTGGGGGGGGCGCTGGGCTGGGTCTGGGCTGGGTCTTGGGCTGGGCTGGAGCTGGGGCCGGACTGGGGCTGGGCCTGGGGCTGGTGCTGGGGCAGGAGCTGGGCTGGGGCTGGGCTGGGGCTCTGTGCGTGCTGGTGCGGGTGTGGGCGCGTGTGTGGGCTTGGGCAGGCAGCACTGCCAGGCCCAGTGCTGCCCTTCAGCCTCATCTCTACGCCCTAGGGGCAGCTGCGCCCTTTAAACACTGGGACTGCCTGTGCCAGCCAGCAAGGCGTGAAGAGTTAAAGTCCGGAATGCAGCCTCAACCAGCAGTGGACAGGGAGTCGGTGGGAACATGCCCAACTGCTCCCCTTGGCAGAGAAAACTCTAGAGTTCACGTTCTCTCCCAGGGTAGTGGGGGTAGCTCCTTAACTGCTCTCTCTTACCTACATCTCCTTTTCCATCCTATTTCCTCACCCTTTAGTGGTTTTTCCTAGGATCGCCTTCAAAATAAGTGAATGCTGTGCAAACCCTCATCTTAGGGCCTGGGAGCTGGGGTGACCCAAACCAGGACAGTGGGGCATACCTGGGCCAGGCCCTGGGGTCTCTGACCTCAGGGACTGTGGAAGGGCAAGGAACTTGGGCACTCCCCAGCAGAGGGCATGGAGCACTAGGGTTAATCTTTTAGTCTGTGGATGGTGGGGAGCCAGGGGTCTTCAGAGAATGGCTAGGCAGCAGGGCACAGGGTAGGAGGCACCTGGGAGTGGCGGTATACCGACCGGTTTGGAAGCCTTCCAGTGGTTCGCCAACCAGGACAGCTGTGCTAGGGGCCGGGTAACGATTTCAGGGGCCAAGGGGAGGAGGCTTGCCCTGCTCGGGAGAGACGCCCCCCCGCCCACCCTGTGCAGACTATATGGAACTGGGGGATGCCTCTGAAGGTCAGGAGTGGGATGGACCAGCAGGCGAGGGCTCTGGTTAGGAGGGAGCAGGTCTGGAGTTCTTTTCACTTACTCACCTTGTAGCTCCTCTTGGGCACAAACCCTAAGCAGTGGTGAGCCATGAAGACGAGGTTGAGGAGGAAGTAGAGGAAGGAGAAGCAGCTATGCAACCACAGGACCTTACTCCTGCCAGGAACAAGACACAGGAGGGGTGAGACCACCCTCTCCCACCCAGACAGTCTCCCCTGGGCCACCCTCAGACACTCGGGCTCCTTAGAAGGGGGAGCGGCCATGGTAAGAAGGGGGAGGCCCATGCCAGCTACCGCAGGCTAACATTGACTGAGGGCTTACTACATGCCAGATCCGGGGGGGACGAGATGCTTTCTGAACATTTTCTCACCAGATTCTCACACCATGTGAGGGTGCTACTGTGACTATCTCTGTTTTATCCATGGGGAAATGAGGGTCAGAGGCAGAGGTCCTTCCCAGCTGTGGCAGCACTGGGAGGTGAGCAGCGGATGCCCAGGGACTTCTCACTGCCACATAGGGCTGCCGGTAGCTTCAGCTCACGCCCCCACAGCTGCCTGACAGCCCAACAGAGGGGACATCTGTCCTCGGTGGTGAGGGATAGGGTGTCCTACTCGGGCCTGAGGGAGGAGGGCCCAGCGGATTCGCTCTGCCTCTCCTGGGACAAGAAGATGGGTGGCACCAGGACTTTGGGCTTGTATAATGCTGTCCCAAGGCATGTGGCCAAGAGGACTGCTCAGAAATAGGGCCCACCTTATTTGGTACGGTTTGAGAAGAGAAAAGCTGCCTTGTTTCACAATCTCTCCTCGATACTTGTCCTGGTGCCTGATGTTTCACCAAATATTCCCCATCTAGCTAGGTGTCTCAGTCCTCCGTGTCCTCAGAGGTGGTGAGTTTCTACAGTTTCTAAGGAAACATTCCAGCTATCTGTCAATATGGCTTTATGGATGTTGAAGGGTCTTTACTGCCCTACTAAAACATCTTGTCGGGAAGGCGTAGGCACCTTACGCAGGTGGCTGGCCTGGGAGACGCTGGTGAGGAAGAGGCCAGAGCCCCATTCTGCTCTGGAGTTGGATGGATTGGAGGGGGCAAGGGGCAGAAGGGCCGGAGTGGGGCTGAGGACGTGTGGACCCCCACGCACACCTGCTGGACCTGCCCCTTTAGCTTTGTCAGGAAGTCGGTCACGCATGGCCAAGACCCCCAGTTGGCCTCTTTCCTCAGGGTGGACTGGCAGGGCCCATCTGGCTCGGTACACATTGGTTGAGCCACCGGTTGGGTTGGCTGCTGTTGAAATCCACAAAGCACATCCAACACTTGTCCTCCCCTGCCTCCCCCCAGACTAGGAGTGAAGCTTAGGGTGGGTGTGCATGGCCCCAGAGCCAGGGTCAGCTGACAGAGTACGGAGGGGCATAAAGCCAGGTCACATGGGTCCTCAGTCCCCACCCTCCTGTATGGGAATCGGGTCTACCCTTCATTCATTATATGAGGGATGGCAGACACCATTTTGTAGGCAGGAAATAATATCTTAAGCCTCTGCTTGCTACGGGGTCCTTGACGCTTCAGGGTTGCACGTAGGAAACAAACAGGACAATCTTTGCAGATCTTCAGGAGTGGCCAGTTAGGGTAGTTCTACCTATTTCAGATCTGGGGACACCGAGGCACCAAGAGGATGCAACGTCTTCCACCACCCCCCCCCCCCCCCACAGTACATGGGTCCCAAGGAGACCAGGCCTTTCTTAGTAGCAAAGCAGTCCCCATGTTTTCGACCCACACGCCAGACCTTCTTTCCCTACCAGTGCCCCAGCCAGTAGACCAGGAGGGAAGAGGATCAGGTACCTACTCTATGGAGACATTGACAATGGTGGTCCGACCAAAGTGGCTGTTCCAATCTGGAAGAGAAGAAAGTGGCTGACCTCAAGGCGGGTTCTTCAACGGAGTGAGTTGAGGGGCCGCTTGAATTCAAGGCTCCTGAACGAATGCCTGGGGTCTGGAGACACTTGCCCATGTCCTGCCCTTCGTTCTCGTTCCTGAGAACTTGCCCCTAACTCCCAACAAGACCAGCAGACCCCTCTTCCCCCTGGGACTCCTGGATGGGGCTTTATGGCCGTGATGTGAGACCACGTCTTCGTGTGGCATCCCCAGTGTCCAAGTGGAGTGTGGCAGACACCAGTAACTGCTTATTGAAGGAGCCCAGGGCCCCACCACGAGTGGAGGATGAAACCAGCAAGGCTAACACCAACGGCAACCATCACGACAAGAATGTCACGTTGCCTCATCGTGACAGAGTAAATCCTCCCGGCAAAGTGTATTAGCTTGTCGGTTTAGACATCTCTGGGTGTTAGGAAACATGTCCAGAAATCCTGCATTAATATAACAAATACATAATATACAAAATAGCATCGCCAATGCATTGGCTGTTAGGAAGAGAGTTGGGAAAGGCAGAGGTTGCTGACTCCGGTAGCCGTATTTGGGAGCATGGACATTGCGGGCTACCTTGAAGTACCTGAAGCCTAGCTCTGGCTAGAGAAATAGCCCTGGGAGGAACCAGGGCGCCACTGGCTGCCACCTGGGCATCTGGGGGCTAAGAGACACCACCTTATTACGCAGCCTCCAGCTCTGTCCCTCCTCATATGTTAAGTGAAATACTGGCTGTTAGTCCCTGAGCACTCACTACGTGCCAGGCACTGGACACACGTTGTCTCCCAATCCCCCCGACAGCTGAGGACCCTTTGCCTGAGGAATAGAAGATGAAATGATTTGCTAGTTTGGGCAAATGTATTTTCTGGGAAGCTGATGTGGGTCAAAGCGGGGGAACCAAGTCTGTCTTTGAAGCCCAAGCCCAGTCTGTCCAAAGGACCTGCCCATTTATAACATGAATAGCAAGACTTCCTAGGAGACCAATTTGGCACTTCCAGTGCCATGTTTGTCACCCCAGGGGCAGGGGAAAGATCAAGGTCGGGGATCTCTGCTGTAGGTCACATGCCATCGAAAGGCCTAGCAGGTACCTCACCAGGTGCCGTGTGGGGCTGCCACTAAGCCTTCAGTTCCAGGCTAAATTCCCACCGCACACCTGCTGTCCCAAGTCCTGAGCCAATCTTGGGACGACGGACGTCTCATCTCCAGTCTCCATGTGGGAGAACTGAAGTTTGGAGGCGCCTCAGGTCACATAACTAATTTTGAGACGTGGGATTTGGTTTTGGATTTCTAGACTACTGAGATCCAAGCTCTGTCCTGCCTTCGGGCTGTCCTCCTGTTCCCGTGGCCCTGGGCTCACTGAACTCCGCCTACCCAGAACGGTGCCGGTGTAGTTGATGGGCAGGATGATACCCAAGGACGGGATGCAGAGGATAAGCATGAAGATGATGAGGTGGTACTGGAACATGATGTAGATGCGGGCGTCATCTCCACACTTGCTGATCAGATCCTCGTTCCTGGAAGACACACAAACAAGGACATTCCTCAGGCACCAGGGCGGCCACGGCCGCCACTGGAGGGAGGTAGAGGAGGAGGAGATTATCACCCTACTCCTAAGTTTTTATTTTTATTTATCTTTTTCTTGTTAGAAAGATCAGCCTTTATCTCAAAGCCTATGTCATGTCTGAAATGTATTTCCCAGACATATCCAAGGCAGAAGCTGTTACACACACACACACACACACACACACACGCACATGCACACACGGGAGTCCAGAAGCACTTTTGAAATCAAGCAGTCATTCTCTCTCTTCTTGCTTCTTCATATAGGCTGAGCGCTTGACACGGGCACCAGACAAACCAGTAGTGATATGGAATTGCATCCGATTTTTTTTTTAAGTGGTTTCTTTTAATTTGTAAATTAAAAAGGAATTTTCATGGGAGCCGTCATGAGCTATCACTCCACAGTGCCAGAGGAGTCGAGGTTAGAAAGTCAGACGCTACTAAGTGTCGGCGAGGGTGTGGTGGCCCTGGGAGCTCTCTGCCACGCATGGGGACACACTCTGGCCCCACCGCTTCGGCAAGCTGTATGATCAAGGAAACTGAACATACGTACAACCTGTGACCCAGCAACTCCACTCCCAGGGAAAACACACGGACACGTGGATCAAGAGACATGTAGAGGAATATCAGACACATCATTTCCAACAGCCCCAGACAACCTGCATGTCTACCAAGGGTGGAAATGGACACAGGAATTGTGAGATTTCGGGGGCCCGGGCTAGCTCAGCTGGGGGAACGTGCAACTCCAGATCTCGGGGGGTGTGAGTTGAGGGGCATGGAGCCTCCTTAAAATAAAAGAATTGTGAGATACAGAAGTGTATGTTCCTATGTGAGATACATAGATCACATTCTATATAGAGTGAAATACTATATGGAGATAAAAATGAATGACCATGGGGCACCTGGGGGGCTCAGTGGGTTAAGCCTCTGCCTTTGGCTCAGGTCATGATCTCAGGGTCCTGAGATCCAGCTCCACATCAGGCTCTCTGCTCAGCAGGGAGCCTGCTTCCCCTTCTTTCTCTGCCTGCTGCTCTGCCTACTTGTGATCACTCCCTCTCGCTGTCAAATAAATAAATTAAATCTTAAAAAAAAAAAAATGAATGACCATAGCGGGACTTCACAAACACAATGTTAGGTGAAAGACCCAACACGGAATGTTTTCATACACGGAGTTCAAAAACAGGCACCCCTGAACAGGGAGTGAGAAATCAGGATACTGGTTGTCTTTGGAGAGAGGGAGGTAGAGGGAGGTGACAGGGGGGTTGGGAGGGAGCCGGAGGAGGGCTCCTGGAGGGCCAGCAACATTCTAATCCTTGATCTGCTTTGCGGTCCCATCCAGGAAGCATTTTGGTCCATTGCCTCTGCTTTGCCGCCGTCCTGCCGATTCAACTCCGTGACTAAGGTATAAACAGCAGTTGTATATGTCGTGTGTTGCTGTGTTGCTTAGCTTTTAACCTGAAGCCTTCTCTGACCGTTTCACGGTCTGTCTACAGGGTTCACGGCCGCATGGTGGTAATGGTGACTGTGGCCTCTGCTTACGGAGCCCTGGTTCATACCCAGTACCAAGGTGACCTCCCCACTCCGCCGGTGGACGTCCCAGTTTACTCACCCCTGCTCTCCGGTCGGGCTTGGAGGGTGTATGCAACTTCTAGCATCCAGTCCGGGATTCAGAGTTATTTTTAAACAATACTATAAAGAGCATATCTTCAAGGCATTTCAATAATCCCCATTTAGGGAATTATTTAGAGTTCTTGATTTTTTTTTTTTTTAACTGCAAGCCGTTGAAATACTTCCTGCCCTGGACTTGAGAATTAAATTCCGAGAATGGAGTGGTTGGGAACTGGTGAGAAGGCAGGGTGCTGGGAGGGGGAATGAAGGGAGGTCCTGCTGCTGCTGGCTTGGGTGCCAAGCCCTGGTCACTGACAGGAGCGTGCCTCAGGGGGAGGCACGGATGGGGCTGAGAGAGCCTCCAGGCTCAGGAGGGAGCCGAGGGGAGCTGGTGGGACCAAGGACACGGGGATTTCCTTCCTGCTCCCCGCACTGCACTGGGCACTGGGCCCATTGCTGCATCTCTCTGGGGGGAAGTCAGGTTATCCTCAGCAGCCTACCTTACAGCTCCGGGGACAGCCTGTGGTTCTGAGTCTGTCTGCATTCCTCTACCCCATCTTTTCCCCTTCTGAACCCCAGCGTTCCAGCCACCACTCTCCTCCTCAAAACTAATTCTCCTCATGGCCCTGGTCGTTTCCCTTCTGCTGCCTCTTTCTGGAGACCCACTGTATCCACTGTCCTCTCTCATCTTCAAGTTTGCAGCCACCTTTCCACACCCTGGAGCTACCACCGGGTTCAAGGGCACATCGGCTACTCTGAAATACAAGAAACTCCTCAAGCCTCCATTCCCTGACCCGCTTCCCTCCTCCTGCCCCCCTCTCCCCCTCTGCCTCTACTTACCCTTGGAATTGCCCTCCTAAAGGAGACCCAAATCACGATGTCCACGCCCTCTCTTGCTCTCCTTCCACTCAGCCGGGAGCTCAGAGCTCGCACGCTGCCCCCCACAGCCTCGCAGCCTTAGTGAGTCCAGCCCTAGAGGTGGCCGCCTCTTCCTTGCTCCCACGACACTCTCTTTTCGATCTTGCTTCCTGCTTTGGGTAATCGATCTGCTCCCACAACTTCAACTAGGATCTCATGCAGCCATCTCCCAGGCCAGGCCCTCCCGCTCTGACCCTTCCCCAAAGCTTTAACGAATCCTGTCTTCCAATAGCTTGCTGGTCAACATACGGGTTTGCCCTGGCCATAATCCATCATTCCCCAACACCTTAGTATCTCATCAGCTCCCAACCAGTGGCATCGCTTTTTTCCCCAGAAACCAGACCTGGATCATTCCTTCTCTTAACCAGTTGGAGGCCAGGTGGAGACCACAGCCCATGGACTATGAGCCCCATGATCTCTCTCCCTTTGCCTCCTCCTTTGGTCAGCACCCCCTCTCACACAGACACCAGAAAAGCCTCCTTAGATGGTCACCTTGCCTCTGGACTTTGTCCACAGCCAGCAACCCCCACCCGGCCCATACTCCTGCCTACAGATTTTCACCCTGAGTAGCCTGCTCAAAAATAGGAATGGGACCTCTACTGCTCTAGATCAAAGCACAGGATCCTTAGCATGGCAGTCAAGGTCCTACTGATGCTTCCAGGCCAGTCTTTTAGCCTCTCTCTTGCCATGTATCCTTGGTTCTAGCCACACCGGACTGACCACTTCTGGATGCTTCTGCCCATCTCTGCCCCAAACTTGCACTCATGCAGCCATTTCTTTGTGATGGGCCCTCCACTGGACCTACTGAGGAAATTCTTCCCGTCTTTCCAGACCTAGCTCAAAACTTGCTTCTCCTGAACCCCCAGTTGGAATTAATTTCTTGCTCCCCCAAATGCCCCTTGTCTGGCAGTTATAACCTCCTCATTATGAATTATATGTAGGGAGTCTTGTTAACCTTTGTCTCTCCAACTATGCTGCCTGGACTCTGTGTCCAGGGACTCAGGCGTCCCTGTCCCTGTTCAGCAAATTTGTGAGGCTGTCTTCTAGACATCCCAAAGGGTACAGGAGGCAGAGTGCAACGGCCAGCCTCCCTTCCTTCCCGGATGATGGGTTCCCAACGGAGGTGGCTTTGGGTGAAGTCGGGGATCAGCACCCAGACACACGCACTTGATGCACACTGACCTCCCCTGACCTGCAGGTCCAGGCATGCACACCCCAACAGCTGCATGCAGATTTGCACCAATGGATTGATGTGCCTCTTTAATTTCATATTTGCACACGCACCACAGAGACACCTACCACATAAAGTCTTGTATTTGCCACGCTTCTTTCCTGCAATACAAACATGTTTCTCCCCACCCTGTATACACCCATTGACGTGTTAGCAGATGGCAGAGGAAATCCAGAGAGTCAGCCTCAAGCTACCCAGGACTGGGGATGCAGTCAGCTCTGACAGGCCCAGGAACTCCGGGAGCCCCTCCCTCTCACCTCTGCAAAGGGATAGCTAATGTGCCATCCTGCCCAAAATTTATGACTTTGCTAAACCCAGGAGCCTAAAGCCAGCCCAGAGAGTGTCCCAAGGCCACCAGCTCCAAAAGATCATATGCCTTGGTGGTCATTTAAACAAAATTTTTTTTTAAAGTAAATGTTTGTTTAAAGGAAAAAAAGTACAATTCCCTAGAAACTGTTGACAGGGATTGCATCTCTGGAGGAGGGCTGGAGGTGGACTTTCATGCTTCTCTGAATGAAAACATATTTAATGTGAGCTCGTGCATGTCTTAGAAGTTACCAAAGTAAAACCAGAGAAAGTGCCAAGAGCTGAATCATTTCCCTTCCACTCTCCCTGCGTGTGGCTAAGGTCCCCGGACCACACACAAACTAACGGTATCATTTCCTGGGGACCCTGATGAATGATATAGGTAGACTGGAATGGGGGGTAGAGGGTGGGGGCAAGGCCACAGGGACCCCCCATCAGTGGGGTGGGAGCTCAAACATCAGAGACCCATGGTCCCAAGCCCAGCTCAGGGTTCCCAGGGTCTAGGCAGGGTGCCTGTGCCCCCTTCAGCAGGTCTGGAGAAAGACAGGCACCCTGAGGTGGCTCATGGGGGTCAAGAGGGCTCTTGGGAGGGTGTATGAATGCTCCCAGCCAAGACTTTGACTGGTGGGCATGGAGGCGTGTGCAGGAAGAAGGAAGTCCTAGGAGCCTTTGCCAAGAAAGCAAATCAGCAGGCCCAGTCCGGCCCCTCGCTGCAGGTGGCCTGGGAGGGGCAGCAAAGCTGCACCTGAAGGCAGGCACCCCAGGCAAGAAAGGGCCCCAGAGGAGGTGTTTGAAAGACCAGCAAGGCAGGGCGTATGGGGGATATTTAGGGAGTGCCTGGGAATGTGCAGGGCTATGAGGTGGACACAGAGCTGTGTGCACAGGCACGATCGTGCGTGCGTGTGTGCACGTGTATACACGTACACACAGTGGGAGCACAGAGTTCTGGAAGAGCTCTGGAGAATGCTCAGCAGAAGCAGGACAGAATCGGGAGCGGGAAGTCAGAATCCTGACGCAAGGGGGAGTCAAGAGAAAATGGGGGACCTGGGGTCTGTGTCCTTGCCAAGTGGGGTCTGGCCCTAAAGAGATCCGGGAGGCGAAGTGGGCAAGGGGCTGTCCCTGGGTCATCAGTGCCGAGGCAAGAGGAAGGGCCCCCTTCTGCCCAGTGTTTTCTTTTCCATCTCAATATGATGGAAGGTGCTCATAGAAATAAAACAAGTAGCAAAACAGGAAGAATTTCTTCCTCCTGGGGTGGATTCATACGTGTGAGGAAGTGGTCCTTTCCTGAGGGCTGCGGGCTGTGTCCAGTTCCCATTCCCACAAGCCCCTGGCACCCCAGAGGGCGTCCTCTGCCTGGACAAGGCTGAGGCAGTGTCAGGGGGAGTGGGGGGCCACCCGGGTGGCTCAGCTGGTTAAGCATCTGCCTTCAGCTCAGGTCATGATCCCCGGGTCCTGGGACCAAGCGCCGCATTGGGCTCCCTGCTCAGTGGGGAGCCTGCTTCTTCCTCTCGCTCTGCCTGCTGCTCCCCCTGCCCCTGCTCGTGCTTGTGCTCACTCTCTGGCAAATAAATAAATAAAATCTTAAAAAAAGAAAAGAAAAGAAAAGAAAGTTCAGGCACTTACTTCATGGTGACGGTGTTGAAGAACCAGGAATAGAAGCCCTGGGGAGAAAGGAGAGAACGTGTGAGAAAATCCAGCCCCGGGCCTGCCCTACAGCTGTGGGAAGCCAGGTGGAGTGAGGCAGCACCCACAGGGCCCTCCTTCCAGGCAAGAGATGGCAGCGAGAAAGAGCCGGGTTCTGGAAGGAAGTGGGCTCCCTCTGGAATCCACAGTGACTGTCCAGGGAGAGGTCTCCCCGGAAGCGAGCTGTGAGTTGACTTTCCTGCCATGTGGTTTCCTGTTACAGGAAATGGGGGCTTCGTGAGCCTTGGGCCAGAGGGACAGAAGGGACCCTTTGTGGGGTGGATGTTGGTTGCTTTCTGTCTGTCTCTCGTTGCTTCCTTCTGGGGAATGCCCCCCACCCCAGGCCTGTGGTCTGGGGGGCTGTCTGTGAGGTAGGGGTCTGCCACCCATGGTCAGAGATGAATGGGAGTGTGACCCAAGCGGGGCCAACCAAAACTCTCTCCGGGGGGTTGATGGACCAGGGACGTGGGGAGAAGGGGGGTCTCTCTCCACCTGGGCTCCTACACCTTGCCAAGCACCATGAACCCTGCAGTGGCTTGGTGCCAACTTCGATGCCACAGGCAGGAGTTTGTCTGAGGAAAAAAGCCCACTCAGAGGAGAGAGGACCGGAGGGGGGATCCTGGTGGTATCTCTGGGCTTCCCGGATCTCCCTCTCCCCAAGGCATCTACTTCTCTTCTCTCTCCCCTGGGTCTCTACTGTCTGAGAGTCCTGCTGATTATGTCTTTCTCTCAAGGTCTTGCTGTCTGGTTTCTGGGTGGTAGGGAAAGGCAGCCTCAGCCATGGAGGCGGTAGAAGGCCTAGAGAGGAAGTGTGCTTGGGAAGAGTGTGCCAGGTCCGGGAGCTGGTTAAGTTACCCTGGTGCATACTTCCTTCTGGGACCCTGCAGGGTTTAGCAAGATCTGGGCAAGCTGCGATTCTTGATTGACTCCACTGACCACAAACACATCAGTGAAGAGGCAGGCCCGACTGGCTGACATTCCCCCGCACCACACTGACTGGGGAAGGGGTGTTGCCCAAAAGGAAGCGATGAAGGGGGGGGAGCAGGCAAGCAAGAAACAGAAGCAAGTTCCTTGTTCCCTTCAGTATAAGGCCCACCGAGTCCCCTTCCCTGGATTGGGGTTGCCTGACGGATGTCCACCTCGGGGGGACCATTTCCCAGTTCTGTCCTAGGGAACTAAGAGAAGGACCCTCTCTCAAAAAGGGTTGGGGGAGTGGCTCAGTCAGACTCTTGACTTTGGCTTGGATCATGTTGTCAGGGTTGTCGGATCAAGCCCCATATGGGGTTCTGTGCTGGGCATGGAGCCTGTTTGGGGTTCTCTCCCTCTGCCCCCCCCAATAAATAATAAATAAAATCAGGACAGATGCCCAGGTGTGAGCCAGAGCAATGAAGGGGAATAGAATGCTGGTGACATTGACCGGTAAAGTCCCCAGGGAAGGACTGAATCACTAAATAAGAAAGAGTTGGGCAGAGAGTCTGACCACCCCTCCCTGCCCTGGGGGTCTTTCTCTACCACCCACCTTTGGGCAAACTGGGTATGATTTATTTGTGGAGCAAGTAGGTCTGTGGACGGTCCCTCATGGTCGTGAACGGTGGAGGACCCACCTTCCTGGGACTCCCTTCCGCCCCCTCTCTATGGACGGTGTCAGGGGTGATACCACACGAGGCAGGGCCCCGTCCTGGAATTCATATAGGACTGGACTGTCTGTCAAGGGGCAGAGATCATGAGTAAAAGTGTGGCCCCTGCAAAAGTCACAGCGAGCCTGTGGGGACGATCTCTCTCTGCGCTCACGGACAACAGACACCCATGCACACACGTTCCCCCGCATGTCCATCACAGCTATGAAAGGCCTAAACTGTCCAGAAATCTCAGCAGCTGAACAGCGGGCCCGAGCAGGGATGCCTCCTCCCCTCGTGCCTCGCCCCTGCAGGAGCCCACTCAGCTGACAAGGCCGAGTGGCTGTGGTTGGTTCATCGTACCTTTCTTAGTGGCCCACCCTCCTCACTCCCACCACATGGGGTAATGACCCCTCTGCTGCCCCTGGCTGAGGTCCCGGCATCGTGACTGGGGCGCTCCTGGGGCCACCTCCCTGCCTCCCACTCCCCGTGCCTGCCTCAGTTCTAGCTCTGCAAGGTGATTGCCTGCTGTTGCCATCATGATTTCTCAGCTATTTTTTAAAATAAGTGACCTTTTCTGCCATTGTACACAAAAACCCCAACCGAAGTCATGTTTCTGAAAATAAACCTGAGAACGACCTTGAAAGGTAAGGTGTGACTGTCCGTATTCTATGGAGAAACTGAGACACCAACCGGTCTGTGGCTCCCCACACGGCCTGGGGCAGACCCTGCCAGATCTCTCGGAGGGATGAGAGCGGAAGTAAAATGGTTCTACTCACTCACGGCCTTCAATGAAACCTATCAGATGCTACTTACACGGCAGGCTGGCCGGGGTGCGGGGACCACGGCGGGCAGGACCCAGTCGGCACCCGCTCTCGCTGTGGGATCCGACACACGGGACAGATCGGGTAGATGAGAGACTGTTACCGACTGGGATAAGAGCCTTGAAGAAGACGAATGCATTTTCCATGCATCGAGAACAAAAGATCTGGATACGAATGCATTTTCCATGCATCGAGAACAAAAGATCTGGATACATGTGGAGTGGATGGGGCTCCTGGGGCAGTGGTGCGGGGGCTGAAATCTGAGCAAAGGGTCTGCGTGTTGGCCCCGAGTGGGGGACACTGGAAGGTGGGGGACAGGGAAGAGCCGGCAAAAGGCCCTGTGGAGGGAAGGAGGTGGCGATTTTGAGGATCTAAACGGTGGCTGATGTGGCCAGGGATGGGGGAGTTGGGAGGAGAAGGAGAGACCGGACAGGGGGGAAGGAGACAAAAGTACAAGGCCATGCAAAGCAGCTGCGCTTCATTTCAAGAACATCAGGGAGCCAGTGAAGGGGAATGCGTGTCCCCGCTCCTGGGAGCGCCCCGGAGGCAGGTGGAAAGCGAGTGGCACAGGACACAAGAGTGGACATGGAAACTGGTTAGAGGCCGCTCTGGTCATCCAACAAGAGACCAACGGAGGCCTGGACTGGGGGGAGAGGCAGAGAGGAACAAGACCGGGAAGGTGACGGCAACACAGCTCGGTCATGGACTGGCTGTGCCTGGGGCTTGGGTCACAGCAAGGGGGTCACCTGGGTGGGTGGTGGGTAGAGTCTGAGACCAGGGATCGAGGAAGGGGGCGGTGTGGAGGGACATTGTGGCATGTTTTGGACATACTGAATCCCAAATGCCTTTATAATATCCATGTGGAGCTACTCTGAAGGCCATTGGATAAATGTGCCTGGAGCCCAGAGGGAGGTTTAGTTGGAGACGGAAATTTAGGAAGGGTCTGTGGGGAGGGGGCAGTTGAGGTTGCAAGTATGGGTGACACTGCCCAGGAGCGCGAGGGGGAGGCCTGGGACCCGCTGAGGAAAACGCGGGCACTGGAGGAGGAGCCAGCAGAAGACAGAGAGGAACAACGGAGTGGTAGAAGGGAGCCCCAGAGACGGAGTCACGGAAGCAAGTGGGAGGGCCTATTCAGGAAGAGAAGATGGTCTATAGGGCCGGATGTTTCGGGGAGATCACCTGGGATGAGAACTCAGGAAAGTCCACTGGGTTTCACGGCGTGAGACAACTGGTGAGCTGTCTGGGTGGGATGGAGGGCAGAAGCCACACTGCAGGGCTCGAGGACAGGGCTAGTGGAGAGCACAGGTGCAGACAGCTCTTCCGGCTGCGCCGTGATGGGGCAGAGGGAGACGGGCAGCTGTGGGCAGCAGCGGGGCCCACGACTGTCCTCGACCCTCTCTGCAACACTCCAGCTCCGTTCCATGACTGCGGCCAGCCTTCCTGGCCCCTCCTGGAATTCATGCACTGACCACCGTCCTGTGTGCCTCTGTCTGGGGGTCCCTCAGCCAGGGAGAAAGTCCCATGAAGCTGGACTTGGTCCATTTTGTTCACTGCCCAGTCCCCAGACCAGGGGTGGCCCACAGCAGGTGCACCAGGACAATGGGCTGAGCGAATGAACAAGCGTGTGTAGACGACTGGCGTCTGACAGGGAAGAGAAGACTGGGCTGCCTGTAGCAGGGGTGGGAGGCTGAGGGGATCCCTGCCTGATGCGAGACTCTGCTATGCAAAGTGGGACCCGAGTCCTTGGCTTGGAGCGGGGGCTTGGGCAGGACCCGGGCTGTGACGAGGGCTGAGGATTTGGGAAAAGCAGGAAAATTCATTTTAAAAATCCATTTAAAATGATAGAATTAATTAACTCTTACTTGGAGGTAGGAACGGTGAATAGTTCCATCTTTCTGATGGGGAGATGGAGGCTTGCAAAAGGCCGAGGAATTTGTCCAAGGTCATATTGCCAGGTCTGGTGTCATGGGCTACAAAGCCCCTGAGTGTGAGCTCGCTCCTTGCTGCACACGGCTGGGCTGCTGCCCAGAGCGAGGAACCTTCTGGGCCCAGGCCCCCCGCCAAGCACTCACCTTGTCCTTGTGTTCCATCTCCAGGGAAATATCTGACGGAGAGGTCTTCTCACTCTGCTCCCCATAGATCAATGAGGTCAGGCTGCGGCCAGGAAGAGCAGTGGGCAGGGGGGCAGAAAAGGAGAGAAAAGGCCTCAGGGCCTGCTGTGCCTCTGGTCCCCAGGCCAAGAGCTTCAATACGCTCCTGTCCAGGACCAGACATGCCTTAGCTCATGTGCTGAGCACAGAGCTCTGGGGACAGACCCCATTAAGCACCCTTGTTGCCAGGTGCCCAATGTAGCTTGGGAACCATGGGATCCAGAAAGTCTTAGATCGGAGAGAAAAGTGGCCTCATGCCCAGAGATGACTGTCTGTCCCCCCACCCCCCACCCCCAACCACGTTCTCTTCCTGCAAGGAGGGCCAGTTGCAGGGCAGGAGTGGGTGCCGAGAGGGTACCTGCTGGGTCCTGGCTGTGGCAGCACATCCCCCAAGGAGGCAAGCAGCTTGCTCATCCTGACCCCCAGGCCCCCCTCACCTGTCATTGTGGATCAGCAGAGCCAGGCGCCCGTAGTCCCACGCGGCTTTCCGGAGGAAGGAGTAAACCAAAATGATGACCTATGGGCCAGGGAAGGGGATGTGGGGCTACGTCTTCTGCTTGGCTGTCTCCTGCATCACCATGGAGTAGGCCCTATCCCTCAGGCTCCCAAGGGCTCCCTGGGCACCCCCCCCAACATCCAGCCCTGTTAGGGTGGAGGCTACGCCTTCTTCAACTCTGGATGGCTCCCCAGCACAGAGTGAATTCTCAGAGTTTGCTACTGACAGCTTTGGTGTCATGTTTGGAACTATCTGACAAGCACATTCCTTGAAGGGGCTCAGTGAAGTGTCTGCCTTCAGCTCAAGTCATGATCCCAAGGTCTTGGGATCGAGCCCCGCATGGGGTTCCCTGCTCAGCGGGGAGTCTGCTTCTCTCTTTCCTTCTACGCCTACCCCTGCTTGTGTGCACTCTTTCTCTCAAATAAAATC
Source organism: Lontra canadensis (assembly GCF_010015895.1). Classification (NCBI taxonomy): domain Eukaryota; kingdom Metazoa; phylum Chordata; class Mammalia; order Carnivora; family Mustelidae; genus Lontra; species Lontra canadensis. Next base: position 1,214,922 of record NW_022631167.1, on the reverse strand, counting down.
TTAAAGAGAGAGAGAGAGAGAACATTCCTTGAAGAAATCAGCAAGGGGAGAGAGAAGGGAGGCCCGAGGGCACTGGCCAGGTGGGGTCTCTGGGCAGCAGCTCGGGGAAGGGAGTCTTAGGAATTCTGCCTCTGCCCGCAGTCCCCTCTTCCCGGACTGCCCGAACGGGACTGCCATTTAGGAAGTCCCCACTGCTGTGGCTGGCGTGCACTTGGAGCACTGAGGCCCCTGCTGCGTCACTTGTGCCCGCCCCCGCCTCCCCCCCACCCCCTCGCCGAGGCCTCACCACCCCCCACGGAGCCCAGGACTTACCACCCACAAGAAGATGTTGAGGAACAGCACAGTGGGGATGCCCCCAAAAGGCTGTCCCTGCAAGACGGTGCTCCGGGAAGGGAAGCATTCATTCGATGTCATGTTCTGAGTCTTTTCCATCGTGTTCAGGCTGCCCGGTGGGACAGTCATCCTGAGAGCTTCCTGGTGACAAAGGGACGCTCAGGTCAGACAAGAGACCCTCTCGCTCTGTAAGCACAGAAGCCTGCCAGGGAGATGAGGCGGGGCACACTGCGTGCCCATTGCCAGACTGGAACGGGTCAGGGCGGGAGGCTCAGCCCTGAGATGCCATGCAGCCTTATCCCATAGGACAGCAGCTGCCCCAAACCCAGAGCCATGACGGCAGAAGAGCCCAGATCCCTTTACTGAAAGAGTTGTCAAATGCACCTCCAAATGGATCTTCTTATTCCTACTTTTGTGAAGCTTTTCTTGCATAACATTTCTTGCATGGACAAACTTCACAAAGGCGGGTAGGACCCCAGAGTGGGAGTATTCCGTTTGGAGAAGAGAAGTGCATTCACGGGACGCCTGTGCAGACAGGGTCTAACATCCTATGATTCTCTGATCCAGTTTCCAGCAAAAGAAGGTTCCTAGGACTAAATGAGGGAAAGCGGCAGGGCACCCGGCACAGAGTGGTGACTTGGTAAATGTCACTGTCTTAATGCTGAACTTGAACCAGGGAGATTGGCACCTGCCCAGGGACTTGAGCCAATCTGGTGAGGGCTCAGGGTCATGGGCATCAATATTCTCCAGACTTGGAGAAGATTGGGAAGCATCGAAGAAAACGGGGAGTGACTAGGAGCTGCATGAAGTTATCTCCAAAGTTGTTCTGGTTTTTAAAGATAATTTGTTTTGGCTCCAGACCATGTCTCACCCTAGGAGGTCTTTACTCCCGTTCAAGAAAAGTAGGTTCATTGCTTCCTTCCTTCACCCAACAAGTATGTAGTGAGCAGGTGCCTTGTGTCAGGCCGGTGCTGGTGGTGCATCAGCAAACGTATGAAAGGCATCACTCTGACCCTTGGTTTGAGAATACAGAGGGGTGGACCAAGCAGAGGAATAGAAACAGGTCAGTTCGGAGGAAATCGTAGCAATCCAGGCAAGAGGTAACGACAGCCAGGACTGGGATGGAAACAGAGGAGGTGGTGAGACGTGCTCAGATTTTGGAAGTATTTTGAAGGTGAAGCCAAGACTTGCTGATAGAATGGATGGTGGCAGGTAGGGTGTAAAAGAGAGGAGTCCAGGATGACTCTGAGGTCTCCAGGTCCAGCAACCAGAAGAGGGGAGACGCTGTTATTGGGTGTGACAGCCGGAAGTGCAGGGTGGGAGGCGGTCAGGAGCCGGGTGCTGGATATACTAAGTGGACATGCCAGGCGGATGGCTGGAGCTGAGTCTACAGCTCAGAGGAGGGTCGGGAGACATTAATGGGAGCATCAGCAGCAGAGAGAGGACTCCTAGAGGCGTAGGACTGGATCGCCAAAGGAGTGGGCACAGGGTGAAGCTCAAGGTCTGAGCCTCGGGGTGTTCCAGTGCAGAGAGCTGCGACAGAGGAGGAAGACACGGGAAAGGGACTAGAAGAGCGTCCAGGGAAGAAGGAGGAACAGCAGGAGAGGGTGGTGTCCCGGAAGCTAAGTGTCTCCAGGAGGAGGGAGGGACCACGTAAAAGGACAACTGGGAATCAGCCATCGTTAAAGCAACGTGGAGGTTTAGTCTGTGGCCAGACTGGAACAGGTGTGAGAGAGGAGGATGCCAGCAGATCTGGAGCCAGTGGGCGTGAACAGCTCCTTCAAAAAGGAATGAGAGTTTGGAAGTGGTTAGGATGAGAGAAGTAGCAGAATGGGGTATGCCAAGGGGAATGGTCCAGTAGAAAATGAAAAGCTGGTGATGTGGGAGAGACAGGGCATCGCTGGAGCACTGTGAGGACGTGGGAAGGGCTGGGAACTGGTGCCCAAGTGAAGCTGGCCTTGGCCCAGAGCTGGATACTGACCCACGACAGCAGGAGGGAGGCAGGTGTGCTGGCGGGGCTCGTGGGCGGGCCCTCCCACAGCTTCTATTTCTCAGCCTTGGAGAGAACAAGGTCTCAAGGTGACTGTGCGATGCTGGTGGTGGTGGGCAGATGTGGGATGTTTGCGGACAGGAAAAAAGGCAGAAATAGAAAGCTAGAGGAGTGGTGGAGTGAATGGAGGACGGGAATTGGGAGGACTGCCGGGCAGCCCTAAGGGTCTGCTGAAGTTCGTGGTCTTGAATCGACAGCAAGAGCAGCCAGACTCACTGGGCATGTCCCCCGCTGTACTCATCTGTGCGGTTGCAGGTGTGGAAGGGGCGCACAGCTTGACCTAAACAGGCTGGAGGTTTCCCCAAGATGAGAATAAGAGGCTTGGCACTGAATGTAAGGGAATAGTTTTACTGACTGGCCAGGTAAGGAGAGAAAGGAGACGCACGTTGGGCGAGGGATAGTGACAGGTGCCAGGGGTCCAGGGAGGTAGAATTGTCAAGTGCCACAGGCTGTGAGCTGACAGATAGGAAACTGAACTGTGTGACGCTGAGACCGAGAAGGGATTCGTTATGGGTAGTGAGAAGGTCTAGGGCATGACCATGGCGTGAGTGGGGGAGTGATGTCAAGGAACGGAGAGGCTGGAGTGTCCTTTGTGGAAATCTTTAAGAATGAAGACCGGCACAGCACTGGTGTGATGAATGGAACACCTCCGGGAAGGAGGGGAGTGACCTGGTTGGGGGTGGGGTTAGTTGGTGCCTGTACCCAAGATGGGGTGTGGGATTCTAGGCTAACACTTTGGGTCCAAGACGGAGCCTTCAGCAGGGAGGAAGGAAGAAGAGTCTGGACGTTGCAAAGAGGAGTGAGGAAGATGTATCTCCAATCCACTGGCTTTGGAGGGGGGTATGGGAAGTCCTATCCTGGGGAGTCTCTGGTTTCAGGTCCCAGTGGGCAGGTGAGGCACTGCAGAAGCTGGGGTGTTTCTGGGCATTGCAGGCTCTGTGGCACTGAATCCCAGTTCCAACACTCACTAGCCACCTCAAGCAAGTGACTTCCAGTCTCCCTGCCTCACTTGCTCATCTGTAAAAGGAGGGGGGAGTGTTAGTAACCAGTACCCACTTCACAGTGCTGTCAAGAGGGACAGGTGCGTTAAGATTCGTCAGTCACGGAGAGCAATGCCTGGAACACAGACGTATTCCAAAGACACTTGTCAGATGAAAAGTTGACGCAGGGCTCCAGGGGACACCGTGGAATGCTGGCCGGAGTTGGGGAGGCTTGGGGGATAGGGATGAAAAGAGTCATAAAGGTGAAGGGACAGGTGTGCAGGATAGGGGAGGTGGCCTGGGGGTGTGGGGCTCCCTGTGCTAACTCGCAGAAATAGGAAAACACCAGAACTCACCCTCCTTCCAGCTAGATTAGCATCTAACCGGAGCAGGGAGCCTCCTGCCTATCTTTTTCTGCTCCCCTCTCTTTCTGCCCTAGGTTGCCCACGGTTTTATTACTCCAGGTCACGTCTCAATTTATTGACACAATCATGCTTAGCTAAATGTAAACTTAAAATGGTTTACACTGAACACGGTACCTTTAAACTCTAGCCTTCTGTCAGAGTAGCCCGAGTAGCTAGTAGCCTTTCTCTGGGCATCTCTCCGGCAGCTGCGGCAGGGAGCTGCAGTTCTGCTAGTGGCCACCCGGGGGAGCCCGCGCTGAGGAAGCCGCTGGGGAAGGGCCGGGGCACGCAGGCGCGATCCGAAGGCCTCGGAGAGCGGGTCCTTACCTGAGTCGGTTCTCCAGGGAGGGGCCGAGTCAGGCCCGGGGGCTCCGCTCAGCTCCGCGGCAGCTGCAAGAGGACAAAGGCGGTGGAGACACCAGAGTTAGGGACCCAGGCTGTGTTCGCGGGCCGCATCAGCCCTTAGGGCGTCTTTGCTCATCTTTGTGCTCGGGATGCTCAGCCTTTATCACAGGCGTGTTTCGCCCATAGTTTTTCTCAGTCTGTGGCTCCTCTTTTCTTTTTCTTTTTTTCCTGGTATCTCTGAAGCACCAGGGTTTGGGATTTTGACAAAGTCCAATTTAACAGATTTTTTTTTAAAGATTTTATTTATTTAATTGAGAGAGAGACAACATGAGAAGGGAGAGGGTCCGAAGGAGAAGCAGACTCCCTGCTGAGCAGGGAGCCTGAGGTGGGACTCGATCCTGGAACTCCAGGATCATTACCTGAGCGGAAGGCAGTTGCTTAGCCAACTGAGCCACCCAGGCACCCTAACAGATTTTCTTTTATGGACCCGGCTTTTAGTATGGTGTCCATGAAATCTTTGCCTACCCCAAAGTCTTACAGACCTTCTATGTTTTCTTCTAAAAAATCACATCGTTGTAGCTCTGACACTAAAGTCTGAGATGCACTTTGAGTTCAGGCTGGCACAGGAGGTGAGGTGAGGGTCTAAGTTCATCTTTCGCATGTGGCTATCCAGCTGCCTGGCATCCTTTGTTGGACTCTCATCTTTAAACTGAGGGGAAGAGCTGGGACCCCCCCGCCCCTCCCCCCGTCAGGGCTGTCTGGGGGACTGGAGCCAGACCAGGGAGGTGAGAGCGCCCAGTGACCAGGAGCCCAGCTGTCGGGTTGAGTGACTTGTTATTTGGGTAATACCGTGCATGATGAGGGAAGGGGGCGTCCCGGGCTGGGAAAAGCTCCGGCTTCCATCTGGCTCTAAGGAGGTTTGAGTCCTGCTGCTGCTCTTTTCCACTTAGCTCCCACACACTCATTCTCTCTCCTTCCAAAAGCACCCCCTCTCCTCCCTCCCTCCTCCTCCCTTCCTTCCACAAAGAAGGGCTGAGTCCCTACCATGTGCCAGCCATCCTGCCAGGCTCTGGGGGCCCAGCCGACCTGGTTCTGTCCATATGAGGCTCTCAGACTCAGCGGGGAGACGTGTTGGCACGCCAGGCATATGCCACTACACCCTCGCCTGATGGCCCAGGGCAAGGAGGCCATGGGGCGGGCCCACGTCGAGTGGCCAGAGGAGGCTTCTGCAAGGAAGTCACCTCCGGGTGAGATGCGAGGAGGAGGAATCGGGACAGTGTGGTGGGAAGCGTGGACAGAGGAGAACCATGTTGGCCAAGACCCAGAGCATGGCGTTTTGGGGAAGGTAAAACCGAACAGTCATGGCTAGAGCACAGGGTGGATCACTGGTTCGTGCTTTGTTTGCTTTTATATTAATTCGGCAAGAACCGGCAGCATAGTGACTCTTGCCAGGTCCTCTTCAGGGGGTTCCCAGCCTTTGGGATTTAGGGAGAGGATTGCTGCTGGGAGAGGCATGGCCTGGGTGGCCATTCTCCCCAGGAGGGGCTCCAGATAAAAGGTGCAAGCCTCTAAGCCTGGAAGGGGGTGTAACCCATGGACAGGGCTCGGCAGGTACAGCATGCCAGAAGGTGAGGCAGATGAGGGAAGCAGATGAGGGAAGGTGGTGAGGAAGGACAAGAGAGAAGAGAGCCTCATGCCCACCTCAGCACCTTCCCCAGCGTCCTCAGCAGCAGGCACAGGTGGGATGAGGGAGGCTGTTGTAGAGACCCAGAGCACTGCCCCGCCTTTGTCCTCGCCCCTAGACTGTGCCTGGACACTCCTTTCTGGAGAGCTTTCCTCCTTCCTTCTTTCTAGCTCTTGGGTGTGAAGAACAGGGGTAGAGGGCTTTCTGGAGACCAAAGTATCGGCACTGGAAAGAACAAAACTTGCAATCTGCGGGATATAAAGGAACACCGAGTGGCGGCACCCATCTGGCTGGAGCAGGGGGCAGCAGGGGACTCCTCTTTGGGCACGAATTTCACAGCAGAGCACAGGGAGGTGATCAGGGCCGTGGGAGGAAGTGGGCTGTCTAAAGCCAGACTGTCTGGGCTGAAATCCCAGGTCCAGCCCTGTTAGCTGTGTGACCATGGACAGCGACCTCACCTCTGTGAGCCTCAGTTTCCACCTCTGGAAAGTGGGGCTAATAGAAGCACAGCCTCACAAGGTTATTGCGAACATGAAACAAGCGAAATCACACAAAGCCCTTTGCAGAGCACTTGAGAAAATGTGCTATTAGTCCGTACTGTCGTCATTGACACTAGCTTATCTGTGACACGGTGGTGAGGAGCCAGGCTGGACCATTCCTGGTTTCCATCCACCTACTCTGTTCTGGAATAGGCCAGGGGAGAGATCTGGAATATGGGAAGGACTGTCCAATAACCCATAAGCTGCTGCCTATAGGTGGTTGTTGCCTCTGTCCTTCCTGTGCAGGAGACACAAATGTCAGCCTTGCCTTTTGGGCCAGCGAGGGGCAGGGTGAGACGGTGGCAATGCTGGCTGGTGAGTCAGGATTCTCAGCCCCCTCCTCAGCTGCGCGTCCTATCTGATGGGGAATGTGCGGTCTTCCTCCTTTCCCATTTCTCCCCCAGCCCAGCCTCCAATGGCAGAACCTGAAGCCTTAGCAATCCCAGGCCTGGACAAGATTTACTTCAGCAAGTGGGCTTCGTAAAGAACTAGCTCAGTCTTTATTAGTCCTGTGGCCCTTTGCTCACCCGCTTCCTTCCAGACCTGGCCTGGTTTTAGCCACTGCTGTCCTAAGTAGCCAGGCCAGCACTTTTCGCCCGTCTCCTCATCTCAAGGCCAAGTCCTCTGCATGAGGAACCCAAATCCCCCAAATCCCAGAGCGAGGGTGGTCCAGGAGCCCTGGGGCTGGGGGGGGAGAGGGAGGAGAGCAATCTTATTAATAGCCAACATTTAATGAGCACTTATTATAGGAGGAAATCTTCCCATTCAAGTATAGCCCATTTAATTCTCACAAGTACCACAGGGTACCAAAATCATCCCTGATGCAAGAGAAAATTAAGAAAATTAAGGCCCAGACAGGTTCGATAACTTGGCTAAGGTCATGGTGCTAGTAAGTGGGAGGCTTGAACCTGAACAGTTTGTAATCCTCTGCTCCCTCCTCCTGGACCCTCTTGACCTCTACTGGGCTGGAGTGCTGGGCAGGGGGCAGAGGAAGGGGGTGACTTTGTGCAAGCCCTTGCCCGGGGCTGGAACCTTGTCCAGCCTTGCAGGGTGGCACAGTGGAAACTGCCATGGACTTGGGGCCCCAGGGGTCACCTGTGGCCTTCTCTTCTCTGGGCTTCTGCCTGTAAGATGAGGGGTTTCTGTGGGAATTCTCCAAGGGCCAGGCTGGACCAAGGATTGTGGATATCTCTGAGACACAGCCTGCTGCCACCCAGTCTATGCCTCTCAGCACTGCCCAAAGCCACCATCCTTGTGGGTTCTTAGGCACAGACCCAGAGGCCTGCAACTTGGTTGGACAAGCAAATCACTAGAGGCCAAAGGCACATCCTAAGGCAAGAAGCTGGGTGGGGAGGCCATCCCCCGCCTCCTCCTCCAACCGTGTCCCCCTTGGAGTGCAGAAAGCCACAGCATCTGCTCCCCAGCCCCCACCATCTGGGCTTCTCTCAGCCTTCAATTACTCATCACCTTTCTGGCAACAACAGGAGAGATGCTTTGCCATGGTTTTGGACCTGAAATGAACTGGAGCCCCCGGCCATGGGCACCCACCACCTCCCCTTCTTCTCTGGGTCTCACTTGGTATCCCTTCCACACCCTCTGCTCTCAGATCTGCATCCCCCTTTCCAGGGTCCACTTTGCGGCAGGTTCTCTGGGGGCCCCAGGGAGAGGGAGGAGGGAAGCGGGGTCACTGCAGTGAGGGTTCTGGGTAATGTCCCTCCCCAGCCACCACACCAGCGGGCCATGAATCTTCCCTGCCCTGAATCTCCGTCTCCTCATATTGTCACAGTGAAGGGGGTTTCGCCCAACGTTCCACGTGAAGAAATGGTCGCGGCAGGCCATGAGATTTGCCTAAGGCTGGGGAAAGTGGTGGAACAGGCATCAGAACTGGGTTTCCTGGCTCCCCATTCAGCGCTCTCAGGCTTGGATGGATGATTCCGCCACCTGGGGCTGGGGGTGGGAGACCCCGGGAAGGTGTTTTGTATATCAGACACTCATGCCCCACTCCAGACCCTAAGAACAAGAACATCCAGTCCATTTTTAGGTGCAGCTGAGATGGAGAAACAGCGGCTTAGGGTCCCCAGGATTATCTGCATCTAGGTAAGGCATTCCTGCAGATCTAAAAGGTCTGCTGCCTCCCCTGAAAGGAAGGAGGGGGAGGCAATGCGGCCATACGGGGTGGCAGCTCAGGACCCGGGTCCTTGCAGTCTGCTCTCAGGTCTCCCCTGCCCCTCGGCTCTGTGGGAATCTGGGGGAGGTTGGCTGGAGGTCTGCAGAGGCCACACCACTTCTCACCGCTTGACGTTTCTCCCTGTGCCTGTGGTCACTGGCTTAGCCAGTTCGTGGGGCAACAGGCCTGCTATCTGTCCTGTCCCCAGGTATCCCCGAGCTGTGCCACTTCCCCCACCCTGGGGCTGGCTGGGGCCTTTACAACCCCGGGGGCCAGCTCCAGTCCTATCCCCGAAGCCTTCCACCCTCCTGCGAGCAGCCTGGTCTGAACTCTGTCCCCACCCTCTTTGTACGGCTGGCCTTTGCGATCACTGCCTGGTGCTCTGTTGCTTTTCCATGGATGTGAGCAGCCAGTTTTCCTAACAGGTCCCTTGATGACAGCCCCCATCATTGTGGTTCTCCCACAATGACCAGCATGCCGGAGGCCTCAATGAAAGACAGAAGGGCCTGCCCCCAGGGCCATACTCAGGAGCAGGAAATAATAAAATGTGATTTGCATATGTTTGCCTAACATTAGTCACTCATTTTACACCCCCATCCCCCCCACCCCCCTGTCTGGCCGGCACACTGGGGGTTACCAAGTCTGGCTCCCTGGATCACAGCATGAAGTAGAGGGAACGTATGTTTTGGGGTCAGGGTAATGGGTGTGATCTGGCTCTATTGACTGCAATTTAACCTACTGGTATTCAGTTTTCTCTTCCATAAAATGTACATAATCAGGGCTCAGCTGGTTAAGCGTCTGTCTTCAGCTCAGGTCATGATCCCTGGGTCCTGGGATCGAGTTCTGTATTGGGCTCCCTGCTCGGCAGGGAGCTTGCTTCTCCCTCTGCCCCTCCTCACTGCTCGTGCTCTCTCTTTCTCTCCCTCAAATAAATAAGTAAAATCTTTAAGAAAATACTTCTAAAGAAAGGGACACCATCCCCTCTGTTCTGCCTACCTCAGGGCAGCTAGGACAGTCCAAGGGGAGAGTAGGGAGAGACTCTGGTAGAAACCGTGAGCCCCGTGAATGTCGCTTATTGCCTTTGCTGTCCTTTTCCTAGTGCCGAGGTCAGCCTACCCCCTCCCCCACCAGCCCTGAAGCTGCAGCCGCTGAAGCAGCAGCAGGACGTTTATGGGGCTCTCTGCGGGCAGGACCGGGCAGCGGGGCCCTGGACCCCGTCCGAACAGCTGCCATCTACTGAGAGAGTTCCATGTGCCAGGCACAGCGCCAGGCTTCTTAACTAGCATCCCCTCGGTTGACAAATCTATCAGATTGTGTGTTAGGTGTGGCCAATGGCCTTCGTTCTAGCAGACGTGCCCTCTACAAGCTAGAAAGTGAGACGTGACCCGTCCAGCACCTCCTTGCAGCTGGGGCTCCGACTTCAAGTCACTCTCCATCAATGAAATGCCCTGCACATAGATTTATAAGTGGAAAGAAGGAGGACGCCTCCTCCTGGGCTCGCGCTGTGTGCTGCGGACCAGCAGCGTCGAGGAGGGGAAGGAGTTCTCAGCAGCAGACTGATACCCCATTGCTGGCTCCTGGGGGCGGGGGGTGAGAGACGATCACACTGAAGGCCACAGGGGTCCCCGATCCCAGGCTTGTAGGTGGAGAAACGTGAACTCAGGGTCGAGGAGTCCAGTTCTGGCTTTCGCATGGCTCTGCTCCTTCAACACCTGAGCTCCTGGCTCCTGGCCTGCTCCAGGGGGAGGCCTTTTGGCCCCAGGGACCCCTCTAGTCTTATCTCTTCCACATCCTTACAAGAAGCCTCAGCCCTAGCAGATGGGTGGCCCCTCATCTCCTCAAAGCCCTTGGCTTTCTCTGTTTTCTCCATTCCTTTCCTTTATGGAAAGGCCTCCAGATCCTTGCTGAGGAAGAATGCTCCCTCCCCTGTCAGGCCCAGCTCAACTCTGCTTTCTGGCACCTTTCTTAACTTGGCCAGCAAAACCTGCCTATCCCTCCAGCTCCATCTTACCCAGCTCTCCCCTTCTCTCATCCCCTGGCCTTCTTTCTTTCCCTCAATACATGGAGCATGCCATCTTCTCTCTTGCTGCCACAGGACCTTTGCATATGCTGATCCTTCCACCTGGAGTGTTCTTCCTTCCCACTAGTTAACTCATTCTCCTCTAGTTAACCTCAGCTCAGTTTTTGCTTCCTTAGGGAAGAACACCAGACCAGGCCAAGCTCCCACATTCCATGCCTCAGAGTCTCTTAGGAGATAGACACAGTGTGACATTTAAGTAGAGGTCCCTAGGGACCCCAATCCTGTCTCTGCTATTTACAAACTCTGTGTCTTGGGGCAAGTATCTTAGCTTCCCTGTGCCTCAGCTTTCTTATCTGTAACATCTACCTTATTGGGTGAATGTGAGGATTATATGAACCAACTCACTTAGAACAGTGACTACTACAGAGCAATGGCTCAACATAGCTAACCAGTATTTTCCTTGTTGGTAACTGGTACATTCGATGTTGATTTACGGGATAACATGCCAAACGGCCGACTCCCCTAGGGGATACAAAGCTCTGTGATGGCTAAGTTTGCTTAATATTTTTTCTGCTGCGCTGGTGAAAGCTCGGTGCCTTACAGATGTTTGTGGAAGGAAGGGATGGCTGGTAGTGGGCTGCGCCGGACCTCACTGGCCCCCTGATCTCCATCCCAGAGTGTTTGGCTGGAGGGTTACCTCCGAACCCTGTAACCCAAGCCCCTCCTCCCACAGACGAGCAGAAATTGCTGCTGCTAAGTATCTCCCTGGCTTCTAATCTCACAGGGCTGGGCAGCCCCCAGCCACCTCCATCTCCCTCTGGAATTGGGCTCCATCAGTAGATTGAGGGCATGGCGAAATCTCGGGCTGAGCAGCCAGTTCTGGCTTGATTTAAAAAAAAAAAAAGAAAAAAAAGTGGCACGTCTCTTTTCTGAGTGTTGTGGAGCAAACACATTCCCACCACAAGCAGGTAAAGCTGCAGGCTTCCCTTCAACCCTGAGATGTTGCCGCAATTCTCATCTCAGGGCTAACAAGTGGGACGGAGCCTTCAGCCGGCAGAGAAGGGGCAAAGGGCCTGTCATCATCCTCATGATCATGGGGCCAGAGTGTTGTTCTCTCTCCAGCCTCTTCCCTGCTGGATTTCCCTGCAGGAGTCCTGAGTGGACTGAGAAGGGAGGGCTCAAGAGGGGAGAGACAGCCAGCTCGATGCCTGAGCCAGCCCCAGTCAAAGTGGGATGAAGGGGCCCAGCAGCAGAGGCACGCAGGCTGGAGGATACTGTTGGGTGTCATCCCCCTCAGCTCCTTCTGCGGGCCAGGATGGGCTCTGGTGGACGGTGTCCCACTCTGGTGAGACAGACAGACCCAAGGCTCTGCAGCCAGGAGGCTGAGCCCCAGCCCACGCAGCCCCCACCAGCTGCTGGCTCTCTGATGTGTAGCTGGAGCCAGCCATAACTGAACACCTGCTGGGTGCCGGCACTGGACTAGGAAGTGGGGGGAAGCTCAACAGCAGACGGACCTGGCCTCAGTGAGCACTCCGCCAGGGGAGCCCCGGAAACAGGAAAGCAGGCCATCAGAATAAAGGGCAACAGATGCGCTAATTCCGTGAAGGAAGCAAGATGTGGACGGCACCTGGAAAATGCTGCCTCCCGCACGCCTGCCTGGTCTCCGGAAGGAGACCCCAGAAACGCCTGACAAGTGGTTGCCTGCGGGGAGGGAAATGAGAAGCCGAAGCAGGGGGAGGAACTGACTTCCGTTATATTCTCTTTCCCCCTTTTTGAATTTTGTACTGTGCCAACCTAACCGATTCAAACAGATCAAAGCCAGACCGAGCTGAAAGGAGGCCGCGTGGGAGAAGCGCCGGAGGAGGACGTGACCCAGAGAGCGAGACCGCGCAGCCCTGACTGCGGGGACTCCTCCCCAGCAGGATCTGAGGCTTCTCATCTGCCGGGGTGCGTGTGTGCACGTGCGCACGCGTGTGTCTGTGTGAACGCACACGTGTGCGGCCTTAATCTCTAGGGTCTTTCTTAGCCCTCACATTCTAGAAATCTGCCCTGAATTTTGCTACAGGGGTTTGCCCTAAGAGGATGCTGGCCAGTGGCAGTGGGCAGGGACTAGTTTTGAGCCCAGGTTGGAGAAACACTCATTCTGGTCTGGGGCCACTTGGGAAAGGGGAGGTCTATGGGGACTGTGTTCTCTATGGCACCTGGCCTGTCAGCAAAGGGGTCTCCAGCTCAGGGGTGTGGGGCTGGCAGGAGCTACGTGCTGGGGTCCTAGCCTGATGGCTTTCTCAAAGCCTTCTGCAGAGCACAGACCCCTGAGACTTGGCCTCCTATGAATCGGAGTCACTGGGACACATGATCGTGGTTCTCAATGTCACCTGGAGGGCCTGTTCCAAATGGATGCTGCCCCATTCCCGGGGTTTCTGGTACGACAGGTCTGGGCTGGAGTCCGGCAGATCCTGGGTGAGGCAGACTGCTGGATGGGGCCTCATTTCGAGGCTCACTCCATTAGACCATGGAACGGGGGATGGGAGTTGTCTCCCTCCACCGCACCCCCCGCCCCAGGCCTCAGTGTGGGCGTCCTGGTCTTTTAGGACAGGCCCTGGAAAGGTCAGACCTGGCAGGCTCCATCCTATCCTCTCAGTCTGTCTCTCCCAGCTGCCTACCTGTCACTCATGAAATCATTCATTCAGTGAAATAACGGGCCAGATTCTGTTCCTTGCAATCAAGGTGCTCATGGTCCAAGCATTAGATTCTAGTAGGTACCCAGACCACAAAGGAGCCGTGACAGGTCTGCATGAGTGTCCTCCAGAGGCCTGGTGAAGGGGTGCTGGGAACCCAGTGGAGGAGCCGTGGACAACCTGGGAAGGCTGCCTGGAGGCGGCACCAGCCAAGGCAACATCAGAGGGCAGCAGTCACATTAACCGAGGGCTTACTGCCAGGTGCTGTGCTGAGACTCTGTCAGCATGAGCTCTTTCCCTCCTCACAGCTCCATGACCGAAACTACTGTCAGTGAGGAGACTGGCAGCCACACACCTAGCCTTAGGGGCATGTGGGACTTCTGACCTGGAGTTGGGAGTTGTGGCCACAGGGAGGCCAAGAGCACGACATTCCCTGAGACCACGCATGCACAAAGGTGGAGAGGGAGGTGGGCTTGGCTTATGTGAATGTTTTCCCCAAGAGAGTCTGGGTCCCAGATGGAAACACATCACCCCTCAGGGCAGCAGAGATGGGAGGGACACCCAGTTCTGTTCCCATCTGTCTAAATAGGGCAGGAGCCAGGCTGGCTGCCTCCGGGGGAGTCGGTGAGAGGTGGAGGGAGGGGCCAGAGCGCAGCTGCTCCAGCCTTGAGTGCGAGCCAGATGGCAGAGGCTGCAGCGCCCAGCTCATAGGCTTCCCGGGGCCATCGGGGCAGAGGGGGCCCAGAGTAGAGTGGCCTGAGAAGCACAGGGTTGTAGTGGGGGATTTCTGGTGACAGATCTGACTGTGGTGAAGGCTAGCCCTGGACAGTGGCTGAGGCATAGGCCCCATACTCTGGCCCCAAACAATCTCTGGTAAGCTCTGTGGGTCCTGGCCTCCTCAACTAGATCATAAAGTCCCAGACTGGGGGCCAGCCTCATTAGGACCTTTTTCCTGCCTCTTTGATGGGGGGTCAAGAAAACCACTTATCCATGCTGAATGAGGGCTCATATAGCTCCCTGAGTCCAGAGAATAGAACTGAAGGAAATGAGCACAAGCTATAGCAAGAGGCATTCTAGTTAGACACAAGGAAGCACTGGTCTGGGATGCTGAAGGGAGTAGTAGCAGAAAAGACCCATCCTTCTGTCTCTGATGGTCTAGCTCTTTGGTGGGGATCTCTGTCCCCTTTCTTCACTAGTTCCTCTATGCTGTCTCACCTGTGTCTTGGTTCCCTCTCTCCTTTCCTGCTGACCTTCCCCTTCCTTTTTTTTTTTTTTTTTAAGATTTTATTTATTTATTTGACAGAGAGAGAGAGCACAAGCAGGGAAAGTGTCAGGCAGAGGGAAAGGAAGAAGCAGGTTCCCTGCTGGATCCCAGGACCCGGGGATCATGACCTGAGCCAAAAGCAGGTGCTTAACTGACTGAGGCACCCAGGCACCCCTGGCCTCCCCCTTCTGCCTTCTTTGTGTGAGTGGGCCACACCCCCCCCCCAGAACTTGTCCCAGTATTGCTGGGGACCTCTGAACTTGGCCACACTCAGTTCAGGCAATGTTTGCTGAGCCCCATACCCGCTGAAGGTGAAAGGGCCTCTCCCACGGAAAGCAGTGCACACACCCAGGGCAGAGCAAGGACCACGTAATGAGAAGGGAAAAGCCAGACTGATAGGGCTCAGAGACCACAGCTCCCCAGGGGCAGGGAAGGCTTCAGAGAGGTGGCAGGTGAACAGAAACAAGTAGGGACAGGGGCAGTTTGGGTAGAGGGGACAGATGAGTGATGGACGGAAGCAGAGTGTGGAATATTCCAGAAATGGCAGGTAGACTGGCATGGCTGCCGAGCCGGCATGAGCGGGGTCTGGTGAGAATGAATGAATTGTGCTTAACTGTGTAGGCAACAGGGAACCACTGAAGGCTTCAGAGGAAGGGCAGGACATTACCTGGGCTGGGACTAGGAGGGTTTCTCGATTTAGCTCCTATCCAGGGATCTCATGAAAGGCACCAGGCCCCCATTCTGAATTCATGGGCTTGTCAGGGGTTCCCAGGGTGGGGGGGAACAATTGGTGTCTCAAATGTCACCTTTCGGTGAGGCTTGTCCTGATGACCCTATTTAATAATGAAACTCCCCAGGCTCTCCCAGTCCCTCCTCCTTCTCTGTTTCCCCTGGATTGATCCCCTGTCATCCTTTATGCTGCTCACTGTCTGTCCTCACCCCCATGAGAATGAATGAAGACGCCATGAGGGCAGGGCCCATGTCTATCCGTCTTGTCACTACATCTCCCAGTGCTCCACCTAACGCCTGGAATCCCAACAAATTCATTCATTCGTTGCATGAATAAAGAGGAACATAGCACCCTGTGTGAAGCAGCGTGGTCTGGTGTTTTCTCTCCCCGTCACTCCACTCCCAGCTTCCTGAGCTTGGCAGCACCGGTGCGGAAATCTCCGCCCAGAGCTCTGCTTCTGCCCTGCCGAGACTTGCTCCCCTGCCAGGCGTCTGGGAAGATCTGGACTGTTCCTCCTCCCCTCCCTTGCCAAAGATACCACCACTTCCCTTCATCTTGGAGCGGAGGCCAAGTGAGGAAATTTTCACCTGAGGAAAGTGAGGGACTCGCAGGACTGAGGCAGCTGCCCCCGGCAGCTTGGAAGAGCGTCTCCGATGGATGGAATAGAACCACCACAGGTCACCGAGCGCCCGCCCCGCGTAGGCAGGCCGGGCTCTCCGTCCGGGGCACCAGATCACAGCTGGTCTCTGCTGACCTCGGGCTTCCTGGAGCAGAGGTTCTGGTCACCTCCCGGTGCTGAACAAGGACAAGGACATCCTGTCCACCTGGCCTGAACTCATCCAAGAATGGGAGTAATAACTGTGGGCACTGCCTGCTCTGACCTGGGCTGGGTGTCCTCTCCTCACCCTGATGGGTACCCAGAGGGCTAGAGTCCAAATGCTGCTCCCTGCCTTTGAGGCCCCTGCAGATCCAAGGGAGCCCAAACCTGCCCCTTGGGCAGAGCCAGCACCCGGCATCCAGGGCAGAGCTGGGGAGGCTGAAGAGCCTGGAGCAAACTCCCAGCTGTGGGGCTGTCCGGGGCTGCACATCCATTCCTTGGGGACTTGGTTCCCCAAGGTGGAAACCCTCTCAGCAAACGCCACCGATTTCTTGTTATGTGTAAGGAAAATGATAAAGCTTCTGTTCTTGAGGCCCTTAAAGGACCTCATAGATATAATCACAGAATGGGCAACGGGGAGCCGTGGATGACTGTGAAGCAGGACAGGAAGGGCATTACCCTGCTTCAGAAAGCAGAGTGTGGCTTTTGTCATGACCTGAGCTAACGTGTGTGAAGCACTCACTGAGTGCTGGAGGTGGTCCCAAGTGCTTTACAGATATTAGCTTTAATCCTCACAGCTCCCCTGGGGTACTGTTGCTATCCCCACTCTACAGATGCGAAGACTGACATACACAGAGATGGCAGGGCTAGTAGTGGTGGAGCTGGGACCCAAACCCTCCATGCCCCTCAGTCTGTCTTCATCACAACGATTCGATGCCGCCTCTCACAGAGATCGGGAACTGGAGGGACAAGGGTCTGGCATTGGCTGGGGCAGAGGTCATGGCCAGAGGGATGGAAGTGAGATCCTGCTTCTGGCTAAGATTCCTTGCCCTGGGGGGCCTCTCAGGCTGGACCAGGAAACTAGGAGGGAGACATGGACATCCAGCACTTTGGTCTGCACAGAAACGAACTACATCTAGGACCGCTTTTGTGGATAATGGCAACAATCCCAATCTTCTCGGCCAACAGCCCACACAGGATAACTACTTCTTTGGCAGCAAAGACATTGTAGAGACTCTCAAATGGAGATATCTTATCAGTGGGACAGCCTCCATCAATCCCCCAATCCTTTCTTGATTTTGTTAACTTTCTTACTTAAATTGGGGAGAAAGCCTCACTGTGATGCTAACTTGGCTTTATCCTCTTCTAGTTTGGGATGTCCGATCACCGCCAGCGTCCCTGTCACAGAGCGGATGGGTTGCTAGGAGCCACTGGGTAGGTGGAAATAGAGGAGAGGTGACAGGGTGGGTCGGGGGAGAGACTGGCTGAGGCCAGGCAGGGAAGAGGCAGCCGAACCCGGGAAGGGCTGCCTGAGACCCTAGGGTATCCTAGACAGTTTTGACAAAATTACATCTGGTTTCTCTGAGACATTCAGCTACAACACTGTCAACAGCACTACTAGTGTAAGTAGGGCTTGAGAAGTAAAAAGAGACTGAGGTGGGATATAGCACTAAGATCCCTTCCAGCTCGAAGAGTCTACGAAGATACCATCTGTCATAATCCCTTCCTGAGGAAAACGCGTCAACAGGCAGGGCGCTCTTGGGAGGGATGTGTCTGGCTGCGTTCTGGGCCTGTCCCAGACTGAGCTCGGCGCAGGCAGGAGCCACACGGGACCCAGCTAACCGCTCAGCGGGGGGCCGTTTCTGTGGGGTGGGGGACATCCTGACCAGAGCCAGAGTAGCCTCTGGCCCCCCTAAGGCCCAGGCTTCAGGAGCCAAGGTCACCTGGGACAGTGTCCTTCAGAAAGAGGACTGGGCTTTCCTGCACCCCCCATCAGGCTGTGGGTTTAGGAGGACTTAGGGAGAGCGCTCACCCAAGCCGTAGCTGGAGAGCCCCAGGTCACCAGCGATGGGGTGGCCGCATTTCTTAAGGCTGACAGAGGAAGCTGGTGTTAGGGTCTTAGCACTGCTAGGTGGGACGGTGGAAAGAGCACCTACCTGGACCAGCAGGTGAGGCGTGCGGCTCAGGCAAATGCGTGGTCACAGGCCCTCCCTCCTCTCGATCAGTCCTCAGGTGCTTCTGAGTGGCCCAGACTTGTCCCTGCTCGGTTCCTGACCACGATGATGGCTCCTCCAAGGCTCTGTGGCACAGGGACAACAAAGCACTCTCAGATCTCCCCAGCCTCCCTGCGGCTCCTCACCCAGCCCAGCAGCCTAAGCCCCACACGCGTGTCAGCATCTCGCCAGGAGGCCTGCCTCAGGGGAGTTCTCATGGGGGGCGGGGCACCCCGGTTGACACCCCAGCTGGCCCCCTAGTTCTGCATCCAGCTGCTCATCCTTGGGGTGGGTGAGCTGGGGAGCCACCCTTCATCCTAGGTGAGCATGAGCCTGAGGGGAGGGACCCCACGGATGGAGCAATGCCCTCAGAGTCTAAGCACTGGGGCGCCTGGGTGGCTCAGTCGGTTAAACGTCTGCCTTTGGTTCAAGTCATGATTCCAGGGTCCTGGGATCGAGTCCTGCATCGGACACCACGCTCAGTGGGGAGTCTGCTTCTCCCTCTGCCTGCTGCTCCCCTGCGGGTGCTCTCTCTCTTTCTCTCTGACAAATAAATAAAATATTAAAATTAAATAAAATAAAAAACAAAAGTCCCTCCTGGTGACTTGGGAGCACCCCACTTTCCCATGTGGGGGGACTTCAGACCAGATACCCAGACACGGCCAGCAGGGCTGAGCTGGGGAGCACAGAGGGGTCCATATCCATCAGGGGACTTCAAGTAGGACTTCAGCACCTTTTAGTGAAGGGGGAGGCTTGCTAACATGTAGATTTAAGGGCCCTACCCCAGCCCACTGAATCAGAATCTCCAGGAAGGTGCCTGGGAATGTGCATTTTAAAAGGTTCCCCACGTGGATGCATGCGAAATAAGAGTCAGAAAAGGGCCACAACCAAGGAGGAACCTTTGACCACATGCATAAAGGGGTCATTGGTCTCTCTCCCACAAGCAGCATCACAGGAGCCCCGTCTCTGCAGACAGACTACCCAGGGGTCCCCAGCAGCTGCTGAAACCTCTCGAGGTCCCCTTTCCCTGAGGACAAGATGAAGACTGGAGATGTCTCTTTGGTTCTTTCAGATCGAAAATTACAAATGTCAGAGAAGGGAAGCCCATGGAGAAATATAAAAAGAAAGTTCAGAGGGAGGCACTTAACCAGTATTCTCCCTTTCTGTTTTTCTTAACTATTCTTTTTTTTTTTAATTATTATTTTTATTTTTTTATTTTTTATTTTTTTTAAAGATTTTATTTATTTGACAGAGAGAGATCACAAGTAGAGAGGCAGGCAGAGAGAGAGGGGAAAGCAGGCTCCCTGCTGAGCAGAAAGAACTCGATGCGGGGCTCGATCCCAGGACCCTGAGACCATGACCTGAGCCGAAGGCAGAGGCTTTAACCCACTGAGCCACCCAGGTGCCCCCCCTTTTTTTTTAAAGAATTTATTTATTTACTTGACAGACAGAGATCACAAGTAGGCAGAGAGGCAGGCAGAGAGAGAGGAGGAAGCAGGCTCCCTGCTGAGCAGAGAGCCCTATGCGGGGCTCGATCCCAGGACGCTGGGATCATGACCTGAGCTAAAGGCAGAGGCTTTAACCCACTGAGCCACCCAGGCGCCCCTTAACTATTCTTTTTCAATTCTGAAAATAACATGCTTATTGGGGGAAAAAAAAATCAAAGCATTCAAACTAAGGCACAGTGAAAAGTCCCCTTGTTCCCCCATTCCCCCAAACCTCTGTCCCACTCCCAAACACAGCCACATTTCCTGTGTAAGTTTCCTTCCGAAAATTTCCCATAAATATTGACAAACACATATCCATGCCTGCATCTTTATTCTAAGCCCAGCCTGGAACAGATTCCACGGTTCTCCGTTTCGTTAGTTAACACACACACACCCCATCTCCGCATTAACACACACCCCACACCTCACACACAGCACACACACGTCCCTCGCTTTTACAGCAGTTCACGTGTTCCACTGAAAAACGCACTGTAATTTCTGTGAGTCTACTCCTGTTGATGGTATTTAGAGGTTGTTTCTACCTTTTGCCTGCAAAAAAATCATCTTTGGTTATATATCTTAGTACCTATGTGTGAGGTGAGCTCTAGGATAGAAAGTAAGGAGTTGAGGGTTACATGCATCTAAAATTCTGATAGATGTTTCCGAATTGTCTTCCAAACAGGATGAACCAGTCTGAACTGCCCTCGCCACGCACAAGAGTGCCTGCCCCCCCGACCCTGATACCGTTTGTTACCAAATCTTTAAACTTTGCCAATACCGGGGCACCTGGGTGGCTCAGTGGGTTAAAGCCTCTGCCTTTGGCTTGGGTCATGATCCCAGTCATGATCCCAGAGTCCTGGGATCGAGCCCCACATAGGGCTCTCTGCTTAGTGGGGAGCCTGCTTCCCTTCCTCTCTGCCCATCTCTCTGCCCACTTGTGATCTCTGTCAAATAAATAAATAAAATCTTAAAAAAATTTTTTTAAAAACCTTGAAAACTGATGTCTTGTTTTGATGTGTCCTTTTGTAATTATCAGAAAGAGCAGATGTTACTTTCATGTTTATTGATTGATTGGCCATTGCATTTATTTTTCTGTGAACTGCTTATGTCCTCTCCAATTTATCTTACTGATTTTTTTAAAGCATCTTTCTTTGTTGTTGTTTTTTTTTTTAATTTAAATTCAGTTTAGTTAACACACAGTATATTATTAGTTTCAGGGGTAGAATTTCAATATTTATCAGTTGCATATAATACCCAGAGCTCATTACCTCACATCCCCTCCTTAATGCCCATCACCCACTTACCCCATCCTCCTACCTCCTTCCCCTCCGGCAACCCTCAGTTTGCTTCCTAGAGTTCAGCATCTCTTATGGTTTGCCTTTCTCTCTGTTTTTATCTTCTTTTTCCTTCCCTTCCCCTATATTCATCTATTTTGTTTCTGAAATTCCACATATGAGGGAAATCTTATGGTATTTGTCTTCCTCTGACTTATTTCACTTAGCAAAATACCCACTAGTTCCATCCACGTTGTTGCAAATGGCAAGATTTCATTCTTTTTGATGGCTGAGTAATAGTCCTGTGTGTGTGTGTGTGTGTGTGTGTGTGTGTGTACACACCACATCTTCCTTATCCATTCATCTGTCAATGGACATCTGGGCTCTTTCCACAGTTTGGCTGTTGTGGACATTGCTGCTATAAACATTGGGGTGCGTGGATCACTACATTTGTATCCTTTGGATAAATATTTAATAGTACAGTTGCTGGGTCATAGAGTAGCTCTATTTTTAGCTTTTATTTTTTTAAAGATTTTATTTATTTGACAGAGAGAGAGATCACAAGTAGGCAGAGAGAGAGGAGGAAACGGGCTCCCTACTGAGCAGAGAGCCTGTTGTGGGGCTTGATCCCAAGACCCTGAGATCATGAACTGAGCCGAAGGCAGAGGCTTTAACCCACTGAGCCACCCAGGTGCCCCTATTTTTAACTTTTTGAGGAACCTCCATGCTGTTTTTCCAAAGTGTCTGCAACAGCTTGCATTCCCACCAACAGTGTAAGAGGGTTCCCTTTTCTCTACATCCTTGCCAACATCTGTGTTTCCTGTCTTGATAATTTTAGCCATTCTGACTGGTGTGAGGTGGTATCTCATTGTGGTTTTGATTTGTATTTCCCTGATGCTGAGTGATGGTGATTCTTAAGAGGTTTTTCTAAACTGTCATAGGTCTCTTTTATTTTATTTATGACACTTTAGGCTTACAGAAATTTATTATTTTTCTGTAGTCAGAAGAATTTCTCACTAGAGCATCTTAAGAATACTTGCCCTTGTTTTTCACTAGTACAGTTTGGGTTTTTTCCTTTTTTCATTTTAATCTTTTTTTTTTTTCCTAGAATATATTTTGGTGTAAGGACTATAGTGGGGCCCAGCTTTATTTTTCCCCCAAGGAGGCAGAGAGTTGCCCCAAAGTCATGTAGGAATATTCTCTTCCTTCCCTACATCCCACCACCCTTCTCTAAATTCAAAATCTCAATTTAACCATGTACAAGGATGGACACAAAGAGCATGACCTCTGAGTCAAGTGCTGGTTCAAATTCCAGCTTCACTGGATCTAAGCGAAGTTACCTGACCTTCCTGTGCCTTGGTTTCCCCCTCCAAAAATGATAATAATAACAACAGCATTACCTATGATGAGGATTAAGTGAGTTATTTCAGGTACGGGGCTGTCTGTAACAGACTCACCTGAGCAAACTTTAAGACACATGTAGGCTGCAGGTAAAAGGATGGGAAAAGATACTGTATGCAAATGAGAACCAGAAGAGGAAAAAAAATTATCTATAAAGAACTTCTCAAACTCAACACACAAGAAACAGATAATCATGTCAAAAAATGGGCAGAAGACATGAACAGACACTTCTCCAATGAAGACATACCAATGGCTAAGAGACACATGAAAAATGTTCATCATCATTAGCCATCAGGGAGATTCAAATCAAAACCACATTGAGATACCACCTTACACCAGTTAGAATGGCAAAAATTAGCAAGACAGGAAACAACATGTATTGGAGAGGATGTGGAGAAAGGGGAACCCTCTTACACTGTTGGTGGGAATGCAAGTTGGTGCAGCCAATTTGGAGAACAGTATGGAGATTCCTTAAGAAATTAAAAATAGAGCTTCCCTATGACCCTGCAATTGCACTACTGGGTATTTACCCCAAAGATACAGATGCAGTGAAAAGAAGGGCCATCTGTACCCCAATGTTCATAGCAGCAATGGCCACGGTCATTTCCACGGCCAAACTGTGGAAAGAACCAAGATGCCCTTCAACGGACGAATGGAGAAGGAAGATGTGGTCCATATACACTATGAAGTATTATGCCTCCATCAGAAAGGATGAATACCCAACTTTTGTAGCAACATGGACGGGACCGGAAGAGATTATGCTGAGTGAAATAAGTCAAGCAGAGAGAGTCAATTATCATATGGTTTCACTTATTTGTGGAGCATAAGAAATAACACAGAGAACATGGGGAGATGGAGAGAAGGGAGTTGAGGGAAATTGGAGGGGGAGATGAACTATGAGAGACTATGGACTCTGAAAAACAATCTGAGGTTTTGAAGGGGCGGGGGGGTGTGGGAGGTTTGTGGGACCTTGGTGGTGGGTATTATGGAGGGAGCACTGGGTGTGGTGCATAAACAATGAATTCTGTTACACTGAAAAGAAATTAAAAAAAAAGGGGGGGGGATGGGAGAAGATACTGTATGCAAATGAGAACCAGAAGAGGGGAAAAAAAAAAAAAAAAAAGAACCAGGGGTGGCCACACTGTCCCCAGACAAAGTAGATCCAAAGTCCAAAACTGCTGCAAGGCACAAAGAAGGCTATTCTAGAATGATTAAAAAGGTCAATTCTCCAGGAAGAGATGAGAATTATAAATACATGTGCACCTAACAGCAGAGCACGCAATTATATGACACAGACAGAACTGAAGGGAGAAAGAGTAACTCAACAGAGGAAGGGGTTTAATAAACCACTTGCAATAATGGGTAGACCCCCAGAGAGAAGATCAATAAGGACCCAGAGAACTTGAGTATCTACAACACCATAGACCTACTGGTCCCGATACAGGGATGTGGGACACCCCTTGCAAGGGCAGCAGCACACACACTCCTCTCGAGCACACTAGAAGTGCTCTGCAGGCTGGGTCCCAGGCTCGGCTACAGGTGGGGGGCGTCCCACAGCTCCTGGCATGCAGAGACCACTGCATGGCAGCGATGACTGCCTCTCAGATGTGCTTGGGTCTCTGTCTACATAAAGGCTTCTGTTCCCTTGATCCGTCAGCCAGTTTCAGCATTTGACAAATCTTTATTACCATTGCTGGGCCCCCTTCTAAGTGCTGGGGAACAGAAGTGAACGGCAGCAGCCAGACTGGTTCTTGCCACCTCCCATTAGACTGACTCCTAGTCAGGTTTAACGCGTTTACTGATACTGCAAATGTTCCCTTACGTTTTATTTTCTAAGAATCTAAAGTTTCTATGTCATAAATACCATTTTAATACTTATTAGCAGTCATCTTACTCTATTCCTTTATTATTTCTCATAGTTTTTCAGGAGATGACCTTGTTCTTTTTTTCTCCAGATAATGAATCTTATCGTCTACAACTTGACAAGTTGGCCTCCTTTTATAACTTCTATTTTCAAAATTTGTATTGGAGTGTACTTCTAGAGGAATGTTAAAGAATGTTTAAGGTAAGAGTGGTCATTTTCCCCTTGTAAGTGTGTATATCTATACACACTCATACACACACATGCATAATATTATGTTAAGCAATGTCCATCTATTCCTATTAAATAAGAGTTAAAATTGAGACCTTGAGTAGTCAAAGCAATCTTGAAAAAGAAAAGCAAAGCTGGAGGTATCAGATTTCAAGTTATATTATAAAGTGGTAGTGATCAAAACAGTATGGTATTGGCATAAAAACAGATACATAGTTCGATGTAATAGAACAGAAAACCCAGAAACAAACCCTAAATTATAAGGCCAATTAATCTTCGACGGAGGAGGAATGACTACACAATGGGAGACAGTCTCTCTTCAACCAATGGTGTTGGGAAAACTGGACAACAACATGCAAAATAATGAAACTGCACCACTTTCTTACGCTATACAAAAAAATAAATTCAAAATGGATTAAAGACATAAATGTGAGACCTGAAGCCATAAAAACCCTAAAAAAGAGCACAGGCAATAATTTCTTATTGCAACATTCAATAGCAACATTCTTCTAGACATGTCTCCTGAGGCAAGGGAAATGAAAGCAAAAATTAACTATTGGGACCACATCAAAAAATAAAAAGTTTTTGCATAGTGAAGGAAATAAAACAAAAAGGCAACCCACTGAATAGAGAAGATATTTTCAAATGACATATCCAATAAAACATAAGTATCCAAAATGTACAAAGAACTTATAAAACTCAACGTCCAAAAACCAAATAATCCAATTTAAAAATGGGTAGAAGTCATGAATAAACATTTTTTCAAAGAAGACAAATCCAGATGGCCAACAGACACATGAAAAGATGCTCAATATCATTCATCATCAGGCAAATGCAAATCAAAACCACAATGAGCTACCACCTCCCACCTGTCAGAATGGCTAAAATCAACAATACAATGTTGGTGAGGATGTGGAGAAAAAGAAACGCTTATGCACAGTTGGTGGGAATGCAAACTGGTACAGCCTTTGTGGGAAACAGTACACAGGGTCTTCAAAAAATTAACAATAGAACTACCCTAAACCCAGTAATTGCACTTAATGGGTATTTACCCACAGAACCAAAAACACTAATTCAAAGGGATACACCCATCCCTTTGTTTATAGAAGCATTATTTGCAATAATCAAAGGATACAAGCAGCCCAAGTTTCATCCATAGATGAATGGATACAGAAGATGTGGTATATAGAGACAATGGAATATTATTCAGCCATAAAAAAGCATGAAATCTTGCCATTTGCAATGACATGGATAGAGCTAGCAAGTGCTATGCTATGCAAAATAAGTCAGAAAAAGACAAATATGATCTCACCCATAGGTGGAATTTAAGAAACAAAACAGATGATCAAAGGAAAGAGAGAGAGAGAAAGAAAAACCAAGAAATAAACTCTTAACTATAGAGAACAAACTGATGGTTAGCAGATGGGAGGCGGGTGGGGGGAATGGGTAAAATAGGGTATGGGGATTAAAAAGTATACTTACCAAGATGCAAGAAAATAAAATAAAGTGACAAAAACATTTAAAAAACAGAGATACAATCAGGGACATATGTTGAACTTTACCAAATGTCTTTAAGCCATTTTTAGCATTTATGGAGCTGTTTACGTGAGTTTTCACCTCTTTTGACCTATTACTTGGTTCAAGATAGTCCCACTCACTTGTGGTGCATTTGTTTTTTAAACATAACACTGTGCAATTCTATTTGTTGTTATTAATTTGTGAATTTTGCACCAGTCTTCAGAAATTGGATTTTTTTCAGTCATTTTTCTTTTTTGGTGTTGTCAGTGTTATGCTGGCTTCACAGAATAATTTGGAATCTTTCCTTCTCTATGATCTGGTATGGTTGGTGCAGCTTCAAAAACAATTAGGGGCGCCTGGGTGGCTCAGTCAGTTAAGCATCTGACTCTCGATTTTGGCTCTGGTCATGGGATTGAGCCCCACTTCGGGCCCTATGCTGGGCATGGAATCTGCCTGGGATTCTCTACCTCTCTTATAATAAATTATAACTCTCTCATAATAAATTAATATTTTTTAAAAACATAAAAATATCCTTTCCTTGGAGGTTTATAAAAATTCAAAGTTGGTTAAACCTCTGGTTTTTGGGGGGGAGAGTTTTATGAAAACTCAGTTTCTCTTGTGATTATTGATCCATTCATGCTTTCTAGTTAGTTCTTCTGGGGTCAAACTGGTGATTTATATCTTCTCAGAAAACTATCAGTTTCAGTTGATTTTCAGCTGAATTTACATGTGGTCAAGCACAGTATCCTCCAAGAATCTTTTTTCTTTTCTCTGTATTAGCGGCTATTTCCCCATTTTAATGTTCCATTTTACATATTTGGTTCATTCCTACCCCAACCCCCATTAGATTACTTAGACCTTAAAAAAGTCATCCAAGGACACATGCTGTTCGAACAGTAGCCTACTGACCATGTGCATGGCCCAGAGACTGAGTAGCTGGAACCAGGGACAAGGATGAGGAAGGTAGTGGGGGAGGGGCATTCAGAAAACATTTAAAAAGTGCGGAGAGCCCCTGCACATGTGCCCTGGCCTTGAACATCCCACATCTCCTTTTCACAAGTCCCCCTCACCCAGTAACACGTAACAACTCCCACCCTGTCTTCAACCCCCAGCTGCCGCCACCTCCTCTTGGAAACTTTCCTGGCTTCCCCGGGAAAAGTCAATGCCTTTCCTCTGACATTCAAGTTTACTTTTTTTTTTAATTTAAAAAAAAAGTTTTTTAAAGATTTTATTTGTATGTAATCTCTACACCCAACGTGGGGCTTGAACTCACAACCTCAAGATCAAGAGTCTCAGGCTTCCATTGACTGAACCAGCCAGGTGCCCCTAATTTTGAAAACTTTAAAAAAAAATTTTTTATTTAGGGGCGCCTGGGTGGCTCAGTGGGTTAAAGCCTCTGCCTTCAGCTCAGGTCAGGATCCCAGGGTCCTGGGATCGAGCCCCGCATCAGGCTCTCTGCTCAGTGGGAAGCCTGCTTCTTCCTCTCTCTCTCTCTCTCTGCCTGCCTCTCTGCCTACTTGTGATCTCTTTCTGTTAAATAAATAAAATCTTTAAAAAATTTTTTTAAATTTATTTGAGAGAGAAAGCACACAAGCGAGGGGAGGGGCAGAGGGAAAGTGAGAGAAGCAGACTCCCCGCTGAGTGGGGAGCCAGATATGGGGCTCAGTCCCAGGACTTGGGGATCATGAGCTGAGCTGAAGGCAGATGCTTAACCAACTGAGCCACCCAGGCATTCCATAATTTTGAAAACCTTTAAACACAAAAAATTAAAAGAATAAAACCAATGGAATTAACTCGTGTTAACATTCTATCATTTTTACCTCAGATCTTTTTTGTTAAAAGCAGCATTACTCGGAAATTAAAAGTCCTTCCTTCCATCCACCGGCACCAGCTCCTTCTTCCCCTTGCCCAAGACCACAAGTGCGAGTCTAGTAGCTACTGCAACACGTCTGTATCCATAAATCACAAACAGTTTTGTCTGTGATTGCCACGGAAATGAAATGTTCCTGAACGGTATTATTCGGCAATTTCCCATTTCTTGAAATACTGTTTGAGATTTATTTATGCTAATACCAATCGCGCGCGTGTTTATTGAGGTAGAAGTTACAAAACATAAAATCTTCCAATTCCGTGTGTTTTAACTGCTGCGTAAGATCACATTTGTAGTTGTCTGCTCCATCACTGTAGACACTGAAGACACTGACGTGGAGACCTCTTTTGTGCTTCCAGCCTTACTGCCCTAGATATCCTTGGAGCTGTCTCCTCAAGCACATGTGTGAGTTTCTCGAGGTAATTATACACCTAGATGCGAAACTGTTGGTCATAAAGTATGTACAGTTGCAGCTTTGAATGTCATTGCGGAAACCTCCCCAGTGCTTCGTCCCGCTGTTACTCCAGCATTTCTGCAGCTATCGCCATGATCAGTTGACTTGCCCACCTGCCCCCTCCCCCACAAGTTACCAGAGGGCATGTGTGTGACTGGCACTCAATGAACACTTGACAAATGTCAGGATGAGCTCACTGTCTAGCACAAGAGACAGATGCTAATGGGACAAGTGCATTAAAGCTATGAGACCTCTCCTGGCGGGGATCCAGGGAAGGCTTCATGGAGGAGGTGGCATGGGAACCGGAGTTTGAAAGGCAGGGAGGGTCTGACTGAATGAGGCTGGGGATGACGGAATGACTGGGCTGGGAGGAGGGGGTGGGTCAAACGGCCTGGGCACCTTGGATGTGACTGAGTGGTGGTTCTTAGCTGAACAGAGGGGCGAGCATGAGGGGGGAGGAAGGGTAGAGAAGCCAGAGTGCGTATTTTGTAAAATCTTCAGGGTGATCTGATCCATCCCCGCTCCATGCAGGAAGAGCCTTGAGCCAGAACAGATGTGTGTGGGAAGGTGAAAGGAAGCAGGAAGACAGGCTGGAAAAGGTAAGTGGGTCTAACCCAAGCTCGGTCTCCAATGGCAGGCTCTGGGAAGCCAGTAAGAGGTGACCAGGTCAGAGATGGGCTCAAAGATGACTCACCTGATAAGAGACAAATCGCTGGGGTACCCAGGCCCTGGAGTAGGAGTAGGTCAGAGAGCCTGTCCCCCCCACCTCCACCTCTCTCCTCCCTCTGTCTCTGGGGACAGATCAGGTCACCGGGCCTGGACTTCTGCCCCAGACCCACAGCAGAGTGCTGGGACTCAGCCCCTCCCCGTCCTCCGCTTTGCAGTCCTGTGAGCCCAGGCCGTTGCTGCCTGCCCCCTCCATTCTGGCTGCTCTAGGCAGGTGTCAGGCCAGGGGTTGGGGAGACCCTCCGTGAAGCACGAAGCCAGGGCCCCTGCATTGAATCTCGTGCCCTGGCCTAGCTCAGCCCATCTGATCAAGCCTGCAGTGCGTCCTGGGGCCTGAGGTGATGGTGGGGTGGGAGTCCTGTCCTTCTGTATTCCCTGCAGTCCTTTAGCAGAGCCCAGCTCTGGGCACCTGGCCCAGAGTGGAGGGAAAGGGGAGACACGCACGACCTTCGCTTCTAAGTCCTTTTGTCTTAAGCCACTTCAGCAAAACCACCAGCAGCAGGGATAGCAGGTGAGCGGAGGTTGTCAGTCATGCTCGGGAGGAGGGGCACTCCTTGGGAGTCACACAGGCCTGGACCTGCTCTGGGTTCATCTGCTCTGGAGTCGGCAAATATACGTGCGCCTGTGTGTGGTTGTGGCTGTTAAAACCTCTCTGAGCCTCAGTGTTCGCATCCATCAAGTGGGCCACTTACACCTGCTCTGCCCCTCCCCCAGAAATAACAAGGAATGTGAGGTCACTCAGTGGCACCAGGACCTCAGGGCAGGGACACGGTTCAGACTGTCGTTCCACTGCCTGAGCAGCTCTCTCCAGAGCCTGGCTGCGTTTGCAGTTCTGGGCACATGAGCTCCCAGTCCAGAAGGGCTCCAGTCCTACCGAAGGACAGAAGTCCCCCACGCCTGTCCCCCATGCCCCACACACACCCTCTGGTTCTGGGAAGACCCCCCAATCTGCCTGCTCTTTTGGAGGGAACAGCTCAGTTCAAACAGTGCCCGAAGCTGTCCACACTGTTGGTCAGCCAAGGCCACCAAAATGTGGCCAGCCTGCCCAGAGACGCCAGACAGCCACCACTGAGCCAGTAAAGGGGGGAGGACATGGAAAGAACAGGGTTCCGGGTCCCTAAGCACACGCAGGTATGCCCGCCTTTCTGCTTCCTGCCACTCCCCCCAAACCCCCACCCAGGGGGCTGGGCTGGCCCCCTGTGGCGGGGATTATCTCACCAGGTTGTGAACAGAACACTCAGAGAAAGAAGTAAAACAAGCAGATAATGAAGAGGGTAGAAACTCGGCTCCCACGTGCCCCCAGACAAGGTGTCTGTGTGTGCCTTGTCCCTCGTGCTCCACGGCCCCCAGCAAAACCCAGTTGCTGTCCCCAGAGGCTCATTTGCCCTCTGCAGCCTTTGCAGCCTAGGGTCCCATCACTGCCACTCAGACACCTGAGGCGCTGAGGCCCCCATGTCAAAGCCCAGCACACGGCCACATCCCCAGCCAGGCGGCCACAGGCACATCGCGTCCATCTGTACCTCCAAAGACCTCAGGATGCCCTTCTCTTTTGACAGGATCCTATGGCCTGAGGCCAGTGTCCCTCTCGTGGGGCACAATTCTGGGAAGACTGGGCTGATCTTGTCTTAGGAGTGCTTGTGCAGAACAGCAGGATGGAAGGGTGGGGACGACAGACCGGGGGATCCCAGGACACTTGGATCGTGATTTTGTAAATGGCTCCAGGCTTCAGTTCCCTTTTGGAACAATCCGAATCACCAGGAGGAGGCAGGGGGTGACTGTGGGCATCCCCCTGCCCCCGCCACCCCACCCCTGCCTCTCCATGTTTCTGCAGCCACGGGGGCTGGGGAGTAACATGGCAGCTTGGTTGCCTTCCCTGCCCTAGAAACACAGGACGCAGGGGATCTGGCCACAGGTGTTCTTTGTAAGAGCTGCCTCAGTTTGCCCAGGGCGGTCTAGACAGATAGATCTATGACAAGGACACAAGATACCCCATGAGCGGCCCGGTTCTCATCCTAGCTCCCCCTGGAACCCTGTTTTGCACGAGTTGCACCAGCCAATTATGGCAAGAACGGGAGTCCAGTCCACAGCACCCAAGCTGATAGGTGAGTAACCCAGGAAAACCGTGGCTTTCCCAAGACAGAGAGAGGACACAGGGCCCTGCCCCAGGCTAAACAGTGCTTTAAAGCTGCTGATCTCACTTCCTCAGAGCACTGTCATTACAGCCATTCCCAGAGTGAGCCTGCCTGAGGCTCCAAACGCTGGGCGGTCTCCTGCACTCTGGACACTGCGTGCAAACAGCTCCCAGGACTTTATGCCCATCATCTCCACGGTTCTTCCACCAGCCACTTCCCAGGAAGAACCAGAGGAGAGATGGTGTCCCTGGGCTGTGACAGGCAGTGGGGAGGGTACAGACTGGCAGCAAGGTCCACAGGGCCCCCAGTCACCAGTGCTTGGCTGTGGGGGAGTTCTGTTAAATATCACAGGGGCCAAAACACAACCCCAGGTGCACGAGGGACGGCCGGCCTACCTTCCAAGCCTTCGAGGAGTGCCCTAGACTGTCCACAGGGGAGAGGGCATCCCCCAGAGAGGGAAGAGCCACATTTTCCCCCAAGAAAGCTGGAAACAGACAGCTTCGATCTACACCAGTGTCCAGGAATAGCCCTTCCCATCTGTAATAAATGGGTGACATGTTTCCAAAGCCCTTTGACCCAGATGGGGAAGGTGTTTTCGTGCCCAGCTGTCAGGTAGGAAAACCAATGGCAGGGGGCCAGCCAAAAAGGGCTCTGGTCCAGAACCTATGCCATGCTTCTCCACGAGTGGTTCCTTTCCAGGAGCCTCTCCACAGCCCGACCCTGCCTCTGCTGGCCGGGAGGGACACACCACCAACTTCTCAGGATGGGGCAGTGGTCCTTGTTCTGGAGACCCTCAGGGCATCCCAGCAGAGGAACTGGACACCAGGTAGGTCCTCTTCTCTCTCTGGCATTGTACTGTCACCCCATGGGCAGCTAGTTCTGATCTGGCTTACCGGGAACCCCATCCCTTCCCACAGGTCCCCCTGGTGATTAATTGGTGATCCCCCTCGCAGCCCAAGCCATGCTGCAGAAACACCAGGGTCCAGCTTCTGGGGCTCTGTGCGCAGGGGCTGTGTCTGAAGAGCCCCGCTCATGCACCAGGAACAAGGTAACTCCCCTTCCACTCAGAATAAGGCTGGGCTGGGCAGGAACCGCCATCCTGCCCTGCAGTCCGAGTGGGGATTGAAGCCACTGGCCCCATGGGTCCTCTCCCAGCTGTGGCCACAACAGCTGGCACCCGGACAGGAGGGAGAGGTGCACTTGCCCCAAGAGCCCCACGGAAATTGTCCCCTGTGGGAGCACGATGGGAAGGGAATTGAGTGACTTTGTCTCCCCTCTTCTAGCTGCTTTCTTTCTAACTTGAAAACATCTTGTAAAGAAGGAGAAAATGCTAGAGCTGTCCCCTCTGACTGACAGCCACCTCCACCCCTCAGGAGGCACTCAAGGCCTCACACTACCAGGGATGGTGGCTGTGGGAGGAGAGGAGAGAGGAAGGGGCCTCATCCACACCCCTGTGCTGGGCCAGGGGAGTAGGAGACCTGTGTGTAGGTGAGAGACCTGGAGCAACTCTCTGCAGCCTCTGTGCCTCAGTTTCCTCACCTGCACCATGGCACTGGCTGGCTTTAGCTCTAAGGTAAAATATAGCTCTCTCCCTACCTCAGTTTCCCTTGAGAGAAAGGCATCTGCTTCAGACAGAAGGAGGACAAGGTGAATTTGGGAAGAGTTCACGTCCAAGAGCCACAGAACCAAGAGTAGTCCATTTCTCCAGGGGACAGGTGTTGGGGAGAGAGCAAGGGTGAGATGCTACACCCCAGGGTGGCGTCGGGAGAAGGCCATCCTACCAACATGGTTCCTTGGCCTCTTCTCCAGTGAGACGCAGGCCGTCAGAGGAGAAAGTCCATCTCCTTATCCCCTTCCCACAGCAGCCTGAGAACTTGAAGGTGGCTTTCAACAAGGCCAGTATGGGGACTAAAGCCTGGAACTGGGCTGCCCCCTCAGGGCTTCCTCTCCAGAAGCCAACTCTCCCTCTTTCCTAGAACCCTCAAGGAGATAGAGGCCCACAATCCCCTCTGCTCAGATGAGCGTTTTTCATGAGCGATTTTCTCCTGTCCCCAGACAACTCTTATCCTTGCAGTGTTCACACCCCTAACACCTGAGAGCCCCTGCAGAAGTTGTAACCCCCTCCATTCTCAGGGATGGGAAAAGAGGGCCCTGCAGTGGGGGTGGTCATCCACCCCAAATTGGACCAGGAGCCTGGAGAGCAAGATTGGCCCTTGCCCCTCCAGAGAGCATTAGATGGTCAAGGCAGTGCCTGGGAGGACAGCTCTGTAGGACCTGCTAAGTGAACTCAGTGAAGCCACAGCACCCCCCCGCCTCAGTTTCCCCAGGTCCTACACCCAAATCCAAAGTTTCTCTCTCAAGGCCAAGAGAGGGATGGATGCAAGAACCTTTCTCTGCGAGCCTATGAGAAAAGGTGGCATCCTCTAGTCCAGGGGGCCCAGGAGCCCAGCCCACCAGTACAGAATGAGACCCCTACCGGGCAGCCAGCAGCGGTGACGCTGTCGTAACTCATAACGGTGCAGTAGACTGCGGGGGAAGCGCACCCCCCTCCCAGCCCAGCCCAGCCCAGCCCAGTGAGTGGGCGGCACAGCCCTGGGGAATCCCTGGGTGGGGGTACTCTGCAGAGGCAACCCACCTAGCTGTCAAGCAGGCGGAGGTTGGGGTTAGGGGTGGGGGGGTGAGGGGAGCCTCCCGCCCACCCCCCCAAACCCAGCGAAGACAGTAGACCAAGCTACGGCCTTCCCTGGTGGGCAGCTCATTCCACCCTTCCCTGGGTCCAGGCCGGCAGCCAGCCAGCGTGCCAAGGGACTGTGGCGCAGTCTCCCCCACCCCCACCCCGCCCAGTCCGAGGTCCCGGAAAGCAAAGAGCAAGCAGTCCCTCCCCGCCCCCTCCCCCGTCCAGGACCCGGATTCCGCGCCCCTTCTCCCGGCCAGATCAGTCCTGGCTCACACCACCCGCGCGCTCACCACATCTGCGCTAGGGCGTCACGGCCCAGCCCCAGGCAGGGTGCCCCGGCCGCCGGGATACGGTGACAGGCAGTACGCTCCTTACCTGGGAGGAGACAGCCAGCCGGTCCTCCTCGCGGGCCTGGGGAAGCCAGCCCCACCTGGCAAGGGACTGTCAGCAAATTCCCCTCTGCATCACCGCGGGAGCTGCATCCCGGCTCCTCCCCGGCTGGAGCCAAGCTTGGCTCCGCCCCAAAGCTGCTCCGACCCACCGGGGAACCCAGGCTGGATTATCATGTACAAAGGCCCGGGCTCCGCCTCAGAGACCTCGTCTCTACCAGGAACCATCTGCAAACTACCCTCGCAAACGCACAAGGCTGCCGGTCTCTGCAGCCATGGCTCTGGCTCCCTCTGTTGCCGGGGGCCTCGGAAGCTGTCTTGCCGCTCTCCGCCCACCCTACAACCTCACCCCTACCCCAAGCTCTCCTCTGAGGCGTGTCTTCCTTCCGAACCTCCCCACCCGCGCCAGCCAAAGCAAGAAAAGATGCACAACGACACAAAGGTAGCAGGGTTCTGCCCCTCCCTGGGACCGGCTCCTGGTACCCAGCAGCTGGTACTCCCTCCTTCTTCCCCAGCAGAGAAAAGATCTACAGATTGGCCACAGCCCTGCCTGGGAGGCCCAAAGGAGTGGGCTGGGTCCTTTGCAGTTGGCCTGGGCCACTGTCCCCTTCCTGTCTCCAGTTTCATCAAAGTCCTGGCTATTGGGCTAGAGACGCTACTTTGGGCCTTGGAGGCAGGTACCCGTTTTTGAACCCCCAAAGAGCCGTATGCAGAGTAAGGGGTAGTAGGGAACTCACTCTCTCTTTGCCAGTCAGGGGCCCGCCCAGGCACGTTTATTTTATAGACATTATCCCGTACTATCTGTATAATGGCTAATGGGTGAGGAGAGCGGAAAAGGGACTGTCTACAGTTTTATAAGGGTAAGATATTGATCATTAGGAGTTATTAGCAATTAGATGAGAAGACCTTAGAGGAAGCAGCTGAATACAAGGTACGAGATGCTGCAGGGAGGGGAGCTGTGCCTTCCGGGGGTGTTTCTCAGCCAGATAAATGCAAGAGCAGCATTTAAGAACTCCTGCTGCCTGGATTCAAATCCCCGCTGGGCCATCCAAATATGGGGCTTAACCTCTCTGAGCCTCATTCTTTGCATATGTAAAATGAAGGAAATAACAACAACATTGGAAGGCGGTTATGAGGATGAAATGAGATATTGTGCACGAAGTAGATGCTCAGTGAATATTCGTGGTTGTTGCCATCGTTACCGTCCTGGGTACTGGCAGGAGAGAGAGAAGCCTAAACAGAAGCAGCTTGTTGTCTCTTTCCTCTGCTTCCTCATTACAGAGCTAGTGTCTGACCTCAGGGTGAATGGACTAAGGGCCTTGTAATGGGGCTTTAGAAAGGCCCAGTGTTAAGTGGAAAAAACATGGTCTTCAGATGCAGTTGAACCTTCGTTCAGATCCGGACTTTTGTCTCTTACCAGCTATGTCCCCTTGTACAAGTTGCTTAACCACTCTGAAATTAACTTCCTCATCTGTAAAAGACGCACCTCGACACAAATAAAAGGAGTCCGATTACAGTACCTACCTCACAGGGTGGGTAGGAATATAAAATTCATAGAAGGTACTTAACTCAGTTTTCCACATACAGAAGAAGCAGGTCACTGTTCATCACTCCCTTCTTGGAAAGACCTAGATAAAGTGGAGGGAAGACCCAACACTGAAATTCCCAGGCATCCTGGACTGAGTGTCCTGGGAGGAGACTGAATGGTGGGTATTCTAGCCCAGATCAAGAGCTGGTTTCAGCAGCTCTCCAAGCCCTCTGCCAAGGTCCCATCCACACAGAACCTGCGCAGCCTGCTTCCCTAGTGAGCCTGACCCCTGGACATACCCTCTGGTGGGAGCCGAGGCCAGAATGGAAAGCTGGAAGCAGGTCTTCAAGGACCTCAAAGACAAGGCTCAGAAGTTTGAACTTTACTAGGTAGGCCATGGGAGCCATGGAAAGTGTTTGAGCAGCAGCAAGGGATAAGACTGACAAGCCAACACCTAAGTCACTCCTGCTCCTGGAGGCAAGACCTAGGAGGCATCAAGGATGTGCACTAAAGGGAGACACAGAAGAGGAAGAACAAGAACCCATGAAAATGCCAGGTGGGCATTACAGTGATATAATCAAAGACATGACCCCTCTGTCCTAACCAACGTCCTAACCAGCTGAACACCAGCCACCTAGATGCGGGTGAAGCTGGTAGAAGGTACTCAGTAAAGGTGTATGAAATGAATAGCTGAGGCTTTGTGGGCTTGGGGAGGCTTTTGAAGGAAAGGTGCTTCCAACTTGTGGGTGCTGAGAACATTTTTCATGCTCTAATGTGGACTGAGGTAGGAGTTCTGTTGAAGACAATGACTACTATGCTATTGCCTTTATGACTGTTTTGTTAACCACCAGTGTCTTGTTTGAGAACATAATCCAGAACAACAGCAAAGAAACCAAAGGCTCCTGAGCCATCCAGACAGATGGAACTGTCACACTGTCAGAATTGGTGCTTTTTCTGCAGAAGAGCACCTTGTAGAGATCTTCAATGAGAGCCCACCTACATTTACTCTCCATACAATTTCAACAGATCCAGGGTGGCAGAGACTGCCAAGGGTCCCCTGATATCTTTCCTTCCCACTTCCTTTTAGCAGCAGAGCTTCCAAGATTAAAACTGGATTCATGGCTACCTTGCCAGAGACTACATTTCCCAGCCTCCCTTGCAGCCAGGAGCAACTACAGGACTAAGTTCTAGCCAATGGGAAATGAGTGAAAGTGACATGTTTCACTTCTGGGCTACACTCTTAAAAGGAAGCTGCCTGCTCCCCACTTCCTCTTTCCCTTTGTGCAGACTGGACCACGGGCATGGGGATGGGTGGGGAGCAGCTTGATGAAGCTGGCAAGGACATACCCTCGGGTTGCCCACTCAACAAGACATTAAGAACCTGAGTTGCATGATGACCTGGAGGAGAAGAGCCTTGGATGGCTGAATGCCTTGGTCTCCGTCACAACAGCTGAACCAGAAGCCTAACTGACAAACGTAGTCTCCTGATTGTCAAGCCCACAGCAGATGAGCAGGAGCACACCGGAAGAAGAAAGGACTCATAAATAAGCAAGCACAGTGAAACAAGCAAAAGTCAAGAGCAAGAGAAGATAGAACAACTATGAAACAAAGTCGGAAGCCTTCTAGTTCAGGGTCACTCCGAGAGGCCTGGGGACATCATGGCATTACAGGGTAATGTTGGAAATATGCTGCATCATTAAGAGAAGGTTAATTCTGACTAAATGTTTTCATTTAAGATGAAAACAAGGTTAATTTAGAAAGTATTTCTGATCAAAAATGGTTAACATAAAATAAAACATATATGTTTAAGGTAGAGACCTTCAGCATCCAGAAAACTCAGCCATCCCAGATGACACTTTTCTTCAAGAATCAGAAAGCAGAGATTTTGGTTCATTGGTTATATTTCTTCTTCCCTACTAGATTATGGATCGGATCGTACCTCCTTTTTCTTTTGATTCCTATTATCTAGCACATTGCCCCTGACTCAATAAATACTTCTTAATGGCATTGTTGCAGGGTGGGGAGGGTAGATCCCAGAGCTTAGCAAGGTGATTTTGATTATTGATCAGTGAGATTGCCTGAGGTTCTCGACCATCCCAGTGAACAAGTGCAGGAGCATAGCCCTCAGAAGAGTGTTATGGGCCCACAGTGACCCTGGGACCTCCCCACTATTGTCTAGAAATCATCTCATCAGAAACATTCCCCTGAGCTCATAAAGACATAAATACACAAGGATGTTCATTGCAGAACTGAATGTAATTGCAAAAAAACAAACACAACTGTACACAACCTACACAACTGTTCATGGCCTTTCTGTACTGCCCAGATGAGATGCTCAGGAAAACGCAATATGACAGGGGAAAGGTGGAAGACACAGGAAGAGTCAGCAAGATGGGCTAACTCCCCATTTTTCATTAGACTCCACTGGTTTTAGGCTTCAAGGCAGGAAGGGTACACCAGAGTCCCCAGCACCCTAGACCTGGAGCTGGGTCAGCACTGCTGGGTGTTGGATAAGATTGCTAGGGAGTAATAAGCAGGGGAGGGTGGCTGTGGGTCCAGAGGTGATAGACACGAGACTCCACAGATTTTGCTATAGGACCCAGGATGTAAACTCATGCCACTAACAGGGACAGTATTTTTAAGGCAGAATCACATCACTATTCATACCTTAAATGACAGTCCACATACTGTAGTGTATCTGCTGCCCCCCAAGAGCCAAATCAAAGCTTTCCAAGAATGTGGGTCCATGTTTGGGGTTTGGGTTTCTATCACACACTCTAATCTGCTTTTCTGAACAGGAGGGAATTTGATTTCCTGTGCAGAAGGGAGGGGAGCAATGTATTGGGGTGGAAAATGATTTTTCCAGTGTCTTCCATCTAACCAGACATGAATTGTAGATTTCAAGATAGAACAAGGCCTCAGGCTTAAGTCCAGAAATATAACACTGACCCCTCATTGGAAGCTGGCATTCCCCAAGTTGGGGGACCAGAGTGAAGCCAGGCCCCAATAACCACTTGGCCCTCCATGGCAGAGAATTTAGGCCTGCCCCCCTTCCTCCTGGCCTCAGGCTAGGGCCCCACTCACCAGTGCGCCACCACTTAGATGTTCTTAGCTAGTAGTAGCCTCTTTCACTAGTGCTTCTGTCCCAGAAGATGGGAAGTTCATGACTGGTGAGAGGTCACTTTTATCCACCACCAACCAACAGCCACTGCCAATTATCAATATTAGAAACTTCTGGTGGGCCAGGTCAGAGTCAGATGCTGATGACATCACAAAGAAAGCACCTCTGTTGTGCTAGAATTCTGGGGTATTTGAAAGGGAGGGTTCTCCCATCCAGAATTGAGACAACTGTGAGCATGACCAGACAGATCTTAGTGTTCAAAGCTTGTGCATTTTTATCCCAATTCTGTCTTGAGTCTGGCTGATGCCCTGCAGGATTAGGTTGATAAGAATACTTGAGTCTTCATGTTGATATTCCATTAAGGTTAACCGGCCCTCCCCCCCCACCACCATCAGGGGGCTTCTCACAGGACGGAAATATGGCTTTCCTATTGGATTTTTCCTGGACTATACAGGGAGGATCCCCTCTTCATTGCCAGGCTCTTTAAATAACATTTTTAAAAAGATTATTTATTTGAGAGTGAGTGAGAGATCTCACAAACAGGGAGGGGAGATTAGAGGGAGCAGACTCCCCACTGAGCAGGGCACCCAATGAGGGACTCCATCCCAGGACCCTGAGATCATTACCTGAGTGGAAGGCAGGTACTTAACCAACTGAGCCACCCAGACTCCCCCATTGCCGGGCTCTTGAAATCAACTGTTATATCCATTCCACTGGGAACTGGCATCTGTTTCAGTAATGAGCCCTTTTTTTGGTTTGGTTTACAGCCTTTGTTAACTTCGTGAAATACAATACACATACAAAAATGTATATATACAAAATATAAATGAGATTAAATAAAAATATGATTGTTTTAGTGAATAATCATATAATTATATATGATTATATGGATATAATGAATATAATGATCATATTCATAATGAATAATCATAAATTGAATATGAATAATCATGAAGCATATATATGATGAGTATGATGAATAATCATATTGATAATTATGAATCACAATAAATAATCATAAAGCAAAGTTGTATAACCACTACCCAAGTCAAGAAATAGGACATTATTACCAGACATCTCCCTGTGTTGTTTCCCAGTTGTACACCTTCCTCCTCTATCAGATTGCCATCCAGAGATGTCCTGACCTTGATGGTAATCCTGTTTTCCTTTTCTTTACACTTTTACCATCTGCAATCAGTATAGTTTGGTTTGGTCTGTTTTGTAAGTGAGTATTAATGGAATCAGAGTCTCTATGTACTTTACATTGGGCTTCTCTTCCTCCACCTATTTTTAAGATTTATCTGTGTTTTAGCATAGAGCTGTAGTTTATTCCTCATTATTGCTCTATTATGCACTAAACTCTCACCTTTGGTTGACCTTCGGTCTCTGTGGAAGCGGAAAGTAAAAGGTAAGGCAGAGTTGTAAACTGCCTGGCTGAGTTTTGAAGGATTGCCCCAACATAAACACACAGTCCATCTTCAAAGACCAGCAGATGTTTTTTCTGTTGTTGTTCCAGATGTTTAAATAAATCTCTATCAAATCAGCAGCTGGCCACAAAGCTAATGGAATAGCGATGTCAGTGGCCACACACAACAAAAATATAGATTCTGCAAAATCAGTTCAGAAAAGACACTAAGCAAACAATTTCTGCAACAAGAAGTAACAACAAACTCTGGAGAAAGACAGTAATTCCCAGAGTTGCCACATTATAGTATTCAAAATGTCTAGTTTTCAACAAAAAAAATTATGAAGAGAAACAAAAAAGTATGGCTCATATACAAGAAAAGAGGCAATTAATAGAAATTGTTGCTGAGGAAGCCCAAACATTGGACTTCCTTAAAAAGATTTTAGGTCAACCAGTTGAAATATGCTCAAAGAGGGCACCTGGGTGGCTCAGTGGGTTAAAGCCTCTGCCTTCAGCTCAGGTCATGATCCCAGGGTTCTGGGATTGAGCCCTGCTTCAGGATCTCTGCTCAGTGGCGAGCCTGCTTCCCCCTCTCTCTCCCTCTGCCTGCCTCTCTGCCTACTTGTGATCTCTGTCTGTCAAATAAATAAATAAAATCTTTTAAAAAAAATGCTCAAAGAGTTAAAGGAGACCATGAGAATGATGTCTCGCGAAATAAAGAGATAGAAATTATAAAAAAGAAAAAAGGAAATGATAAAAAGGAACCAAAAGTAATTCTGGATTTGAAAAGTACAATAACTGAAATGAAAAAATTCACCAGATGGGCTCAACAGCAGATCTGAACAGACAAAAGAAGGAATCACCAAACCTAAAGATAAGTCAACTGAGACAATCCAGTCTGGGTAGAATATAGAAAAAAAAGAAAAAAAGAAAGAGAGAAAAATGAATAGATCCTAAGAGACTTGTAGGACACAATCACGAATACCAATATGGCATAATGGGAGGGCCAGAAGGAAAGGGAGGAGGACCGAAAGAATATTTGAGGAGATAATGCCCCATATTTTTCTTTTTTTTCTTTTTTTTTTTTTTTTAAGATTTTATTTATTTATTTGACAGATCACAAGTAGGCAGAGAGGCAGGCAGAGAGAGAGAGGAGGAAGCAGGCTCCCTGCTGAGCAGAGAGCCCGATGCGGGGCTCGATCCCAAGTCCCTGGGATCATGACCTGAGCCGAAGGCAGAGGCTTTAACCCACTGAGCCACCCAGGTGTCCCCTGCCCCATATTTTTCAAATTTGATGAAAAACAGTCTACTCATCTGAGAAAATCAATGGAGTACTCATAGGATGAACTCAAAGACATTGACACCAAGGCATATTATAATTAAACTGTTGAAGGACAGAATCTTGAAATCAGCAAGAGAGAAGCAACACATCTTGTACAAGGAATGTTAATAGCTGATTTATTGTTGGAAGTCAGGGAGACCAGAAGGCAGTGGGATGACATAGTCACAGTGCTGAACGAAAAGAATTATCAATCAATAGATTCTCTATCCAGCAAAATTATCCCTCAAGAATGAAAGAGAGGGGTACTTGGGAGGCTCAGTGGGCAAGCATCTGACTCTTGGTTTTGGCTCAGGTCATGATTCCAGAGTTGTGGGATCAAGATCTGTGTCAAGCTCTGCACTCCGTGGGGAGTCTGTTGGAGATTCTCTCTCTCCTTCTCCCTTTGCTCCTCCCCCCGCTCATGCTCATCCTCTCTCGCTCTCTGTGTCTGTCTAAATAAATCTTAAGTAAAAAAAAAAAAAAGAATAAAATGGGACTCCAGCGTGGCTCATTTGGTTGGGTGACTGCCTTCAACTTGTGTCATGATCCTAGGGCCTTGGATCGAACCCCATGTGGGGCTCCCTGCTCAGTGGGGAGTCTGCTTGTCCCTCTCCCTCTGCCCCTTCCCCCCACTTGTGCATGCTCTCTGTCTCAAATAAATAAATAAAATCTCAAAA
Source organism: Lontra canadensis (assembly GCF_010015895.1). NCBI lineage: Eukaryota > Metazoa > Chordata > Mammalia > Carnivora > Mustelidae > Lontra > Lontra canadensis. The sequence goes on along the minus strand of NW_022631167.1, from coordinate 1,172,845 downwards.
AAAAAGAAATGAAAGAGAAATAAGACATTTATAGATAAATAAAAACTGATATAGTTTACCACCAGTAGACCTGTCTTTTGAGAAATGCTAAAGAGAATACTTCAGGTTGAATTGGAAGGACAGTAGACAGTAATTTGATTTCATATGAAGAAACAAAAAACGATGGTAAAGGTAACTACATAGGTAAATATAAAAGTCAGTGTTAATGTATTTTCTTTCTTTCCTATATTATTTAAAAGAAAACTGAATAAAACAAAAAATTATAAATCTTTGTCAATAAGCACACAATGTATAAAGATGTAATTTGTGACAATAGCAACATAAAGGTGGGTACAGAGCTATATAGGGGCAAAACGTTTTGCATACTACTGAAACTAATCTGAACTAGATTGTTACAAATTAAGATGCCAATTGTAATCCTCAGAGCAATCACTAAGAAAATAACTCAAAAATATATAGTAATAAAAAATGACAAAGAAATTAAAATGATACACGAGAAAATAAGTATCTATTTAACACAAAAAATGGTAGTGGAGAAAATAAACAATAACAGGATAAGGCATACAAAAAACAAATAGCAAAGTGATAGAAGTAAGTCCTATCTTTTCAGTAGTTACTTCAAATATAAGTGAATTAAACTCTCCAATCAAAAGGCAGAGACTGGAAGTATGAATTAAAAAGAAATACACAGAATGCCTGGGTGGCTCAGTAGGTTAAGCGGCTGCCTTCAGCTCAGGTCATGATCCCAGGATCCTGGGATTGAGCCCCTTATGGGGCTCTCTGCTCAGTGGGGAGCCTGCTTCTCCCCCTCCCCCTCTCTTTGCCACTCCCTCTGCATGTGCTCTCTTGTGCTCTCTCTCTGTCAAATAAAGAAATAAAATCTTTTTTTAAAAAAGAAATATACAAGTATAAGCTCACAAGAGACTCACTTGAGATCCCAAAACACAAATACACTCAAATTAAAAGGGTGAAAAAGACATTCATGCGAAGAGTAACCAAAGAGAGCTGGAGTGGTTATACTAATATCAGAAAAAATAGACTTTAAGGCAAAATTGTTACAAGGGACAAAGAATGACATGATATAATAATGAAAATAGAAATAACAGGGGCACCTTGGTGGCTCAGTGGGTTAAAGCCTCTGCCTTCAGCTCGGGTCATGATCCCAGGGTCTGGGATCGAGCCCCACATCGGGCTCTCTGCTCAGCAAGGAGCCTGCTTCCTGCTCTCTCTCTGCCTGCTTCTCTGCCTACTTGTGATCTCTGCCTGTCAAATAAACAAATAAAATCTTTAAAAAAAAGAAATAAAATAGAAATAGTATATAAAAATATATAATAATCATTATATTAAAAGGTCACTCTATCAAGAAGGCATGAAAATTGTAAACATATAGGAACCTGGCAACAGAATTATCAAAATATATGAAGAAAAAACTGACAAGATTAGGGGAAGTAAACAGTTTGACAATAATGCCAATTTTGATAATGGATACAACAACTAGATACAGATCAGCAAGGACACAGTAGACTTGACAATACTATGAATGAACTAGACCTAAGAGATGACTCTGGAATGCTCCACCCAACAACAGCCCATTCTTCTCAAGTGCGCATGCAACATTCTCCAGTATAGACTTTAGGTTGCATCACAAAACAGTTCTCGATAAATTTAAAAAGATTGAAGTTATACAAAAATATGTTCTCTGATCACAATGGAATAAAATTAGAAATCAATAAGAACTAAATCTGGAAAACTCAAAAACATGGAAATTAAACAATACACCCTTAAATAACCCGAAGTTCAAATAAGAAATATTAAGGGAAATGAGAATATATATTGAGTTGAATAAAAATGAAAATACAACTTCTATAATTGACGATATGTGGTGAAAGCAGTGCTCAGAGGGAAATTTATATGTGTAAATGCCTCCACTAAAAAAAGAACAAAAATCTTTAACCAATAACCTGTTCTTCCAACTGAAGAAACCAGAAAAAGAAGAGCAAACTAAGCTCAAAGAAAGTAGAAAGATGGAGCACCTGGGTGGCTCAGTGGGTTAAAGCCTCTGCCTTCGGCTCAGGCTCAGGCTCAGGTCATGATCCCAGGATCCTGGGATCAAGCCCCACATCGGGCTTTCTGCTCAGCAGGGAGCCTGCTTCCTCCTCTCTCTGCCTGCCTCTCTACCTACTTGTGATCTCTATCTGATAAATAAATAAAATCTTAAAAAAAAAAAAAGAAAGAAAGTAGAAAGAAGGAAACAGTAAAAATTGGAGTGGAGGGGCGCCTGGGTGGCTCAGTGGGTTAAGACTCTGCCTTCGGCTCGAGTCATGGTCTCAGGGTCCTGGGATCAAGCCCGGCAATGGGCTTTCTGCTCAGGGGGAACCTGCTTCCTCCTCTTTCTCTCTGCCTGCTGCTCTGTCTACGTGTGTTCTCTCTCTGTGTCAAATAAACAAATAAAACCTAAAAAAAAAAATTTGGAGTGGGGACCAATGAAATAGAGATCAGAAAAACAACAAAGAATCAGCAAAACCAAAAGTTGGTGCTCAAAAAAGATTCGCAAAACTGACAAACCTTTAGCTGGACTGAACAGAGGGAGAGAAGACTCAAATTCTTAAAATAAAAAAAAACTGTGGGGACATGACTACTGATCCTATAGAAGTAAAGAAGGATGATAAGAGAGTATTATGAACAAATGTATGCCAACAATCTAGGTTCTTTAGATGAAATGAATAAATTCCTAGACACACAATCTACCAAAACTGACTCAAGAAGAAGTAGAAGATACGAATTGACCAGTAATGAGTAAAGAGATTGAATCAGTGATCAAAAAAGTTCCAAGAGAAAAAGGAACACTTGTGCATTGTCAGTAGGATTGTAAACTAGTGCAGCCACTGTGGAAAACAGTATGGAGGATCCTCAAAAAACCAAAAATAGAACTACCATATGATCCAGCAATTCCACTTCTGGGAATATATCCAAAGGAAATGAAAATACTAACTTGAAAAGATATCTGCACTCCCATGTTCATAGCAGCCTTGTTTCCAGTAGCTAAGACATGGAAACCACCTCAGTGTCCATGACCAGATGAATGGATAAAGAAATCCTGGCGCACGCGTGGACACACACACACTCACATTGGAATATTCTTCAGATGCAAAAATGAGGAAATCCTGCCATTTGCAACACATTGGTTGAACATTGAAAGCATGATGCTAAGGGAAATAAGTCAGACAGGAAAAGACAAGTAGGATACGATTTTACTTATATGCGGAATCTAAAAAATAAAACGATGAATAAACAACTAAACAAAAAGCAGAAACAGTCCCCAAAATAGAGAAAACAAACTGATGATTGCCAAAGGGGAGAGGGGACGGAAGACGAGCAAAATGGGTGAAGGGGAGTGGGAGAGGCACTGGACTCATGGAATGAGTCAGTCATGAGACTGGAAGGTACAGCACTGGGAATACAGGCAGGGGTGCTGTGATGGTCTGTATGGTGACGGGAGTAGCTACACAGGTGGGGAGCATAGCATAATGAACAGACTTGTTGAATCACTATGTTGTACACCTGAAATGCATGTAACGTTAAATATCGACTTCAATTTTTTAAAAGTGCACAATTTGGGGGAAAGCTTGGGTGGCTCAGTCAGTTAAGTGATCTCTCCCCCCCACCTCATGCTCTTTCTCTCTCTCTCAAATAAATAAATAAAGTATTTTTACAAAATTAAAAAATAAAAAAGTGTACAATTCATTTTTAGCATATTCACAGAGTTGTACAATCACAATCTGATTTTAGAACATTTCTGTCATGCTGAAAAGAAACCTCACGTCCATTAGCAGTCATTTCCATTCCTCTACCCTATCCCTCCCTCAACCCTAGAATCTACTGAACTACTCTCCGTATTCATAGACACGCCTGTTCTGGGCATTTCATATAAACGGAATCATCCAATATGTGGTCTTTTAAGACTGGTTTCTTTTATTTATTTATTTTTTAAAAATTGTATTTATTTATTTAACAGAAAGAGAAAAATCTCAAGTAGGCAGAGAGGCAAGCAGAGGTGGGGGGGGGATGCAGGCTTCCTGCTGAGCAGAGAACCTGATGCGGGGCTCGATTCCCAGGACCCTGAAATCATGACCCGAGCTGAAGGCAGAGGCTTAACCCACTGAGCCACCCAGGCGCCCCTGGCTTCTTTTACTTAACATAATATTTCCAAGGTTCCTCCATACAGTCCCTTTACTTTTTTAAATTTTTATTATTTTTTTAAAAGATTTTATTTATTTATTTGACAGATCACAAGTAGACAGAGAGGCAGGCAGAGAGAGAGAGAGAGGGAAGCAGGCTCCCTGCTGAGCAGAGAGCCCGATGTGGGACTTGATCCCAGGACCCTGAGATCATGACCTGAGCCGAAGGCAGCGGCTTAACCCACTGAGCCACCCAGGTGTCCCAGTCCATTTACTTTTAATATAATTGTTCGTGTGGTTGGGCTTATGTCTACCATCTTGCTCTTTTCTTCTATTCATGCCATTAGCTCCTTTCTTCTTTCCTACCTTCTTTCGGATTGAGTATTTTTAAAAGCCCATTTTATTTCTGTTGCTTTATTAGTTATTCCTCTCTCTTTTTCTTTAGTAGTTGCTCTAAAGTTTACAATAGGCACAATATGCATCTACCTCCACATAATATTATGGGACGTAATATTATATTATATCTCTTCACAGATAGCACCAGAAACTTACAGCACTGTAGTTCCATTTCTTCTTCGTTTGTGGGTTTCTGTCATACATTTTACTTCTACGTCTGCTGTAACCGTTTAGTAGATCGTTATTATTTTCGCTTTACATAAACTCTTATTTTTCTTTTACATAGTTTTTTTTTTAAGATTTTATTTATTTATTTGACAGACGGAGATCACAGGTAAGCAGAGAGGCAGGCAGAGAGAGAGGAGGAAGCAGGCTCCCCGCTGAGCAGAGAGCCCGATGCGGGGCTCGAACCCAGAACCCTGGGATCACGACCTGAGCCCAAGGCAGATGCTTTAACCCACTGAGCCACCCAGGTGCCCCTTTACACAGATTTTTTAAATGGAGGGGGGAAACATCTCTTACTTTTACCATGTCTGGTATTTATTTCTTTCCATTTACTTCTTTGTGGGGAGTTGAGTGTCTCTACCTGGTATCATTTCCCTCAAGCCTTTAACATGCCTGCCGGCAACGAATTCCCTCAGCTTTATCACCGGATACAGACTTCTAGGTTGACAGTATTTTGTTCAATTCAATTAAATCTTAAAGATTTAATTCCTAGTCTTCTGTCTTATATTGTTTCTAATGAAAAGCCAGAGATTATTTTTATATCGTCCTTTGTGTATATAATGACCCCTCCCCTGGCTCCTTAAAAAAAAATTTTTTTTTAATCATTGGTTTTCAGCAATTTAAACATGACATGCCTTGCTGTGGTTCTCTTTGTGCTTGGCATTGGTTTAGTGTTTTGGATCTGTGGGCTTATGTTTTTCATCCAATTTGGAAAAAATTCAGCCATTATGTTTTCAAATACGTGTCTGCCCACCCCCCCAAGTGGAATGACATATATAGTATTCCAGTTGATATTGTCATCGTTTACTGAAACTGTTTCTTTTTTCAGACAGTTATCTGCTTCTCCTGCAGCCTCCTTAGAAGACACCAAAACCTGCGGGAGAGCCCCATGCCTTTAACTAGAACTCAAATCTTTATAAAGCAATGTATCCTTTCCATCAGATTTACTTGTGTATTTGAAAAATGAAAAAGAGGGGTGCCTGGGTGGTTCAGTGGGTTAAAGCCTCTGCCTTTGGCTCAGGTCATGATCCCAGGGTCCTGGGATCAAGCCCTACATTGGACTCTCTGCTCAGCGGGGAGCCTGATTCCCCTCCTTTCTCTCTCTGCCTACTTGTGATCTCTGTCTGTCAAATAAATAAATAAAATCTTAAAAAAAAAAAGAAAAATGGAAAAGAGTACAAGGATGTAATCAGCATTCAGAATAGTGGTCACCTCCACAAGAAGGTGGGGAAAGGTGATGGGAGGTATACCATGAATATTTGACTGTACTGGCATGCTTGGTTTCTTAAGCGGATAATAAGAAAATGAGTTTTTTTTTGTTAAGATTTTATTTATTTTTGTGAGAGAGACAGAAAGAGAGGGAGAGAGAGAGCACGCATAAGCAGGGGGAGCAGCAGGGGAGACCGATGCGGGATGTGGGACTCGATCCCAGGACCCTGGAATCATGACCAGAGCCGAAGGCACCCACCCAACTGACAGCCACCCAGGCATCCCAGAATTTGAGATTTTTTTGATGTGCTATTCTTTGTACCTTTTTGTTTCAAATATCACTTAATTTTAAAAGACCACAAGGATATGAACCTCTGCATGTCAAAATCTCCGAGGGGGGCCTGGATGTTCAGTTAAGCGTCTGCCTTCATGATCTCAGGGTCCTGGGATCAAGTCCCAAGTCAGGCTCCCTGCTCAGCAGGGAGTCTGTGTCTCCCCCTCCCTAGGTCCCTCCCCCTCCCACTCATGCTCTCCCTCTCTCTCTCTCTCTCTCTCTCAAATAAATAAATAAAATCTTAATTTTTAAAAAATCTCTGGAAGTGTAATGAGAGCATTAAATGAGATATATGAGCATAGAAAATCTGCGTCTAGATTTTAGCTCCCTGGCACTGTTTCTACTGTCCTTCGGAGATGCATCCTTGGTGCTCTGCCTCCTCTTTCTGTCTCCTGAAGCTGCTGGCGGGGCTCCTGTGACTCAGCGAGCAGGGATAGAGGTGGTAGATACCCATGGGTCATTCGTGGAGTCTGGTGCCTCAAGGCTGGTACTACCTGCTTTCTAGTATATTTTCCTCCTGACTTTATTATCAGCATATTATTGGTATGCAGGAAAAAATGACCAACATGCAAAAGCCTTTATGCTGCAGTGAGAGATTTTTCCCAGATTTCATTTCCTCTTTAGCTGAGCTAGGCTTAATCCTCGTAGCTGTGTTCACCGCATCCTTTCAGCTATTTCTAGAAATCTTCCCTTCCTTCTGTGTCCCTCGGTCTGACCAGCTGGAGAAACAGCTCCCTCCCTGCCCCTGGCAATTCCCTCACCAACGTAGCCGAGGCACATGATGGTGGCTAACATCTGTTAGACTTGAACTTGTTTAACCACGTGAACTTGTTGAACCCTCATGACAACCCTACATGGTGGATCCTATTGTTATCGTTCTCACTTGATCCTCGAAATATCTCGTGTATGGAAAATATCACTGTTCTCGTCTAGAACCCTTTATGGATGAGGAAACTGAGATTCAGTAATTTGGGCAAGGTCACCCAAGCAGGAGGGGGCTCCGCTAACCCTGAACCGGTTTCTCTCTCTAGTCTCTGGGTTTCTTGTGGATGGCCGGGAGGACTGCCGGGGCCACCTGTAGAATAAGGAGCGACAATAAATCATGGTTGATGTCAGTGGTCTGTTGCACAGCAATATTTAAAACAGTTGCTAAAAATTAGATTGTAGATGAATGTTTTCTCCATATTTACCCTGTGTTGTTAAGTGAAAAAAGCAGGTTATAAAACAGTACATACAGGGGCGCCTGGGTGGCTCAGTGGGTTAAGCCTCTGCCTTCGGCTCAGGTCATGATCTCAGGGTGCTGGGATCGAGCCCCGCATGGGGCTCTCTGCTCAGCGGGGAGCCTGCTTCCACCGCCCGCCCCCCCGCTGCCTGTCTCTCTGCCTACTTGTGATCTCTCTCTCTCTCTCTCTGTCAAATAAATAAATAAAATATTAAAAAAAAAAACTAAAACAGTACATACAACGTGATTTCATTGTTGTAAAAAAAAAAAAAAGGCACTTAATCTGAATCTGTTCAGTTCCTGAGTTGGAGAGTATGTTTGGTGTGGAAGGATGCTCGTAGCCCTAACAAGATATTGGTAAGTTCAGACCCCATTGCCTGGGCCATGATGACTGGAACCCGAAGGTGGGGTGGGGCGTCCCTCTCACGGAAGAGAGGTGGAAAGCTCTGCCACAGGTGGTACTCCCAGGGCATTCTCAGGCTCCAGAACCAGCCCGGTGACTCCAACCAGCGTCTTTCCGCTTCTCCCTCCTTTCTACCAGCTGGTGAGGATGGTCAGAGTGCTCAGTCCTGGGTGGGACCAGCCACCTGATCTTCAGGGCCAGGGAAAAATGAAAATGCTTGGCTCCTGGTTCAAAAATTATGAAGAATTTCAGAGTGCCTGGGTGGCTCAGTGGGTTGAAGCCTCTGCCTTCAGCTCAGGTCATGATCCCAGCATCCTGGGATGGAGCCCCCACATTGCATCAGGGCTCTCTGCTCAACAGGGAGCCTGCTTCCCCCTCTCTCTCTGCCTGCCTCTCTGCCTAATTGTGCTCTCTGTCTGTCAAATAAATAAATAAAATCTTAAAAAAAATATGAAGAATTTCAAGACAGCAGAGCATTTGGCCAAGCATGGGGAGCTTCCGGTCCTGGGTGTCTGTGGGACTGTGCAGGTCAGATGGCCCCAGGCTAGGACAGGAGTGCTCTGGTTTCCCTCCTACTTTCTGGGGGTGCAGGGAAGCTGCTAGAGATTACTCCCAGAGTAGGTGCCTGTGATGGAGGACTGGCACCCCATGCCTCATCTGGGTAGCAGAACTTGTCCTCCGGGAAGGAGGATGGGATGGAGAATGGATGGAGGCCGAAGGCAGAGCCAGGTGCAGGGGAGGGAGCCTGCGTGCCTCTATCTGGCCAGGCAAGGGTACAGGAGTTTCCTGGGGGGTGGGGGGCAGGGGGTAGCTGGGGAGGGGTTCCAGTTCAGGGGCTAGAGTTGACTGGGTATTTTGGAAACCTCTCCCCAGAGAACTCGCTACACCCTACTTGGAAGCCTGCCCCAGGAAGCACTGATCTTGAGGGAGTATTGGCCAAGAAAACAAGATCTGTGGCTGCGCCCTCCAGCTCTCACCCACCCCCCCACACCACACCCCAACCTCAGACCCTGGGGGTGAAAGCGTTCTGACAGTGGGAGAGGGAGGAGAAGCCCCCCACATTAGCCTTGCTTGGCACTGGGGGCAGGGGAGGAGAATCACCCTAGATTTGCATGTAATGTTTCATTCTTAAATTGGACTGGATTAACCTGGGTTTTTAATAATTAAAAAAAAAAAAAAAACAGGAAATCTGATCAGAAAACTAGGAATCTGACTGGAATATTGTTCAGAGCCAGAAAAGATGTAACAAAGCATGTTGAAGGCTGTGGTTAAAGACAAAGCAAACGTGTTTCCCATTTGGATCCTGTCAGATTCAGGACTTTTCCAGAAACCAGGTCCGTAGGAATAGAGATGTATCTGGAAGAGCATAGAGCCGGGTATTAGACAACAGCTGGGTTTGGGGATTTTGGTACTAAGACAAAAAAATGACTTTCATGGAAGGAAGCATTATGTCCTCCATCCAGCCTGACCTCTGAGCCAGACCCTGCTACTTACTGGCAGCCCCACCCCCAGGGGGACCAGCATCCAGCTGGCTCTGGGGAAAGGAGTCCTTCCTCAGCCTCCTCACCACACCTGTGTGAGTCCCTCTGGACCCACAGCCCCGGCCTCATTCATTTCTGTCCCCCGCAGTGTGCGACAAGTCTCATAAAAGTCCGTTACATTAAAACACCACATCAGAGGCAGGGAGCCTTCTATCCTCTGTGAGGGCCCGATTTACAGGTAACGAGCCAGGAGGCAGGTGCTAGATGAGGAGGGGAGATGGAGATGAGCAAGTAGGGTGACCAGCTTGTCCCTGGGACTGTCCCTTATCCCTGGCCCTAGGGGGCAGGGTCGGGTTGAATGGAGGAGAGGGCTGATGGAAACGGGGTGAGGACAGAGAGAGAGGGGTGGAGAAATGGCAGCTGAGGGACAGGGGCAGTGGGAGCTGCCTTTTCTTTGTCTGCTTGGCTTTTATATGTTGTGGGGAACAAAGCCTCTCTGCTGGGAGGGGCTCCTTTTCCTTAAGCTGGGAGGGGTGTGTGTGTGTGTGTGTGTGTGTGTGTGTGTGTGTGCTCAGAGCTCACGCTAGAGCGTTTGTGCACGGCTCTCTCTCTCTCCCTCTCTTTCTCTCACAGCAGGCCTGCCCCCTCCTCCATAGCTCCACTGGGAATGACTCAGCAAGAAAGCCAGGCCTGCTCCTCACTGGCTTCAGTCCGGCTGCTGGGCCCCCACCCAGGGCTCCCTGCCCCCTGCTTCTCCTCCCTGTGGCACCCAAGGCGTGAATCTCCCTGACTCCAGTCACCAGGGCAGAGGACTACCCAGGCTGAGGCCCCTGCTGTCTAACTTGGTGGCCTTGAGGAGAGGCGCTGGGCGGGACAGCTGGCCCCGACTCACCCCGGTCCTACCCTCTCCCCACCAGGAGCTAACATTTCTGGCTCCCTGAGCTGGATGCAGGGCTAGACCCTTGGCTGCACGTTTTCATTTCATCCCCACGTGGTGAGGTTGCTGCTCTGGTAATTGTCACCTGTGGGTTCAGAAAGCAGGGTGCAAGGGGCTGGCTCACTCCTTCATACTCAGTTCTGGGGGCTGCGCACACCCGTGTGGGCTAAAGTGTCCGGGCAGCACTCACTTGAGAACTGTGCCCCAGAGGGTTACTGGCACGCATAGGGGCCCCTGGCGGGCTCAGCTGGAAGAGCATGTGACTGTTGATCTTGGGGTTGGGAGTTAGAGCCTCACATTGGGTGCAGATTACTTAAAAAAAAAAAAAAAAAAAAAAAGAACTGTAGGTAACAGCTGGAAATAATCTGTGCTAACCCAGAAAGGCACATCAAATAAATCACAGTGCGTCTGCATGACCCCATGCTCCCATTACAAAGCCTAGGTGAGGGGCGCCCAGTGGGGCTCAGTCAGTGGGGTGCCTGACTCTTGCTTTTGGCTGGTGTTGTGATCTCAGGACAGTGGGATGGAGCCCTCACGGGGCTCCTCGCTCAGCTGGGAGTCTGCATCTCTCCCTCTCTCTCTGCTCCTTCCCCCACTGACGCTCTCTCTCCCGCTCTTGCTCTCTCAAATAAATAAATAAATCTGAAAACAGGTAAAAATAAAAAGATAAAAAGGCTGAGGGCCTGTGTGTGTCCATGGACATGAGCAATCACCAGGTACAGCAACCGGGCTGGGGAAGGGTGTTGGGCGTTTTAGCAGCTTGGAGGGCGGATAGACAGGTGCACCCAGCCCTGCTGATAGCCTAAGTGAGGCACTGGCACGAACAGAAAATAAAGCGGAGTGCATAGCCATGTGCCAGGGGGCTACCGTGTGTGTGCAGTGCACATCTGTGTGTGCGTGTGCATGTGTGTGTGCACCCTTAGACAGAGGCTCTCACCTGCACACCAGCTCTGGAAGGAGGCACAGGACATGGTGACGACAGCCATCTCCTGGGAGGGGGACAAGAGCCTGGGAGCAGTGGGGAGGAAGAGGACCCTCACTTACTGTACTCATGTGGGGTCTCAATTTCATAGATTGCCCCTGAAAATGAGAAACCACTGTTTAAAAAGGACAATGCAGTGTGCAAAAGCGAACTTGGCATCTGTCTGCCTCCAGAGCTCAGACGTTGAGACACAGGAGTGTATGGCCTGAGAAGCATTTAAACTAATAGTGCATGTGTGTGTGTGTGTGTGTCTGTGAATGTTTGAGCACAAGCATGCTGGTGAGCATGAGTGAGAGGGTATTTGTACGTGGGAGTAAGGGGATACAGAAAAACTGTCAGAACATCCAGGTCTTGGGGCACGTGGCTGGCTCCATTAGGGAAACGTGGGACTCTTGATCTAGAGTTGGGAGTTCAAGCCCCACGATGGGTGTAGAGATTACTTAAAAATAAAATCTTAAAGCAAGAAAACAAACAAACAAAAAAACAAATAAACAAGCAAAAAAGAACATCCAGCTTCTGGCCCCCAAGTCTGGTTTCCAGGATGTGGGCTGAGAGAGCCTTGACTCCTGACTGCCTCTCCCCTCCCACCACCCAGAGTGCTGCATGAGCTGTGAGGATAGGAAAGCAGGCTGCCCAGATAGGCCTCCAGGTGCCAGACTCTGTAGAGATGGCTCTGGCAGAGGGGAGAGGGCACTTCCCTTTTAGGGCCTTCTGGAAAGTTCCAGACACATCCCTGAGCAAGCAGCCTGAGATGTAGGGAGGGAGGATAAGAGGCTGGGGGGGTGGGGAGCAGGGAGCTAAATGCAGGGGTATGGGGCCTCCTTTGAGGAGAGGATGAGGGATTTTTCTGGGCCTGGAGAGATTAAAGAGAGGGCAGAGCCAATATCCCTGGAGAACAGGGATCAGGGTGGGGGGCAGCTGTCCCAGGGAGTGGGACAAAGAGGAAAAGGAAGCAAGCAGTGGTGCCTATTGCGATGTATGTTGGGTGACCGCCCAAGCCATAGGCCAGGTACTGGTCCCATCAGGGTCGTATTTCCTCTCTTTGCTGGAAACATATCCCTGAAAAGCTGGTGGAGAGAGTCAGGACTCTTGCCCCCAAATTCTCCTCTGCCACCTGACAGCCTGCTTAAAATTCCGCCATCAGAACCCTACCTGGGATGTAGAACTCATGGAGATGCTGTGGCTTGGGTGTCAGAGAGCTGGCTTCAGTCACAGGGTGCCACCTGCAAGCTGGCTGGCCGGTGCCCGTGCCCAACAGCCCTCAGGCTCAGAGGTTTGATCTGCCAAATGGGGATGGGGTACCTAAGGCGCAGGGCTGGCATGAAGATGCAGGGAAAACAGGCTATGGTCTGACCCCGTATCTCTTGCCCTGGGGTGTCCGAGGGCTTGAGATCCCCTTCTTAGAGGAAGAGGTAATGAATAGGCAAATGAGTATTTCAAAAGGGTGGGAGGAGACAACTGGGTGGGACCAAGGGGCCTCAGCCCCCAAGAAGTGTCTCCTAAGCAAGAAAGAAAATGTGGTGGCGGGTCAGGAAAACGCATTTAGCAGCATTCTAGAAACCTCTGCCCAACTCACCAAGGCAACCGCCACCGCTCCTGCCTGTGCAGCAGCCGCTGTCACAAGGCCTCCTCCTCATGGCTCCCCACACTTTCACTTTAGCCAGATTTCACTCTAGAAAGGGATGAGGGGGCAGTGCAGGATGCTAGGAGGCTTTGTCTCAGGAGCAGGTGGAGGGACCAAAGCTGAACCTGCAGGAACAGGGTTGGGCCGCTGGGAGCTGGGGGGTTTGCAGTACTGAACGTTGTCAATGATAATTACAACCCAGTACAAAGGTTCCTTACACACAGAGAGGAAATGATATCCTTTTTGTCTTCGCATTAGTCTTGCTCTGTGATCTTATGGTTATTGAGTTATTAAGTCTTGCTTAATTTATGCCACAGAGACTGCTTTTTGGAGGCACCTCCTATAGGCAGGAGATGGGACTTCAAAGGCAAGAAGTGCTAGAGAAGTCTTAGGGTTGCTCAATAACCGTTTTCTGTCCTCCCCCGCCCCCCGCTGCAACTGGGCGCATCTGCAGTGAAGACCATTTCCTAGCCTTCTCTGCATCTAGAGATGATCATGTGACTGTGTTCAAACCAATGGGAAATAAATGGAAGTATCATGAGTGACTTCCAGGGAATGTTCTTAGGCAGAGAGGGTATGTCCTTGCTCAGTTGTCCTAATTCAATTGTTCCCTCAATTGTTCCTAATTCCCACTGGTGGAATGTTGACTTGATGGCTGGAGCGTGAGCAGCCATTTGGACCATGAAGTGGAAGCTGCATGCTAAGAATGCTGGGGAAATGTTATAGACGAGGTCTGGGGGCCTGATACTACACAGGGCTTTGTCAGCACAGAGGTGCCACCTCTACCATGAGGATGAGAACTACACTTGGTAGATGACAGAACAGGGTACTGGAAAGAGCTTGAGTCCTTCGTGACACTGTACGGTGGCCATATTAGCTCTGGACTGCCTGCCTCTAGACTTCATCCACGGGTGAGGGTAATGCATCTGTCTCATTCAAGCCATTACTTCTTTGGGCTTCTTGTCTCTTCACAGCCAAACCAAACTGAAGTGGAACTCATAATGAGTTTGTTTGCTGCTTCCTCAACCTTGCCCCAGGATGAGCAGGGCAGAAGAGCCTCCACCTAAGACTCTCTTGGTCTGGACCCTGGAGGTATTTATTGTGGTTGGGGCCAAAGTGGTATCTACAGTGTCCAGTCATGAAGTGGCCTAGTAACTAGAAAGAGAGAGACAGGGCAAGGATTCTTTCTTCTTGGAGTCTCAGAACAATGGGATGGGGCCCATGACTCAGGAGCAAAATGGCACCTATGCCTATTTTATTGCCCCCCATAAGAATGTAAGCAAGTAGAAGGTACAGACTGGCTCAGAGTCTAGCACATAGTAGATGCTCAATAAATATTTGTTCATTGGCTAGCTGGCTGTACTGTACTAAGGAGTCTAGAGTGGAGATGGAAGTGGCCAAAGTCCCTGAAGGGTGGTTGGAGTGGTGGTGGAGACCGGGAGAGAGATCCCTTAGGAGAAGATGACTGGTGGTGGAGGGTTGTGTGTGTGACACAACTGGAGGCACGTGGCCCACAACACACCCCTGCCCCAGCGGTGTAGCAGATCCTTCCAGGGTCATTGAGGAGAGTTCTGCATTGTATTAATGCATTCTTTGTACAAAAGAAAACTAGGTCCCAGAACAGCAAGTTCACTTGCTCAAGATCACTCACTAGGAGATGCAGGAGCTGGGACTTGAACTCAGGGCTTCCAATCACAAACATTACCTTCTTTGGAACAAAGGATGCAGGTAGGGATTTCTAACTCTAGTGTCTCTCCCTAAGGCCTTGGGTGTGGCCTGTAAAACCACAAAGTGAAGAGGAGGTGGGACAAGGCTGGAACAGGGTGTCAGGCAACCTCTCAGTGGATTGGAGGGCTGGTAGACAGATGGACCCAGCAAGGCAGATAGCCTGAACAGTGCATTTGCACAAACAGAAAAAAGTGGCCTTAACTTAAGATATTTTACTGCCATCTGCTGGAAAGTGGTCACAATAACCGTACAAATCTACGTTGACCGAAGGGTGAAAAATGATGCTCTGGAATTGTAAAGTGCAGAACCTGAACAACTGTACAGGGCAGCCCTAGACATATCTTCTCTTGCCTGAGAGAAGGAAAAAGACAGGTTCCCTGCTACCATGATAGTTCAAGTTCTGCCCTTCTTGGGAGTCCCTGGTTCAAATAATCTATAATGGTCTGCCTCCCACAGGTTCTCCACCCAGACCCCCTCCTTCTATTCTGTTAGTCTATGCACATGTCTGGAACACCTACCCTAGGCCAGGTTCCATGCTGGGAACTATGGGTACAATGTGGGCAGAACCTAATCTCTGCCCTTCCCGAACTCAGAGTCCGATGGAAGACAATTGACAAGCCATCCAAACTTGGTGTGATATGGTGGTAGAAGAACATGTGTCAGTTGGACTTGGAGGCTTATGAGAGGTTTCCTGGGAAAAAAGCCAACTATGTGAAGAAGCCTGAAGGTTGAGTACAATAAGGCAGGCAGAGGGGCAGGAAGTGTGTTCCAGGTGGGGCCACAGCCCATGCAAATGTCTGAAGGCTCAGTGAGTGTGTAGCCTACAAGGCTTTGGATAGAAGCCTGGAGCATCCCAGATGGCTCTTTGGAATTCCAGGAGACCCTGGATTCTGCCCAGGGCAGGCCCCTGTAGAGGTGAGCACTGGAGACAGTGAGTCAGGGGGTGGCTTCTGACTGAGGTGACAATTGGACGGGAGCCTTTACTCACTCAATCTTAAAACTGCTGACCAAGAATGATTACTGTGCCCACACTCTATGGCTTAAACTGAGGCTCAGAGAGGCTAAGTAACCTGCTCAAGGTCACACAACTGGTGAGTGACTGAGTCCCACTGGACCACATCCATGTGACTCTGGGATCTGGTAGCAATGCCCCTTGTGCTGTGTGTGTCTCTGCTGAAGGATGTCAGGGAGGAGAGCAGCCCAGCTCCTTCCACCTGCTCTAGGCGTTCAGATCTCACCTCCCCAGTTCCAGATGTGGAAAGAGGAGGGAGGGGCAGGTCCTCACAGGAGAGGACAACACTCCACGGCCACCACCCACACAGCCCAGGCAGTTCTGCTCCAAGCTAGAAGGCCAGCGCCCAGCACGTTCCCCAGGCCGTCTACATTCTTGTGTCCCCCTCAGCTCAGGGACAGTGCATCCTCCTCCTGCCAGGCCTCAGAATAACAGCCTGCCGGCTCCTGTGGGGCTCTGCAGGCTCCTTGCTTCTTTCTCAAGGCTTCGGGCTGGTACAAGGGCATAGAAATATACTGAAGTATGTTTTCCTGTCTGGGTCAGGGAGTATGTTTTCCTGTCTGGCTCAGGGAAAGTACGTTTTCCTGTCTGGATTGTTTGGGTCCTTCACCATTTACTAACTCTGACCTCTGGAACATTTTCCTAGCCCTCTGGCCCGGCCCCGGTAAGAAGTGAGCAATATCTCACCGGGCAGTTTGAGACCTCCAAGAGATCGTGCATATCAAGTCCCTGGCACGTGATCACTTTACCCCATCCCCTCCCCCCCAGGTGGTCAGCTGTCATCTGCTATGATGGAAGACTCAGTGACCAACAATCTTGACCTGCTCCTGGCGCCGTTAGGGTCTATTACTACACAGACGCACACACGCACACCTGCACGCACGCACACCTGTACGCACGCACGCACGCACGCACCAGGTGGAGGGACGGCTCACTCTGGGAAGGCAGAGGCTCTGATGCAGTTTCCTTCAGCAACAACCAAGAAGCAAAGGGCATGAATGGAGGTAAAGCGCCTAAGAGAGCTGAGCCCGACGCAGAGGAGGGTTCCGTAAGCGCTGCCCTTTGCCTTTCTTCCACCTTCAAGCCCTGGCTGGAAATGCATGCAGCGAGGAGGGCTTGGGGGCCCTTTTAGCTCTCTCGGCGTTGAACAGTTGGGGGTCACGGGGATTGGCCCTTACAGGTTTCATTTACCTGCAAGAGAAGTCTTTCGGGCTACTCCCTGGCCAGGCCTCTGGAAACTTCCATTAGGGCCAGGAGCAGGGCCACCCAACCCTCGAGCTTCAGTTTCCTAATCTGTAAATTTAGACCAGTAATATTTACTTTGCAACATCATTGTGAGCATTAAAATGCAAGAAGTACCTAACTGTCTACCACGATGCCAGAAAGAAGATAAACACAAAACAAATTATAGCTATAATCACAATGACAGGATCCAGAAGGGTTTGGAGCTGTCTGAAGGATGCTAGTCTCAACCACCCAACTGCCAACCATTGTGGGAGGTTGCAAATGCGGGTGCCATCGCTGATGAGGAGCCAAGATACAATCTCTCCCTACTCCACTCCTCTGGTGGGAGGGAAGCTGGTACAAACTTTTAGGAGGGTAGTTTGGCAATAGGAATCTTTCTGACCCAGCCGCTCTCCTACTAGGAATTCAGCCAAGGAAATAATCACAGAGCCCCACGGAGTTGTTTGTGCTAGGACATTCATTGCAATGTTGCTAATAATAGGGAGAAATTGGAAATCATCTAAAGTTAGAGATGCACTCAGTATACACTTGGGCTGAACGCCAGGTGGACAAGTGTTGAGGTCGGTACTCAGCCGAAATCTAGGCCGGTGTCTACTATCACCTTCATGGAGCAAGTGTTTTTGATAAAGGAGTCTATCTAAAATTGTAATTGAGATTATTCCTGATGACAATTTCATTGTTAATGAATTGCGTGGTCAGTGCTGAGCAAGGTAGCGTGGCAGGTGCCAGACCAACAGTCTCCGAGCGCCAGCAGTGGCAGGCTTGCTCCTGGACGGTCTATTATGCACGTTTGCGTTAACAAATCAGTGCTTCCTTTTGACTGATGATGGTGGAGGAGTGTGAACCTCCCTTTTTCCGATAACCTCTTCTTCTCTTTATATTCTTTTCCATGTAGGGTCAAATATGACTCACCATGGATATTGTTACGTATGGTACAGCTTTTCTTCCTCATGAAATCGGGAGATTGATTGACATCCTGCTTTAAGTTTATCTTTACAAGATGAATCGTAAAGATATTCACAACTGGGCTTTTTAATGGTCCAAAAAAGAATAAAGTAACTAAACTTTTAGGACTTATGGTCTAAAAAGAATAAAGTAACTAAAAAAACTGACAATTTTTTAAAGATTCTTTTGTTTAGTGTTACTGAATACTAATATCCCAAACAATTCTACAAAGATCAGAACTCTGATAGAATTTAATTTCCATTATTCTGCTTCATATTATTATTTTAATGTTTTAGTGTTATTGCCTCAAAAAGTATCTTCTAAAAGTATCTGGCTGACATGTTTCTCAATACCTCAATATTCTTTCCAGAACGCCAGGGTGGCTCAGTCAGTTAAGCATCTACTTTGGGCTCAGGTCATGATCCCAGGGTCCTGGGATCAAGTTCCGCATTGTGCTCCCTGCTCAGTGGGGAGCCTGCTTCTCCCTCTACCTGCAGCTCCCCCTAATTGCACACTCGTTCTCTCTCTGTCTCTGACAAATAAATAAAATCTTAAAACATTTTTATTAGTTTTCAATGTTTCTTTCTATATTTAAATACTTGAAAATTCTTAATTATTTTTGCACATGAAAGGGACAGTGTTTATAACTATCATGAGTGATACAGCATTTTACTCTTATAATACATAAACATTTAAGCTTTAACTGGTTGATAGAATTTCAACAAATAAAGCATGAAAGAAGATATTCATTACAAGCTACATCTAGAAGGTTATCTTCATTTGAAAGTGATTATTAACAGTAAATCCGAATAACATGCCATGTGTGTATCACAGAGACCATTATGCTTCTTGGATGCAAAGATAATGTAATATGGCCACAGAATCATGGATCAGTCATACACGAGTTCGGGGAACCCAGACATGACAATGAAGTCTGGACGAGCCCTTCAGCCTTTCAAAGACCAAAGCCAAAGTTGAAGCTGAAGAGCATCTTTTGATCAGACGTTAAGGTCAAAGCCAGATTTTGGTGTATCCCTACTAAACAGTGTCTCTTCTGTAAGAGAAACAATCAAGTTGGCCATTACAAAGTGACATTAGAGGCTCTGGATGGCTCAGTTCGTTGGGCGACCTTTGTTTCTGGCTCAGGTCATGACCTCATGGGTCGTGGGATGGAGCCAGACTCCATGCTCCGAGGGGAATCTGCTTGAAAGATTCTCTCCCTCTGCCCCTCCCTGCTCTCTCTCTCTCTCTCAAATAAATAAATCTTTAAAAAAAATGATTTGGGGAAAGTGAATTTGTCAACATGGGAGGACTGTCTTACTATTGCAGAATTTTAAATGCTGGTTATAAAAGAGAAAGAAGATATGAGTCCAAAATGATAATTAAAAGGAAAAAAATATGAATGAGTAGAAGATTAGAAGACACATACAAGATATTAATGATTATTATCTCTGGGTTTAGGATCAAAGGATTTCTGCCTTATTTTTCACTATAATTTAAAATTTTCATATAAAAACGTTACTTGTATGATTTTTTAAAATTAAAAATACCTGTGATGTAATAAGCATTAAATATTATATAAGACTAATGAATTACTGAATTCTAACTCTGAAACTAATAATACACTATATGTTAAATAATTGAATTTAAAGTAAAAAATTAAACATATTAAAAAATAAAATAAAAAATATTTAAAAGTATATATTTTCTCTTTCTCCTTTCTGTTGCATCCAGGGCCAGATGTCAAGCCTGCTGATCTGGCCAGATGGTTTGGGACACTTGACCATGGCTGCCTATGGTGCTCACTGCCCATATTCATTTGAGGTCAAGGCTCTATCAGGCTGGAGCTACATTTCCAGGGCCTGTTTCTGTGAGGAAATGCCCAAAGGAAGACACAGGTCAGTGGGAGGGTGGGAAAAGGCAGAAGTAGTAGCCCCATTTGACCCATGAGGAACCATAATCTTAAAGAGACCAAACGTGCCAGGAAACTCCTGCTTCTGTCCTGAGATCTGTGGGCTGGGTAACTTGATATGTCTAAACTTCTCCATAGTAGAAGAAGAGATGCCATGGTTGGCCCCCAAATTAATTTTCCTATTCCTCTTTATTAATACAACCCACAAATTTTAACTGGTTCCAGAGGTGCCTGTAGCTAGGTGTGGCCGCGTGACTACGTTCTGGCTGATGAGAGGTAAGTGGATGTGTTGTGCACAACTTCCGGGAAAAGTCCTTAAAGAGAGAGGTATGTCCTTTCTCTTTTTTTCCTTCTTGCTGACTGGAATATGGACATGGTGGCTGGGATAGTAGCAACAACTCTGGGCCATGAGGCAACATGCTCAGGATGATAGAACAACAAAATAGAAAGAATCTGGATTCCCTGTGATCATGACACTTCCATACCAGCCCTGGACTGGCTCTTTTAAACTTCATTAATGTGAGAGTGAAGTAAACTTCCATCTTTGTTTAAACCTGTGTTTGATTAAGATTAAGATTAGGTACACTAGCTATCACTTAGTTAATACTTACTACGCCAGCCACTATTCTAAGTGCTTTACAGATGTTATCTGGTTTAATCTATATAGCAACCCTATGTGTGGGAATTATAATTAACCCCATTTTACAGATCAGAAACCTGAGACCCAGAAGGGTCAAATGACTTTCTGGAAGTTACACAGGTGCCTGGTGGAACTGAAATCTGAACCTAGGTCATTCAACTCCAGAGCCTGTCCTCTCCCTGCTCTTCTGGACCCTCTTCTTTGGCTCCTTCATACCTTCTGGTCCCATCTGATGCTTCCATCCCCTACTGCATGCTTGTTTATATTAACTCTGCTCCACATCCCACCCCATTCCTGATCTTCAGCAAAAAGCCCACTCTCTTTATACTTTATTTGACTGAGAAAAGATTTTGACTGGCTAATTCATGCTAAAGTATAAGAGGCCAACATCTGTATAATATGTCACTTTTCCATAAGGAAAAGAGCCTCTTTATTTCTATGTCAACATGAGGGTTTAGACATGAGAGACAGAAGGAACCACATGGGGAGAGACTTGGGCATTGGAATCATGTGACCTGGACTTTAATTCGTCTGCCAGCATGCTTTGCAGTCTTGGCCAGTCTCATAACCATTCTGAGCCTCCACCTTTTCTTCTACAAAATAGGTAGAGTTAGACTTTCATCAGACAGAGCTGTTGTAAGGATTTAATGAGTTAACCAGTGTAAAGGCACTTGGCCCCCTATCAACCTGACACATAATGAGTGTCAGTAAATATGAATCCTTATTAGTTGAATTCTCTTTATCCATTGCTTCCCATAGCTTTTTTGTTAAAGGTCAGATACTGAGGTGTAATTTACATGTAGTAAGATCCACCCTTTTGAGAGAGAGCGTCCTGTAAGTTCTGACAAACATACACAGTCTTGTAGCTATCACCACAATGAAGGTGTAGATTTTTTTATACCCCCAAATAGTTCCCTCATGCTCTTGGTCCCTCAGGCTATCTCTTATTTATTCTAATACTTATTGAGCACCTACTGTGTGCCAGGCTCTGGGCTGGGCCTAAGCTGCAGACAAAGCTGGTGGGCAAGATCCTGTCCTTGGGGGGATTATAGCCCACAGGATAAAAAGAAACAATAAGCAAGTAAACATACAAAGGGGACCATCATGGAGGCAGTCTGCTGTGCAGCAAGCAAGCAAGATTATTCGGTGGCTGCAAGACTGTTTCAGTAGAAGGGACAGGTGCTGTTGAGCTGGCATCTTTGTCGTGTAAAACTGATGACAAAATGCAAGTTCCCTGAAATCCCCATTTGAGGGGTGCCTGGTTGGCTCAGTGGGTTAAGCCTCTGCCTTCGGGTCAGGTCATGATCTCAGGGTCCCTGGGATCAAGCCCCTCATCGGGCTCTCTGCTCAGTGGGGAGCCTTCTTCCCCCCTCTCTCTGCCTGCCTCTCTGCCTACTTGTGATCTCTGTCTGTCAAATAAATAAATAAGTAAATCTTTAAAAAAAAAATCCTCATTTGATGGGCAGAGGGTCTGAGGCTCAGAGAAGCTAAGGCATGTGTTCAAGGTTACACAGCAAGTGAATGGGAAAACAGGGAGTGATTCAGGCTAAGGCCAGCAGACACTGAAAGTTCACACCAAAAGCTTTTGCTCCCGTCCCCACCAATCACACCACACTGCCTCTCTTCTGGGCCCCGGGCCATGTCAGCTGGAGCACCGGAGGAGCTGGAAGCAGGGGGTTCAGGGGTGTGAAGTCTGGGCTGCCCGCTGCTCTGTGACCACTACAACACATCCAAGAGTCTTACAAGCAGCCAAGGGCATAGCAGTGGCTCTCCTGGTCCCACCTCCCTCCTCCTCTAATTGAGATGTCAACCTTCTGTCTCATTCCCTCCCATTCCGGACACCTTGCAGCGCTCTCCCCAGCGACAGCTGATCTCCCCCTGTGCCCCTGAGCACCCTCCAGCAGGAAGACATAAAGTGAGAGTCTGGCAGCCAGATGAGTGAGCACTCCGTCAGCACCTCTTCTTTTCTGTCTGCTCTCTTTTTCCCTCTTATTCCCTCCTCCCTCTGCCTCCCTCCTCTTCCTCTCCCCCCCACCATGCTCCCTCTTTCTCTCTCCCTCTGCCTCCTGCAGGCTTTGAGACCAAAGGGCCAATTAATCTTGCTGCCACCACCTTGGCTAAACTGCGCACTGGTCCACAGGCAGAGGCCTCCCTACCAGGACTGCCTGCTTGGTCCCTGGAAACCATGGCTAATTGGTAAAAGATCACATTTGTTTTTCCACAGCCTGAATCCTCCAAAGGAGGTTCTGCCAAGCCAAGCCAAGAATTCCACTCTTCTGCATCAATCACCAGGGAGACCGCTGGGGTAACCTGTCACCCAGAGGGTGACATTCAGACCTGCTGTTCTACCCTGACATGTGGGCTTTGCTGACGAGCATTACGGCTCCCAAATCCATACACGCTTTCCAGCAGCACACACAGCAGAATGCTCGAGAACATTTGTTTAATGTGCTGCAGGCTTGCTTTACTCATGGAATTTTACCTAAATATCTCATGGAAACATCACGCAGGTCTTTTATTCGGAGGGACTACCTTGTATACCTGCTTCCTTTATGCAAGTGAGATGTTCCAGAAAAGTGAAATATCAGTGAGATTCTCCCCACATTGAGTTACATTTTACATCAAACATAGGCAAATCTTGCAAATTAACACGCAGCAAATCTCTGAACTCAGTTTCGTTATAAGAAAAATGGGTTTAATAATTTTTGTCCCAGCTAGCTTACAGGGCTGTTGAGAGATGCATGGAATAAAATTTTAATTTTGTGGATGTACTTTGTAACCTGCAAAGCACTTTATTACAACAAAGTAATGTTGTCGCTAAAATGAAGACATAGTTGGCCAAGTACATTACCACCTCTAGTAGAGACTCTGTACTAATCCGATTTCTATGTATGTGGTTTGCTGAGACAAAGATGATACTTTTATGTTTTTTCAACCCAGGCAGGCAGGGATGGCATCTCACTAAGCCTTCTGAGACTCGTGGAGTACTTTGTGGTTGCCCCAGGCCATGCCTTGCTATCTGTAGCAAAGAGCATCCTGTCTGAGGCCGTCTATTAAAATCTTAATTTCAGGGCACCAGTTAGACTTCAGACCCCAGTTTATCTTCACCCTGATCAATATGAAATAATGAGAGTATGAGAATGAAGGAAAATCCCCACAGCCTCCTTCATTGGGGCCCCTTGCATTTTGGAATGTTCTCCATCCTAAACAGCTGGGAGTTGTAGGGCCAGATAGACATGTGGGGTGGGGGGTGGTTCCCCACCCAAGGGAGAAGCTGTTAGCTGCACAGAGTTCCTCTCTTAGTACACAACATTTTGAGGCAAAATGGAAAGATTGCCGCTTGGGAGGGAATTGGGTTTATTCAAATAATAGCAGCAAACAGCAAGATTTATGGTGCGTATTTCTGGGAAAGTGCTCTGCAGCAATCACGGGCCTGTCTGTGTTGCTGCCCCCTTGGGACTGCCTGCAGGTACAATATAGCTTAACTATATGAATATGTGACAAGGGCTGTGGGGAGTGTAGTTTCTAAATTATTTTCTGATGCTGTTTATGGAGGATGTGACTGTAGCTGGGGTGGGTCGTGGCAAGATGCACGATCAGTGGTGACTATGGTCTTAATCAGACATCCCAAAGACCTTGGGACATTGCTTTTTCTCTCAGAAAGAGGCTAGTATCAACTTATCAGTTAATACACTTGTACTCAGTGAGTCTGCTGGGCGAATCATCCTGTGAGGAGGTATGGAAGAGACCCTAAAATATTTCCAACATACACCAGGAGCTCTCCCTTCAGCTGGAAAGGAAAGATATTCTTGTGGGGTAAAGATAAGGGCCCTGGAGTGAGCTAGGAAGAAGAAGAAGTTAACACTGTCCCATCTTCTGCCAGGACAGAGGGGCTTAAATTACATTATCCTGTTCGACCATTCTCACCGAGAGGTAACATCTTCATCCCATTTTAGGGGTGAGAAGACTGAGGGCGGAGAAGTTAAGTGACCTCCTCCAGGTCCCACAGCTGGTAAGAAGCAATGAAGTGTTCATTCTCACTCTGCTGAATTCTGAAGGGTCTAGAATCATCGGGGTGAAGTTTTTAAATTGACTCCCTATTGATTTTGTCAGGGATAAGCACCAATTTTAGAAAAACAAAATAACATTTGGCTGCACTTCCTCTTACTCAGTTCGCTAAATGGGGAGTGGGGGGCACTGAGGAAACACTAGCTCTAGCTCTGAAGCTTTAATGTCCCTTCCTGTCGCTAGACTCTAAGTGATTGTTCTTGTCCATTTGCATTTCCACAGCCAGACTCTTTCCTGCCTGAATACTCCCTTCCCCCACTGCCATCTTCCCACGTTCATTTAGCTTCTCTCTCTCTCTCTCTCACCCTACACACACACACACATCCAGTCGCACACCTTCCCACCACACACCCATATGCAAAATAAAATTAGAAATACTGCCCGACTCTCAAGGTATTTAGGGAATGGAGATCTTCAATCAATAGAGCCCAAATCAAGCACTCCAGGCTCCCTTCCTCCCCAGCCAGTGCTGGAGCCTGGTGGAGCTTACTGAAGAGGGCCAGGACAGCCATGGTCTTGACACAAAGCAGCTCTACAGGAAAAAAGGCCACTTGAGCGTCTCTGTGTCTGCCCTGGAGCCACCGGAGACACAGAGCCATCAAATTCTCAGAATCCAAGATTCTCAGAATCTTTTGCTTACACAGAAGACCCTTCGAGAACATGGAAAGCTTCCCCAGCTTCCTTTTTATTTCTGCATACACTGATGTCACCAAATACCAAGAAAACAGTGTCTGATGGTTCAAACTATAGGCTGAGCTGTTAAGCCTATGGTCCTCATGTTAAGGGGTTGCCTTTGTTTTTAATCAGCCATGTGAGAAAGCAGTAGACATTTATCTATTATGTTAGCCTTCACCCAGAGGAGTGGGATAGGCTGCATGAGTGAGCTATGACAGCCCAGGAAACTGAGGCAGTGGTGGCACCATCATTCCTGTAATGTCTCTAAAGCTTTCTCTGCTCTGTCCCCATCCCCACTGACACACACTGGCCAAGTGTCCCCGTCATCTTAGTGGGCCCCAGTACCCATCTCAGAATAGTGGAGTAAGGAAGGGGAAAGACTGGAACTGGAACAAGGAAGTGGGGGTGGGGCTCCAGATGGGAACTCCTGGTTCAAGCTCTGGGTCTGGATCAATTCTTGCGCTGGGGGGCGCCTGGTTGACTTGGTTAAACATCTGCCTTTGGCTTGGGTCATGATCCCAGGGTCCTGGGATTGAGCCCTGCATTGGGCTCCCTGCTCATCGAGGAGCCTGCTTCTCCCTTTCCCTCTGCTAGCTGCTCCCCATGCTTGTACTGATGCTCGCTCTCTCTCTGTCAAGTAAATAAAAATAAAATCTTAAATATATACATACATACACACATACATTCTTCTGCTATCCTCCCTTCTCCCAAATCAGAGCTCCCCCTGGGTCTCAGGGTGACTGGGGTCGCATAGAGGCTGAAAGCCTGTGCGTTAGTTCGAATCCAGGCTCTGTCACTTTCCCGTTGGGTGACCTTGGCCCTGTGACTTAGGTTCTCTGTGCCTCAACCTCCTCATCCCATACAATGGGGATGACTGAACTTTGGCTGAGAGGGTTAACAAAGCTGTCTTACACTAAAGGCTTAGCACAGTGCCTGGTACGTACAAGAGCCCAGTAAATAGTGTCAATAATTATGAGCTAATTAGTGCTTACCATGGGCAGGCCCTGTCTCAGGGCTTTACATATATTATCATATAATTCTTACATCTGTTTTACAGATGAAAAACTTGAATCTGAAGATCACACAGCAGTGAATGGCGGACACTGAGACCCAGGCAGACAGGTTCTAGAGTTGGGGGGTCTCAACCCCAGTGTGCATACCGTCCTTGATCTTTATGGGTGTTGCCCCAGGCAAGCTGAGCTCTCAACCCCCCAGGCTTCTCTCCTTCCGAGAGAGGGGGGAGCTGCGAGGGTGTCAGCCACAGCAGGGAGGGAGGGAGCAGAGGATGGCTAGGACATTCCCATCAGCGCTGAATCCAGATTCCCCAGTTGGAATCGGCAGCTGAAGTCAGGCAGGGCGCCCCAGCCGGCTCCAGGGAAAGGGGGGGGGGCAAGTCCACGATGCTGAGAGGGGTGGCCAGAGCGCCGCCCCCAGGAGGGGAGGGAGGGGTGGCGGGGTTGAGGGGTGCCCAGCTGCCATCCCCGCCGCCTCCTGGCCCCCACTCGCTGGCGCCCAAGTGGGAGGAAGGCAGCTGCCCGCTCCCTCCTCCCCACATCCCCGCTACCTGCCCAGTCCCCCGAAGCGAAGCGTGAGGAGGCTGTGAGCCAGTGGGGCCGAGCCCACAACTTTGCAGCCTCGGGGAGGGCGAGAGCCGGCGTCCAGGGCTCCTCTTGTCCGCGACCGGAGCTCGGTGAGTTCGTTTCCCCACCCCTCTGCGGCGGTGCGGCGGCAGCGGCGGCGGCGCGGGGGGCGGCTTCCCCGGCGTCCAGGAGGCGGTGGCCGAGGGGCCGGCGGTCACCCGCGCCGCCAGCCTCGCTAAGGCTCCCGGCGTGCCGCCCTCCGCCGCCGGCGACGCCGCCGCTGGTAACGTGAGGACGGCTCCTCGCGCCCTCCGGCCGCCCGGGCGGGGTCCGCGGTCAGGTGCGGGGCCGGGGGGCCGCGGCCGCCCGCCCGCCGAGCGCCCCTAGCTCCCCCAGCCCCTGTCCGCCTTCCGGGCGCCGCGGCGCATCTGGAGGCTGCTCCCGCGCCCCCCTGGCGACCGGCGTGGGGAAGACACTTGCTTCGCCCGAGCCCGGCGCCGGGGGCTCTCTGGGGTGGGCAGCGCTGCCGCAGCCCCCGGGAGCGCCCGGTCGCGGGCGGCGCGGAGCCCCCAGCGACCACCCCCGGGCGTGCTCTGGGCTGAGCCCCCGCGGTGGAGAGAGGCTTGTGCTCCCCATGGCTGCCGCAGGTCCGCAGGGGCACTGGCAGCGGCAAAGGGGACTCCAAGGTGATCAGTCGCCCAATCCGGACGGGACAGCCTGGACCGAGGCCTCGTGGCACTCGCCCATCCTGGGTGCAGCCGCCTTCCCAGAACTTTTCTTGCGCCTAGGGCTCGCCGACTCCTTAGCCCCTGGAAAAGTTCTCTCGGGCGCCAGGAATCCTATTTCCCGGTGGCTTCCGAAGCTGGTCAGGAACCAGGGCTTTGGGGGGCAGGGTAGAGTGGGGATGCGGCGGGGGTGCTTATCGGCGAGGGTAGATCCGCCGAAAGGCTGGCAAGCATCCGCTCCCTCGCGCAGGGCGGGCTTGTTGGCATCGAAAGGGTTTCGGCGCCATCGGGGTTGTTTGGGTTTCTCGCTCCAGGAGGATGGGGGGAGGGCACGAAGGGGGGATTTTAATTTCGTCGCTTCAAATGAAAACGATCTTTGCCAAGAAATAGCCAGGGCAGCCAGCGATGGAGAGAGGGGCCGACCAGGACCGGCTGATACAGGTATCCAGCTGCACCCCCTTACCTCACCCGGTGGCTGGGCGCCGGTGTGAATGTACTGATTGTTTTAATTAATTGTTTTTAAAGCCAGGTGTCAGCGGCTGCGTGTGTGATACACAAATATATACATACACAAACACAGATACCAGGCGCACACAGATTACATGTAGAGTCATACACAGGGAACACCCCCCCACCACACACACACACACACACACACACACACACACACACACACACACACTCCCCACCACACACACTTGCAAATCAAGGATCTATAAGCACACAGACTTCCAAAGAGCCTTGGGTTATGGGTGTGGTCCCTAAGTATTGCCCAAGATTGGGTGGGGTGGGTTGGAGGGTCAGAGAAAAGAAGGTGAAGCAGGACTTCCAGTAGGTCCTTTCTCTCTGGCCCACCCAAATTCTTTGCTTTCTCCTCCAAGGGGGTCTGGAGGAGAAATCCCAAACCTGAGCTCCTTTCCACTGACATAAAGGGGCGGAGCCCTAGCCCCATGGCCCTCATCCCCTCCAAACAGCCAATAAGCCCTGCCCTTGCCCTCCCTGGGCTTGACCCCAGGGCTCCAGAGTCTCAAGGTCGAGGTCTCTCAGAAACTGAGGGAGCAGGCACCTGGAAGTAGGGCCTGACCCCCAGAGGCCGTTTCTGTTCGAGGTCTCACACCTGCTTGGTTTAGGGAAGAGAGGAGGGGTGATCTAAGGGACAGGGACGGGGAGCTTGGATTTGGGTGGGGTGGGACTGGGGGACGACGCCCCACGGACACAGCAGTGAGTCTTCCTCTCACCCCGGGCCCCTTAGGAATGTAATCGAGGATGCTGGCCCTGAGGCTGCTCAACGTGGTGGCCCCCGCCTACTTCCTGTGCATCTCCCTGGTGACCTTCGCGCTGCAGCTCTTCCTTTTCCTGCCCAGCATGCGCCAGGACCCCGCCACCGCCAGGCTCTTCCCTCCCGCGCTGCTCCACGGGGCTCTCTTCCTGTTCCTCTCCACCAATGCCCTGGGCAATTACGTCCTGGTCATCCAGAACTCCCCCGACGACCTGGACGCCTGCCCGGGGCCCTCGGCCAGGAGGGCCCTGTGCCCCCCGCCCAGCACCCACTTCTGCCGAGTGTGCGCCAGAGTCACCCTGAGGCACGACCATCACTGTTTCTTCACGGGCAACTGCATCGGCGGCAGGAACATGCGCAACTTCGTCCTGTTCTGCCTCTACACCTCCCTTGCCTGCCTCTACTCCATGGTGGCTGGCGTGGCCTACATCTCCGCGGCCCTTTCCACCTCCTTCGCCCACCCCCTGGCCTTCCTCACTCTCCTTCCCACCTCCATCAGCCAGTTCTTCTCTGGTGAGTGGCCTTGGCCGGCAGGTTGGGCCCTACAACGAGGACCTTCCACCCCACCCCAAGTTTGCCAGATTTAGCAAATAAAAATATAGAATGCCCAGTTAAATTGTAAGGCCAGATAAACAATGCATACCTTTTTAGTATGTCCTAAATATTGCACGGGGCATACTTAAATTTTAAAAATTCTGTTATCGAGGCACCTGGGTGGCTCCACAGGTTAAGCCGCAGGCCCTTGGTTTGGCTCAGGTCATGATCTCAGGGTGGTGAGATCGAGACCCGCTTCCTGCTCTGCGCTCAGCCTCGATGATCCTCTCCCTCTGCCACCGGCCCCCACCCAGAGTGCTCTCTCTAAAATAAATAATCTTTTTAAAAAATAAAAAGTAGGTAAAAATTCTGCTATCTCTCTGAAATTCAAGTTAACTGGGCATGCTTTATTTTTCCTGGCCACCTCCCTCTCCACTCCCCATCCTCATTCATCATCTCCTCCTTGCTTGCTGGGAACCATCTGCGCATAGAATTTCCTGAGGCTCTAGACGATAGCCCTGCTCTGTGCCAGGTGGGACTGGGTGCTGACCACCCCTCCATGCAGCTTCTGAGGTACACCCGCACTTTGATCTCCCTCTGCTTGGACTCCAGTCCTGCCCACACATTCCCCCAAGGATTTTTGTCTTCCAAAGATCTTGCCAACCAACCACAGTAAGACTGACCAGGGTGCCAGGCCAGCCCCAGCAGGAAGCTAAGCCCTGCTGTCCTGCCCACTGTGTTTGTCCCCACCAGGCTGCTCTCTAGCTTGCAGACAGCTTAGCGCAGAGAGCACCCTGGTTGGAGATGCAGCCCTGTTTAATGGATCCATTTTCACATCACAGAGCTGTGCGACTGGTGTTGGATTTGACCCTCCAGGGAGGCTCTCGCACTTGCAGGAGCCAGGCATGTGGCCCTTCCCACTGGCACTCAGCTGTGCACGCAGTGGGGACAGGGAGAGCTCCTTGGTTCCTGGCCTAGAGGGACCTGGCTCCTGGTGGCAGTTCTTACCACTTTACCTGGCCTTGAAATTTACCCCTACCTCACTTCCTTCCATTTCATCCCTACCCTGGCCTTTGACGTCACCTCACTTGGTTCTTAAAGTTGGTAGCGTGCATGCCTGTGTGCGTGTGCGTGAGTGGGATTGTTATTTCCATCTCTCAGATGAAGACATTGAGGCTCGATGGGATTAAATGGATTGCCCAGGATCTGACCCCTCCTGACCACCAGCCTCTGTCCCCCTCCCGCCAAGTCTTGAAACAGCCCCCAGCAGCACAAGGAATGCAGCATGTTTTTTCATCTAGTGACCTTTTAGGGACAAAGAAAGACCTTGCAGGTACTTCCACTGAGAGCCTAAGATTGTCTTGATGTGCATGGGCTGGCCATTCACAAAAGTTGTGCCCCACTCTGGGGGAAGCCATCATTTTGGTCTTTGTTGGGGCTGCAGCCCAGTCCTTCACAGGAATAGAGCTGTTGCTCCATCAGACAGCGGAACTCAGAGGTCCACGAAGGCCCCAGCTGTAGGGTCGCCTTAAGGTCTGATGACTGAGTTCGGCCCAAAATTCAGAGCTCTGGGCCTTCTGGATCCTGGCATGGGCACAGGAGTCTGCTGGGCCCAAAATAACCAGGCCGGGGGAGGGTGGGTGGGCGGGCTAGAGGGTGGAGTGTGAGCACAGGCAGGTGGAGGGATAAGGAGAGCCAGAGAGCCTGATTACACTTCTTTTCCAAGCAGCTTCATCACATCAAAATGAATGGTTCCAAAGGGAGGATCTTGAAATGGTTTGATTTGAGATAAGCCTGGGCTTGAGGCCTGTCCATATGTGCTAGGTTTGGGAGACAGGATAGAAAGGAAGAGGGGCTCTTGCTTTGATCTGGGGAGAGAAGAGAGCCAGTCAGCGCCTACCTTGGGGCTCAGATCTCTGTTGCAGCAGAAGCATGAGTCCCACCCCTTTTTGCCTTCTCCCCATCCCCATGGAGAAAAGGAGGCCAAGATTTCTAATCACCAACTCTCCCACCCCATCCATCTTCCTCCTCTGCTGACCTGACTCCTCACTCCCTGCCCACATTCACACCTCACTCCTTCAGCTTCTCCTTTCCTATCTCCTCTCCCCCTATTCTCAATCCAAACACTCGCAGACACACTCTCTCTTTTCTGCTGGGTGGAGGAGGTGGAGCTGGTGGGCAGGAGGGAGCAGGAAGGCGAAAGTGCCTTCATAGATGGAGCTGTCCTCAGCTGTGGTGCTGCCCCGAGTCAGGCCTGCCCGCAGAGCACAGCACGGCTGTGAGTGCACGCCCACAGCTCAGGCTGAGGTGGGAGACTGGCCAGTCTGATTTGGGAAATAGCACTTTCTTTGGGCTTCAGGGGATTGGTATAAGTTGTGTCACCTCTCTGAGTCTCATTCATCTCATCTGGGAAATGGAGAGGTCACTGTCTGACCTGTGTCATGGCATTTGGCTAAGTGTGCCAGTATGGCGGGTGCCACCAGAAAGCCCAGGAGAAAAGGAACTAACATTTGCTGAGCGCCTATTATGTGCCACCCAGCATGCAGGTTTCACTTCATTCAATGCCCATAAGTCCAAGAGGTAAGTAGTCTCATATTCATTTTAAAGGCCCGGGAGCCCAAGGCTCAGCAAGGTTAAACCACTTCTAAACTATAAAACTGGTGTGACTCCAACCCAAGATTTAATCTCAGGGCTGCCAGCCCCTGGAGCTGACCAGGGCACCGCGCGGCCTCTCTGGAGCTGCCTCCGCAGCTGCTGCTTGATGAATGAGCCACTTTGGGAGGGAGGGAGCTTCTTGTCCCTCAACGTCTATTAAATATGCTAGGTGACAATCTGTCAAAGGTGTCATAGATGCTTGGTAGGAAGGAGGGGTGGAAAGATTGGACCGTGTGACCGTTCAGGCCCTTGAGGAAAATTCTGTGATTTTCTAAAAGAAGCAGAACTATTATTAAATAATTCAGAGGAGCTGAGGCAGCCAGGCTGAGCAACTTCAAACACTTCAAGAGAAAGCAAGTCCCCAGAATAGCCTTTTGTAGCTGCTGCAAGGGGCCAGGAAAAGGCCATGAGGTCTTTTCCACATGTCTTGATTTAGTGCCAGAAAAAAGCCTATGGAAAACAGCTTCCGTCAGCCCAGGCTTATCCCTGCGGCTGAGTTGCAAGGCAGGCCAGGCATTTGACAGCTCTGATGTTCTCACATCCCAGCTCGAGGGCCATCTTTGCCCATCAGCATTCCTGGAGCCCAAAGGGCACCATGGGCCCAGGATCCTTCATCCTACACGTGGCTGCCTGAGCTAACCTGTGCTGACAAGGAAGAAGTGGGTCAGAGGGATGGAACAGCCTAAGTCCTGTCCCTCTGCTGCCCCCACGCCAGCTGAGGGGCTGCTCAACATGTTGGCTAGAGTGAGTTTCCATCCCCTGGGTAGCTGGGATTATTTGTCTCCAACTTCGAGAGGAGCTACTGCTATCAAAGCTCCCAGGACGGATGGCGAGAGGAGGCTGCTAATGAGCAAACCTGAATCCAGCCCACAGCCTCCTGCCTGCTGAGTCCACTGGGGCTCAGACTGGACAAGTTTTAAAAGCCCAGCCCTTAGGGGTCTGGAAACTGTGGACTGAGGAGACCAGGGAAGATGTGGGCCAGAGACAGGGGATGCTGGAGAAGGATATGGTTGACATTTGCAGAGGCTGAGGAGGCTGTAAGGTGGGGTCCCGGGAGTGGGTACATTCATCTCATTGGAAGTGGGTGGGGGGGGGCACCTGGGTGGCTCAGTCATCAGGTGTCTGCCTTTGGCTCATGTCATGATCCCAGCATCCTGGGATTGAGCCCCATATCGGGCTCCCTGCTAAGTGGGGGGCCTGCTTCTCCCTCTCCTGCTCCCCCGTGCTTATGTTCCCTCTCTCGCTATCTCTGTCATAAATAAAATCTTGAAAGAAAAAAAAAAAAAGGAAAGGGTGGTGGTGGGCTTGCCCTGCAGGGAGTGAGGGGCTGAGGAGGGTTTTTGAGTTCTCTCCTGGACCCACTGTCTTAGCTGCTGGACAAGTCAAGCTAGGTGTCTCCACCATGGTTTTCAAGCCTGCAGCCCATCGGGGACTCCAAGCCCTGGAAAGAAGGAGAAAACTTGATGGTCTTAAGACTTAAATGTGAGCCCTTCTTGGATCTAGTCTCCTCATCTGTGAATGGCCCTCAGCAGGGAGCACTGCACTGAGTGTGAACCACAATGCTAGTCACTTTGTACACCATTTCCCTGAATCGTGCAAGGTTACTGAGATCTTATGGGATCATTATTATTATACCCATCTTACAGATGAGCAAACCGCAACTCAGAGAGATTAAGAAACTTGTACAAGACCACAGAGCTGGGAGATTCAAGCTAGCATGGACTGACCATCCCAGATCTGAACAAGAATGTGAGATCTTTTACTCAGGGGGTATTTAAGACCTATAATAGAGAGTGCTAGTTTGGAGGGGTTTGAGAGTTCCTGCCCAAGGCAGGAAGCTGGACTGATGACCTTGGGGGCCAATTCCAGCCTTAGCAAGGCTCAGGCTGACAGGACAGGTCTGGCCAAATGCTCTAGTGGCCATGCTGTCCTCTTGTTAACACTAATGACTGAATTATTCTCTAAGTCAGTGCTTTGCACTGCCCTTGGGGCTTGTGATTTATTCTTCTTGATGACTAGACCCTGTTCTCCATCACGCTGTCACTTTCGGGAGTCCTCCCAGCCAGTGCTCCCAGCTCCATAGGAAGGTGGCATTGCGGTCAAGGCAACTGCCCAGGAGCCAGCTCCCTCTCTAGCATCCCCAGCTCACCCCCCTCACCCCCTGTGAAACATCTTCTCCCTGATCCCAGATGCAAAGAGAAGGCAGAGAGAGACCGGGTCTCTGACTCCAAGGAAATGTTAGCATCCAGGCACTGCCCAGGAAGCTTCCTTTTCTTCTGCCCCACATCCCCAGGTCTCCCCTCTACCCTCAGGAGCCATTGTCACTAAGAAAAAGTTAGGTCAACTAGTTCATCCTTGCTCTCCCTCGATGCAGCAGCCCTGAGATTGCTACAAAATATAGCTTCAGTCTCATTACTCTCCCTCTCTCCCTAGCGGAAAGCGCCTGCATGGATTGCTTTTCAGTACGTGGCCTGGGTGTAAATCGAGTTTGGTGTTTCCCCCGCCCCCCTGCAGGAGCTGTCCTCGGTTCTGAAATGTTCGTCATCCTCATGCTCTACCTCTGGTTTGCCATCGGCCTGGCCTGCGCAGGCTTCTGCTGCCATCAGCTGCTGTTGATCCTCCGGGGGCAGACCCGTCACCAGGTGCGGAAGGGGGTGGCGGTGAGGGCCCGGCCCTGGCGCAAGAACTTACAGGAGGTCTTCGGGAAGAGGTGGCTGCTGGGCCTGCTGGTGCCCATGTTCAATGTCGGAGGTGAGAGCTCCAAGCAGCGTGACAAGTAGCAGGCATTCCCATCATTTCTCTGTGTGTGTCTTGACTCTCCCCGAACATAAGACCATGACACTCTTGTCTCCACCCATGACCCAATACAACCTTGAGCTGGCAAGATCCTAACACCCACCCCTGGTCTGTGACCTACAGAGAACTGTGTTGCCTAACGGATCGTGGCAAGAAGGAAAAATGGTCACTCCTAGGAGCCAGCCAACTGTTAGGAGGCCTCTGCTTTTGTTTCTTCCCCTTGGAGCCCCTGCCCTCCCGCTCTGCCTTGTTCATCCACTCTCTCATGTCTCATGTCATCACTGCTATCAGATAGAACTTTCCCTCTCAGATTCATGTTGGGAGTGGAGAATGGATTCTTGCTGTTGGTATGATTCTCCCCAGGACCCAGAGGCTGGCAAAAATGTTTAAAATTACCATGTGTAAGAGGTAGCCAAGTTGGCTCTGCCAACTGTTTGTGAGGTTGGGAAAGGAGGGGTGTGTTATCCTCTCTGTGGAATTGTAAGCAGTGGAAGGGAAACTCAGTAGCTTACTGTCCTATCCCCAAACTGCAAGGCCCTTTCTCTGGGAGGCAGCAGCTAATGACCAGGGATTTCCAGGTGCTGTCCCCTGTCCAGCCTGCCCCAGCTGGCCACCCCAATCCAGTCTGGGACCTGCCTGGATGCTTCCTTTCCCTGGCACTCTTCCAGGTTTTCCCACCTTCATCTCCAGCCTCTGGGTCTTTGCTAGGTGCTGGGGAGGCAAGGAAGAAGGAAGAAGGAAAGGAGAAATACTGACAAATGAGAGAAGCATGTGACTGCATAACCATACAGAAGGGGGTGTGTATGTGTGTGCATGGGGTGGGGGAGAGATGGTGAGGACGTTTGTTGTGAAATAGAGAATGCTTAGGGGAGTGGAGGAGAGAGGTCACACACAGGTTGGGCACTGGGATATTTGGGGAATGAGAATGAGGGGACCAAGTGGGTTCATTTCTGAAGGATGTTCTAGCAGCTAAACTGTTCAGTGTTTGAACGGCTGCCTGGGGAAGTAGAGTGCCCCATGGAGGTGTTCCAGCAGGGACTGGTCAGTCATCTGGCAGGCATGCCATGGAAAAAATTTCTGCACAGGGTCAGGAGAGGGAAGATCCTTTCCCACCCCCAAGATTCTAGCATCCTCTTTGTGATTGCTGGTCCAGAGGCAAGAACTATAGAGATGCCTGTGAATTATTTGCTTTCATGAAGCGGGAAGCTGGCATGTAGGGGTCTGAAAATCATAATGCAAACTTCCAGGACCCTACCCAGCTACCAAGGAGGGAATCTCTGGAGAGACAGGATGACCTGGGTATTAATGCTAGTTGAGGGAGGTTGGCATTGAGGAAAGGGAGACGGAGCAGTGTCGGGGCAGGTGGGGGCAGTGTTGAGGGAGCTGGAAGGTCATGCTGTGCTCTGAGAGGTGAGATGGGGAGAGTTGAAGCTCAGGAATGGGGGAGACCAGAATATAGAGGTGTAGTTGTGAAACCAGTCCTGCATATCTAATTGGCTCTGGATGGGGCTACAGCTGTGTGTTCTGGGACCCAGAGGGTCAAATCTCTGGGACATATTTGGAAGTTTGGACGGCACAAGTGCCCCTTCTGACTGAATCCCAAGGCCAGTCTGCCATTCATGCAGACAGCAGGGCTGAAGCCCACACCCTACAGTGTCCACAGCGACCTCACGCGTTGCCACACAACACCCTGAGCTCTTGAGCAGAGTTCAGGAGGACTTTCCTTGGTCCTGCCTTCATGCCCTCTATAGGGCTAATATAGAAATGGCACCCCTGGCTCACACTCCCTTCTGTATTCATTCATTCATTCATTCATTCATTCGTACATATATTTACTGAGTGCCAACGATGTGCCAAGTCTCTTCCAGGCACTGGCATAAGATGATGAACAAGACACACTTGTGATGAGCACTGGGTGTTACATGTAAGTAATGAATCACTAAATTCTACTCCTGAAACTAATATTACATTGTATGTTAACTAACTGCAATTCAAATAAAAACTTGAAACAAACAAACAATGATGAACAAGAAAACAAGATCTCTGCCATCAGGGGCATCTTGTCACTGCCCCCTTGCACGGACTCCCACCCCTTGAAAAATGGTTTTTCTGCCATCTTGGTGTCAGCCGGGCAGATCCCTTGGAAGGGAAGGATATTTGCAGAGAAGGCTGAAGAGGAGCCCAGGCTGGCAGGCTGGAAGTCACTGGGGATCATCTTCACCCTCAGTTTTGTCCATACCTCAGCAGTGGGAGTGGAAGGGGCAGAAAGAGAGGCCCTGGGCAATCCAGGCCTTGGCTCTCTCCCAACCCCTGAGCTCAAGTTCGGAAGCTAGCCATGCCATTCCCAGCCTCCTGGAGGCTCAGCACTGTGAGACTTGACGTGGGGAGAGGAAATAAAAGGGAGACCTGCAGGGTTTGACTCCTGGCAGACTGGTCAGTGGGTGGTGATGTGGGGAGGTTGCTAGGTGTGGAACCGGAGTAGCATTTGTACACATGGCCCTGTATTGTTGATGAAGAACATCAATAAAATATGTGGTGTTAACTTGGATTTGATGTGATCGCACGGGCGCTGTGGTTGGTAGCGGGGCTGGCAAGGCTAGAATGCACCTACGCAGTCATAATAGCTGTTGAAATACTTAAGCTAAGTATTAAAAATACTTCTGTTCTAGTAGGTAAATAGCCATTGTCCAGACTCCCCCAGTAAACCCCATCCCCCTGCCCCAGCTGCTTCCGTGCCTCCCCTCGAGCCCCTGGCTCACCTCAGAATCCAGTGATGAAAAGGGCCATGCCTGTTACTTGCACGGAACCCTGGGATCCTACTCCAGCCCATCAGCTAGTGTCCTTTGTGAATGAGCAGGGTTGTGTTGTGTGGTCGGTAAATATGTACTACCCCGGGGCTGTAGCAGGTCTACATGCTGGGATCTGTGGAGCCATGGGGACCAGGGGTAGAATGTCTAACTTGAGAACCTTCCTCCACTTCCTTCCACTTTTCTTCCTCTCCTACCCCTTCCCAGGTCAGAGAACAGGTGGGGAGAGAATGAAGTGGAGAAGCCACCTGGTTCTCCATCACAGCCAGAGCTGACCATCCTTGAGGATCAGCCAGGCTCCCTGACCTCTCTGAGACTTCGGGCTTCGGGATACCCAGTCCTCGGGGCAGCTGCGAGGGGGTTGGGCCCTGCAGGGAGAGAGTGGTCCTTGAGCAGGTGCATGAGCATGACATCTGACACATCCTAAAGATAAGCATGACATAACTACAAAGTGCTAGTTCCACTTGGGCTGGTGAAGAACCTTCAGCCAAGGCCAGTATTGTATATGGGTCTGCATTCCCTGTACACATGCCAATGAGCAACAAAGAAGGTAGACCCCAGGTATACTGGGCAAGGGAGTGGGGGATGAATGGAGGTGTGGCTAATCTTCAGCACATCCTAGAGCATGGGCTGTCTACACTCCACAGGGCAGACACTCTTGCGTTTTCACCATTGTATCCTGAATGCCAAGCAGGGGCGAGGCACATAGTAGGTGCTCAGTAAACATTGAGCAAATGAATGCTTAGATTTTGTGCTCATTTGCTCACTCCACATCTCTTCTGTTCTGTGCACATTGTGGGGCTAGAAGACAGATGAGACATGAGATGAGACAATGCTGTCCACCAGGGGTTCACATCCTGGAGAGGTTCCTGGGAGAGCCCAGAGGAGAAAGAGAGCTCGTCCTAGCTGTAGGGTCCAGGGAGTTTCCATGTGAACTGCAGAGCCTGGAGAGGTGGATGAGACTTAAGCAGGTGGAGATGGACAATGGGGCTTTCCAGGAAAAGGGAACAGACCTGGAACCTTGGAGTGATCATGGGATGGTGAGCATAGGGGACAGCACAGAGGGGTAGAGGGAGTTAAATCTAGGAGCTGGCACCTGAGCAGAAGGGGGCCTTGAATGCCAAATTAAGAGATCTGGAGTGAAGTCGATAGGGTAACCATTGAAGGTTGTGAACAAGGAAGCTACATGATTAGAGCTGGATTTCAGAAAGTGGGGCTTTGGTGGGTAGGCTGGAAAGGGGGAGCACCCAAGAGGAGGTATTGTCATGAGCTGAGGGTGACATAACCAGGGTTTGGGTAGGAATACTGGCTGTGGGCTGGTGAGAAAAGGAAGTGTCAGAGCCATTGCACAGACATGGAGCTTGACTTGGAGGGGTCCAGGGGGAGAAGGCCCGAGAGGATCCTGAAGGTTGAGATAGGATGGTCAAGGTGACCTCAAAGGAAAGGCCATCAGGAGCACTGGAGTGGGGAGAAGATCATGACCCCAGGGTTCAGGGTAACCAGGATCACTCTCCTCTGTCCATGGCCCATTGGTTGGCGATTTTATCCCTCTTAACTAACCACTCTGTAACCTCGCGTTGGAGGAAGAGATTTGGGGCAATCTGTACATCGTGCCATGCAGCACGGCTTCCTGGCTGCCAAAGCTGGGAGAAACCATCAGCCTGTGGCAATAGAGGTCACAAGTCCTTGAGGAGACCTGAGTCTCCACCGGCTCTAATGAAGAAGCCAGTCTGTAGGTCTCAGCAGACATCTTTTAGCTAGTCTCCTTTCCCAGGAACATGGCTGTCCTTGTCACTCCATGTCCTTGTCACTCCATGCACGCAAACCACAGTACAGTATCCTGCAACTGACCTCATTACTCCCCTCATCCTCTGGGATGCTCTCCAGGATGCTGGGGAGGCAGCTCCTCCTGCTGGGGAGAAAAGGAGGGGCTGGGCAGGGAGCTGGGATACATGGCTCCTGCCTTATCTGAGATGGTTTAGAAATGAGGCCAAACCTTGGACCTGGTCGCCAACCAGAGTGAGCTTGTTAATGGGGTGGGGGGTCTGGGGTAGCTCTGTTGCTCCTGATGTTGATTTCTGTTTCTGTCTTCATTCTTCTCTCTGTGGGTGGTGCTGGCCCAGCACCTCCAATCATTCCTCAGACATTCATTGATGCCCACTCCATGCCAGGCATGATGCCAGGAACCAGAAATACAAAGATGAATGAGACCTATTACCTGACCTTGGGACGCTCACAGGGAAGAGGACCAATTGCAGACAGTTATGAGGGAGAAGGACAGGGTACTGCAGAAGAAGAGCACTCACTTGGTGGGCAGGCTGGAAGACTTCCCAGAGGGGGCAACGTCAGGATCATACAGGATGAATACGAGTTGCCAGACAGGAAAGCAGGGCCATAGGTGGGGGTGGGGGTACGAGGGACTGTGCAGGGGCAGAGATGCCACGTGACTCCTGGGAATTGTGAGTCTCCATTTAGGAGTAATGGGGGCCTGAGTAAGCATGCTGCCATCACAGTTGGAGAAGAGGTTCGTCCTCAAGCCATGTTCCCCGCAGACCTGCCTCTTCCCTTTGATCCATTTACAGGTTGTCCTGCTTGGAAGAGTCGAGCACACACTGATGTCTAGTTTTTCTAGTAATCAGCAGGGTCTTCCAGGTTGGAGACCAAAGGCAGAGGGTCACCTTCATTTCCCAGGAGTTCAGTTTAAAGCCATTGGAGAGCTCAATTGGAAACATCAGGGACCCTTGGGCTCAAATAAGAGCCTCTGGGAAGAGCTCCCCATCCCTCTTTCCTTCCCATACAACTTTGGAAGTGGTTTAGAAGGAAGCTGTTTCTACCAAGATGACTACGAGGGGCTCACCCAAAGGGGTGGGCTTTCCCCCATGTACAGGTTCTCACCCCACCGGAGAGGCCTATGGTCCCTTCCTGGCCCACAGCAACGCCCTTTCTCTACACCGCCACCTAGTGGCCGCCTCAGGCCTCTTCCCATTAGCTCTGACGGGTCAAGCCCCCAGGGAAATTTTCCCTCAAGTATGGGTTTTGCCTCCCAGCTGAAACTTGGAGAGTGGGAATGGCAATGGTGGAGTCCTCTGGTTTCCCCCAGTACCTAGCAGACAATATAGAGCCCTGACACTATGGCTGATGCGTGAGTAATTATAAGTAATAATGACCAACATTTACTGAGCATTCACTACGTGCCAGGCCCTTGTCATACACCCTTTACCTATAGTAACTATTTTCATTGCAACCCCTGCAGGCACGCTTTATTCATTACCCCTATGTTCCGGGTAAAGACACTGAGGCCCAGAGAGGTCATATAAGTTGGCCTTGCAGCTGGTAAATGCCAGCGCAGGGATTCAAACTCAGGCTATCTGCTCCCAAGTTCATCCTTTTTAGACTGTCTTTGTATTGTGGACTAATGTGGACATCCAGTAAATGCCCTGCTGACAAGTAACAGTCAAGTTTTCACGCATGAATTCATTGACCCACTCATTCATTTAACCTGTGTATGGGGCACCTGTTATTCAAGAGGCGCTGGTGGGTGCAGAGAAAGGAATTAGGCACAACCTCTGCCTTCAGAGAGCTCACAGCTGCTCAGGGTGAGTCTGTGAGAGAAAACGGGGTGGCTTCAGGACCCCAAGAACCTTGAGGTGTATCTGTCCCGCCCAGTCCGATGATTACGGCCCAGTTGCCTAGGAAGAAGCAGCTTCTTCCAGAGGCTACTCGTGAATATCTGCAGACAGTCCAGGCTGAGGACCCTCCCCTGGGCCTCAAGGATGATGTCTAGCAGGGGAAAAAGGCCTGAGCTATTTCTGGGCTGCTGCCCACCCCCAGGCAGTGTCAGTGTGCCTGCGGGAGGGGACCAGACACCGCCAAGGAGCTGAGCACAGCCAGCACGTCTCCACACCCACCCACTGGAGACCAGGGCAGGGGGGCCTCCGAAGACCTGGAAATGGAGCAGGCTCCAAGGCAGAAAGCATCTGCCAAAGCTTATCTGTGACATTCGGGAAAAGAGAGGCCTCGGGAGGGGCCACGGGGATGGCTGGTGACTCGGAATCCCATGTTAATGCCCCTCCCCCCAGTTAGGGCAACATTAGCACAAAGCTCTGCTGGCAGGAACAGGACAGTGACCTGGAACCCTGAGGGGAAAGCCACAGAGGACCAGGCCGTGAGGCCTTCCTGGGAGGAGGCAGTCCCCTTTGTGGGCATCCTCCCAGAGTCCCTATCCCCAAGTGCCCCCTTCCTGGCCTGCTTGTGATGCCTGAAATCCCCACCGGTAATATCTCCTTAAAAATAGCATTGGTCCCCCAAACTCCTTTCAAATTCTGGGATTTGCTTGAGCTGCCTTCTTTCTCTGGTTGACAGCTAGCTGAGAACTGGGCCAGAGGTGGTCTGCATAGGGGATTTCAGATAGAGAGTAGGGAAGTGTGGTGTCCCCCCATAGTCTCAGGGGAAAGGGAGCCTGCATGAGCAGTGGGAGGGATGGGGGGGCACTTCTCCACAGCATGGGGCAGGAGGAGTGGCAGGAAGTAGGCCTCATTGGGCAGAACCTAGCAGGGGGCTGCCTTTTCCCATCCAGGGAGTGGCATCTTAGATCACCACACCGAGGCCAGAGTGCCCGGTGGTCCTGCCACCGAGTCCCTGTCACCCTGGGCAAATCACTGCCATCCTCACACACCGGACTCACTCTTAGACTTAACCAGGAATTGGACACGCTTGGCCTTCAATGGGGCACATTTTTTGAATGACCTCCAAAGGGACAAGCCACTCTATTTGCCACAGACCTTACCCCTCAAGAGGGCTGCCCCACACTCTTCCCTTGCTTCTTTGGCCCCTGGAGGCTTCTGACTTGGTGACTCCTGAGAGGCTAAGCTTCAGGAAAGCCGAGTCTAGTCCCAGCTCTCCCCTACATAGGCTGTGTGACCTTCCACAAGTCACTGGGCCAGCTGGCCCACCTGCTTAGTCTGTTTGCTGTGGACGGTGGGGGAGAAGGCAGGAATAGTGCTTAAGAGAAAAAGCGGTGAGAGGTAGGATTCAGAGTCGGAAGGACCCGGGGAGGTGAAATGACGTGAGGTGGACTCTGATGGATTC
This sequence comes from Lontra canadensis, assembly GCF_010015895.1. Lineage (NCBI taxonomy): Eukaryota > Metazoa > Chordata > Mammalia > Carnivora > Mustelidae > Lontra > Lontra canadensis. Next base: position 1,130,165 of record NW_022631167.1, on the reverse strand, counting down.
CCAGCCAGCAGAGGTCACCAGCAGCAGGGGAAGGGCTGTGCCCGCTTTTACTCAGGCTGCAAGGACAGCTCGCATGGTCCAGGTGCAGAGGGAGCCAGAAGACCTGAGGAGGCACGCCGCCGAACGAGCGGCCAGGTGAGCGACCGTCGAGGTCCCTCCACCTGAGCGGCCGCAGCCCCAGCGGAGAATTGCCGCGCTCTTGCTGGGTAGTTTAATCAATAGGGGAGCAGGGGAGGGGACGGGCGCCTCGCCGGAGAAAGGATTTAATTAGCAACGCTTTCAGGAGAGAAAATTAAATTACAGGAAACAGTGGTGCGCTCCAAGGAACACGAAACCCCTAAACCGATTCCCCGGGCCCCCGCGCACGCCGGGAGGCCCCCAGCGGGTGGCCCAAGGCTCCGCGTGCCTGTCTCGGGGAGGCTCGGCACCGGTTGCAGTGGCGCGGCGCCGTCGGAAGGGGGCGCCGCCGGGTCGCACGCCCGACTCTCCAGGCGTCGGCGCGGGAGAGGACCAGGGCAAACCAAGCCCGGGATTGGACCGGCGGCTGGGTGTCTTGCCTCGCCAGCCACAAAGGGCTTCGGAGGACAAAAGCGCGAGATCTGGGCTCAGACTCGTGCTGTTAACAGTGGTCCGACCCGCGACTCATCCCGGGAAATGGAGGCAGGGAGTGGCCGCCTTGTCCACATCCCGCCCCCTCCCCCGTGTCTCGATTCCTGGGACATCCTTAGCGCTCACGACCCCTCTGTCATCCCTCCCGGTGCCCCCTCCCCTCGGCAGGCACGACCCTGGCACCGTGTGCCTCCACCCCACTGCCTCCCTATCACCTGGTGATATTGTTATTGGTAACGATAGCAACATTCTTGAGCTCGTGCTAGAGCCAGGTGGGAGGTGGGTATTTGGCATAGGGAAATTCGCTGAATCATGACCACAGCCCAGATCTGCACAGAGGAAACTGGACATCAGAGAGACCCAGGAAGTAACCCAGGAACACACAGCTGGTAAGTCATGATACTGACATCACACCTATGGGCCTGTGAGTTGTTCCACAGCAGGGGAAACCCATGTTTGATACCCAGCCCTAAGCACAAAGCTTCTCCCCCGGGAGGCACTGGGTAAGGATATGTTCAATGAATGGTGGGCCTTTTCTTGCTTGTGCGAGGGGGTGCCGATCACTGAGGCCATGAGGTGGAAATGAGCTTGGACCACAGAGAGGCCTCGAGTAAATACTGGTTGGTTACCAGTGCTTTTCAGGCTTGACCATGTGCGGGGATCACCTGGGAATCCCGTGAACACACAGACCCTGAGTCAGCTGGGCCTGTGATTCCGCCTTCTGACGAGCTCCCAGGAGATGGCCACGCTCTGGATCACACTGAGCACCCCAGAAGCCAGCAGCCAGCCAGCTGAGCTGGTCTGAGTCCACGATCAGCCTTTCATTTTGCATTTACAGGCAGTGAGCCGCAAAGGGCCTGCTGCCCCCAACACAGAACCCCTCTTTAGTACCCACGCTAGTACACATGCCAGCCCCTCCTCCCCACCAGCCCCCGTCCCAACATCGGTCTGGCCAGTCCAGGTCTCCCTGAGCAGTCCCAGCCTTGTCTGCACACATGCGATCACCTGAGGACCTTTACCAGTTCCTGATGGGGAGGGGGGAAGGGAGGGCCAGGTCCTACCTCCTGGAGACTCATAGAATTCAGCTGGGGTGTGGCCTGGGCATCTGGACTTTTAAAAGGTCCCCAGAGGGGCACCTGGGTGGCTCAGTTGTTAAGTGTCTGCCTTTGGCTTGGGTCGTGATCCTGGGGTCCTGGGATTCAGCCCCACATTGGGCTTCCTGCTCGGCAGGAAGCCTGCTTCTCCTGCTTGTACTCCCTCTCTCACTGTCTCTCTCTCTGTCAAAAAAATAAAATCTTAAAAAAAAAAAAATAAATAAAAGCTCCCCATAGGCTGCCACGGTGCAGCCACGGCTAGAGGGTCACTGCCGAAGAGGTGCCTGGAGAAGGCAGTAGCAGGAGCAAGGGGGGTTGCCCAAGTACCAGGTGCTGATGCAGGTGTGGAGGATGGACTGTAGGTGAGCCTTGAGGCTGCATCACCAGCCAGGAGGCTGGGCCGGGTGTGAGATTAAGGGTCCTGGTGAGAGTGGGGCCATCAATACCCCAGATTCCTCTCGGCTCCCCATGGCCCTGAACAGGGGTGAGGCTTGGAGCGTGCTGGGAAGAGCATGTTTGCCAAGGACTCCTCTACGTGTTTACTTAAGGAGGGTCCTGTGCTGGGTGCAGCAGGGCGCGGCAGCAGGCCGGGAGCTGGGCGGGTTTGCTGCAGCTGCCTGTAAGTACAAAGTGAAAGGCTGACCTTGAACCAGGGCCAGCCCAGCTGGCCCTGTCCTCACTCCTGGAACTGCAGGTTTCCCCTGCAGTAACAATCTAATGATTACTGTTTCTTGAGCACCCGCTGTGCTGGGCCTCCTTGCTAGATACATCGTACATCACTGCGCAGTAATCTTTGAAAAGAGCTAGTAACGGAACACATGAAGAAACAAAGCCCAGAGAGGTTATCTAACTTGCTAGGATCACACAGAAACCAACTGGATCCAGACCCAAAGCCATGATACCACCATCCCACCATGATGCCGCTATTCATGCTCTGTCCTTCGCTCTCCCCTTACTCTCAGCCCATCCAATCGGCACCCTATGTCGAGGCTGGGCTCAAAGCTCACTGAGAGTCCTTTCCAATGAGGCCTTGGAGAGCTCCTGGGCTCTGGTCTGCAGGCAGCCTCAGGCAGCAGGGCCCACCCCTGTGCTGCTGCTTTCCCCGGAGTCCCGTCTCCCCGCTCAGCTCTGAGGGCTCCAGGCCCTGGACCTCATGCATCTTTCTGCAGGCCTTGGGCCTCTATAAGGCAAGGCAAGTGAGAAGCCTATGGCACAGACCTTCGAAAGGTGCTCGTGCTTGGGGTGGTGCCCCATTCCTGACGGCTGCATCTGGTAGAACGCTGATGCAGGTGCTATCGTGGGTGAGCTCAGAAGTCTGGAAACACGGTGACAGATGGTAACTACACTCATTGTGGGATCATTTCACAATGTATAAAAATGTCAAATCACTATGGTGCACACCAGAAACTAGCATGATATTGTATATCAATTTACTTCAGTTAAAGAGAAAAAAGGACCCAGGGCGCCTGGGCGGCTCAGTCCGTTAAGCATCTGACTCTGGATTTCCTCTCAGGTTGTGATCTCAGGGTTGTGTGATCTAGCCCCGTGTCAGGCTCTGCTTTCAGCCAAGAGTCTGGCTGTGATTCTTTCTCTCCCTTTGCCCTCCTCCAGCTCACTCACTGTCTTAAATAAATAAATAAATGTTAAAAAAAAAAAAAAGTCTGGAGAAAGTTGGTTGGTTAAGTGTCTGCCTTTGGCTCAGATCATGATCTCAGGATTATGGGACTGAGTCCTGAGTCAGGCTCTCTGCTCAGCACGGAGTCTGCTTCTCCCTCTCCTTCTGCGCCTCCCCACTCATGCACTCTCTCTCTCTCTCTAATGAATAAAATCTTAAAAAAAAAAAAAGCGGGGGGGAAGTCTGGGATGCCTGCGTGGCTCATTTGGTTAAGTATCTGCCTTCAGGGGCGCCTGGGTGGCTCAGTGGGTTAAAGCCTCTGCCTTCGTTCGGCTCAGGTCATGATCTCAGGGTCCTGGGATCGAGCCCCGCATTGGGCTCTCTGCTCTGCGGGGAGTCTGCTTCCCTCTCTCTCTGCCTGCCTCTCTGCCTACTTGTGATCTCTCTGTCAAATAAATAAATAAAATCTTTAAAAAAAAAAAAAGTGGGGCACCTGGGTGGCTCAGTGGGTTAAGCCTCTGCCTTCGGTTCAGGTCATGATCTCAGGGTCCTGGGATCGAGCCCCGCATCGGGTTCTCTGCTCGGCAGTGAGCCTGCTTTCCCCTCTCTCTGCCTGCCTCTCTGCCTACTTGTGCTCTCTCTCTCTCTCTGTCAAATAAATAAATAAATAAAATCTTTAAAAAAAAAAAAAAAAGTATCTGCCTTCAGCTCAGGTCGTGAGCCCCGCATCAGGCTCTCTGCTCAGTGGGGAGCCTGCTTCTCCCTCTCCGTCTCCCTGCCACTCCGCTGTACTTGTGCTCTCTCTCTCACTGTAAATAAGTAAATAAATAATAAAATAAATAAATAAAATCTTAAAAAAAACAAAAACAAAAACAAAAGTCTGAAGGTGAGTCACCAAACAGGTAACCCGCTTCTGTGAACTCTCCACTAGAATGCGGTGTTGGGGTGAACTTAGCTCTAGTACGTGATGCCTATACCAACGCTTCTGTTCTCAACTAGCAGTTTACCATTAGGGACCCTTGGATGCTAAACCCAAAGGTTATCAAAATGGTAATCTTTAAAATAAAAGGAGAAGCGAGTAGGACATACCACCTTGCCAGACTTACATACCCAGCTTTGAATGTATAAGACCTAGTGAGATCCAAACTACCCAGGGGGAGACTGACTAGACCATGGTCATTGCCAGCCTCCGGCAAGAATATCAGCGGAGCCCAGGTCTGTTTAATTGACCGCCCTACAACGAGGCCAGCACCTGGCACAGAATTATGTATTTGTTACTCTGAAGAAACAATAACCATGTCCTGGGTAAGCTTCAGGAGCCGTGAAAACTTTTAGAAGCAGTAGAAAGGATCAGGCTTTGAGAATAATACAAGTTTGGGGGGAGCAAGGAGGAGGAGTGACAAAGGGAGCAGAGAAGACCCCGGGTTTGAGGATTTTTAAATTTCTCCCCAAGTGGGAACTGCCGCGGGGCTGACCTGTGCTGTCAGGTGCCTGCTCACTTCTGACACTGGGGGGCCCAGAGCCCTTTCCTCTCAATTAAACACACACACACACACACACACACACCATCAGCGTGGCAAACATTAATGACTGAGTGGGAGCTCCCACACCGCCTTGGCCCGCACAGTTGGTGGGGCCGGAGAGCCGGTCCTGCCGCCCTGGCCCAGCCTGACTGGCACAAGGCGCAGCATAACCAATGCTCTGAAAACGTTTCCAGAACGAAAGCAGCCGGACGGTGAAGCACAGCTTCCAAATATATCTCGACTCAACAAGGATCACCTTAAAGGCTTTAGAAAAGGGTTTTCCCCTTCAAGTTATTCTGGCCCCACGGCCCCACCCGCCGGAGCGTGAAAACCATCCGTGGGAGCTGCTGTCTGCACCACGCCTGACCTTCAAGGTCAGCGGTAGCTGCCCTGGGATGTATGTTTTGGTGGTTCACTGCCTTTCCTCTGTGTGTTTTGCTGAAGTGAACGCTCATCTGCATTTCCTGAGTAGCTGGGCGACAAGTGGGCAGCCCGGAAGCCCCGCTGGAGAGCAGAGGGGAGCCGGAATTCGGCATGGGCGAGGACCCCTGGGCCTCCAGGAACTAGGCTTTCCCGCGTGTGTCAAATCTGAGTCAGGCCCACTGAAGGTGCAACTCTTTCTGTTTGCGGACATCTTTAAGTGTCTTCTCTTCCCTTGACTTTGAGACAGATTCTGAATTTGGGTAAGGGACGGATAAGGACGGGTGACCGCAACCAGCTTTGGGGATAGTTAGGGTTTTGCCATCTACGGGTGGTCACAGCTGGTGGCTTCTCTGCCGGACCCTGGAGCTGCCATGTTCCTAGCCCCAAATGGAGGGTGGGCTCCGGGCCAAGGGCTCCTGTCTGCCCCGCAGCGGTCAAAGGCTTTTGGAGGAGGGCGGGGTGGGTGGGGGCCGGAAAACAGACGCCCGCCTGTTCCAGCGAGCCCTCCTCCAAGTCCCTGCAACTCCTAAAGTGAATAGGAAAACTGAAGGCAGCTCTCTGCACTCCAGCTCTCCCGCTGCTCGGAAGGGCCGGCTCCGGACACTGATTATTCCTGCACGCGGGCTGGCCGCGCGCTCCTGCTTCCAGGTTTCAGGCCCCCCTTCCTTCCCTAACAGCTTCTGCCCACTCGCTGCATTAACTTCCTACTCCACAGGCTTTTCTCTCTCTTGCTCATCTTCTCCAGCTGCTGTAATTTGAGGCAGGAGCCATACAGACTGTTTTTCCAAATAATTCTCTAATGGCTTGCATAACCATCCTTGGGGGCTGAGGGGCGGGGAAGCCATGTGCTCCAAAGAACCAAGCAGGAATTCTGAGTGGAAGAGGCCAGAGTGGTCACAGGACACCAGGGACGCACAGGATCCCTCCTTCTGGGAAACCAGTCAAAGGCTGGGTGGATACGTGCTGTCTTCCCCCTTAGCCGGAGATGCGATTTTGGTAGAAGACAGTCTTCACTATTCCAAGCAAATGACAACCCGAGAGGGGCTGCTGGGTGTATGTGCAAGGGGGCGGCCTCGCTGTGTGCAGTGGGTTTAACCATTTGGGAGGCATCGCTGTTCCTCACCTCACGGCAATCTCGGGATGCCAAGTGGACAGCAAGGATCACTGCTTCCTATAATAAAGGAAACTGAGGTTGCGGAGATAGAGGCTGCGGCTGCCCCCTTCTCCCGCCCTTCCGCTTGTGCTGTGTCGTCCAGGCGGACCTCATCTCCATCTCTCTTCCGGCGTGTTTGCTAGTGGTGCCCGAAAGCCTGGGACCAGAACAAAGTCCTCAGAAAGCAGGACCTCGGGGCACCTGGGTGACTCAGTTGGTTGAGCACCTGCCTTCAAATCAGGTGGTGATCCTGGGGTCCTGGGATCAAGCCCTGCACTGGGCTCCCTGATCCATGGTGGAGCCTGCTTCTCCTTCTCCCTCTCTCCCTCCCCTTGTTTGTGCTCTCCCTCTAATAAATAAATAAAATCTTCAAAAAAAAAAAAAAAGTAGGACTTCATTTACATGGTCTGTCCCCATTTACCTTAAAAATAATGTTAAGTCAGGGCACCTGGGTGGCTCAGTGGGTTGGGCCTTTGCCTTCGGCTCGGGTCATGATCTCGGGATCCTGGGATGGAGGCCCACATCGGGCTCTCTGTTCGGTGGGGAGCCTGCTTCCCCCTCTCTCTGCCTGCTTCTCTGCCTACTTGTGATCTCTTTTTCCGTCAAATAAATAAACAAAACCTTTAAACAAAATAATTTTTTTTTATTATTATAAAGAGGCTAAGAGGCTAACCTAAGAGGCTCCTTCTAACACTCATAGAAACATCCTCCCTGATTGGCGGGGAGAGGGATCTGGACTGAAATGCAAGCTAATTGACATGCCGTCCAACATATACAACCAGTTATCGTCCAGTTCAGATGAAAGGAGGGAGCTGTTTGCAGATGACTGACTAGGAAGGGCGTGATTTGATTTAACCCCACACGATTCTCCTGTGGGGCTCATAATTCTTTGAGAGCAGGCTTTTATATGGGAATTGGCAAATTCATGTTAGCTGCAACCAGGCAATCACAAGAAAGGAAAAACCAGTGTGGACCGCCAAATGCTTCCCTTCGAGCCACAGAGAAGTTAAAAAGCCGACAGAACACTTTAAAGTCATCTTACCAGAGCACTAGGGACCTGCTTTGGAGACAACCCTGGTTGTTTTAAAGCTGTTTATTTTATGGCTCACCTGTAACACAGCTAACAGAGCTTTCAACTGGTGAGGGCTGGGCAGAACCGTGGGGAGAACGAGTTCTGATCCTTTATTATTCAGCCAAGAGGAGTGATGCCTAGAGGCTCAGTGACTTACCCAAAGCCACCCAGTTTATGCGTAACAGAAGGGACAGGTGTACGCAGGTCTTTAGACCCCGTCGCACCAGGCTACGATCTGTCGTGATGCCATCCGTGGGGTGGCTCTGACAGGCGTCTTAGGTGGACAAGTATTTCCCCATATGGGAATCACACCAAGGGGCAGGGGCCACAAACTCAAACAGCCGTGCTCGCCTGAGTATCTCAAGATCCATTTTGTGTGGTCTGCCTACCTGATGCCACTTCTTACGGGAAGATGGTTCTTGATTTCAGCGGGGACCTTCTCTAGCTATCTTGACATTTCATTTACGTGGTTATACAGCCATACATTTTAAAGCTACTTAGAAAATTACATAGGACAGAAATAATGCTCTGAGAATTAGACTCTGGCAACCCTCTAGGCCTTTCCATGAGGATAAGCTTGTATTTTTCCAGTGTCTTAAAAATCTGGGGAGGGGCGGTTGGACTGGCCTTGGGGAGCAGGGAAGAGCAGAGCATTAGGAATCTAAGAAGCATGGAGAGAGGCCTGGAGTTGTACTTGCTAAGGACCTCTGTGGTAGGAAGAACTTGATTTAATGTGGCGTTAGCTCATGCCGGCAGACAACTGTAGTTTTCAACATTTGTGAAAGTGTCGGATCAGAAGAAAGAAATCCTTGGATTGTATCTGACTCTCATCCCCCCACCCCACCCAGTATAAACCTCCAAGACACCAGGAAATACCGGACTATTCACTTGCCTTAAGATTGCCTGCATTTCAAGGTCACACCGGTTCCATATTGAATCCCAACATTCCTGGGTGACCTGAGTACATGTTTGAAACTTAATGCAAATGTAGTTGAGCCTCGAACAACAGGATACCCCACAGTTGAAAATCCACATATAGGTTTGGACTCTCCAAAACCTTAATAATTCTAAAAAGCCTACTGTTGACCAGAAGGCTTACCAGTAACCACAGTCGATTAACACCTATTTTATACGTTCTATGTATGATGTACTGTATTCTTACAATGACAAGCTGGCGGAAAGGTTATGAAAACCGTAAGGAAGCGACATGTGTAGCATTCTAACGTCCTCATCAAAAGATATCCACGGATAAGTGGGTCCCTTCAAACCCATGCTATTCAAGGGTCGACTGTACTTACTCTAGATTTCACTTAGTATTCTCAAGCACTTATAAAGCACAAAGGCCGAATAGTTTTCAAGTAAGTGAATTTTATTTTTCTCTGACATTTCACAGTCAATTTCTACAAAAACTTCATTCTTCCTCAAAGGAATTCACATTTGGTAAATAAATCTCTACCCTAAAGAATTCATAGCAGGAAAAAGACTTCAATATATGCACAAGAGTTACTTTTCTGTTGAAAGAATCATAGTAAAGTCAGACAATATGATAGTCAATAAAAAGCCATGAGTGTAATAAATTACAAATGTTATTAAACTCCGTTCTCATAACCAGTTCCACCAGCAGCTTTTTCTAGACGTGTCTCACCCTTGCCAACAAAATCTGCCAAAAGTTCTCTTTAAGTGTCGGTCTGAACTCAGAATTGCTTCTCACTCTCCGAAAGTAGTAGCTCTGCCCCAGTGCTTCATACCAGATCAAATCACGCCCGCTAAGACCATCACTACTTACAGCCTCGTGCAACCAACGGAGATCCTTCTGGTCTACTCCGAGCTTCCTTCATGTGCCGATCTGGCATCTGGCCCCAAATGTCTGGGAGCCTCAGTGGACCTCTTCTTCCAAGAACCAGCTTCCCTATTCGGCTTCATCTGCTTACAGCTCCACGAGGGAAAGAACACCCATGCTAACAGCCTACAGAGACTTCCAGTGCGAAGTCACACGATGAGAGAAGAGCCAAGGACATGCTGCTTCCCCCTGCCACTCAGCAGTGCGGATCAATGGTGGCTTTCATCATCTTTCACCATAACAGGAAGGGAAATGCAAGTCTTAAGCTAGGAAGAAGAGTCCAAGAAGCTGATATCTCCACAGAGGGTTTTTCCGATGGAATAAATTTGGTTCTCAGCAAGTGTGTTCAGATTTTTGACACTCAGTAAGACTCATGACTGGCGCCCAGGCTGTTCTGAAGGCACCTGTCTCTGTATCTTTGCTGCCAAATACCGTCAGCCAGAAAGGAAGCTTCCTCGCATGGTGCACGGAGCAGAGCTGCCATAGTACCACACGGATTCCGGGGAGCAAAGGGAGCGGGCCAAGAGGGGAATAGTGAAAGGAGCGGAGAGTCTGCTTAAAGACATTTGCTGGGATTTTGAAACTCCTCCAGGAAGCAAATGGCAGGTAATAATTCTGCACTGATCAGGAGCGCAGGGATTTTTACCAAGCTATCTCTAAACTGGTCGGATCTAAGTCATTCAAGTTTAATAACAAAGTGTGGGCAGTCCGATGCCTTGAAATTTAAAAACTCTGTGACGGTTGTAACTACCAGGTAAATGTGAGCATTAGCTTCTGGCCTTGGTGAAACTTTAAGAACATTTTTCCCTGCAGAAAATGTGAAGCTGGTCACACGGAATTTCTTACTAAGGTAATCTCTGTGGAGATTTTCAAGAGGATGAAATTTTTCAATGAGATTCCAATGAGATAAAAGTCTGAAATGGCACTACTTAGGAATCCCACTTACCTCTACCACGACGCTCCAAGAATTGGTCTCACCTGGAAATTGTTATCGCACCCTCCATTTCCAGATAAGTTTCAAATAACCCCACACCTCTGGCTTTGCCACCAATATCCAGGGCACAAAGGAGACACAGAAGACTTCCCCTCAAGTGCTCCATGTCACTGCGACATGCGACAAATGCAAACTTGGGAGAGGAAAACACAATCAGCACGAAGAGTGGTTTCCGATGTTTTGGGCACTTCAACGTCAGGACCTCAGGATGGTTTTAATTCAAAGTCGATCAGCTTAGTAATCGCTCCTTTCCTCTTTTACAAAAATGAAAGGGGATAAAAAAGTGGCAGCAGAGTTAACTTACATATATCCTCAGAAGCCACTAAGTTATCTTTTGAGATTTTCACACATAAAACAGGTTGCATTGTTTCAAAAAGAGGCAGGGGTGGGGGTGGGAGCATACATTTCCAGAATCCTCCAACTCCCAACCAAGAGATGCTGGCTATGTCTACTTTCTTCAGTCTAAGTCAAAAAAGCAATTCAGCAATTACAATTCCAGATGGTACTGAACCCATTCCATATTTTAAAAATCTGAAGTATTTTGCCTACCAGTTTAAGTGAGGAGAAATCTGGCTTGTGATTAAAGTGTAAGAGTTCACTGGTGCGACCCTCTCCCCTCGACTTTCCAGTTTAGGAAGACAGAGCGTCACGTGGCTCAGCGCGTGCACCCTCGGCCCAACCTGTGCCCGCGGCACTTTAGTGTTTGCCCAGATGGCACGATGCCTTGTGGAATGCAAGCTCGCCTCCTCTTTCTGACTGTGACTAAGACATTCGAGGGAAGCTCCACAAAGGGATCCTTCTGTCACCTACTCCCTGGCTTGACAGGTGTCACTCTGTGTGCTCCTCCCTGTCACTGTGCCCTTGTTCACAGTGTGTGGGATGGTGGGCGGTGACAGCTGCAACAGCCCCACACAACCATCTCTCCTGCTTTGCCCCGTGACCCATCTAAGCACCTGCAGGCTAAGGAAAGGGGACTCGGCATTCACAAGTCCTCGGGGACTCAGAGGAACAGAGCCATATGTAAACTGTGCACAGACCACAGGTTAAGACAGCGGCCAGGTACTGGCATGTGGCTTCCTAAGTGAGCTGCCCAACAGTCGAAGTGTAGAAGGAAAAGCTCTTACATAAGCTGTGGGAGACAGGAGTAGAAACAGCCAGAGTTAAAAAGAACCACTCAAGTCACGGGAAAAGATGCCTTCTGGGTTACATGTCTGGGTGGTCGGAGAACGCCTCCAGCTCACTGCCGGTGTGCCTAGAGCCCGAGGCTAAAGATGCCTGCAGCTTGGCCCAGGCCTGAGGCGCCCTGCTCTTGGTGGCCTCGACGAACAGCTGTGTCTGCTCCTTCAGCTGGTCTAGCTCCACCTGGGTCGCCTGGTTCTGACGGATCAGCTCCTTGGTTTTCAGCGTGATCTCCAGCAGACCGGACTTGTGGAGCACGACCAGGGTATTCTGAAAGCGCCTGTGCTTGCTCTGCCGCTGCTCGGCGGCCAAGAGCTCGGGGCTGCGGCACAGGTGCTCGGCGGCCCACAGGGGCGAGCTGTAGCTGGCGGCCAGCGGCGACAGCGGGGAGCTGCTCTCGAAGCCGTGCAGCGTGCTGTCTGCCGCGCACACCGGGCTGGCGGGGGAAGCAAAGGTCAGGCTGGGGGCTTTAGCCACGTGGCTGCTGGACACCGGCTGAAGAGTCTGCGGGCTTCCACCTGCCACCAGAGAGGGCACGCCCTGCAGAGCGGAGTCCTCCGCAAGCTTGGCGCCGGGGGGTGCAGGCGCCGGGGGGCTGGGGGGCACGGCGCCAGGCTTGGTGGGCTCGCTGGAAGGCAAGGTCGGCCCAAGTCTCTCGGTACAGACTTTCTTCTGCATCCCACTTTCTCCTCTCTCTTCTGGGCTGAGGGAAAGGCCCCTTTTGCCTGGGTGGGGGGCGATTTTGGTGTAAGAATTCAGAATGGGCAAGTAGTTCCTGGAGTCCGACTTCTTCTCGCCCGCGTGACAGGGGCTCACGGGAGACGGCACGGGCGGATGGAGGAACAGGAGCTGCGGCTGCGCGGAGATCACTTCGAAGGACGGCTGGACGGTCCACGACTGGAGCTGGGAGGAGCTGCTGCCCTGCAAACACAGGAGGAGAGCAGCGCGCTGCAGTTACCTGCGGAAGGAGCGGCGCTGGAGGCTCCTGTCAGGGACAGAGCTTCCCCCGCGTTCCGGGGAGCCCTTCTCAAGAACAGGACTGGAAAAGGGGCCTGAAAATCCATCTGGGTCTGAGATCAGCAGTTTGGGTCTTGTTTCGTTTTGAACCTTTCTTAAGGGAAAACTGAAGGAACTCTATTACTTTTATTCAAGCGTTATCCCGCAGAAAGAGAAACTGTAGGTAGGCGAAGGCACGACAGGGTGAAGGTCACAATGGAGGCAAGGAACATACGGACAGTCTGAAGTCCTAACCGAAGGTAAAATGTGCTTATCTCAAGACAAGTGTGTCTTTACACCCAAGTCTGTCTTCATTTAGCTGTATCTCGGACCTTTCACCTGAAAATGACTTTTGATTAGAGAGGTACACGTTGTCGTGGCCGTTTTTAAGTCGGTGACGCCTGGTAACCAGAAAGCCATTCAAGACCACAGTGCTTATGTGGTGCTTACTCTGGGGGGACACTGCACATGATGGTTTCTGTGGGTGCTCCCCTTTCATCTCCCTAGTGCCCATGTGGAGTTACTGTTTCTTCTCACAAATAAGAAATGGAGGCTCAGAAAGTGGAAATAACTTGCTTTAAGCCTCTAAGCTACTAAGTGATGAGTTAGGATTCCATCCTTGGTCTGACTCTAAAACCCATCCTAACAATTCACTACTCAGCTTTTGTTACGTTAACCCTCGATTATACTTTTATTCTTAAAGTACTGATTCAGATGGAAGTCTAATAAAGAAGGGCATGGCTGTTTGTCCCCAGTGTTTAAAAGCCAGTCCAGTTCCAACTCGGTCCCAAAGATATGGGTGTAGATGAGGCTAGGAAGAGAGAACCCAATGGAGGTTCTTAACCCTGGTGGGGCCATTTATCTGAAGAAAGCTCTGGACTCTCCTCCTACATCAGCATACCATGTTGCACCCATGTCAGCTTCTTAGATGCCTCGCTAGGAACTTTAAGCCAAGTTCAACTATCGTTCATCTGCACAGAGGCTAGGATGACCCGGAAAATCCATTCTGGAGTCCGGCTGGGGTAATGCCTAAGCAAGCAGGGCTAGGCCTAGCAACCACACTTCCTTGTCAGAGGTCCAAAATTAGAGGTCTTCTGAAGTAGAGATCAGCCTGGCCCACTTGGTCGGGAGCAAAGCTTCAGGCTATCCCCCTAGTCACTTACGCCACAAGGACAAGACCTACAAGGCAAACGGATCCAGAAACTATGTAACTCACTACTCTCCCAAGATGATTTCAGTGGATTATTCTTCCTAATGCGGCTGTATGCTGTCTGCATAGATACCTAGCTTATCTGTTCTAATTATGAGATCTGACAATGTGTTATTCACACTGAAATCATCTGAGGGAACACGGGACAAGATTTTTGGCTTGGATAGGATCTCAGAATCATTTCACATAAAGCCTTCGTGTTAAAGATGAGCAAACAGACATCCACGGTGGTTAAGCAAGGATGTGCAAGAATCTCATGGTCTGGGGGCAGAGAAATAACCAGACCCTCACAAGAAAAATACCTAAAAGCAAGCAGCAAATATCAAGACATTACACAATATGCAGAGTTTTTTTTTTTTTTTTTAAGTGTACGATTATTTTAATTCTGGGATGTGCTGGATTCAAGCATGTGTGAAAACATGACCGCTCCTCTAGGTCAGCCTGCCCCGGAGCCTCCAAGCTCCTGATGGAGCCCAGCGGCCTTCCTTCCCGGCGGTCTTTGTCCTGAAGAATGCCGCTCTGCTGGAAAAGCCTACTCACTCCTCAACGGCAGGCTGCTCAGCCCTCGGGAGCTGCCAGCCGCGCCTACAACAAAGAAGGCACATAAACACAGACAGGCACACGAGAAGGAGCGAGAAGGGAGCAGGAGAGGAAGGCGGGGAGGAAAAAAGCCAGGAGAAAAAAAAAACCCAAGAAGCAAGTGGCACTGGGCGGGGGGCTGCCTGAACAATCTCATGTGGGCTCCATCTCGTGCCTTTATTCCCTCTCTTTGTTTCAGTAAGGACAACTGCGCTCCCAGCTGAGATGTGATTTGCCAAGGAAAAAGCTTCAAAAATTCTTAGTTCTTCCCTCCAAGTCACTAGGTTGCCTTGGTGAAAATCAGTTTGTGTGCCTCTGTCATAACGAGGTAAACAGTTCCGATCTTAGGGTTTCCTGTCAGGCTCTCACCAGGTTCTTCCACCTAAGGTGGGAAGGTCAACCGCACAAAGCCAGGTTTCCGACTTCACCAGCTGCAAGCAGCCTCAGCAGTGGACCCACGTGAGAACTGATACCCTTCAGAGCAAAGAAGGGCAAGGCTCAATGTTCTTCAGCCAGGTTCATGTGATTGAATTCTCTGTTTCAAACACCGGGCTGAGCTTACATTTCCATTTCTAAATCTTCTTTTCTTCATATCCAGACAATAATCACATTATATTCACAGTTATGTAATCAAGCCCCAAACAGGGTACTTTCAATTCCACAACAATGCTGTGTGGCATCTACTGGGAAAGCCACAGCCAAACCGAAGAGCTGCTTTCTCACTGACGACACGACTTTGAGAGAACACGGAAATTGCCTCTACCGCTCAAACAAATAAATACATCCTACCTCTCTCAATTCAAGGGCAACCCAAATTAAAGAGAGATTCTTTTGTTTCTATCCTCAACTCTGCCATATGTTAGAATGCACCGTGGAAGTTATGACATTTCTGCTTCGATCCTTTATTTCTGGGGTCCCTCTGGACAAACCAGGAATACAGAAATAAAGCAGTCCTACTGTATGGAAAATGGGAACACAGGTTACGATTACTGCGGTCCTTCTGAAACCACTGTCCCCGGGACAGAAGCACACATCAGTGTGGTTCCCATGGTCTGCTTCTAAAATCTCTCCTTGACGGAGAGAAAAGAGGCACTGTACAGAGGGAGCTCAGAAACTTGAATGGGCAGACACGTCAGGAGACAGCAGTCCTCCTCACCTGTTTGACCAGCACATTCTTCATGACGACCATTGGGGACAGCGCAGGGAAGGCACTGCCTGCAGTCTTGGAGTTCTGCCTTGGCCTCTCTTCTCGGCTCCAGCCTAAGGCGCTCAGCATGTCCTCGGACTCCATCTGCTCTGCCGAGCTCAGACACTCTGAGCTCCCATCTGCTGGGCAGAAGAATGGTCAGTTCGCATAGGATCCAGGCTGGGGGCTCCTAAGCAGACCTTCGAAGGAGTTAACGGATTTCTCGAAATGGAATGGAACATTTGTGATATACGTATTTTGTGAATTTTTCTGGAAGAGTCTTTAGCTTTTATTGTATTCTCAGTGGAATCCACACATGAACCCTACCTCAAAAGATTATAAATCGCTACCCTAGGACAGCAGACTTCCTTTCTAAGTCTATTACAGACAAAAGCTTGCATCAGTTAGGGTTTATGTGAAAGTAATTAAAGCCAGCTGACAGGAGAAACAGGGTGAAGGTTTCAAAGCTAGGTCATTACTTTCAAGAATCTGTTGCTGAGAGGGGAGGGACTGTGTGTGTGACCTGGGGCAGGATGAAGACCTTTAGAGGCTCTGGGCACCAAAGGATAGAAGAATAAAGACAAAACCAACCTGTAAACCTCAAAACTTACATCCATGCTGAAATGTAAAGAGCTCCATCCTAAATTTTCTAATTGCACAATTCTGGGTAAGTTCATCCAAGCTGAAATCTGAAATGTGTCTTTGTTTACCCCCCCACACACCCAACACCTCCAACAAAGGGGATGCTGGTGTCCTAAATGAACACTGAGTGCACCCCTGGGGATCCGGCACAATGGGAGACAGAATGGCACTCTCTGGGGGAAAGCAAATGAGGGCGCCCCGTGTGAAATCCACACAGAAAGGCCTTAATTAGCGACCTGCTGGAGTAAGCTGGGAGCCTGCTCTAACCTTGCAAGCGAGGAGCCTGGGGATACACTAAATGCTCATCAAGAATCGCAGAGTAATTGGGCTGAGGCAGGACGGAAATGTGACTATAATTCAAATGAGCGTAAGTGTCAACACTTGCATTTAATCAGAATGTCTAGAGATGTTTTCTAGAATTTACGGATGCTGGGGGCCTCCCTTCAATCTATTGAAGGACTGATCTGGCGCCCAGGCCAAGTGGATTTTCACAAGGCACAGGGACTCCGAGTGTGCACCTCTAGTGAAGAACCTGGGCCTGCGACAAAGGACCTCAGAAGCAAAATGCATGCGAGCACATGAACCTCGGTTTCTAAACGCCATTCTGCACAAAAAGAGAAACAGGGATCCGTGGAGAAACAGCTAAGTTCAGTTCAAGTGGGAGTGGAAAGTACAAGATGAGCCTGGACATCTTATTGTCCCGGAAAGCAAGGAAGTGCTCAAACACAAATGTGGTCAAGTCGGAAAGACACAGAACCATCTAGAAGGGGCTCCCATTGGCCAAGTTTGGGACAATTATACAGGACTGACAGGATGAATTACAAGAGCATTCCGTGAATCCGCAGCAGTGCTCAAAGGGTCTACAGAAGTGCGCCTGCTCCACAGAAGTGTCAGCCGCTAAAATGTACAAGGAGTGGTAAATCAGAGCACATTCTTTTTTAACTGTAACTTTTTTCCCCCAAAGATTGTATTTATTTATTTGACACAGAGAGAGAGGCAGAGAGAGAGAGCACGTGCGCAGGAACACAAGCAGGGGGAATGGGAGAGGGAGAAGCAGGCTCCCCGCTGAGCAGGGAGCCCCATGTGGGGCTCGATCCCAGGACCCTGGGATCAAGACCTGAGCCTAAAGGTAGACACCTAATGACTGAGCCTCCCAGACGCCCCTCAGATCACCATTTTTAAGCCAAAAATGTAGTAAAGGATTCAGGCAAGCATCATCAGTGGTTGTTAAAACCACTGGTCAAGAGTTTTTGGGAAACAGGACAGTCACACAGTGTCAAAGTATCATCCCATAAACTATGTATAATTACGAAGAGAAAAAGGTACTTTTGCAATAAAGCTATCTCATATAAGCTTACAAACGACCTTAACCACGTGATCAGCCAGGTCATCACCAAGAACAAACTCGGGAGTCTCATTATGTGCTACGGGAATGATGTAACCTCAAAAGCGCAGTATTCTGGTAAAAACGAAATGCTTATCCTGACTCTAATAATGGGGAGACTATCAGAAAAATCCAGAGAGTGAGACATTCTACAGAACAACAGGCCTACTTCATTCAAGTATGTCACTGGCATTAAAGAAAACAAAGGGACAACGGGGAGGAAGGAAAAGGCAAGGAAAGATGAGGACATTGTTCTAGACTAAATCAGACTAAAAAGGACAACTAAATGAAATGCACAATACTTAACTGGATCCTGGATCCAAAACAAACAAATCGACAAAAAGACAAACAGTTACAAAGGACATTATGGGGACAATAGGGAAAACCTGAATATGGATTATGGCTAATTAATAATTTACATCGAGTGAAAACTCTTGGTTACGACCCTGATGCTGGAATTATTGCAGAAGAATGCCACTCTTTTAAGAGATTGGTACTGAAGTATACTTGTTTATATATAGATATATACGGTACGAACAGAAGGAGGTATGTATGTGTATAGAGACATACAGCAATATGGCAAAATGCTATCCCTCAGTGGATCTGAATGAGACATCTGTCATGGTCATTCCATTTTGTGTACATCCGAAATTTTTCAAAACATAAAGTTGGGAGAATAATTCAAATGGGAAAAACTACCTAGGTTTTACAAATCCTATCACGCTCCAAGGTCCTCGGAACGGTAACTCAGTCTCTGATGAACTCACTCCCTGGCAGTGGCCCAGGAGAGACCAGAGGCACATACAAGGCTGCTCTCTTGGGTGTAATGATGATTTTTTAATCCCACCTTATGTCTGAACAACACAATGCTTCTTTTGTTTATTTTAAGATTTTATATATTTATTTGACAGAGAGAGAGAGAGATCTCAAGTAGGTAGAGAGGCAGGCAGAGAGAGAGGGGGAGGCAGGCTTCCTACTGAGCAGAGCCCTGGGCTCGATCCCAGGACCCTGAGATCATGACCTGAGCCGAAGGCAGAGGCTTAACCCACTGAACCACCCAGGTGCCCCAACACAATGCTTCCTAAAGCACTTTGACATAGCGAATTAGGCAACTATCAGGAAAACCATCCAGCCTTTGGGACACACTACACAACATGTGACCTGACAAGGCTGAGGCTGTTGGAAGGCATACCGAAATGTCAACATCCTGGCACTAATTGGTGGTAGGATTACGGATAATGTTTAGTTTCTTCTTTGCTGAAACTGTTCCTGAATTTCAAAGCTCCTATAATGAGCACGTATTACCTTCAGGATATGAAAAACTAACGTGATAGTAAAAGAAAAAAAAAGAGACATTAGGCCTATAATGTTTCCCAAACCGGTCTGATCACAGAAATCACCAGAGACGTGTGTAAAAAGCAACAGAACCCACTTTTCAGGGCCCTCCCACCAACCTTCGCTATCATGATCTCCAGGAGAGGAGTCTGGTGATCAGTAAATTCTCCCTTAGAGAATGAACCCTGCCCACATCTTGGTCTCAGACTTCTAGGCTCCAGCACTGTGAGATGACAAAGGTGCTATTTCAGCCATCCGGTTTGTGGACTGTTATGGCCGTCCTAGCGAACTTGTACACCACCCTAACCAATAAAGGTCTGGCTGCAATAACCTTAGCTTAATCACAGCAATACTGTTATCATTCAGGTAACAGGAACTGCACACACCTATCCACGTGCCCACCCAAACTTCAACCATAATCTTATTAGCCCAGGCCCTGATGAGTTTGGGCCAAAGGTCAGTATATATGGAATGCCAAAGCAAGGGAATCTTGTGGCTCTCTTATAGAACACCAAAAAGTGTAGAGAGCCACACCAATTGCAGGTTTCTTTTTTAAATATTTAAAAAAGATTTTATTCATTTATTTTATTTATTTATTCTTATTAACATATAATGTGTTATTTGTTTTAGGGGTACAGGTCTGCGATTCAACAGTCTTACACAATTTATTTTAGAGAGAGAGAGCACTTGAGGGAGGGAGAGCACAAACAGCGGGGAGGGGCAGAGGGGAGAGGGAGAAGCAGACTCCCCGTTGAGCAGGAAGCCCGATGCGGGACTCGATCCTAGGACCCTGGGATCATGACCCAAACTGAAGGCAGATACTTAACCCACTGAGCCACCCCAGCGCCCACCCCATGTAGGTTTTAGTCCCCACACAGTATGTTCACTCCAGTGTAGCAACTGTGAGCATCTCAGCCAACGTGTACTCCCCATCACTGACTACTCCTGATCAATTACTGAATGAACAGATGAACAGATGAGGTGGATTTGGCTGACATTAACGTAAAGAATTTATCAGAGGGGCGCCTGGGTGGCTCAGTGGGTTAAGCCTCTGCCTTCGGCTCAGGTTATGATCTCAGGGTCCTGGGATCGAGCCCCGCATCAGGCTCTCTGCTCAGCAGAGCGCCTGCTTCCCCTCTCTCTCTGTGCCTGTCACTCTGCCTACTTGGGATCTCGGTCAAATAAATAAACAAAATCTTAAAAAAAAAAAGAATTTCATCAGAGCGGGCCACTTAAGTACTTTCAGCAACAGTGCTGAAAGGTAGGGCATCTGGAGTCACACAGCCCTGGATTCAATCCCAGCTCTACCACTGACCAGTTGCCTGATCTTGGAAATGATGTAATCCTTTTTTAACATTTTTTTTAATTTTTAAAAGATGTGCTTACTTATTATAGAGAGAGAGTGTGTGCACGTGAGCAAGGGAAGGAGCAAAGGGAAAGGGACAAGCAGACTTTGCACAAGGGGAGCCTGAGGCGGGGCCTGACGCACGGCTCAATCCCATGACCCTCGATCATGACTCGAGCCGAAATCAAGAGTGGGACATTTATCCGACTGAGCCACCCAGGCGCCCCGGAAATCATGTAGTCTTTCTATGCCTCAATTTCCTCATCTGTAAAATGGGGAATGTAACAGTCACTTTCTTACAGGATAGTCGGTATGAGTTATTTTATGTGAACTACTTAACATGGTCCATGCCACAGAGTGCTGCAGCTGGGTCCCACCAGCTCACACGGACTAAGACTATACATCTTCTCTAATTCCCCCAACCTTCCCATCCCCACATTTGGTAACATCGTATTAGTAGCTTGAAATTAATTGGCCCTGGTGAGAGGTATGCACCATGGAAACTGGCAAACTTATACATCAGGGGCTGGCTTGCCAGCCAACCACTGGTTACACAGAACTTATATGGTAAATTCTATATAAATGTTAACATGATTATTATTACTCTATAGATATTCCAACTCCCTTGGGAGTTTGAAAAGGCATTCTGCTAATTAAATAAGTAATACTGATGAGATTCCTTTAGCAACTGATGACCTCCGGGGAATCAGGACGTACCTGGGTGGTGGTGATCAGTATTGTTAACAAGAATCTCAGATGAGCCTTATGATGAGTCAAGCCTCAGAAACAATGCTGAGAGAGAAGAAAAACCCAAAGGGCTAATAAGCAGGCCCTCCTTCCCTGGACTGTCCTTATTCTAATCCTTCGATTAGGCTGGTACTCTGTTCCTCTCTGAGCAACAATCTATTTTTAATTTGGCTTCAAATGCAGCATGCCTACAGGGAGAAAACACACCAATCTAGGGATGAGAGAGTTCTAATTTTCCTAACAGCTGCATTTTGCAGTATAAATTAATAAATCAACAAGATGGATTGATGAGTCTCTGCGAAGCTGGGCCACATAAATCTTCCTCTAGGAGAGGGCGCTACTCTCAGCATGCCCACCCAGCCAGGAGCCCCTGGCGTCATCTCTCTGCATCCTCTCGGCCAAAGATGCTGATACACTTAAGCCATATTTAAGCCATTATCCTCAAACCTGGAAGTAACAGCGCCCGGCACAAAATTAAAAGATTCGTTGTGCAGGCAGCTAGCCCTTTCAGATAAGGTTTAAAACAAACTAGTGAGGAAATCTGAAAACCATTCTACTTGCTGGTCTCGAATAGAGTCTCCAGTTTGGAACTGTACTGGGGGGTCTCTTAGTTCAAATACAAAAATGCACAGATCCTGGCAGGGGTGGGTTGTGGGGGGAAATGTTTTTAAACATGGCAATGTTACTTTCTTAGCTAAAGCAAGTTATCTAAAATTATGTACTATTTCTGATTCATTTGCTACTGGTGACACCATGCAGCAGTCCTTTTTTTCCAACAATGTAGCTATTCCTCTGGAAAAGGAGCTAAGACAACAGAATTGTATTTAAGTATTTTTTTCCCCAGGAACCACTTGCAACAGTTGGACATGTAAGATTTGAAGTTGAGAGTCTGAGTTGAAAAAAGATGGCAGATCGTTCCTTCAAAACTAACCCCCAGTGACTCTGACGGTAGCCCACAACATGGGCACCAGAATTACCATTTTAAGATGTAAGACAGTTAGTTATCCTATACATGAAAGCTTCCCACATTTATCACACAAATTTTAGGGAGGACATTTTTAGGAGGAGTTTTAGGCAAATCATTCACTGCGATGTGGAAGGAAGAAGGTATTTTTAACCTGAAAATCCGGAGTCCTTATCTGACTCAGCGGCTGCCATGCCGTGTTGACGAGCCGCCTTCTTCATCTCTGTGCCTTTGCCCTGTTTGGCCGAGAGTCTTCTGGGGCTCTCCCTGGACGGGTTTTTCCTCTCCATGTTTTACTGGGCTGGAAGTGGATTCATCAGTCCTCCTTTCAACTGGATTGCCCTGGGGAAAACAACAATTACGTAAGAAGACAGGAGAGGGGACACAGGTGATCCTGCCGGTGAGGAAAGTGAGGGCAGAGAACACTGGCCTCGTCCACTTCCTCCGTATTTTCTCAGAGGTCTCTGCTTACCCGGGCTTCAAGTCTGTTGCACAGAATGGTTTCCACCCAAAAGGAGGTTCACTGTCCTCTCCTGCCCTCAAATTCCATTACAAATTCAGGGCACGCAAACCACGCTCAGTGGAAGCTTTGTAAACTGCTAACAAAGGCACACTTGATTAGGGTTTTTGGAAGGGGTAACTCCCCCTGCTCCCCGAGGAAGGGAGGAGAGGTGATGCCCATCTTGGACAAGGCTTGCCTTCCCAGCATGCACTGGCAGGCCCCGGACAGTAGAGTTGTTCAAATTAACCTTCACTTCTTCGGATGAGGTACTGAACACAACTCTTCATATGTGCAGGCTATGTTTTGGCTTAAAAAGAACTTTTCTGCACAAATAAGACCATGTACAGTAATGCTTTGATTCCATACAAATCCACACGCAACGTTACTGCTGTAAATGTCCTCCTCTGTTGCTCGTCCATTTTACGGAAGAGGAAACTGAGGCTCAGGGTAAGGGGCACTCATTTAGAAACTTATCTATCCAGCGCCCGCTATGACGCAGGCCTTGTGCTAGGACCAATACCAAGTGCACACAAGAGACATGGTTAGTACCTTGCTGGAACTTATGATCTAGAGAACCAGACAGACACTAATCAAGTAATCATACAATTATTTAGCAACTTTTAAAAAAATTTTTTTTAGATTTTTTAAAAGATTTTATTTATTTATTTGACAGACAGAGATCACAAGTAGGCAGAGGGGCAGACAGAGAGACAGGGGGAAGCACGTTCCCTGCTGAGCAGACAGCCCAACGCGGGGCTCGATCCCAGGACTCCGAGATCATGACCTGAGCCGAAGGCAGAGGCTTAACCCACTGTGCCAGGTGCCCCTATGTAATTACTTTTTTAAAAAGATATTACTTATTTATTCTGAGAGAGAGATCATGAGTGGGGGTGGGGAAGGGGCAGAGGGAGAAGCAGGCTCTCTGCTGAGCAGCGGAGCAGGGAGCTCGGTGTGGGACTCAATCCCAGGACCCCAGGATCATGACCTGAGCTGAAGGCAGAAGTTTAACTAACTGAGCCACCCAGGAGCTCCCCTAAATCACTATTTTTGGTAACAGCTATAAAGGGGAGGGGCTAAAAGCAGTTGGGGCAGGGCAGGGGGTACTGGGCAAGGGAAGGCTTTCCTGAGGAAGTGATGTGTAGCTGGGATCCAGAGTTAGCTGGGGGAAGGGAAGTGAGTGGGATGTGGCCCTATGAAGGCCCTAAAGGAGAAAAGAATCTGACACATTCAAAGAGCTGAGAGGCCAGGGAGGCCAGAGCATGGCGCAGGGGGGTAGAAGGCCATGCACCTGCACCTAGAGGGAGTGGTGGGGGCCAGGCAGGCAGTGCCTTATAACCCATGGTCGAGCAGCATTTTCAAAGCATTCTGGGTGCTGGACTGAGGTTAAAGTGGAGAGAGGCAAGAGAGGCACTGAGATCATGCAGATACTACCACAGAAGCCCCGGGGAATTAAAGCGGTGGCAGTGGTAAAAGGACAGAAGGGAACAGACTGGAGATAGATTTAGAAAGAAGACTTGATGGGGCTAGGTGACTGCATGTTGGGAGGCAGACGGTGGGACCATTTCCTAGGCTAGGCAGCCCAAGAAGGGCGCAGAGGGACTCAGTGACATGGCTAGGGCAGTCCAATCTTGGCCATGTAGACAGAAGGGGCTGTGGGTCATCCAAGTGGAGAGGCTGGGGAGGCTGTCACATGTGCAAGTTGGGAGCCCAGAGAAGCTAAAGAAGCCTAGACATGGCCCAGTGACACACAAGTCCACAGCACATCCAGAACCTGGCTAACAGTGCAAAGAATGAGACAAATGAACCCTTCAGAAGGCTGGCAGAGGCTGAGAACATTCCAGATATTTTAACAAGGCCATCTGCGTCCTGTGGAATGGCAGTGATAAGGATGGCATGGTAAGAACACAAAGGTTATTGGGGGGATAAAGAAAACAGGGAAAATGGCAATGACGGTGACAAATGGGTAGGCGCTATGGTCCAAATGTTTGTGTGTGGTCCCTCCCCCGCCCCCGCCCCCACCCCGAATTCGTATGCTGAAATCCTAACCACCACCATCCCCAGAGGATGGTAGTATGAGGTGGGGCCTTTGGGAGGTGCTTAAAAGAGCAGAGCGGAGCCCTCCTGAATGGGGTGAGTGCATTATAAAGGCGACACCAGAGAAACCCCTTGCCCCTTCCACCACAGGACAGCGAACACTCTGTGACGCAGAACATGACTGTGCTGGCCCCCCGACCTTGGACTTCTAGCTTCTAGAACTGTGAGAAATACATTTTTGCTGTTTGTAAACTACCCAGTCTGTGCAGTTTTTTTACCGCAGCATGAATGGACAAATACTAGGTCCAAGCAATGCCTGGTGAGGCTCTAAACCACAGTGCCCTTGCGCCTCCATCCATCTGTCCTGAGTGGAGAGGAACACGAGCTCCCTGCCAAAGGGCACTGTATCTGGAATATCCTGAAATGTCAAGTCTGAACACTTCTCTAGCAGAGGATACAGTGAAGAACATCACCTACGCCAGAAGCAGAGGAGCGGGTCAAGATAAAATTAAAGACAAGGATGTTTACAAGCTTCCTGGAGCAACCCTCTTGCTCCTACTTTTTTGCATGCAGTAGAAGCGGACTAAAGGGAACGTCCCTGAATGAGACTCAATTTTAAGCACAACTCCAAGTAAAAATTATTTTGTATCCTATCTAACTCACTCAAGGGGACTGGCTTCCCCCATTCAATCCATGTCATACCAAGTACTCTTGGTCACAAGTGAAGTCCCATGTGCATAAAAGAGAAACAATGACACTGTCCCCCCTCGCACAGCACAATGGAAAACCAGCATCTCTACTGTGTGGCTACGAAATTGGACAGCATGAATAAACCAGTTTAAAAAGGAAACCAAGGGGCGCGCGGGTGGCTCAGTCATTAAGCGGCTGCCTTCAGCTCAGGTCATGAACCCAGTGTCCTGGGATGGAGCTCCGCATAGGGTTCCCTGCTCAGGGCACCCTGCTCAGCAGGAAGCCTGCTTCTCCCTCCCCCACCCGCCTGCTTGTGTTCCCTCTTTTGCTGTGTCTCTCTGTCAAATAAATAAATAAAATCTTAAAAAAAATTTTTTTTAATGAAAAAGTAAAAAATAAAGAGACCAAAATGTAAGGAGACCAAAATGTAGAACTGTATGTTTCTTTAAATCAGGAACCTTTTGAATGGAACCCAACAAATGTGCATAGTTTAATTTTCCTGAAGTAACACCACCGAAAGGGAACAGGAAGCTTCTTCAAAATGGACGGAGCTGTAGCTTGTGGATGGGCCATCAGCCTTCCAGAAGTCTGACCCTGCTCCTTAGATCAGGAAGGTAGCTCGTGTGCGTTGCACCTAATTGAGCGCTTGGCAAAGTTTTCACATCACCTTACTAGATATGAATTATTTTACAGGTATTTTAGATAAAGCATCCCAATTTAGTCTACAGTCCTTTTGATAAGACAACCAAAAAGTCTTGCTCCTGTTATGCAAGTGTGGCCAACAGAACTCCAGAAGATACACAGGAATTTTCTGGCTCATTGAGAAGGTGCATACTTGTGGAATCAAAACGCAAACGTTGACTAATAGGTTAAAAGGAGAACAGATGCAAAAATGTTAAAACCTAAAGAAGTGGTAGCAGTTGGAAATAAAGAATGCATAACCCACCTTGGAAAAGCGAATGGACTGCTTTGGATGTGAAAGTGACTAAAAATGTGAAAGCCTCTGTCCAAAGCAAAGTTCCTTTTTTTTTTTCTTTAAAGATTTTTTATTTATTTATTTGACAGACAGAGATCACAAGTAGGCAGAGAGGCAGGCAGAGAGAGAGACAAGGAAGCAGGCTCCCCGCAGAGCAGAGAGCCTGATGCGGGGCTCGATCCCAGGACCCTGGGACCATGACCCGAGCGGAAGGCAGAGGCTTTAACCCACTGAGCCACCCAGGCATCCCAAGCAAAGTTCTTTTGAAGCAACAAAAAGCCTTGGTGTCTGAGGAAGGTGGGATGGACTATGAAGGGCTACATTATCCCTCCGTGACCTCGCTTCTCTGAGAGGAGAGGCACCACCGTCCTGGGAGTGGCGTGGAGGAGTAAGTCAGTGAACAACCGACCTGCTCACACACAGCACCATCGAGGCCCAGGACAGAGAAGAGCACACAGTGATGGCAGTTACCCCACTGCTCTCAAACCCAGGGCCTTGCAAATGGCAGTTTGAAAACCTCAAGATTTTTTTTCCTCCTCAGTATTATTTTACAATCAAGGCAGATGCTCCTAAGCGGACTAGCAGTAGAAATTGGGTTACTCAGCTCTTACCCAGCGTGCCATGTCCTGCTTCCTGGCACAGACTGGAAACCACTAACACTGCTTTACAAGCATCTGAGATCCTCACATGCCTGACTCTCCACGGAAAGGACTCCAGCTTAAGTTCCCCCAGACTGTCAGAATCAACCTAACTGGGCCTCTCCTAGGTGCATATGTGACACACTGTCCAAAACGTTCCCAGGAGGAATAGTACCCATAAAACTCATAATGGAAAGTGAATCAATAAATATAGAAGTTTATACAAATAGGTATAACATAAAATTCTAACTAGCGCTCTCTAGCACTTGGCTGATTTCTGCACTCCTTACATTCCAGTCCAGTCATCTGTCTCCTCAACCTCGAGTTGTTTTTCATCTTTGCAACCTCAACCCCCCACAACTAATGTGTGAGGTGCTCAACAGAATAATACATTCCAGCAAATCTTCTGTCCTGCCGAGCCCCGCTGACAGCCTCACAGCTTAGCTGTCATCGAAATACCCCAACAGCTTGAAGGTCACGACTGTGCGTTTCCAAACACCATGGTCGTCTCAAGATTTAACTTCCAAGTCTGGTCTCCTGGGGGAAACAGATACCTCATTTGGCCCTTATTCTAAGGTGAAACCTCAGGGATAAGTCCATCAACCGAATTAAAGGTTGTCTAATCCAGAAACAATCTTTATAGAGATTTAGGCTTATAATAAAAGGGGGAACCAAGGTTTACAAGGAAAGGATCTGAAATGCTGCTCTCAGATCTTTCCTTTTATAGACACTTGGCAACTTTCCCAAGAGCTCAAGTTCCCTTTAAAACGTATCACATGGATAACATGTGTGCATGGACGGAGGTGTGAGGTGAAACTCAAGCAGAGACTTAAATATGAAAAAAGCACAAGGCCGTAGAAATTAAGACCTTACCACCCAGAAAATCATGAGTAAACCCAGTTATAATTAGAAATAACATTACTAGGCTTTTCCTTGAAGTTACTTTGTCTTCGTCTCCATGTGGGAGATACCATTCTGGGGAAATGTCTGTGTGCTTTAACAGAGGGAAGACACCTCCCCCCGCACCGAAATCTCAAATATTCATTTTCCCCTTTGCATCCATTTCCATGCTCCAACTCGGCTGCAAATTTATGTCAAAGATCCTGAACCCCGATTCCATACAATGTCCTCTGTCTGGAACCAGATATGGATTCCTCCATTCTCCTCTTCCAAAGAAGAGATAAGATGAGCGAAATTCTCCAGATCGCCAGCTTCCAGAAGGGTTCACAGTAACAGTGCCCACCTCCCCATTCGCACCAGCCCACGCTGCATCTGTGCCAAGCAGCAGGAGCACGCTCCAGGCATCCACCAGCCTGCCAGCTCAGCAGGGCAGAACTGGGCAGACCCTAGGACCGTGCTGTGACTGGCACACCACCAGACTCCCAGGGCAAACGCCCAGGCAATGTGTACTGCCAGGACTTGGGCAATCACAGGGAGCCTGGCTGCGGCCTGGGCCTGGATCAGAACTCCCCGACACCCACCCACTAACCACTAACTCCTTACTTGGCACTGCGCACCTTCCCCCCCCACCTCCCCACGTCCCGGCACCATATCTGGCAAGCTGGCCACCCAGGAGAAACCACCAGCCAAATGGGTGACATCAGGTCTCTGCAAAAGACAGCACACCTGCGTCCCGGGCCCAGGACGGGGCACTATGTCCACCCCCTAACTGGAGGCCCAGGACCCTCACCGGGTAACAGCCCCGCTCCCATTCACCTGCCCGTTCCCTGCCCCTCTGCTCAGAGCCCTGCAGGCCTGAGGGCTTTCCGCCGCTGCCTGGACGCCCAGGAGGGCTAGACCCCGGCCCACCCGCCCTGACTGGGTACCCTACTCGCTGCCCATACAAGTCCCCTCCCCACACACAGCCCCCAGTCTCCCGCCATCCCCTCTCCTACGCAGCCGCGCCCCTCGCAGCAAAAGCAACCAACTAAAAGGGAAACAGACGCACCGCCTCCTGCTCCCACCATTTGGCCCTCTCTCCCCCGAAAGTCCCGTCCTCTCTTGCCTACGTCGCTTCCCTTTTCTCCCCTACTCCTGCCTCCTTTCCTCACGCTCCCCGCGCGAACCTTCGGCCCCCAGACCCAACCCTCCCTCTCTCACCTAGGGCTGAGGTCGCCTCTCCACGACCGGCCCAGCGGGTCAAGCGGCGCATGCGCAAGCCCGGCCCCGCGGCTCCATGACAACCCCGTCGGCGCCGGGTCTCAAGCTATTCCCCACCAGCTCCCGCCTCCCGCTCATTTCTCCTCCCTCCGCATCCGCGGCGGCGTTCTCCAGCCACGTGACTCGACTCGGAGGACCCGGCATCATAGAGACTGTCGAGGTTCTCCTAGAAGGGCCCCCCAACCGGAAGGCGAGACGGGCACGCCTCCCAGGGAATCGCGGACATCCCTAAGAGGCCTGAGCTCTCTCCGCGGAAGGCGGGCGTCTCTATGGTTGGTTCCCAGGGTTCGCCGCCATTTTGTACAGGGGACCTTGAACTTAGAGCTGCGGGGGCACGGCTTCGAGGCGGGGTTTTGAGGAGCCACAGGTGGGCGGGCTTCTAGCAGACAGAGCAGGAGGCGTGATTCTCCTGCGGGAGAGGGTGGCGGTTGGCCAGGAATGGCTCTCTCGGTTTGGACGCAGGGACACCCTTAGGATTGGGGACCGGGACAGGCCTGCTGACGTGCACGTGAGGCCGAGGCGGTGGCGTCCGGCGTGGGAGAGCAGGCGCGCAGCCTCGCCGCAGTCTGGGCTTGGCAGGGGCGTTCCCCAGCGCCCGGCGCTTGGCTCACGTTTTTGCCACGCCTGTCGCGGCGGTTGGCTGGCATTCCCCGCTACCTCTGGAGATAGCCCTCCGTGACGCAGGGACGCAATCAGTATTTCTGTTGGATGGTTTCACGTTCTTTGATGTATGGCTTCCTTTGTCCCGTGCCACTGTCCGAGCTGCTGGGTTTTATATGGATACTGCCTCTCCTGCCAGCTTTTGGTGAAGTGTGACAGTGAGCACACTTGTAATAGCTAAAGAAAAAGGGGTTGGGATTAATTCTCTTGCATCGGATCAGTGAGGGTTACTAATTGGAAAAAGTCAGGTGAATTTGAAGAGACCGACGGGCAGAGGCAAGTTCTAGAGCTGGCCTGTCCAGTCCGGTAGTCACTAATCACTAGGAGGTATTGAACTAATTAAAATACGAAATCTCAGTTTCTCATTTGCACTAGTCACATTGTAAACGCTCAATGGCCACGTGTAGTCAATGGCTACCTTACTGGGCAGTGCAGATTATAGCACATTGCCAGAATACACAGTGTTGTATCCGATCGAGTTGATCTAGATCACAGGACGGGGAAATCGCCCGGTGTTGGTAATCCAAGCCTTTAAAAAAAAAAAAAAAAAGCTGCTAGGTCATGGTTAATCACGTTAGCCCTCTAGACACAGATAATGCTAATGCATTGCTGCATATGAATATATTTATTAGCATAAACCTCACCAACAAATAATAATTGAATGCCTGCGGCATGTAAAGCTTTTGTTGAGGGGATGGAGGGAGTGAAAACAATAGTTAACAATTATCGAGTGATTAAGAGCCAGGCAGCTTTACATGCATTCTCTTAACTGTGCTTCTGCAAATTTATGAGGTTGGTCCTAGTATCTTTGTAGCTGATAGATGAGAACACTGATGACACAAACTACTAAGTCCAAGATCTTAACTGTTACACCATATTGCTTCTTTGGGGGGCAGAAGAAAACAATCTTTGTCTTCAGATACCTTAGAATCTGATAGGGGAAAGACATGTTCTAATAAACTATATGAGAATGTGGTAAATGCTGGAGGATTCTGAACAGAAGCTAATTAATAAAATCAAGGAAGAAAAAAATAGCCTTCAGTTGTTTTTTGTTGTGGGAGAAGGAAGAGAGCAGAAGCTAAAGCTTTAAGAAGGACAGATAAAAGTTGGATTTACTGCAAGTGAGTTGAATATAGTTGCATGTAATGGAAGTAGACGAGGGTAAAATGCATACCAGACAAAAGAGAATAAATGAAATAAGCCAAAGCATGAGGATGATTTTAGTCCTCCAAAGGTGCAAGGAAACCAGACTTACCTGATTTTACCTATCTTATGAGCACCCATGGTGTATCAATAACTTTCTTTTTTTTTAAAGATTTTATTTATTTATTTGACAGACAGAGATCACAAGTAGGCAGAGAGGCAGGCAGAGAAAGAGGAGGAAGCAGGCTCCCCACGGAGCAGAGAGCCCGATGCGGGGCTCAATCCCAGAACCCTGGGATCATGACCTGAGCCCAAGGCAGAGGCTTTAACCCACTGAACCGCCCAGGTGCCCCTATCAATAACTTTCAAAGGCAAGTTTGTTAATGGAATCAAATGAATCAGACCAGTTTACTGATAGGTGTGATTTTTATTGAGTATGGTTCTATATCACTAATGATACAATATAAGAAATTCATGAAAATGGGCAACTTTTTTTTTTAAAGATTTTATTTATTTGACAGACAGAGATCACAAGTAGGCAGAGAGGCAGGCAGAGAGAGAGAGAGAGGGAAGCAGGCTCCCCGCTGAGCAGAGAGCCCGATGTGGGGCTCGATCCCAGGAACCTGGGATCATGACCTGAGCCGAAAGCAGAGGCTTTAACCCACTGAGCCACCCAGGCGCCCCAAAATGGGCAACTTTTTAAAAAAAAGTAATATTTTTCTATAGCCAAACCAATGTAAAAAATTTTCTTCCTGGCTTTGTTAATTTGCCAGGGTTTGTAAGTCAGCGTCTTGGTTGATAGTTTCCTGGAGCCGTGGCTTCTTTAATCTTTACTGTCACACTCACATTTAGGCCATGATGGGGAGTGGGTTTCCAAGCAAATTGTCTTGCTGTAGAATCCTTTTCAGTTCTAGTCCTCAGTACCAGTTGTTGTTCAAGACTCATTTTGCCGCTGCCACTACCAGCAGGGGGAGACCTGCTCCCTTAAACGCTACACTCAAGGCTTTGTAAATTGGCTTCTTTTCCTTTCTCCTATCATGGATTGCCACAGTCTGGGGCCAGAAGCTGCCCTTCCACCCAGCCTATTTCATTAAGTTGTCAACTTCCCCGTCCACATAAGGATTTGCATTTTCATGCTGCGTAAAGGATGCCATGAAGAGTCAACGTTGTGCTGAGTTTCATTTGAAGAAATTTTCAAGCATATGATATAGTATATAAAATACTTGTAAATAGTTGCTTAATAGTTATTTTAATACTTAAAGTTGAATTTAAAATTAAAGTTCATTTAGAACTATTTTAAAGTAATTCAGAATAGCATAATAGCAGTGAAAGTATTCAAAAGATCCGATTTCAAATCCCTGCTCCTATCAATACCATTTTCTAAAAGAAGGGCATTTTAACATCTTCCCCCACATAGACACAGGAAGGAGGAGAGGCCATCATCTCATGATTTGAAAAATAATTTCTCCTCCATGAAAAATTCGTTACATGATTCTTATTTTTCCAGTGTTGCTGAAGACCCGTGAAAACATCACCCTAGGGACTGGCATCAATTCTTGGACTAGCTTTTGAGAACCATCTATTTTATTTTTCCAAACCTTAGTCTGGCCATCTGTAAAATAGTTATCCTCTAGTCTGAATCTAGCATTATTAACACTGACCTCTTCATAGTGTTTTAAGAGGCTGTGCTGGGAAGGTAGGCATTTGTGTGCTCCGCAGTCCCAGAGCGGGGAGTGTGAGAGAAGAGGACAGGGGCTCCAGCCTGTACGTGGGCAGAGGGATCTACGGATCCCAGGCTATCAGGGGCAGAAGTGGGTGAAAGTGGGATGTATGCTCCTTTTTTTCTTAGCAGTTGGGTGACCAGGCCCCTATCAGCCAGCTTGGTTTGGGGCTCACAGTCTTAGGCGCTATCTGGAAGAGCCAACAAAGGATATCATTTAGATTACCATCAGGACGTTAACACACAGGCCCGGGTTTGGTTTCAGGGGCAGTGGAGGCTCACCATCTTCTTGCCTGTACCTGAAATCCCTGTAAGTAGAATTGTTTGACATGCAAATACTCTAGAACCCAAAACAATTTTTTTCCCATGACCACTAACACAGTGTTTACTATTGACCAGACACCGTGTTACATGTTTTGCCTAGATTTACTAATTTAATCCTTGCAGAGTCCCAGGAGATGGGTGTGGTATCACTATTCTCATTTTATGAAGGAGTAAACTAAGGTAAAGATGCCATGGCATTTGCCAGCGTCCCTGGTAGTAAGGAGCCGAGCCAGGATTTGAATTCCACAATCCTTGCTTCCAGCCATCTGCTAGACTGCCTCCATGTTCCGGTGGAAGCAGTACCACCACACCCTTTCCTGCTGTGCTAAGGGGGAGGCCGGCGGGGAGCCAGAAGGCACTAGGTACAGCCAGGAACAGAGCCTGCACACCACACGGGCAGACTTTGCAGACAGCACCTCCATGTGGTTATCCACTCTGCCGGGAGTAGAGATGTTTGGTGTGGGGTGGGGGTGGGAGGTAATGGTGGTTTCAAACCACTTACCTTTCCAAACCACTTAGCAGCTGCCTTTTACCTGTTAGATCTACCTACAATCTTTATAGTGGAAAAAAAATTTTTTTAAAGATTTTACTTGTTTATTTATTTGAGAGTAAGTTCATGCAAGCGGGCACGAGAAAGTGAGAGAGAGAAAGAGAGGGAGAGAGAGAGAGAAGGATCATGGGGAGGGGCAGAAGCAGACTCCTCACTGAGCAGGGAACCTGCCTTGGGGTTCAATCCCAGGACTCTGGGATCAGGACCTGAGCTGAAGGCAGAGGCTTAACCAAGTGAGCCACCCAGGCGCCCCTATAGTGGAAATATATTAAAAGTGTCCTCACCCCCCACTGAATATGAAGTTTGGTTGTTTGTTTTTTAAGATTTTATTTTATTTGACACAGAGATAGCACAAGTAGGCAGAGCGGCAGGCAGAGAGAGAGAGGGAGGAGCAGGCTCTCTGTGGAGCAGGGAGCCCAATACGGGGCTCAATCCCAGGACCCTGAGATCATGACCCAAGCCCAAAGCAGCCACTTAACCACTTGGCCACTCATGTACCTTGAATATGAAGTTTTTGACATACACTCACAATTTCTTTTTCACTCAGTGGCCCAGAAAGCTGTTCAATTTCCCTTTTGTGTGGAACCCTTTGATTTTTTTAACTCGTAGGTCCCCCTGGGCCACATCTAGTATCTTGCCTTATGGGCTCACCTCCCTTCTGTAAAATAGCCCTTGGGTCCCAGCTGTGTTCCCCAGCACAGGGTTGCCAAAAGGCTGGGCACACAGGCCGAGGCAGCAGAAAGCCAGAGGGGGCTGGGGCTTTTCTGTGGAACCCGACACTTCTGTAACGAAGGTGGTTACAAAGCCCAAGATCAGGGGCAGCCCCTGCGCAGACGGTAATTATTCCCCAGGTGCCGCACTTGCCATCTCTGGTGACTTGATCTAGACTGGTTTGCATGGTAATATCTTCGGTACCTATCTGCCTTACCCACAGGAGTCTAAGCCCCTTTAGGGCAGGGATTACATCTAATGCCTTTCTCCCACAAAGCAAAAAACAGCACATAGTAAGTATTCAACCAAGTTGTCCGCAGTGGGACCTCCTGCTTCCTGAAAATTTAACAGTGCACTCACAAGACTCTAGAAAAGGAAACCTGCACCACCCAGGGGAGGGAGTCACTTAGGTGGCCACTGGTGCAAGACCAGACCGTAGAGGTTTTCTTTTGTAAGTTCCCTGACACCCTCTGCTCCGTGCCCGCTCCAAGCCTCTGGCACCCAACAGCATGTGTCACTGGGGCTTGTGGAAAGGCGGAGTGAAGGTCGTTGCTGACAGGTTTTGCTCCACACTTAGTAATTCTGGTGAGGAAATTCCAGAGTGTCTGTTGTTCCTACCATAACCCCCACCCTGCCCCAGCCATTGGAGGTCTCTCCTGTTCTGGGCATTTGCTCAGCGATGCTCCTGAATCCTCCTCCCTAACGTTTGATCTGGCTCTATTGGAATGGCTGACTTCGTTTGGAATTCCATGAAGGATCTTCTAAGACCTACTGGTCAGGAAAGGTGACTGATACAGTGAGTGGCTCTACCTTGCAGACAGAGAAAGCCCAGAACGTCACACACCAGCACTCCTCTTTCTGGCAACGGCTAGGCAGGGCTGGATCTTTTGACAGGCTTCGCTCCGCACGGTTGGCCGGCTGGGCTAGTTTAAGTCAGCATCACCAGAGGTTGGATAAATAGGCACCAGATGTTGGGCTAAAGCCTTACCCAACTGTTCTCAAAACTACCTGATTTCATCTCAATTCACAATCTGCTCTCTAACCGATGGCCTAATCCCCGAGTCCAAAAACTCAAAATTCAGTCTCAAACAGGAGATTGAAAAGCAAACAATTTCTGAAGATGTTTCAAATATATTTGTGGGAGTAAAGCGTGGGTAAATATTCTTTTTTTTTTTTTTTTTTAATCTGGAAGGTGGTCCCTTTAAAACTTCCTACAGGAAAGTAGCCTTCCAAATTGGAAGGGGCATTTAAATTTGATTTCCATTTTTCCTAATGTTAGAGAAGCTCTGAGACATTCCTTATTCACTCTCCAGCGCTTTGTCGGGTTTTTAGCCTATTTCGAAGACAGTGTTGTCACTACCTACAGCTGAGTGGAGTCTTTCCAAGGCAACTCATTTGCCTAAAAGGTCTGGGAAGTGCTGTCCAGACAAAGAAATTCCTAAGAGCGTTTTCTTCAGGTATAAAAAAGTACAATTTATGCATCCAGAACTAGGGTTTCTTTGAGATGGTGAGCGTCCCTTTTAAGACTTAAAAGGCTGCTTTTATCTGGTAAAAGTCTCATCCCAGCTGGAGTCATGGGACCGGCTGCTCCGGAGCCCTTTCCGGAATTGACAGCCATCCCCACACAGAACTACTGGGCTTTTGGTCTCCTGCTTTCTGGAAGGGGATAACAGGATAACCCACAGCATTTACCCACAATTTAAAGCCAAGAAAATTCACCAGAATGTCTTGTGCTAATAGTTTAATGAAATTCTCCCTCCGGCACTTTCTGACACGGTGTGGGGATTTTCTTGTGTCATCAATTTCAGGAAGAATTGTGTCATCCAGGTGCAGGGGTTCCTGGCTGTCCTTTACCTGTTGTCTCCCCATGTCACATACAGCCAAGAAAGCAGATGACAGGTTCATCTCTATTACACAGGGAATTACCCAGTGGTTGCCTAGCAACTCAGCGCAATCAACACGGTCTCTGTGGTGGAATGTAGGGTGGCTGGCTTTCCAGAATGACTATTTGGGGCTCTAGAAAAATAGGTATGTTTTCCTGGATTTAAAGCTATTAGAATGGCCTTTTGTGTTGCTTCACTGTAGTATTCCTTTCAGAGTAGCCCATTACTGAAGAAAAAAAAAAAAAGACAACTCTCTAATCAAATCATTAATACAGCAATTGCTTCAATTCAATTCAATTCAGTAAGCATCTTCTGTGTGCTGGGTTGTGTACTAGATACAGTAAAGAGTTAGGAGGAAGAACAAGTATGGTCCCTGTCTTGGGGAACTTCTGTGTTTAGTAGATGTTTATAAATCATTTGTTTACACGTGTGAAACAGACAGCTCTGATGTGTAGAGAAAATAAAGGCATTTTTATTTGGAAGAGTCCCTTTGTGTTTGATCAAAGGATTTTTCACTTTTATTTGGATTCCTTCCTTTATAGCTTGTAGCCACGAACAGTTCAAAAAGCTGCAATCAGTTCAGAATCACTTCTAAGGCATAGCTCTTACTGGAATCTCAGTAATTAGCAGCTCTTGCACAGCTCTTGCTGGAGAGTGACACTGCCAGTGTTGGTGGGGTGGGGTGATGCCGTCCTGCGTCTATACCGTACACTTTCTGCATAATTGCTGCTAAAGTGTTCTCAGCCTCCCCACCTCTCTTCTGCACCTTCCAGTTGAAAGAGGCTCCTTGCCTTCCTTTGTCTACTTTGCAGTAATGTCATCCGCCTCCCTCCACTTAAGGAGGGACTTTAGAATGTTCCAGATCTTGCATTAGGGAGTCTTCTGATCCCTGGAGGGGAGTTCTTTCCCGCTGGGGAGACAGTTGCTAGGCAGAGCCTGGGGTTCGACTAGCTCCTCGCCCTGCAGTTGATGTGTTTGGTGGACTGGTTTCCCACCTTCCTCACGAATCCTGTGCACACTCATTAGGAACCCCCCGAGTGGCCTATAGCTGGAATCCACAGAGAAAAGAGAAAACTCTTGAGGACAGCTATAGTGTGGCACCAGAGTTCTGCCCCCCACCTTCTGTTAGCACGCTTCGGTTTGTTTCACCCTCCCCGGATCCCAGGGCAGGACCTGCGTCATGCTCATTGCCTCCACCATCTCGTGCCCTCAGATCCTTTGCCAGCGATTTCTCAAGATATTGTTCTGACACCTTGTGTTTACACGGAGCGCCTGGCCATTGCTTTCCGACCCAATGTCAGGCAGAAGAAAGGGGACAAAGGGGATGAGAGCACTGGATAAAGCAGATACTGTATCAATGTTTGCCTTATGCTTTTTTTTTTTTTAAGATTTATTTACTTATTTATTTGACAGACAGAGATCACAAGTAGGCAGAGAGGCAGGCAGAGAGAGGGGGGGAAAGCAGGCTTGCCAGTGAGCAGAGAGCCTGACACGGGGGTCGATACCAGGACCCTGAGACCACGACCCAAGCCGAAGGCAGAGGCTTAACCCACTAAGCCACCCAGGCACCCCTGCCTTATGCTTCTTTATTCTACCCTCACACCTTCTCCGTAGCTCCTCCTGCCTGTTCCACAGACAGAGCTCTAGAAGTGTGAATACACCTATCACACTACTGAGTACTAACCTCAGCTTTCCACTTCCAGTCAAACCAACTAACCAACCAACCAACGTTGACTGTGAGCTATATGTCTCCTAATGGTCAGGGACACAGTAAAGAATAACATGCAGTTTCTACCCCTGAGCAGGTCACAGATTGGTTTTGTTAAGTGCTGTAATGAGGGCTGGGAACACAGACAGAAGAGCAGTGAATTCAGATGGGGGGTTGGGGGGTGAGTTCAGGAAAAGATGTGCAGAGAGCCATTAAACTAGAGCTGAGGGGTTGGCAGATAAGGGGGGGTCTCTCTATTTAATTTATTTATTTAAGGGGGGCTATGATGGAGTGTCTGTTTCCCTTCAATGTTGGGAAATCCTTTATTGTTCTCCTCTAAATCCTTTCCCCTGTAGTTTACCCAGTATTCCCTCTCATGCCCATGTCAGGCAAAATAGCAAAAATCTTTGCCCAATAACCTAGTCACTCAGAAGCCTCTAGCACATCATATGTGAGGCTCTACCTTAACATAGAATAAAAGGATTTCCTTCCACCCCAAAATCCTGCAGCTAGACTTCTCTATCCACGACCCCAGGAAGAGTTTCTGAGTGGTACCCCCCTACTAGGGCTCTACCTGGAAAAGTGGGAGGAGATAGGGCAATTGGCTACCGGGAGCTTTGCCCCAGATAACGGCCCTTGGAAGAGTGTGTACTGTAAGCATGTTTCATGGCATCTTCACTAAAGACAGAATATTTGAAGCTGAATGACTGTAGAAGAATAAAGTCCAGTGTCTCACAGCACCCTGATATCAGACTTCACCAGCCTTTGGGTTGTCATATTGACATCCAGACCTAAATTTCATTAGTTCTGAGTCTTCTTGAACGCCTGTCGAACTTTCTTCTGGTTCCCTCCCCGCCACCCAACTCTTCCTCAGTGATCTGAACGGATCTGCCAGCAGATCCATGATGCTCTCCCATGGCAACCTCCCCATTGGTGGTCTACCCATCACACCCCCTTAAAAAGGGTACCTCATCAGCTTGTGGGGCCTCTGTGAGAACGGTGTTCTTATCATGGTGACTCCTGGGGGCACCTTGATTTCGGCTCAGGTCATGATCTCAGGGTGGTGAGATCGAGCACCTTATCAGGCTTGTCACTCAGTGGGAGTCAGAGCCTGCTTGAGATTCCCTCCCTCTCCCTCTGCCCCTCCCCCTGCTTGTGTGCACACGCACGCTCTCTCTCTCTCTCTCAAATAAATAAATAAACTTAAAAAAATAATAATGTTGCTCCTGTTGTGCTGAGCACAGCAATCTCTCCTGGGGCCACCCTAAGTCACTAACTTGCCCAAAGTAGAGGGCAGGATGGAGCCATGGGGCACAAATGAACTTCTTGCAGACTGGCTGTACTTTGCCCAATAAAGTTTTTGCTTTGGGTTCCAGAGGAAAACTGTTTGCATCTTCAGTTGCTCAAAGTCTTACACAATTACTCCCCTTTCATCCAACCTCATCCCTCACGGGGGCTGCAGATGGGTCTCTCTGGCCAAGATGGGAGTTGAGGGCTCATTCGTTCCTTCCTTTCTGTTTCTCCACTGGGAGCTCTTCACCCAAACAAAGGAACTCCCACAAAACCAAACAAATAAATCTCGAAACCGTTCTACTCCAATAGAAAATAACAGAAGTGTGTCAACCGATGCAAACAGATACTAATACTTGAGGTGGGGGCTGTTGGCAGTGTTCTGGAAACTCGATCCCGTAATTCATGAAACTCAGGAGTGCTGGTTTCTTGTGTGACTTGAAAATGAGGTCAAGACTACTCACCCCCGGGCACCTGGGTTGCTCAGTGGGTTAAAGCCTCTGCCTTTGGCTCAGGTCATGATCCCGGTGTCCTGGGATGGAGCCCTGCATCGGGCTCTCTGCTCAGCAGGGAGCCCCTTCCCCCAATGCCACCCCCACCCCTGCCTGCCTCTCTGCCTACTTGTGATCTCTGTCTGTCAAATAAATAAATAAAATCTTAAAAAAAAGGAAAAAAGAAAAAAAAGAAATAAAGAAATGGGATTGCCTTAAAAGTAGACCTCACTCTGCAGTGGACAGAGCCCAGGGTGTGGCACTGAAGATCTCATCTGAATCCAGGCCCTGTCACTTATAAGCTAGAGTCCCCTGAGAAACTGCTATTTCTCATTTATAAAATGGAGTGATGAGAATGTCTGCCCTCCTTCCCAGGGTTGTGAGAATGGAAGGGGATAGAATAAGTAGAAATAAGAATGCTTTGCAAATGGGCGCCTGCGTGGCTCAGTGGGTTAAAGCCTCTGCCTTTGGCTCAGGTCGTGATCCCAGAGTCCTGGGATCAAGCCCCGCATCGAGCCCCGCATCAGGCTCTCTGATCAGCAGGGACCTCTCTCTCTCTCTCTCCTCTCTCTCTGCCTGCTTCTCTGTGATCTCCGTCTGTCAAATAAGTAAATAAAATCTTAAAAAAAAAAAAAAAAAGAATGCTTTGCAAACAGTAAAGTATCTTTTATTCTCCTGAGGGAAAGCAGGAAGAAATCACAGCAGCTTAGTCCTATGGGTGTGGCTTTCGGAGGCTGGCAGAGTCTTTCCTGGGTGTGGTTCTGCACCCACACATCATACCACCTGTGCCTCCAGCACAACTCTGAGGCCGGGGACTGTCAGAACCCATCCAGATGTATGACCTTGTCCTGAGTTGCGGTGGAAAATTCAGTCTGATGAGACCAGTGCTAGAACCAGAGAGAATGGGTATGATGGTGGCTAGAAGAATGTGAGTGGGCTCACTGACATCTAACATCAGTCAAATCCCCTTTGCCGCTGGAGGCCAGCTCCTCTGAGCCACTGCTCATCTCAGCATCATTGCTGAGTTTTCCCCAACAACATTGTTCCTCCTACCAAGAGCACTGGTGATGCAGCAGATCTTGAAAGAGTGTTTCACTATGATGCCTGGGATTTTTTCCAAGCCATGGACACTTTCTTCAAGTTTGATGCTGGCACTTTCTTGATCTTACCAGAAGGATCCTTCATATGCAGGGAGTGACAAACAACAGAACTTCTGAAACCAGGAAAAGCAGACAGAGCTCCTGCCTACAACC
This sequence comes from Lontra canadensis, assembly GCF_010015895.1. NCBI lineage: Eukaryota > Metazoa > Chordata > Mammalia > Carnivora > Mustelidae > Lontra > Lontra canadensis. The sequence continues at coordinate 1,089,542 of NW_022631167.1, read as the reverse complement.
CACTCACCATTGGCACAAAAATATATTATGACAACAAAAGGCATGCTATATTGTGTCATATCCTTGGAAAGTCCAGCGGGTCTCACTAAATGGTCATGACTTTGGCATTAACAATGTTTTATAGCATGAATGGCCTCCACCAAAGTCCCAACCCCAGCAGCAAAGATTGCTCTCAGTCTAGGCATCCCTCACCCGTCTCCCAAACTTTGGGCCGGATCCATCTAAGTGGGGGAGTTTTGACGCTCTCTGTACTGGATGATGATTAGAGTTACAGTAGCAGATGGATTGGCTAGCTTGCTTTCTTTCTTTCTTTCTTTCTTTCTTTCTTTCTTTCTTTCTTAAGATTGGCCTTAAATAGGGGTGCCTGGGTGGCTCAGCCATTTAAGCAGCTGCCTTCAGCTCGGGTGATGATCTCAGGGTCCTGGGATCGAACCCCACATCAGCCTCCCTGCTCAGTGATGAGTCTGCTTCTCCTTCTTCTGTGTTCTCTCTCACTCTCTCTCTCAAATAAATAAATTAAAATCTAAAAGAAAAAAGATTGGCCTTAAATTGATTTTGATATAAAGGCTCTGTTGACTTGCTGCCATTTGCCACTTAGAACCTTGTCCCTTTTCCTGTTTCAGTCTAATATTTATCTTGCCCATCTTGTGGCCTATTGCTCACCCATTCATGGCTACCTTGCTGTCCCCTGTCTCATGGGCTCTCAGCAGCCTCCAAGGTGAAGTTCTTGGCCCCATGAGGGGCAGGAGGCATCACCTCCCATGTTCTGCCAGCTAGCCATACTGTAGCTCTCCTCCCTCACACTCTTCCCCTCCTAGGGTTTTCTCATCCTCTTCCTCCCTGATGCCCAGGCCATTGGTTCTCCCCTCTGGATGATATGGACCTAAAGGCCTCTGACCAGAAGTACCCAGGGCACTCGGAGGGTGGCCGGGGGGGGGGGGGCAGTGAGCGGGATGAGGATGCTACCCTACAATGTGTGCATGCACATACACGGTGTTCTCTAGGACTGGGGTGAGGGTTGGTGTCTGTAGGCACTTGACACCATGGCCTTGGAAAATGGGACTCCTTGGCAATGGGTCCGGCCCAAAGTCTGGAAGACAAGTCAGCAACACACATTACATCTTCTTCAAATGTTGAGAGAAACTGATTGTAGAAATTGACTTTTATGGTCTAAGTATATTTTAAGTTCAAAACCAAATGTTCTGTTTCCACTGTTACTTGTTTAATATCCCTCTTTCAACATTAGCCTTTGGCCAGTGAGGGTGTCTGGGGCTGGAAATACACAGAATCTCTATCAAACGAACACAAAACATCTCTTCTACATAATATACAATATCCAGAACAGAGAGGAAGCCTCAATGAGCATCAAGCAATCAACAGTCTGTGACAAAGGCAGGTCAAGGCTGAAGCAGATCATCAGCACAAGTGTTCTTAAAAGATATGATTAGGTGCTCAGTGTTTAGTCAATGGGGTGATATGTTGCTATTGTTTTCTCATCGTGGCCGAGACTGAATTATGAAGAGATGGTTTCTGGGTCTCAACACAAAGACGTGGTGTCCAGCCACAAGGAACCTCATGTGCATTGATTGGACAATAAACACCTAAGCAGGTCTTCTCTGCCCATTATTCTAAATCTTCACTGATAAATCACTATACTGCGTACAGACTTGCCCATTTTGTAATGTGCTGATTCTGTTACTTCGTTATATAGAATGGAGCCCCATGACCTATTTTCCTGGGGCCTGACTTAAAGTGGTCCCTGATGAGCACTGTGCATGGCCAACAACAAAGTGAATTTTAGAAATATTAGAATATGAAGAAAATCTGATTGTAAAATAGATGAAATGCAATAAGTTAGTGGCTTAGAAAAAAAAAAAACCAGAAATGGTTATCTCATTGAAGGTACTGATTCCAGGCTGGAAGAGGCTCTGCTCCACGGGGTCATTCAGGGATCCAGCTTCCTTGCACCTTCCTCTGTCATCCTCTAGGGCAACCTTCTCACTTCATGGTCAAAGCCAGGTCTCAGGCAAGTTCATGTTCTGTTCAAGGGAAGGGGAAACAGTGTCACGAGGCAGGCCCGTCCTCTTAAAGTATAAATCTGGTTGTCCTTCTACTCATATAGTGCAAACTTAGTCACGTAGTCAAACCTAGCTGCAAAAGAGTCCTGGAAATCCTGTCCCTGGCTGGGCAGCCAGGGCCTGACTATAGCTGTTACTCTGGAGGAAAGGGAGGAAGAATCTTGGTGAAACTCTAGTAGTCTCCATTTTAGGAACCCATTTGAGTGAACCATATCAGCTGCCACTTTGTCATGTAAGAGACATGTGAGAAAGCTTTTGTATGTCACCTGGAGGTTGATTCCGACAGTTGTGACACAAGGTTTATACTGCGATTCAGCAAAGTTCTCCTTATACAACCTTCACCTTGCTGTATTTCACAACAATGAGCTTCTTTTCAGTATGAAAACTGGTACCTCTCTGTTGTTTTTTGCCATCCAGAATCCTTTCTCCTCTCCTCCGGGAGTTGTACCCTGATTCTCCTCCTGGGAACGAACCCCCACTTTTCCATCTTCGATGTCCTATACACAGAGTTGACTCTCCTCCTAGACCCAGAGGTGGGCATGTGACTACAGCCTGGCCAATTAGGTGATCCCATTCCCCAGTGTATTGCTTGGTGGTGGACCTTGACCCAATCAGAGAATGAAGTGCAATGAAACTTTTGCTGAGAATGCATAAAGAAAAGTACTTGGCATTTTTTCCTCCACAAGTCTCAAACTGGGAACATACAGGACTAGAGCCCCGGAAGCCATCTTGCCCCTATGTGAAGAGAATATGAGGAAGAGCAAAGTCAAGAGATAAAGATTAAAGCAAGGGGCGCCTGGGTGGCTGAGTGGGTTAAGCCTCTGCCTTTGGCTCAGGTCATGATCTCAGAGTCCTGGGATCGAGCCCCTCATCAGGCTGTCTGCTCAGTGGGGAGCCTGCTTCCCCCTCTCTCTCTGCCTGCCTCTCTGCCTTCTTGTGATCTCTCTCTCTGTCAAATAAACAAATAAAATATTAAAAAAAATAAAAAAGATAAAACCAAGTCCTGGTAATATTGTTTGAGTTCCTGGATCAAACTAGGCCTGATGCATCTCTATGCCTAAGTCACTGGTCTTCTCAGTTATGAGAGATGACATCCACCCCTCCTTGAAGTCATATAGAGTTGAATTTTCTGTCACTTAGTGCAACCAAGATAGCCTTGATACAAGGACCACAAAGACTTGGGGTAGAGTGAGGAAAATTCTCTTGGGATCTGTGTAGCCTAGCTCTGCCCTAGATTGCCATAGCTGTCTAATTGCTGAATGGACACTGCTTCTAGCCAGTGGTTCTCAGCCAGGAAAGGCTTTGTCCCCCAGGAACATTTGGCAATGTCTAGAGACAGTTTTGATTATCACAGTGAGGGGGAAGGGGAGGGAGGAGAAGCTCCTGGCATCTTGTGGGTGGAGGCCACATCCTAAACATCCTACAAAGCACAGGGCAGCCCCCACAACAAAGAATCTTCCAGCCCAAAATGTCGTCAGTGGTGAGGTTGAGAAGCCCGGCTAACCCCACGCAGAGTTCAAACACTTGAGTTAATCCCCAGTCCAAACACACTTGGGAAACTGAGCTCCTTGAAACAGCTGTGTTCTCACCAGGGAAGGCCTCACCCTGAGACCCTCCAGGGCTCATCAGCTCCGGGCAGAGAGACAGCAACTCAGTCATGATTAAGCTCTTTGGGAAACTGATCCAAGAGATCAACCATTGCCTGGTGGGGGTTATGGATGCTTCTTGGCACCCGGGAGAGGGAAATGGGTGGCCTGTGACAGAGATTTTATTTAAGGCCTAGCATCTTTTATTTTTTTTTTTTAAAGATTTATTTATTTATTTGGCAGAGAGATCACAAGTAGGCAAAGAGGCAGGCCGACAGAGAGAGGGCAAAGCAGGCTCCCTGCCGAGGAGAGAGCCCGATGCGGGGCTCGATCCCAGGACCCTGAGATCATGACCTGAGCCGAAGGCAGAGGCCTAACCCACTGAGCCACCCAGGCACCCCAGGCCTAGCATCTTTTAAAAAAGTGTTGGAGCCCTCTCTCCAAAAGACGGAAAAACGAGGCTTGTTTAGGTTTGAAATATCACTGTTATCCTTAGCACGATAAATGTTTTTTACTGAGGGGTGCCTGGGTGGCTCAGTGGGTTAAGGCCTCTGCTTTCGGCTCAGGTCATGATCCCAGGGTCCTGGGATCGAGCCCCGCATCGGGCTCTCTGCTCAGCAGGGAGCCTGCTTCTTCCTCTCTCTCTGCCTGCTTCTCTGCCTACTTGTGATCTCTGTCTGTCAAATAAATAAATAAAATCTTTTAAAAAAATGTTTTTTACTGAAATCTAGAGAACCAGGGGTCTCTCTACTCCTTGCATCCTCTGTGCTGGGGGAGGCAGGCTTTTCTAGAAGCTCTGACTGTGGAATGCCTTTGCTTCCCAGACTCACATCCCCACTTGCATTCCACGCCTCAGCTCAGCTGGGTCCTTTCTAAGAGCTTCTTGGTGGGTGTCTGAGCGGCAGACCAACGCTCCCAAGACTCAGGACTCTGGTCCTCGTGACTTCTCTCCAAGGCCCGCCCTTCCTTATCAGCCTGCCTCCTAAAAAGGGACCGAGCTGCCCAAACTTGCGGCAAGGACAATGAGAGAGGGGGACTCAGAGGAAACTTGATGATTTTTTTTCCCAATACTAACAAATAAGACCCTTAAAGCGCTGATCAGATCACAGCTCCAACAACCCTAGGGAATTCAGAATTTTTTTTTTTTTTTTTAGCAGAAATGTCCCCCCTAGTGTTCAATCTGGCTTTGCCCAGACTCCTTCCCCACTTAGTTGACTGCACACAGCTTTCGAAAAACAGCTTTTGTTTCCAGGCGGAGCTGTATCCTCCCAGGAACCTTGCCTCCAGGCCCTGCAGCCTGCAGACCTCGGGCCTCGCCTCCCCCTCCAGGGGTAAAGTCAGGCCAGGACTGGGTGAAGAATTCAGAGGGTGTGGGTGTTTTGCTGGGGACAAGGAGTCCCTTTTTTTTTTTGTCGTTGTTGTTGTTCTTGGTGTCACTTCCAGACAGATAGGAAGGAAAGAAGTAGTAAACATTGTTCAATTCTGGACAAAAGCTGAGATGAAATTTTTCTTCAGGAACCTCCCTGTGGGTCCAGGCTCTGTCCTTGGAGGTGGTGGGTGGGGAATGGAAGACCTAAGTTTCCTTGAGAAAGTTCAAGTTCAGAGAAGCCAACCCCTTGAATGTGGGGTGTAATCAAAACGCCCCTCAATTTTTGCCTCTCACTGTCCGCGTGAGCAGCTCGGGCAGGGAGACACACTTTTTCTGTTCAGGCTCAGGTAAGGTCACGTTATGTCACAAAACCCCACGACCCATCTAGAGATGAAAAGCATCCGGTCACAGGAATGCCTGCCTGGCTGGGTGGGGGGAGCCTGCGACTCCGTCTCTGGGTTGTGAGTTCGAGTCCCACATTGGGTGTAGAGATTACTTAAAAATAAAATCTTGGGGGAAAAAAAACATCCAGTCATAGAAATGACACTGGTCTCCCTTCAGAGAAAAGAAATCTTCCTCTTCTTGCTCTCAGCTCTGTAGTCCGGGGCTGCTGGCCTATAGGGAGAGGCCTGTGGCCAGCTTCCGTCTTTTTCTCACCTGACCCTTTTTCTCACCTGACCACTTCCCCTTTCTTGCTGTTTGCTTTCAGGGTCTGAGTGGAAGGGACTAAAGGGGTGAGGGGGAAAGGGGGGATATGTGAGAACAGGGGAAAAGGGCATTTTTTTTAAAAGATTTTATTTATTCATTTGGCAGAGAGAGAGAGAGGGAGCACAAGCTGGGGGAGCTGCCCACAGAGGGAGAAGCAGGCTTCCTGCTGAGCAGGGATTCCAACACGGGACTCGATCCCAGGACCCTGGAATCATGACCTGAGCTGAAGGCAGACTGTCAACCAACTGAGCCACCCAGGCGTCCTGAAAAGGGCAATTCTTACGTCACCACAGATTTGCCTGCTCTCTGGGCCCAGCAGATGGTGAAAACTGTCTCCTGGGCCATCTCCCGCTCTCCCAGGTTCTTCAGAGACTCCCATCTCCGAGGCTCTGTCCTGAGGGTCCCATCTTCATTTCCTTTCTGGGTAAACCACTCGTGACGCCATCTTCAGCCCTTTCCAGCTTCTTCCTGTTAAGATCCCTGGACGCTTTCAGAGGGCTTAAAGTGACACCATGCCGGGCCTCTCTTCCACAGCCTGCATCTCCTCCCTGGGAAGCAATCACAGGCCCCTGCCCCAATCCCAGCAACGTAACCTCTTCGCACAAGCCTGAGGGGGCCCAGGGCTCTGGATGGTTTCATGGGAGCCCCCGCCTTGAGGCTGGTGATGAAGGTGGTAGGGCGCCCACCTTGTTGAGGGTAGAACTCACAGGACACTTTACTCTTATAGAAGGTTTCCATTTCCCACCTGGGCTGTTCTCTACGCTCTGACCCTTTTCAGATCCTTGATGGGCTGAGGGGCCCAAGTGCTGTGATCTGGCTCTCCACTGTTTCCCTTGGGGTGTGTCTCATGCTCAGTCTGTGCTCGGTCTGCTCTCTGATGCGGTTATAGGGGCCTTCAAGATGGCCCCCAGCTGTCCTCACCTCCTGATTTTTCTCATCCTTGCGTGGGTTCCTCCCACCCTGAAAAGGGCTGACCCTTGTAACCAGCCACTTGCTATCACAAACATGACGGTATCTGACTTCCGAGCTAGGTCATTGTGTGGGTTTCAGTGTGTCCCCTAAAAACATTTTGGAGCTTTAACTCCCTGTGCCTGTGAATGGGACCTCAGCTGGGAAGAGTCTTCGTAGCTATAATTAAGGGCACGATGGGTTAGGACAGGCCCTAAATTCAATGACTGGTGTCCTTATAGGAAGAGAGATAGAGAGCAGACAGACACAGGGAGAAGGCCATGTGAAGACAGAGGCAGAGTTTGGAGTCATGCGACCACAAGCCAAGGAACATCCGGGAAAGCTGGAAGAGACCAGAAAGGATTCTCCGCTAGGTCCTTTGGTGGGAGAGCTAGAACTAGGATCCGGACTCCCCACTTCTGGTCTTGGATCGTGCTTCCTGCCGATACCCTGATCTCATACTTCCAGCTTCCAGAATTGTGAGAGAGTAGGTATCTGTTGTGTTAAACCACCTTTGTCACAGAAACCCTAAGAGGCTAATACCGTCATAGGAGACACTGTGCTCTCTACCCTGCTCTCTCTCACATCCCTTGTCCTAAGGGAAGCAGGCTGCCAGGCCGTGAGGATCCTCAGGCAGACCTATGGAGAGGCCCACGTGGCAAGGAACTGAGGACCTGGTTAACAGCCTGCGCCATCTTGCCACCCTGAGTAAGTAGCCTCAGAAGCAGATCCCACAGCCTCTGGCGGGCCTTCAGATGGCTGCAAACCCAGCTGATATTTGGGTGTTGCCCCCTAAAAGGCACGGAGCCAGAACACCCAGGGAAGCCATTCCCCCATTCCTGGCTCCCAGAAGCTGTGAGAGGACTAACGCTTATTACTATTTTAAGCTATCAACAACTGAAGTAATCCATTAGGCAGCAACAGATAACTAAAGACTGATGTCTATTGTACTGGGGCCTTGGGATAACCGGAAACAGGAAGGGTGGCACTGTGGAAACCTCCTACATCACTTGGAACTGTCAGGGGCCCCAGAACCATTCTCTTTAGGGACGTTTCATGCCGTGGGCTCCTCCACCATTTGTGGGTAGGTGTCCTAGTCATTCCTTTATGGATGAACACCTTCCGTGTGCTGGACACCGTGTTAGGGGCTGGGGCTGTAGGCGTGAACAGACTTGTTCACGGCCAGCAGGGATAAGAGCCCATACCCCCTTGGGTTGTCAGGAAGATTAGATAATACATGGAATTCCTAGGAAGAGTAAACAGCCCACGACGCTTTTCTTCTCTGAATATTATTATTGACATCACTGTCCCTCCACGGCCACCAGACTCTTCTATCAGGTCAGTATTTGAAAAGGGACAAATTAAAATGAAACAGATGTAAAGTTGGAGGCTGATGGAAATTTGTGGCTGGAAGGCTGTTTTCTGTTTTTGGGAGGGATTCTGTTCCAGCTCTAAGACAGCTCCCTGTGTAAGGTGATGAGTGTGATTAATTGCAATCAGCTCCCCTCCACATAATGAGGAAAGCTGGATGTCACCTCATGGCTTCCATCCAGGTGAGTGCAGTTACCCAGTATGTCCACAGGATGTCGCTAACAATCACTCTTCGACTACCTGCAGCCAAACCAGACCGTTCAGGTCCTGGAACTCAATAGCAGACCCCCATTCAGGGGCTTAGCAATCTTCAGCAACACCCTTTGAAACAGTTCTTTAAATGGCAACGCAGTGTGAGTAGAAGCGGGGGAGGGGTGGTGGTGGCCAAGAGTGACTTGGCCTGGGGAACGCAGGTGGCCAGGTGCGGAGCTAGAGGAGGAGCAGGGTCTCCTGTGTCCCAATGAGGTGCGCTAACCGCACATCTATCCAGCGTGTGTAAGAGGCTTGGTGGGGACAGGAACCTGGTTTCTGGGTCTCTAGGATGGCCGCCCCCGGGAATGTGATTTGAAGACAGGGGTTCAGGGGACCTTTGGAGGGCCTCTGCTCCTTTCCCGTGAGCCCGGGGCCAGCTCTGCAGGCCCCCTAGGCTGCCGTCTGATTTCTGTGGGTTGAATGGTAGGAACAATGGAATTAGCGTTTCGTCCTTAGACTCGAAGGTGCTCACAAAGCCAGGTCCTCAGAAAAATGCTTGCTCCTAGCCCCTGCTCCTGAGCAGAGGGGTCTTTCTAGTTCTTGGGCAGCCCAGGCAGCGGCTAACACTGGCATGGGGAGGCTCCCAGGCAACACAAATGTCTCCACCCAGAGTCCTTGTCAGGAGCCTACTCTGACTGGACGTGAAGCACCAGAGAGGCAAGAATTCTGGCCCAGGTGCCTGACTTGCACAAAGGGAAGGCCGTTCTCAGGGGCCAGAGCCTGTCTGTGGAGGGGCCATGGCGTGTACACAGCAGATGCTCAGGAAGCTCCGTTCCCATCTCCTTTCTCGCTTCCTCAGAGCCTTCTAGAAGGGACCAGCCTAGCCCCATCCCAAGGCACTGCCCTTTCTTTTCTGATGATGATGATGATGATGATGATGATGATCGGGAATGAGTGCTGTGATTTCTTTCCCCTCCCTCTTCATTTTGGTAGAATCACCTCTGGCAGAGGAGCCCTTTGCCCTGGGGCTCCAATCCACAGCACCTGGAGGGCCTGCCTCCCAGCTCCTGTGGCTGAGAAGCAAACAATGCAGTAAAAAGCAGAGCATTTCCTCCTCTGTGAAATGGCAGCAGGAGAGAGGGAAGTGGGCCTCCGGCCACTGTGCATTTGGGTTAGGGTCCAGCCCCTGTGCATTTGGACGGAGGCGGTCAGCATCTGCACCCCTCCCCTGGTCGACCTGGTGTGGATAGGACCACCCCCCACTCCTACTCAGAGGCGGAGAGGATGGGAGGGAAGGGAATGCCCAGGACTAGGAAGTGTGGGGTTTTTTTTGAGAGCTCTTAGAGGTAGGGACAGGGACTGGGAGAGATACAATCAGCCTGGGATTGGTTTATTTTTATTGCTTTTTAAAATCATGTGAATAATCTACGTTCATTGAAAAAAATTAGAGAGCACAGATAAGCCAAGAGAAGACACCAAAAGTCATCTGTTAACATCTTGGCAAATATCCCTTTTCTATGCTTAGATACATAGACAATACTTTTGTTTCATCAATAAAATGTTTTCTTATTGTACATTGCTTTTAAACCTGCTTTCTTGGGGAGCCTGGCTGGCTTAGTTGGTGGAACTCCTGACCCTGGGGTTGTGAGTGCGAACTCCAGGTTGGACAAAGAGATAGCTAAAAAAAAAGAAAGAAAGAAAAATTTAAAATTAAAAAAACAACAACAAACCTTGTTTTGTTGTCTTTTTTCAATAGAACAATATACAAGGACATCTTTTCAGGCCAGCAGATACAGTATACTTTATCTCCACGGGTGTTACTGGCTCTGGGGTGTTAAATGGTGATTGGAACTTGCCCCCATCACTCTGCCTGTCTTTCCTCAGCAGCAAAATGACCTGGGCACCTGCATGGGGCTTGGGACTAGACGTTGGTCCTTGGGTAGCTGGAGGAGGTTGGACACGATCAGAATAAGGATCTGCCTTCCCGACAGAACCCTGATGATCTTGACCTCTTGAGCTCCTGGCAGAGTAGAGCACCAGGGGAGGGGAGTGAACAGAAGACAGAGCTGCGTGGAAGGGGGGGGTGCAGGTGAAGTAAGTGGGAGCCAAGGTGGCCCACCGCTTTAGCCCACCGGCTCTGGAGTCTGACAAAGACCTGGCTTCCAAACCTGGCATTGGAGCTAACCAGCTGTGTGACCTGGGTCAAGTTACTTAACCTCTCTGAGCCTCCATTTCCCCACCTGTAAATCATAGAGGCACCCACCTTGCCAAGGTTGTGAAAATGACGTCAGGTAATACATGTAAAGCACTTGGTGTCCTGTACCGTGAATGTCCCGTCAGTGGTAGCCAGAGGTATTTCCATCATTACTGGGTAAGCAGGCCTGGAGAGCGGGGACAGCTGTGCATAGAAGATGAGTGGGTGTTTCTCCAAGTTCATGGCTATAGCTGAGTTTTCTGTGTAGGGCCAGATGTGCATGTGGGCAGCAGGGATCTAGAGAGGAAGTAATGGGGAAGGGGGTTAGAGGGTGAGCGCTTATCAACACAGCTCCTTTGAAATCAGGTGAAGGCTCTGGGCACCCTTACAGTTAAGGAACATGTTGGGCCAGTCGCTGCCGCACCTCCTTCTCCAGTACTCACTGTGCTGGAAGAGGACCCCCTCCTCCTGGGGGTGCAGGGCAAAGGTCTCCAGCTGTATTATGAGAACGAGGTAAGCGGTGCCTGCACCTGTGTTTGTGCAGGTGGGGGAGAGAGGGTTGTACAAGCCAGAGGATCCTGGCCCTGGGGAACAGGTAGAGAGGGAGTAGTCACCAGAAGACCGCTGCCTGGCAGCCAGACCACCTCTCCAGCGAGCAGAAGGGGGTGGGTACCATGACCTTGAGCAGCTGGGAACCTGATGGTCACCTGGGCCCACCCTCCAGGGGAACAGGTGCCCCACGGGCCTCCTTGCCTGCACATGGGCAGCCTGGGCCCCGGACCAGGCCTCCCCCTTCCCATATGGCTGCTAACGAGGAGCAGCTTCTCCAAGGGCAGAGGGCTGTGCTCCCAGCAGTTGGACTGGAGGTAGATGATCAAGAATGGGAGTGTGTCTGCTGGTGTTCTTTTAACTTCTCCAGAAAGGTCACCAAGGGGTCTCCATTACAAGCGGTCTTGAGCCCAGTATGATTTTCTTCTACAATTGAATCTACTCTCTGGATGGCTTCCAGCGTTCAAGCCGATGACAATTGCCTGTCTTTGCAATTGATTTCCTGGAAGCTGCCGGCCGGCCGGCAGCCACATGATGGATATGTGCTAAGGGGACCAGTGCGGCCGAGCCGAGCGCAGGAGACTATAAGCCGCCCCTCACCCACAACACACACATAGCGCAGCAGGGTCTGTCCAACGGAGGGCGCGTGCGCTTCTGCCCACCCGCTCCACCTCGAGCTAGCAGTGGCTAGAGGGCTATCCATACATGTGCACCAAGAGGCACTGGCAGGGATGCTGACTGCAGAGTCATGTGCATGGAAAAAACCCAGAGACACCTTATCTGTTCGAGGGGGATGGAAGGGACCACCACATTCCGAATGTGGCGTCCCCTGGCATTGTGCGGAACCACCATGTACCATAAAATAGTCTTTTGATTCATGCTCCCCAGAGCTGGGTGAGTCACGGGGACCCCGAGTGAGGGTGTGAGTGGAAAGGGCATGATTGACTCCACTGTGTTGTCTCCATGTGCAATATTACACAGAAATTAAAAAAAAAACACACACAACAAAAAACAACAACCAACGAGGATGCTCCGTGTATATTGACAGGAGAAAATGTCCAGCGTATGCTGTTGTGGGGAGACAACTGCAGAGCAATGTGGTCAACGGGATAGCGTTTGTGTAGAAGCAAAGAAAAACAAAGACTCTGGCAGCGTACCCACATACACATGGGTGTACACGTGTGTGTGTGTGCGTGCGCGTGTGTAAACGCTAGGCAAAGCCCGTGATGGCACACGGTGAACTGTTACACAGGTTATTGGTGGGGATAGCGGTGATAATTGATGAGAGATGGGAATCAAAGGAACTTCTCACTTTTTTCTCTCTTTACCTCTGCGTTCACATTTTTTTTTAATGGAGAGAAAAAAAATAGCGTGAAGAAAAGCGCGCTCCTCTTCTGTGTGCTGCTTGCCTGGCTCGCGCGTACACCACAGTCTTCACCAAATTCCCATTCCTTGCCATACTTTTTGGGGCAGTGAGTCCCTCCAAGGTCCCTTTGTGCATCCTCTCAAGTGGGATGTTCTGGGATGGAGGGCGGGGGGTTGCCTGGCCTCCCATCCAAAGGCCCCAGGGATACTGGAGAGGCCCAAGGGGAGGCGGACATCCGTCCTGGACTCCGGACCCAGGTCTCAAACTATGGGCTCGTGTTTCCCAGTAGACACGACGAAGACAGCCCATCCTCTGCGGGCGTGCAGCAGGGGACACATGCAGGAAGGAGCCCAGCAAGGCTGAGGGGGTACAGAGGGTGGAGTCATGTCCAATAAGGCTCCTTTCTCTAGGGGGGAGGGGCCACACCAGGGCCTGAACCTCTGCCAGGCCCAGCCCCAATCCCCCAGGAACCTCTGCTTCCTCCTTTCTGTTCTTGAAGGAAGAACAGGGAATGAGGGCTGGACACCCGGATCACACAGCTCTTCTGTGCCAGGAGCCTGCCCAGGTTCTTGACCCTTAGCTCATTTCACACCTCTTCCCCATGCCACCCTGTCGGTGAGGCTCATGGGCATGGGGGTGGGCGCTACTGGGCCACACAGTCACGGAGCAAACACGGAGCTGAGATCTGTGCCAAGGTCCCTCTGGCCCACTACTCCCAAGGCAGCCTAGCAGCTCGGCGGGCTTCTGGGAGGGTGCACTTGTCACTCAGTCCCGGAGAGCAGAGAAAGCAGTGATGGAGGGAGCCAGTGGGAAGGACCTAGGCAAGGAGCCCAAGGGGGAAACTGGTCTCCCGGGTCTCCTGAGGGCTCCCTGCAGCTCCCTAGCCAGCTCTGCAAGGGGGCTGCTTCCAGATCCTCCTGGCTTTCTCCTGGCTTGTGCTGGCTTCACTTACTGAGCTCAGACCCTGCTCTCCTGGGGGGAGTAGGGGTCAGCCAGGCTTTGTCCTGCCTCATGGATTTATCTGTCTTTCCTCTGGCATCCCTTCTCCTGGCCACATGGGCAGAACCCCTTCTTCTAAACTCTCATCCCTTCCTGCCAACACCCTTTAGCTAAGACTGGGTTTTCCATGAGAGCAAATCAGCAAAATCTGATGGTCAGTACAGCTCAGATCCCAGCTCTGCCATCACCAGCCATGTGACCTAGAGGATGTCTCTAAACACCTCCCTGTGTCAGTGTCTTCATCTGTGAAGGGACAGTGATAGCATCACCACGTGCAAGTACTCGGCACAGCCCCTGGCCGGTGGTTCGAGCTCTGTATGTCTTCACTGTCGCTGTCTCTCTTCCTCCACCCTCAGGAAGGGCGCCCTCATGAAGGGCGGGTCATTCAGCAGACCCGAGCCTGGGAGGAAATCAGAGTGGGCTGGATGGAAACCAGCCCGTGGGCCTGATGAACGGCCATATGGTGCTTTTCTCAGAGCCATATAAGGAAAGAACAAGTTCATATGCCAGGTGGGATGCTGATGGAGGCCAAGAAGGGAAATAACAGAGACGTGTTTTAAAATGCTCTTTTTCCTCCGTATCGTTCTGCAAAGCCCGAGGCCTCCCATCTCTGGTGTGCAGGATGCCACATGGGGAGGGAGAGCAGGGGGCGTCCTTTCTATAGGGAGATGGGGGAATTCCCGGGGCGTTAGTGGAAAAGCCCCATGGAGAGGCAGGGCAGTGAGGGGGGAGAGGGAGGCTGCGGACAGTGGCCAGGCCATCCTCAGAGAGACGCAAAGGGCCTGGCGCACGGCCCAGCTCAACCGCCACCGGGGCCCACAAGGACGCTCGGGAGCAGCAGTGGGCAAAGCCAAGGTGAATGTCTTTAGCAGAATGCGTTTTCTCTCGCTTGCTTTCTCCCTGCAAGAGACCCTTAAAGAAATGAAGGTTTTCTTAATAACAATAAAAAAAAATAATAATAATAATAACACTCAGAACCCTCACTGTTAGCTCTAATTCCTTTTCTGGTACATTTGTATTTCTCTGTATTCCCCACCAGGCTACTCCTGAGAGAGAAACTCTCTGTCCCATCCACCACCATGTCCTTGTGCACCGTGCCGGAATGAATGATTGATAGGTACTTGTAGACAGAATGATGGAAGGAGGGGTCTGCAAACCTGCATGACCTGATGAAGGCTCTCACGTGTGAACGGGCTTCCCATTACACAGTTGCATGGAACCCGCTGCTTCTCATGACTCTTATCACATTCTGCAATCAGCTATTTGTGGTAATACTATGTTGATGCCTGTTTTGTGTCTCCTTGTCTCTCTTGTGCCTGGTATGGCGCCTCATATATGGCAGGTGTTCTGCAAACAGTAGCTGTATGAGTGAATGAATGAAAACATACAAAATGCACCCAGGGCCTCAGGGGACTCTGAGCTCCAGCAGAGCAAAGAGAGGCAGTGGAGGGGAGTGCTTTGCGGCATGGTTGCTGGGGTTCACACCTGATCAGTTGTTACTAGCTGTGCAGCCCTGGTTTGGCTACTTAACCTGTCTGTGTGTTGCCTTTCTCATCCGCACAGTGGGAATATTCATAAAGGGTTAAATGAGTAATATACGGAGAGTGCTTACATGTGTGTCTGCCACACGTGCAGCTCTACCAGAAACTATGTCCTATTGTTACCAAAGTGCCTAGCAGTGAGGTCCATCTTGCTTTAAGCCTTGATCTGTCCAGGGATCAGCTTCTGGTGAATTCTCTCTAGTAGACCCAAGGAGGTAGCCCAGGGTTTACATTGGGATGGACTCTCCCACAACTTGCCATCTCCACCTGTCCACCCATCGATGATGGTCTTATGCAGTGTGTGTGGGGGTGAGGCCTGGCTCCCCCCTCCTCTGCCCCGGCTGCTCCCCACCGCAGGGAGCTGGCATTTCTGGCCTTCCCCCACCACCCGCCTGGCATGGAGCTGACTCACCGCCAGGAGGGGTGGTGATTAGCATGCAGGGCAGGTACTGGGAGGAAAGCTGTCTCCATGCAACAGCTCTTGATGTGTTTCTCTGATTAATGTGGCAGAGAGAACATTGCAGCTTTTTCCTGAATGGTCGCCACGTGGAGCCGGAGTCATTAGCATCACGTCTCCCACTTGCCATGACCTGCTGACCACCCTAAGTAGATAAAAATGAAAATGGCCAAGACAGCTGCAAGGCTCAGAAACAAACTGCCTGGTGGCTCTGCAGAGTCTTTTATGTGGAAGGTTCCAGAATAGCCCCGCCTTCCCCATACCCTCAAAACCCCATAAAGCCATCCTTACAGTTTCTGCTTCTCTAACTGCTGGTCCCTGGGGAGGACAGGACCCCTTTCTCGGGAGTGGAGCCCAAGCGTGAGCAGTATCACGGCCTCCCGAGGGTGTGTGCCCCAGGTGAAGGAAGATGGGAGAAGGGAAACGGGATCCAGGGAGAAGGACCAGACGGGGCAAAGGACAGGATGGGCATGTGGAGGGAGCTGGTGCACTGAGGGGTCCACACTGGGGCAGAGAGGGCGGCTAGAGTGAAGACCAGGGACCTGGACTTTATCCTGAGGGCAACGGGGAGTTACCTGGGTTAGAGGGAGGGTATCATGTGGAGTGTGAAGCAGGGTCCTTCTGTTCCAGCATGATGGATGTTGGGGGCCCAACGTGGAAGTGGGAGAACAGTTAGGAGGCCATTGTCATAATCCAAGCAGGCGACGATGCTGCCTTCCACACATTCCTTAGGGCCCTTCCTCCAACCTGGGAGCTGGAGCATCTATTTGCAAGTTCTCTAGGACAAAAACTGAGACAACCAACAGGCACCTCACAGCCTCCCAAGGGTGGGAGTAATGATAGGAGGTATGTCTTTGATTTTGCCTTGGCTCTGCAAGGTTGGAGTTAGGTTGCCATACCATTCTGACTTATTGGTTTTGGACTTTTTTCTTTTTTTTTAGGTTTTACATATTTATGAGGAGGATGGACAGAAAGAGGGAGAGAGAATCACAAGCAGACTCCACGCTGAGCACAGAGCCTGACGTGGGGCTCGATCTCATGACCCTGAGATCATGACCTGACGCGAAATCAAGAGTTCGAAGCTTAACTGACTGAGCTGTCCTGGCGCACCGGGGTTTTTGTTTCCTAAGTTGCCCCTCTCTGAGGAAACTGAGACTCAGTTTCCCCAGCCAGGCCGTGGGGGTGGAGGCAGGGAGGAAGACACCAGCTCCCTGGCTCCCTGGGAAGAGCGATGATGGGACAGGCACAGCAGTTCTCGGCGAGCGCGAGAGAGCCCATGCCAGCTCCACGCCCCCACCACTGAGCCTCTGCCACCGCCCCTCCACCATCAGCCAGCCCTGTGCTGCCTGCCAGAAAGCAGACCCGTGAACCCAGCCCGGGCTGGAAGGGAATGAGCAATGGAGCTAATTGCGGAGCCGCCCGGAGAGGCTGGGAGGTGGCAGAGGAGAGAGAGAAATCATCTTTCGATGCGCCAATTACTGATCAGCTGGGACATAATTGCGGGGCTGCCATCCCGGCTGCTGGAGGTACCAGGCCTCCCTCTCGTTAATCAACGATAATCCAGAATTACGACCCTTAATGACTTGCAAAGACACTTCTGCACACACGCACACATGCTCTCACACGGACACAAGTAATTGATAATCAACCATGTAATTTGAGGCAATAATTCTGTCCGGGCCAGATGACAGCTCCACCCTGACAGCAGAAGAGAACCCGAATTACTGCCAACCGCCGCATGGGGTGGTGGGGGCAGCCTCTCCGGAGGAGGAGGGCTCCTCCCTGTCTCCAGAGTGGGTGCCGGGGGGCCGCCCGTTGTCTTCAGACAGTAGGAGTGTGGAGAGTTGTTGTTTCCTACTTCTGCTTGTCTGGAGTTTCTAACTTTTTGCACATTGTCATTTGTAGAGTTTGCAAACCTCATCATTGCCTTATTCGCGGCCCTAAACTGAGGGTCTCAAACCTCAGTAATGCATTCGCATCACCTAGAGAGATGGTTAAAAGTGTGGATTTCTGGGCCCCACTCCCAGGAGAATGAGACTCCAAAATTTCGTGTGGGAGGCAGGAATTGCGTATTTGGTAAGTGCCCCCAAGTGATTTGGATGCAGACGGCCCACACACCACACTTAGAGAACTAATACTCTAAGTATTAGCCCCACATTGGGCATAACTATTCCTAACCAGTGGCTCTTGACCCTGGAAGAACACTGAAGTCACCCGGGGAGCTTTCAGAAAATTCTGGTGTCTGGGCTCAACCCCAGGGGGTTCAACTGGCAACTGCCCTCCCAACCTGTCCTGTTCTCTCTACCTTGGGAACTGCTACCTGAGTCCTCTCCAACCTTAACAGGCATAGGAATCACTTGGACATCTGGTTAGATGCAGGTTCTTGTTGGGGTGGGGTGGGGAGTCTGTCCTGCTTCCTAAACACATTCCCAGGGGATGAAGACGGGGTGGGTCCTAAAGTAAGAAACTCTCTTCCTTCGTTCCAGCTCAAGCGCATGAACGCGGGGGCCAGAAAGTCCCCATTTATGAAGCTCTTCTTCTGGGAAAGGCCCCCGTGCTGGGTCTGCAAAGGTGAATCTGATCCCGTTTTGTTCAGGTGGTTGACTACCTGCAAGTGTCATGTTCTTGTAGGTTCCTGAGAACAAGACAGGCTTAGGCTGGTCCATGGAATGTGTAGCTCTTGATCTTGGGGTCATGAGCTCGAGCCCCATAGTGGGGGTAGAGCTTACCGAAAAAAGTGGGGCACCTGGGTGGCACAGTCAGTTAAACATCCAACTCTTGGTTTTGGCTCAGGTTGTGATCTCAGGGTCCTGCGATGGAGACTCATGTCAGCTCCACACTCAGCATGGAGTTTGCTTGGGACTCTCTCTCTCTCCCTCTGCCCCTCCCCTACTAACATAAATAAATAAATACACCTTTAAAAAAGAGAAAAGAAGACAGGTTTAGGCTAACTCAGGGTCTGGGATCCTAGGAAGGAGGAAAAACTGGTGCCTGCCCTCAAGGAAACAAGATACAGTAAATTCTTGTGGGGGTGCCTGGGTGGCTCAGTGGGTTAAGCCTCTGCCTTCACAGGTCATGATCCCAGAGTCCTGGGATCGAGTCCCACGTGGGGCTCTCTGCTCAGCAAGGGGCCTGCTTCTCCCCTCCCCCTCTGCCTGCTTCTCTCCATACTTGTGATCTTTCTCTCTCTGTCAAATAAATAAAAATAAAATCTTAAAAAAAAAAAAAATTCTTGTGAATCCAGGCCCAGAACATGAAGGTGTTGTTGGGCAAGAGGGCACCGTAAGACAAACCATGGTCGTGGGCCTTGTCCCCGGGGGTCTACCAGGCTTCACGGAGTCCCCCAAAATAACAGTGCCCTGGGTCATACCCAGGGCCTGGGTGAAGGCAGTGAGGAGGCTGGGGATGGTAGTCAGTCTCCCATGATGGCCACAAATGTCTCCCACTCTGGTATGTGCGTGTTGCCCTTCAAGAGGAGAAATCCGCTTCCCCTTCTCCTGAATCTGGGCTGACCCAGTGACTTGCTCTGACCAGCCAACGGCTAGCCCCTCAGGAGCCTGACAGCTTCTGCCTTCATGCCTTTGGAAGCCAGCTGCCATGTAAGAAATCCAGCTACCCTCAAGCCACTGTGTGGCCACCTGGAGAGGCCATGTGGAGGAGGGCTGAGGTGCCAGGCGTGGGAACGAAGCCTTCTTGGTCCATCCCCTCCTGGTCTCACAGCTCCAGGTAACTTACCCGCCGAGAACCACTCTGCTGAGCCCTGCCCAAATTCCTGATTCACAGAATCACAAGAAGGAATAAATTGTTGTCTTAAGCCATAACTCTTCTAGTTGATGGTGTCTAGTTGATGGTGTCACAGCAATTGGTTACCGAAACACTTGGCTTCTTGTCTCTTTAGAGACACTCACGGGCGAGCTCCAGAAGCTTGCTGGGCCTGTTTTCTCATCTTCGAGGTAGCAGTCAAGTGAGGTTATGCGGCCAAACCCCCGTGCATGGGGCCCAGCCCACCACTCACGCTCACCCTGAGAATGTGGGCTGGATAGCAAGGTGGCGTCAAGGTGCCCGTACCCGGCTCCACCCTGACTTAAAAAGGCCATGCAGATGGCATTGTCCCAGGTCATCGCGTGAATGGCCGTCATTCTCCTCTGATGGGAATGGCTTGTCACCAGATGGCTTCTGAGCCAGACAGGCACGGACACAAGCCCTTCTCTGCCAGTGTCTAGCTTTGTGACCTCACACGAGTTATTTAAAGTCTTTGAACCTTGGTTTCTTCACCTGAGAAGAGAGGCAGTGAGGCTAGCTCCTCTTCCGGGAAGCCTACGCTGATTAACCTCTCCACACCCCATTTCTCGAAGTAGAGCTTTGTCACACCCTGCCTACATGCCAGGCGCTAGTCTCTGAACTTTCAGATGAGGGTTGGAATTCGCCATATTGGTTGGACAGAGGGTGTGGGGGACCCTTGATCCTACTTTATTAGTGAGAACAGCTCCTCTTTATTGAGAGCAAGAGTTTGCTAAGTGCTCGGCAGGCACTGTCCTCACAGCACGCCTCGGAGGGAGGCCTGGTTATCACCGCTCCTGCCTGAGAAGGGTGGTGGAGTCCTGCAGAGGACATGGTAACTTGCTGCTGTCACTGAGCAGGTGTGGGTGTGCACGCTAGTCCTTCTCCCTACATACATTCAGGATTGTAGACTAATGACAAAATACGCAAGGGAAATATTTGTACAAATCAAAATGAATGATTTCTCCTCTAACGCACCCCTTCCCCCTGCTCATTGCCCTGTCTTCAGAAGTTGACCTCTTCTCACCAACTTTGCCACCATGACTGTGGCACCAGCCACCATTCCCCTTGCCTACATGCCTCCCACAGCCTGGTCCCCCTGCTCTCCCACACTTACCTCCTATAGAATGAGTCTATTCAGGGTGTCTGGGTGGCTCAGTTGGTTAAGCGTCTGTCTTGGGCTCAGGTCATGAGCCCAGGGGATCCTGCTTCTCCTTCTGCCTCTGTCTGCAGCTCCACCTGCTTGTGCTTTCTCTCTCTATCAAATAAATAAATAAATAAAATAAAATTAAAAAAAAGAATGAGCTTATTCAAATGTAGGACAGATGATGTCACTCCTCTGCTCAGAACTCTGCATGGCTCTCAGCTCACTCAGAGTAAACACCAGTGTCCTTCCAGTGGCCCTCAAAGCCTGACACCCACTGCCCCTCCCCATTCTCTCTCTGACATATGTCCCATTCCTCCCCTTGTTGTCTCCAGGACAGCTTCTCTGTCAACAGGTGTGCTTCTGCCCCAGTGCCTTTGCACTGGCCTTTCCCTCTGCTTGGGACTCTCTTCTACCAAGTAACTACACACTTCTCTCCCTCACTTTCTTTAAATCTTTACTTATGTGTCACCTTTTTAACACAACATTCCCTGACCACGCCCTTTAAAATTGCCCCCCATGGTGGGGCACACAAAACCCCTCCTCTGCTTTGGCTTTCTCCATAGCACACGTAACCATCAAACATGGCTATGCCACTTGTTTATTTACTTTTCTATCCCATGACCCCCCCCACACACACACACACACTCTCCACTGACGGCAAGAATTTGTGTCTATTTTGTTTACTGCTATTGTCCCAATACCTTGCAATCAATAGCTCAGTAAAACTTTGTTATGTGAATGAATGCAAAAGCACATGAACACATCCTCAAAAAATAAACTGGACAGGGACACCTGAGTGGCTCAGTTGGTTAAGTGTCGGCCTTCGGCTCAGGTCATGGTCCCAGGGTTCTGGGATTGAACCCCACACCCGGCTCCCTGCTCACTGAGGAACCTGCCTCTCCCTCACCCTCTGCCTACCACTCCCCCTGCTTATTCTCTCTCTGTGTCAAATAAATAAATAAAATTTTAAAAATTAAAAAATGAAAAAAATTTAAAAATATTTTAAAAATAAACTGGACATAATTTGGATTGTGTTAATACAGGTGTTAAAGCATCTCTCTAGAATGGAGGGTTTCCAGTGTTCACCTTTGCTCTGTGTGTGTGTGTGGGGGGGGGGTAAAGGCCCCTGGGAGTGAAAATTGCTTATTGTGGTAGTGATGGGAGTTGTTAATAAAAATTCATTGAGAACGGGGGCACCTGGGTTGCTCAGGTGGCTAAGTGACAGATTCTTGATTTCAGCTCAGGTCATGATCTCAGGGTCCTGGGATGGAGCCCCACATTGGGCTCTCTGCTCAGCAGGGAGCCTGCTTCCTTTCTCTCTCTCTCCCTGCCTGCCTTTCTGCCTACTTGTGATCTCTGTCAATTTAAAAAAAAAAAAAAATCTTAAAAAAAAAAAAGAAAAAATCATTGAGAATGTATTTTCCTATCCTTCTCAAACCCTTGCAGCCATAGCAAGAGACAGAAGTTGCCTGGTAGTCTGGGAGAGAACAAGGTAGACAGGAGGGCAAATAGCCCTCAGCAGGCTGACACCGTGAGACTAAGCAGTCCAAGTAATTCAAGGAGGATACACACGTGTGGCAGGGAATGTGCAGTGTGGGCACTTGAACGCTCAGGTTTGCTGTTTGCACGGTCCTGCCACATCCAGTCTGATGGTCTCACATGAGAGGTTAGGGCTCCACCATTAATCTCCAAGAGAAGGGCCTGGAGCCCAGTCTCCCAGAGTACTTGGTCGATAGGAGAACCTGGGGAGCCTGGCATGTCACAAGAGCATCACAGGGTCCCTTCTGGATCAGCCAAACGAGTGACAGCCCAGGTTCAAAGAGATGAGGTTTCCCTAGAAAAGACCCGATTGCTTTCAACTCCCCCAAGTGACCTTGTCTCCTCCCTCTGGTTTGGGAGGAAGGGTGAAGAAGACTTGTGTGTTACAGATGAGGACACGGAAGCTCAGGGGG
This sequence comes from Lontra canadensis, assembly GCF_010015895.1. Taxonomy (NCBI): domain Eukaryota; kingdom Metazoa; phylum Chordata; class Mammalia; order Carnivora; family Mustelidae; genus Lontra; species Lontra canadensis. The sequence goes on along the minus strand of NW_022631167.1, from coordinate 1,067,305 downwards.
ATTCTATGCCTTCTCCAAGGTCACTCCACATACAACCAGTCCAAGGTGCAAGGAACTTTGCAACTGCTGTATGCAGTACCGATAGTTTCTGGGGCGGTGGGCGCAGAGTTTGAGCTTGAACCTGTGCCTGGTTATGGTTGACTCCAAAATTAGTTGGCTCTAAAAAAACCTAGTTTACCTGTCACTTCTTTTGCATCCCTCTGAAAGCCTGCTTGGTAACACCTGGAGCGTGCTCTGTGAATACTGGGTCAATATACCAGGGCAGCCCCAGGTTGTACCATCAAGGATCCCCCGCATCACCCCCAAACTCCCCAAGCCCAGAGGCCTGCACCTTTGCTCCTGGCCAGCAGGGGGCGTGCACACATTGTTTCCAGTGGGCTTCCCACAACCTCCCCAGGCGCCCCGCGCATTCTCCCTTCCTGTGATTGAGAGCCATGTGTGAGACATACAGGGGCCCTTGATGAACCAGTCTGTTTAGTGTCAAGAGCCTTCAAACTGTGTGGTCTTCCCAGCAGGCAGCCCTCTGGCAATGGGTGGGACTAATATTGACTGAGGGGTCCTTCCACCAGGCACGGTCCTACACACCTGGTTTTAAGTGTTATCTCAGTTCATCACACAAACTACTGAAATGATCAATTTAATAAGTGAGAATATTAAGATACTGGTTTTATTTCATTTTACAAATGATAATACTGAGATTTGGAGCCCGTAAGTAGCTTGTGACCCCTACCCTTGAGGTCCCCCTTTTCTGCTCCCAGGGGGTGGACTTGGGCAGGGGGGATTGGCTGAGGCCTGGGCCTCCAGAGGGAGCTGGACTGGAAAGAATATTTCTCAGAAAAGAATAGTTTATGCTCTAGTTCTGCCCGGGATTCCTGCCTCCTTATGGTCTGTTCTCCAAAGCTCTGGGTGGGCCACTTGAGAAGGCCTGCCATTCTGGGCTGCTCTCAAGGGGCACCTGGGGACCTTTCCCCCTGGTGTCACTCCCAGCCTCATGACATACACTGAGGAGTGGTGTCAATGAGCAGCGGTGACAATGGTGGGGGACAGCCCCATGGGAGGGGAGAAGGCATCACAGCTTGTCATAATAGGACCAGCTAGCCCAACCCCTCCACCATGCTTTGTGCAAGGAGACCCAGACAGAGGAGGCCACTGATCCAAGGTCACCTGGATGATAATGAGAGAGCCAGGGCTAGAACCCAGGTCCCTGAGCCATCAGGCTTTCTTCAGGCTTTAGCTGATCGTGTTCTCCAGGGCCTGGAATTGCCCTCTTCCCACCACCTGACTTCCTATCACATCCAGGCCATGTTCGACATCATGTCCTGCCTGTCCTGTCCTGTTCTAGGCCCCAACTCCTACCCCTCTTTCCCACGGGCTCGCTCCCTGATTACAACCAGGGGATCTCCTTAGCCCGTGGCACATGCCTTCCAATCCAGGTCGACTTGTCTCATCCCCCAAGCTGATCTTTGAAACAGGTGCCGACAGGTGGAGGGCAGTGTATGGGATAGGACACTGGGCCAGGAGCTCAGACACTGGCACTTGAACCTGGCTGGACCACTGACATGTGTTGTCTCAGGAGGGTCGCCTTACTTCTCCAGGCCTCAGTTTCCCCCATGGTCTAGATCAGTGTTTTTCAGACTCTGTCCATAGGGCCTGCCTCTGGCCACAGTGGACAGGGCCTTGCCCCTGCCCGAATTCGGCTGCAGCAGTCTTTCCTTTTTTCTTTTGGAGGGGAAGATTCTGAGGTGGTAAGATGATTTGAAAACCATTTTGAGGTCCTTTCTACTCTAACCTTGTTAATGTTCATACTTTACTCACCCCCTAGTTGCTAGTAGAAATATGGCATCTCACACAGTCTTCTCAATAAACAAACATGGGATGGGATTGAATGGCAGTGCTGGGAAGCAGAGAAGGGGCAAACAAGCAGGAAGTCAATGGCCAGGAGGCAGCCAGGAGGACAGGGGCCTGGAACAGGCTTCTAAGGTGGAGATGGTCTTTGAAAAGGGGCTGAGGCTGCCTTGAGTCTGTGGTTTCCGCTCCCTTCCTCCTCCGGGTTCCCTCCTGGCTTGCCCAGTAAGTGCACCACCACCTCTCCCACAAGCCTCAGGCAGGGGCCACAATGTCCTTGCATAAACCCTACCCCCATCCCCTGCTGCCAGGGCCGCCCACACAGCTGGGTGGACTTGAGTCTGGCAGACATCGGTGTGGCCAAGCTCTCCTGGAACAAGGTTCGAAAGGGCCTTGGGGCTGGCACGGAGCAGAACTCTGTGGCCTGGTCCGTGGGCCAAAAGCCAGGTGGGCCCTCCAAGGCAGGTCTTTCCAAAGCTGCGGATGTCTGCACAGCTCCTCTGGGCGCCCTGGGAGGGGGACGGTTTTGGTGCCTTTGTCAGATGCACTGTGTGCTTTCCGTCGTGTGGGTATGTTAGTTCTGCTTCCAGATCTTGGCTCCTCCTGAAGCTACAAATTACACTCTAGCCTTCATTCCATAGCCGGGCTTCCATGCCCCAGGGTAATAGAGACCACCCCAGATCGTGCAAGTGTGGCCGCCCACAATTAGAAAAGCCTGTGTCGTGCATGGTTTAACTCTGACCAGGGTAAGAAAAGGCCCGAACAGTACAAAGGGGAACCACTGTGACAGCCCCGAGAAGTTCCATCAGAACATTTACCAACATGATGTTTGAATTTCAGCGTCATCGCCATCTTCGCTGTAATCCCAGCACCCACCCACCTCTGAAGGGCTCTCGACGTTATTACCATCTGCCAAGTTCCTGGGGCCACTCCTCATAGTCATTGGTGCATTCATTTCAGAAGGTCTCAGCAGGAAAGTCTTTCATCCTTTTTAAGAACCTACTGTGTGCTGGGCACTTTGTCAATTTAGGTACTTTACAAACTTTATTTTATTTAGTCATCACGACAACCCTGTGGAGTTGACGCTTTTGGCTGCAAGTAACAGACCTCAACAATACCGGATTGAGCCCAGGGCCCCTCATTGAACAATGAAGGAACCCATGAACACAGGGAACAGTCCAGAGGTGGATGCCTCCAGCTGCTAAACTGTACTGCCAGGACCCAGGTTCTTGCCATGTTCCCATTCTATCACCTTCAGTGTGCTGGCTTAGCTAGTTATCTTTATCACAAAGTGGCTGCTATTGCTCCAGCCATCACTCCAGATAGAACATCTGGCTGCAAGAGGACAATTACTGGGGCTCCTCCGTGGCTCAATAGGTTGAGCGCCTAGCTCTTGGTTTCAGCTCAGGCCATGATATCAGGGTCGTGGGATCAAGTCGTACATCAGGCTCCGCACTAAGTGCAGAGCCTCCTTGAGATTCTCTTTCTTCCTCTCCCTCTGCCCACCTGCTCGTGCTCTCTCTCTCTTTCTACGATAAATAAATAAATCTTTTTTTTTAAGATTTTATTTATTTATTTGACAGAAATCACAAGTAGGCAGGCAGAGAGAGAGGAGGAAGCAGGCTCCCTGCTGAGCAGAGAGCCGGATGGATGCAGGGCTGGATCCCAGGATCCTGGGATCATGACCTAAGCCAAAGGCAGAGGCTTTAACCCACTGAGCCGCCCAGGTGCCCCAATAAAAAAAACCTTTTTTTTTTTTTTTTAAGTCTCAAAAGGACAATTATTTCCTCTTGTGTTTTAAGAGCAAGTTAGTACATCCCAGAACAACTCTCCACACCACCCCCCCCAAAGAACTCTCCTCACATCTCATTGACTGGAATTGGGCAGCAAATCCATCAGGACATTAATCACTGGCAAGGGGAATGGCATACCAAGATCAGTTTAGACTAATTAGGATTTCCCCCTCCCACCCCGATCATCTTCAGGAGTGGGTGGACTCCTGAAAGAAAAATTCAGACCATTAAGGAAAAAGCAGGATTGACCATTGGATGGCTGTCATGTGGGCAATTATCCCACACCCCATTTTACAGATGGAAAAACTGAGGCTAAGAGAGATGAAGCAGTGACTTAAAGTTACAGTAAGATGCTGAGTTCGGACTTAACTCCAGAATTGTTTGACTGCAAAGCCCTGGCTCTTTCTACTTTAGGAGGTACCAAGCACCATTCTATATGTGCTTATGAATAAGAGAGACTAGTCCACCAGCATCTACCTCAAATTCCTGTTGGAGAAAGGGAGGGTGTAAATAACATCCATATACACTCACATATTATTTCACTGTCCATAAAATTATGTCATAAGAATTTACATTCAGGTATGTTCATTTGACCTGCATTTATCCAAGGCCTTCTAGAGACTTTGACTTTGGGGACAGACTGGTAAGCCCCAGTCTTGAACTTTAGAGAGTATCTGATGAGGGACTGTGTGTAACACTTAGGTACAACTCTTTGCAATATATGCAGATTGCCATGGAAGTACAGAGCCAGGATACTGGAGACCAGTATCACAGGAAAGGTAAAAACTGAGTGGGGTTTTGAGAGATGCATGGAAGTTTGCTCAAAGAAGAAGAGGGGGCAAACTTTTCTTCTAGGCAGAGAAAAGAGCCCTGCAAAGACGTGGGCTTGAAAGGTCATGTTGTGTATGAAGAACAAAGGGGGATTTAATGGGGTCAGAAAGTAATCAAGGGGCAGGGAGAGACAGAGAGGGGGTTGTAGGCAGTCTCCCAGCAGTCTTGCCTTCCAAGCTGAGGAGTCTGCCTGCATTGTTAGGACCTGAAAGATTTTGAAGCAGGAAAGTAAAGCGATCAAATGTGAATGATTTTGAAGATCTGGAACTTCCTGATGAGTTCAAGTGAATGTGAGTGGACAATGCAGAATGGAGGACTCCATGGCTCAGACACAGATGTGTGTTCGAGATACGTGGATTCCGGAATAAGTTAAGAGAAGTCATTGACAAGGAATGATGCCTTCCTGGTATCAGCACCATGTCCAACTGTAATTGGGGCCAAAATGTCTGCACAGGGATGTGCAGAAACTTGCATAGCTGAGCACTATGAATAGCTTAATGTATCCATACTGAATAAACATACTGCTCTGAGATTATGATTAAAAGCCAGCGCCTGAGGCGCCTGGGTGGCTCAGTGGGTTAAAGCCTCTGCCTTTGGCTCAGGTCATGATCTCGGGGTCCTGGGATCGAGCCCTGCATCGGGCTCTCTGTTCAGCGGGGAGCCTGCTTCCCTTCCTCTCTCTGCCTGCCTCTCTGCCTAATTGTGATCTCTGTCTGTCAAATAAATAAATAAAATCTTTAAAAAAAAAAAAAAAAGCCAGCGTCTATTGAGTGCTTGCTACATTGTAGGCGCTCTGCTAAGTCCTGCATCGTCTCATTTAATTCTTATTTAAACCCTGTAAGGAAGGTTTAAACTAAATTATATGAAATTGCCCATATTTGAGGTGTCTAACTATGAAAACTGATGAGGAAGCCTGGAGGTTGGCTCAAGTCACACAGTCACACGCAGCAGACCAGAATCCGAACCCAGGTCTTATAAGTAAGGCAACCCTAAGTTCCCACTGTGACCCCCACTTACTAGCTGTGTGTCCTGGGACAAGTTACTTAACCTCTCTAAGCTACTGTTTCTTCACTTACATAATGAGGATAATAACGGAACCCACTTCATTAGGTGTGGGTTAGAAGAGAGAATGCTTAGCCCAAGGAGAGGTGCCTGGGGAATGTTAGTCGTGTTTATCATCACTTCTATAAATATTCTGAAGCCTGGACTTTGAAGCACCTCTCCCAACCTGCTGGGACAGAGCTGCCTTCTGGAATCGCTGTGTCCCTGGGTAGAAAGGAAAGAGATTTGACCGCAGGAACCAGATCAGCGTTACTGATAGTCTTCAGGCTCACAGGGTGAGAAGAGCCAGGAGCTATGTCCTCTCGTTTCCAGCACCGCCGGCCTCTGCTTATTCCTTCCTCTCCTGAGCTCTCTGGGTCCTCATGGCCACAGGGGACTGACCCAGGGGGAAGTAGCCTTCCCACTGGAAGAGTAGCTGGGGCAGCTCTGCTCGCACTCAGGGTGGCCTTCCTAGGAAGCTACTTCTGCCTCCTTGCCCCAGGAACCAGCCCGAATGGCTGTATTTCCAGGATACCCCAGCTGCTCTTGTTTTCAAGAACCACAATGCATCAGCGAGGGGTCCTGCCAGTCCCCATTGCCCTTGGACCTCATGCCCTTGGACCATTCTGGCTTTGTGCACAGATGTCTCTGATAGCTGCGTGCATGAGTCTCCGGGCCCACACGGAGCTGCACTGGCATGGGCTGGGGCTTGGCACCACCTTGGCAGCCTCAGCCCTAGGACACCTTTGGTTTTATTACATTCCACGCTTGGGTGGGGCTCCCGCCTGCCGGGTGGGTATGGGCTCCCAGCTCTTCTGCCTCTAAATCTCGAGTGTTCGCTCTTTAGACAGAAATTACGAGGGCTGCTAGCTTGAGAAGGAAGTTCAAAGCCCGGCCCCCAGCAGTTCTCAGCATATCTCCTGGAGCTGGGCTGCTTCTGAGCACAGACCCACACAGAGGCTACTGTGATAATGAGAGGCTGAAGGAAGTGGAGAACAGGCAGGCCAGACCACACCTTTGGTGCAGCACTTTTGGATGCGTTCACATCTTCCCCCACCGTCTGCTCCTTTGCTTGGCTGTACTCTTTTCCAAGACCTGGCTGCCCCCGGTTCAGTCTCTCTAACAAAACATGCTCAGTCCCCTCCGGAGAAAAACTCAAAACACAGACACTCCTTATGCGTTTTCCTGGAAACATTCTATAGCTCCAGCCTGGGAAAGCTTCCAAAAGTTTTCCGAACCAACGATAATAACAATAATAATAAAAAAGAGGTAGGGGGGAGGAGAGAAGCTTGGGCAAACGCTCCTGTTGATGAATGTTCAAGGGAACAGACTTGGATTGTAGGGAAAGGAAAAAGGAAGGGTTTTCCAGGTCAATTTAAACATTTGTGCTGTTTGCTTTAAAGGCAATTTCAAAATATTTGGCCTCCCCAAAGCGATTTTTTGGAACCTACCCAGAGGGCAAAAACTTACCCTTCCTTCCCCCATCTGGAAAGTTTTCACACCAGAGGCCCCACTCATTCCTGAGCTCTGGCTTCAGAAACAAGGACTTTCCCAACCTTCCAAGATTCCCTGCCCTCAGTCACCCTGCTGACCCAGAAGGAATTATGTTTGCTCCACCCAGCAGCACCTGCCTTCCAGCTGTGGGGCTCTTAGGAAACATTTAGGAAGCCTCTGGCTGGGAAGGTAAATGAGGAATGTGTCCTCGTGACACCTGGTCAGCCGGCTAGGCTAACGCTGCCAACAGAAAAGCGGCGGGAACGCATTTCTGACTTAGGGTCCCCTCCCTCAGTCCACTATGTGGAAGAGCCCGCTGTCCACTTACAGCAGGACTGTTCCGTGGTCCCCCAGATAAAAGTGCTGACCAGCCTGACCGCCCCCCTCACTGTGAAACACAAGAAATCAAATGCAGACATTTCTGTGAAGACTCAAAAATATTTTCACTTACTCATGAGCTCTCGTCTTTTTAATTAAAGCACAACATCTTGCTCAAAACAAGCCTTTGGAACAGCAGAGTAAACAGAACCTTAATTTAGGAATTTGCCAGCCAATCTCCACTACTGCGGGCAGGTTACGGCAGCAGAGGGGAAGCAGACGACGGACCCCCGAAGGTCTCCCGGGGACGCTCCCTGCCCTCCCAGATCCCAGAGAGGGTGTCTCTGCGGACCGTCCAGATGGAGATCGGGTGGGGGGTGGGGGAAGGCTCAGAGACCAACGAGGATCCTTTAAATACATAGAAGTTGGCCAGACAGGGCAGGTCTGAGCAAATGGCTTTTTAGGCAGCTGAAGCCCTCAGCAGCTGTCAGAACAACGGCCCCCACGCGCGCCTGGTGGCTGAGCGCCCTTCAGCCTCCACTGGGGCCTCTCTCCTCGCTCTCGCCGCCAGCATGTGACCTTCGGGGACTGCACTGTAGACCCTTGGGTTAATGACACCATCTCACTACCTGGTTTCAGACCAGCTGGCGGCAGCTGCCTAGCCGGCTACCCGCTGTCCTGCCCAAACCGCTTCATTTCCTGGCTCCTGTGATTCTGCACCTTGTCGCTAGCCTCATCGGCCACCTAGCCGGACAGCAACAATTAACCGCCCAGGGAATGCTTTGAGAATCCTGCATCCAGGGTGAGGAACCCCACGAAGTTCTCCAGTAATTCCTGAGGCTGGAAGCGGATATGGAAATTTAGCTGGGGAGCTGGTGGCCTGTGTCGCAGAGGGCCACCAAGCTATTGTGAAAGTGCCCTCTCCCTTCTTCCTGCTCCTGCTGTCCCACTTCAAACGCTCCCTGGGATCCACCTTTTTAACACCTCCAGGGCCACCCACTTCTCCTCCAGGTCCTTTGAGAGAGCAGCCCCCATGGTTGCCATGGAAAGCGCCCCACCCCCAGACCATTTGGGGCTTTGAGACCCTAGAAGGAAAGTACCAGGAAACCCCAAAGCGTTCTCCCTCCCGAAAACAATGGCTTCCAGGGTCTGTGCCAAACACAATCATAGCACCCGAAATAGACTCATTGTCCTCTTGTGCAATATCCAGGAATTTGGTGAAACTCATCATTTTTCAGGTTACCGATAATGCAAGTCTGGAAACTGAAACAGGAAGGAACACGGGCTGAAAAAGTTTTTCTCCAGCCCACCACGTTCCTCTCCCCAGATGCAAGATGGATTTTTGTTTGTTTGTTTGTTTTTGGTTTTTTTTTCCCCCAGCAGTACTTTGGTGGGGTTAACATTAGCTGGCAGCATTCTGGTCACATGCTAGACAGCAAAACAAAAGGGAGTTGTTCCCGGGCAGCTCCTGAGGCAGCCCCAGCAGACCTTCCCAATCCATGGACTTCTGGGAAGCTGGCTCCTCAGACCCTGGTACAGAGGGGCCGCGCCACCGAGTGCCCCTGTTGTCACCCTGCTCTCACAGGGCAGAGCACGGGCGGAATCCGGGCTTTTCGGCATCCTGGAGCTGGCCTCCATCTGGGAAGGCACTTGAGGGCCACAAGATGACTTTTGCAAATCTTCCCATTTGGAAGAGAGGAAGGCTGAAAAAAAGGAAGAACTTTTGAAGCCAACAAATCAGCAAGCACCACAAAGACTTGGAGAGAAAGAGGAAGGGCAGCATTCGAAATCCTATTAGGGGGCCTCGCCTTCCAGGGGAATGGGCTGCTCTGGGCATGCTTGAAACCTAAAAAATCATACATCCAAGCTCTATGTGCCTGGCTTTTCGGAGGGAGTCTTTATTTCTGGACCCTGATGATAGGGGCTCATCGTGATCTGCTTTGTTCTCGCAGCTTCAAACTGTCACCAGAAGCTCTGGATGAAAAATGCAGCCTCTGATTCATGTGCACAGTCAGGAAACATCCCTTGCGCTCGTACAGAAACATGTCCGTCAACTTGGGAAAGGAATCACCACCACAAAACGTGCTTTTGGCTTGCCGAAGCTTAGCAGCTGCCAGAGCCAAAAACCCAGCTGCCTGGATTGTCTGGGGAAGGTGGTGGTTGGAGTGGGGGGGGGGGGGATGTAGAGAAAGAGGGGCTTTCTGAATCACCTGATCTGGGCTTCTACCTCCTGTTTAATTCCAAGCCAAAACCCACCTCGAAGTGGCTCGAGGGCCAACTGCTCCTAAAAATCCCGTTGAACGCTAGCTACCCCTTCAAGCTCTGAGCCCGCTGTCAAGGTGAAGCGGTTGGCTTTTATTGATTAATTTATTTATTTGGAAGGGGCTACTTTGAAGTCAGGAAATTCCAGCGAGACAGCATGTTGCCCTGGCCAGAACCGCTGTGACAATCCTCAGCAGACACCCAGAGAGAAGTGGGTTAAAAGAAACGGCAGCTAAGCTCCAGGAACTTGGATTTTTTGTCTTTTCCCCTGTCCCGGCCTCTGTGTCAGCCGAGCGCTTATAAAGAAATAGTTCCTTTGGCTCAACATTCTGTGGTATTCAAGGGTACCTGTGAGCTATGTAGGGCCTGCTTTGTCGAAAGGGCTTTAAGAACCAAATGGGCCTCTGGCTTGGATCTCATCCTGAAGTCCTCCTTATAAAGACAGACCCAAACAGAAATTTCCCCCGGCCCTAACCCCAGCATATAAAGTCCTCTTTAATAAACATACATCATTTTTTTTTTCAGTGAAACAGCCTCAAGGTGTCAAAAGTACATAAAGGTCTAAAAGCTGAAACCCTAGATAAACAGTGGGATGAAATATATTTAGCAGAAAATATTGAAAGCCACAGGCAAAATATGTTCTCTTCCTGGGATGTTAACGAAAGGTTTAGGTTCAGGAAACCTTGAGGAAAGAGCAAGTTGGATTGAGGAGGAATACTGTGCAATGTAAATAAATCCCTAAACCTCTTTGGCCTTCCCAGGGCCTTGGCTGGAATGGAGTATTTCATTTTTTCCCCCCATTAAACAGGCCACCCGGAGAGTTGGCATTAGAGACCTGAACATGTACCAAATCTGAATGTGCTATTTTGTTTCTGTACATTGAATCAGGCTGTGTTTCAAAGAGCAGCTTGTGCAAAATGGGGGGTGTTGGGGCGGGGGAGGCCCCGCATCCGGACCGGTGCGCCCTCGCTTACAGTGTCAATGACAGCTCGGTTTCACCTCTGATCACCCAGTGTCTAGTCCCAGATAGGAACATAGCCACAGTTATTGCTGCCCAAGGTGATGTCATGCTCGTTCTTAAACCCAGGGTTCTCAGGGACACGGTTGTGCCTCTCCCGCAATAAAATGGCTTCAGAAAGACCCACATTTCCTGCCGTCTCAAGGTAGGGGAGGGGGGGGAGAGAGATCGCGCTAGCGAGCAGGACAGGGCCGGCAGCCACTCTCCCCAAGATGGATGCTGCATGATGTAAGCGGCTGGCTAACTATCTGGCATCCTTGCAGTTTTAAGTTGCCAACAAAATATTATTAAAAAGATAAAATACACGCAGACCGTGCAGAATGTAAGGCTGCTGTGTTTACATCCGGGTTTTGATGACTCAAAGACTTACACTCGGGCTTGCTGAAAAGCTCTATTAAAAACACAGCTTTGTGAAAGCCCCCAGGGAGCAGGAAGCGGGGCGGGGGGTGCGCGGGGCTGCTGGAGCAGGGGGTGGGGGCGGGGTGTGCTGACCCGCCCCAGACCGGCGCCGATGCCCTCGGTCCTGGCGGCCGCTCCAGGCCCGGGAAGTGCTTCGAGGTGAAACTTCCCTCGGCTTTGGAACCAGAGCAGGCAGGGTTAACCTTTTTCCAGAACATTTATTTCACCATCTCACTGACTAGAGGGAGGAGGGGCAGGAGGCAGAGCGAGAGCCTGCCGCGCTGAGAGGCTGCGGATCACAAGGCCATTCTGATAGCCTCCTGTCCCCATGGCAACTGCAACGGCATTTATCAGTTCCTTCTGCGCACAGGCACAGCAAATCTGCATTGCACATGGCAGGCTTCCAGCATTTCAAATGAAAGAGCACTTTGAACGGCTGCCAAGTTTGGAAGGAGCAGAACTGTCAGGGCTGCTTAAAGCTGGCAGTTTATACTGGGGAGGCTTTCGCTTCCCAGAATCCTCCGGGCCTGGCGAGCTGCCAAGTACTTAGCGGAAGCTAAAAAGTAACTCGCTCGGCTCCCTCCTCTCCCCTCCCCTCCTCCCCTCCCCCTGATCACACTCCCCCCTCCACGCCATTCACCGCAGTGCTCTCAAAATTTTCCACATGTCCTGTGTCACCAGTGCAGGCTGTACAATGAAAACCAGAACGCAGGCTGCCTACGACCGGGCTTCTATTAATAAGGGCGGGGTTGCCGGGAACGAGGCTGGTCGGGATCAGACACTGACAGTCGGGGCACCCCGTCTCCTCTGTACCTGCCATAACACTGGGTGTGAGCCTGTGTGTGTGTGTGTGTGTGTGTGTGCGCGCGCGCGCGCGCGTGCTTTTCACCCTTAAAAGTACATTAATGAAAATAAAAATAAAAGCAGCTTCAGAATGGTGCACAGCCTGAGTACCGGCGGTGTGTAGGGGTGGGTTTCGGTTGGGTGCTTCGAAGCTTCTTTTAGGGTGGAAAATGGAGGTCATGCAGTCAGCGTTGTTCAGATCCAGCCTTTCCAAAAGCCCTGGGGAAGAGGGTTGTTACTGAGAACTGAGCCTGTTTCTGGAGCTTTCCTTGAATCTCTCGGGTGTCCCCGTGAAAGCTCTGAGGCCACCGATGGGGAGGGAGTTCGGAAATGGTTTTCAATGGAAAGTTTACCAGATAACTTCTGACCGTCAAGCAGAGCACAAGGGCTTCTGCTAGCAGAAACTGGAAATTGGCATAGTGTTCACTGTGTTGAATTTTTTTTTTTTTAATTATAATCTACACTGAGATCAAGGGCCCGAGCTTTATTTTCCAGTACAAATAGAACGAAAATTGTCTGCCGCTTAGGCGGTTGGATAGAGTTCAGGAAAACTATGTCTGGCATTAATTCCAAAGTGGAGGTTTTGGTTCAAGCGAGGCCCATTAATTTCAGTAAACTGTTTTCACTAGTCCAGACCCTGCTGTGCAAGGACTATTTATTACCTTTCGCTAACCTGATGTCTGCAGAGTTGTAAAGCAAAGGGAAAAAAATCCAGGGTGGAGATATCTATATCTTGGATCAAATGGGTTTTGCACCTTCCCTTTGGGGGCCATGTTTTATGGGGCGTTTTCTATCTTTGGTTTTTATCAGCCCCGGTTTTTTTTTTTAACCCATCTTGCAATGAATTAGAAAAAAAAAATCCTGATGGAAAGGAATCTGGCGAGAGCAAATACCTATCTTTTGCCTCTTTCCGAAGGGCACCTCCAGGCCACAGGATGTTTTGTGTGCCTGTCCCAGGCTTCCAGGTCCAGTGCAAAACCCTGACATGATTCACCCCAACGAGTGGGTCTAAAATACACCAAGACAGTCAATTTTGGCATTTGTTCTCCCTTAGGAATTTTACTAGCTGCCTTAGAAAAGCACATAAATTGCTTCCCCCTCCCTCTTTTTTTTCGTGTCTCCTCTGCATCCCCCCTCCCCAGTCCATCTTGATGTCATTTCAAAGAGAAGGATGAAAAGGGGGGATTTGTCAGGCGGTCAGGTTTGTGAATGTGTGTTTCCAGCCCCCAACACACACACACACACACACACACACACACACACACACACACACACACACCCAGCTGAGAATGTTAATCAGAATTAAAAGCCAGTCAGTACTATTAAAGCATCAAACACCAAGACTTAGAGGAGGGGGAATATGGGGGTTGGGGGTAGAAGGGGTGGGGCTGAAATATAATTCAGTCCTCTGTAACTGACTTACTAAAAGAAAGCAGGGGAAAGGTAGCACCAATTTGATCAGCTTGTCAAATGTCAAAATTATTGGTCTTTTCTTTTAACTACCCCCGCCCCCAAACACAGTCAAGTTTTGTGCCTTTCCCAAGTGTGATTAATCTCTGGCAGAGGCCAGAAACAGAAGTAGGTTTCTTGGCTGCCCGTTCTGATAAACAATCTGTTCCTGAGAAGAGTAGGTGAAGGGGGCGTAAATTGAGGGGTAATCTTGGGGCGTGGTGGCCCGCGGGTGGGGGAAGGTGGGAGTGAGGGAGGCGTGGAGGAGAGGAGGGGATGTGGAGGCCAGCTTAGCTAACTCTTGCAGGGAGGCCCGCCCTCCCGGAAAACGCAAGTGCCCTTCCTTTGGAGCGCGTGGTTTTGGGGTGGGTCAGGTTTCCTGCCCTTAAGAATGTGAGCAGACAGTGAATCCATTCTTGCTGCCAGTTCACAACGTCCAGGAAATGTCGGAGGGACACCGAGGCCTTGGGGAGCAGGAGGAGAGGGGAGGGCGGCCGTGGGGTGGGGGTGGGGTGGGGTTACAGACCATGAGCTCCTGTGCGGCTTGCCGCCCGAGAAACTGAGGCAGCCACGGGGCGGGTTGGGGTGGGGGAAGCTGGGTGGGGCCCGTGGTGTATTGCAAAGCTGAACAGGGAAAGCCTGAAGATGTTCAAAACAAAAGGACGGACCATTTCCCTGCGTCGGAGGTCGCTGGGACGGAAACTGTAGGCAAGAAGGCTGGCTGTGGATTTGGCAGTGGGCTTACTGTGTGGGCACGCAGGCAGAAAGCAGCAATATGAAAGAGTGGGGAGGAGGAGCGGCTCCAGTCAAGGGAAATCAGTGCCGAGAAGGCTTTGCGTGGCTGGGAAATGTCACTAAGGAGAGTGCAGAGGGACCCAATACAAGGTGAATAATGGGCTGCCTTTTGGAAAGACGTGTAAAAATATTGATAAAGGCGAGAAACCCGCTTCTTTTCAGCTTGAATAGCAAATCTACCTCTCACCTCCTGCCTGTCCTCCCCACCCCAACACATAGGCGCAGGCACACACACACACACACACACACACACACCCTCTTGTCCACCCTGCATCTAAGAAGCCTGGGCCAGGCTCGCTTTCCTTTGGATTTAATTGCACAAAAATGCTGAACAAAACCCTGTAATTACACCCTTAGTCGCTGCCACTCAGGCCCAGCACACTTCCTGCCTAGTTTTGTTTTTTAAAGAAGAGGTCATTGCCTCTTTTCTTTCCAAATTGACCAAAACAAAAAAGTAAAAACCCCAAATAAATCCAACCGCTCCAAGCTTCAGCACACCAGGGATTTGGGGATGGGAAATCTGTGTCCCTCTAGGAAAGAGGAGCGAAGACAGCCTGACCTTCTGCTTTCTCACTTTGGCTCTTAGGTAGAGAGGGGGCAGTTTGTGTTTATGCATTTGCCAGCGCAGAAGATCAGACGTGCCAGGCTGGTCACCCCAGAAGGCGATCTCTCAGAGGCAAGGTGAGGAGGGTGGGCAGGCCTCAATTTCCAGCCATTTTACTGATATGGGCTTAGAGCTGGAAAAGAGATTGGGGACAATGGCTCATCTTTCTGTAGCCCTAGGCCTTAACACGCAGAATTTCACGGTAAGCCCCTGAAGCAGGGAGAACACATTGTAACATCCACACTCACACTCAGTGGGTGAGGAAACTGAGGCCCAGAGAGAAGAAATAGATTGGCTAAGTCAGTCATGTGGCTGGGTGGAGCAGTGAAGAAGCACTGTCACCATCTCTGATAACTTTTTTTTTTTAAGATTTTATTTATTTATTTGACAGACAGAGATCACAAGTAGGCAGAGAGGCAGGCAGAGAGAAAGGAGGAAACAGGCTTTCTGCCAAGCAGAGAGCCCTATGCGGAGCTTGATCCCAGGACCCTGGGATCAAGACCTGAGCCAAAGTCAGAGGCTTTAACCCACTAAGCCACCCAGGCGCCCCTCTCTGAGAAGTCTTATGCCCTTACCTCAGGAAACCAGGACATCTTGGAGGAAATGGAGGCTTCTAGATTTGGGGCTGAAGCCGATCAGACTTGGTTCATCATGAGATCCCCGGGACTGACAGAGAAAGTGCTCTAAACGAATAGTTGAAAAACGGAACCAATGGCAAATGGCAGGACACAGTCAGGGAGCTGGGGAACGGGAACCCACCATGCCATCTGGTGGCCCAGTTTCAGCTTTGAAACAAAAGAAAGTAATGAGAATAGTTTCACACCCAGTAGGGACATATCAGGCTGGGATCCTCTGGGTCTGGCTGGAGAGGGAAAGTCAAGTGTGAAAGCACGGTGGTCCTCTAGATGGGTCAGGGTTCGGGGTAGCCCTTGTTCCCTCACTTTCTGTCTCTCGTATGCCTAGGCCAGGTTTGGTTGTTAAGGGGTGTAGACCTCTCCTGGGCTAGAAGTGGTTTTTTGTTTGTTTTGTTTTTTAAGATTTACGGGGGTGGGGGGTAGGAACACAGAGAGGGAGTCTTGAGCAGAATCCTCACTGAGCGCAGAGCCCCCTCCCCCAGGGGCTTGATCCCACATGATCCCGAGCTCATGACCCCAGGATCATGACCCAAGGGGAACTCA
Organism: Lontra canadensis; assembly: GCF_010015895.1. NCBI lineage: Eukaryota > Metazoa > Chordata > Mammalia > Carnivora > Mustelidae > Lontra > Lontra canadensis. The sequence continues at coordinate 1,051,435 of NW_022631167.1, read as the reverse complement.
AGAGTAGGACGCTTAACTGACTGAGCCATCCCGGCGCCCCTGGGCTACAAGTGTTTTGAGGGCAACAGCCAGAGTTTTCCAAGGGCCTCTAGCCCAAAGATAGGACAGGAAGGATTGGGTGCGTGTGCACAGCCCGTGTTGCCTGAATTAGGTGAGAACAAAGGGTGGTTTCTCATAGGAGATGGCTTGTGGGTCTGGACGGAGGTTCTTTCCACCATAAAATGCCCCCTCTCCACATTCCTCCTTCCCAAACTTCATCATTCAGCCCGGGGTCCTCCTCGGGGGTGGATATTTAAAATGCAACTGTTCTTGTAAAGGTAGGTAGGGTAATTTAGTGAGTTTCCTAGTACTTTGCTGTATTCTAGAGCTTCAGATTTTCCTCCATCACCCCTACCTAAGGCCAGGGTATTGAAAACCCAGAGAGAGAGAGACAGAAGGAAAAGTCTCAGGGGATACCAGGGAAGCATGGTTATAACATTTTGCTCAAAGCTGATGAGTGACTCATTTTACCTCCGGAATAACTGGCATTAATTTGTGCATAATTTTGCATCTGTTGGGACAGCAGTGACATTCTTCACCCGCAAAGTCCTGTGGGGAGAGGCATTTTACTTTCTTCCCGCTTCTTAGAGGCATCTGGGAACTCTCCCCATGCCCACCCCCCAAAGAGCTAGCAACTGGTGGGAGAGAGTAAGGAATGCTGGGTTTAAAGCCAAGAGAACCTGGTTTCCAGTAACTCCAAACTAGCTCTGGACCTGCTTTCCTCACCTATACGGGACGGCGATGAAAGTCACACCTACCTCACAGGGCTGGTGTGGGGATCGGTGAGATAATGTCTGGGAATGCACTTCAGGGCCCTAGACAAATGTCGGTCATTTTATTGTTCATAATCTCCTGCATTTTATTAAGCACATTATAACACTGTATTTTCCACTCAGACCAATGAGGCAGACAAAGGAGTCCGTGAAATTACTCCCATTTTACAGACTAAGAAACCAAAGTTCAAGTGATTTGCTCGAGGTCAGATAGCTATTTAGGGTCACCCAAGTCCAAGTTGAACAATATAATGTGAATATGTGCAATGTAAGCGCCTTCTTTTCCTCCCTCTCCGAATTAGGGGTTGACCGCCCAGCTCAGGCAAGTCAACGTATTTGCAGATAGTGGCCATCCACCCCAACCCGTGACAGCAGTGATGGCTGCCTGTCAGTAGCGGACTTGACAGTGGGACCCAGAGGCCTCAGGGAGGGCTTCCAGCTCTGAGGCCCCGCCTTCTGGCGGCCCCCAGCAGGAAAGCCAGGGCGGCGACGGGTCTCCAAAGCCGGGCAGTGGAAATCCCCAGCCCTGGTGCGGGGAGGGTGGGAACCCACTGGCTCTCCGGCTCCCTGCTGAGGCCCACGAGCACACCTGGCAGGGTGGAGGGTCCAGGGTCTGCGCACCTGTGACCTTGACAACTCCCCTCCCTACTCCCCGCTCCAAGCCCTCCTTCTCCGCTACTCCCCTTCTTGGGGTTCGGGTGTTTGTTTTGACTCAACCTGGTCAGTGAATAGCACCCTTGTCTAGCGCTCCCCCTCTTTTCCTCTCTAGGCCAGGTCCCTAGGAGGCTCATTCCAGGGCTTCTTTATTTTTGGACCTAAAAAAACCACACCAGCTTTTGCTGAGGACAGCGTTAGGCTCCCCCCGTGCCCTGGCACACTGGCAAAGAGGAAGCAGGGAGGAGGCAGGAACCAGACGCGACTGCCTCTGCCTTTCTTCCCTTCCCTGCTCCCCGCCCCTTCAGGAAGAAAGCAGTCAGAGATCTGATGGCTCGCTGTGGCCGCCGTGCCAGCACCAACCACTACGTCCTCCTTTTCCTTCCACCCAGTTTTGCTCAGAGCGCCCGGTGGCCTGCGAGCCGCAGTCTGGGCAGGTCCTGGCGGGCGGAGCAGACTCCCCTCCCCAGGGGTTCTCAGCGAATCACGCTGTGCCTGAGCTTTCACGCTCTAGTGGCTCTTACGTAACCCTACGCCCTGGCCTAAGTTAATACTTTTTTTTTTTTCTTTAAATACCAGAATTAATACTTTAGGAAAAGGCCAATACTTCCGCCACAGAACCCGCCCAGGAGTAAATGTGTAAATTACCTGGAGGATTGCAGATCGATTCGCCCACCCCTAGAGCTCCGGGGTCGGGTGTGGGGGGTGGTTCCTGGCTCGAGGGGATGGGGGCCCTTGGAGAGGCCGGAGGAGGGCCCAGCCCAGACGTTTGTTTTCACCGGGTCCTGCTTAACCGCCCGGGCTCAGCGTTACCAAAAAAGGCCTTTCTCCTGCCAGAGCACTTGGCCCTGCCGCTTTGCAAGCGGGGGTGACGCGAGGTTCAGCCCGGGCCTCTTCGAAGGCCAAGCCAGTTGGCTGCGGGGATGCCAGGCCGAAGAGTCCCCAGCCCGACCCATCTCTGCCAAAAATCCGCTCGGGGATCAGAAGGGAGACTGCATGGAGCTTAGAAGTGCGTGGACACGCCGCGTGCGGCTTTCTCACCCTTAAGGTTGGGCTGTGACCTCTGGAAGGGCCAAGTGGAGAGCTGACCTTTTGGTCCAGTTTGGGGGTGGGGGTCGGGTTCTCTGAGGGTGCCAGCTCAGATGCCAAGCTGAGGGGAGACACAAACTTAGGAAGGACATTTAGGGAGGACTGCAGGTGTTTCCCCTGGAGCCTGGTTGAACCTCTGGTTTTGCTTGTCTCCCAGACCCCACTGCAAAGAAGAGTCTCTCCACCAGATGCCTTCGGCTGAGTAGGCTGAGCACTCCCCACTTCCTTCCTTCCCATTCTGTGGACACAGCACTGTCACATGGGATTCGCCTCCAGGGGAAAATCCACCTCCAAAACATTGGTTCTTGCCTCTCCATGGTCCTTGACATCCCCAAACACGGGCCTTCTCAGACAAGCAGTGAGGACAAAACTGATCACCATAAACGATGGTGATTCTTGGACGGGGGTAGGGAATCAAGAGAGCTATGCTTTTTAAATTAAAGTATTATGAGACTGTAATGGAAGTTTGTTTAAATGCATGTTTATTTCTAACTCACTGTGTCTGAAGACACCCGGCATGTATGTGTATATATATATCCCTCCTTTAGTAACAGCGAAGACAGAGACAGACAGGGAGATGGAGACATATGTGCGCGCATACCAAACATAACACTGTGACATAGACTCCCAACGTGCTTTCTCTAGCAGCCTGGCTAGAGGGTTGGGAATAGGCTGCTGTTCCTCAGTATTTTTGGTTTAATAAAGGGATAGAATGAATAAATATTAATGTAAAGATATGGGTGAAGCAGCCTAGCCGAACCTAGAACCTAATGAGCCTGGAGCCATGGGCTGGTGGGGATGTCACTACATTTTCCAGCCCTGTGTTTTGACTCACTCCAGGGTGGCTGGGGTGTGGGGAGGGCTGAAGTTTGGAAGGGTGAGGCAATGCTGCAGAGCAGCTCTTTACAGAACATCACTGCTGGGAGCCAGTCAGCCAGAGAAAGCTCATTATTGTTGGGGGGTGCATAGTGAGCTCACTTTTTTTGCAGGAACAGAAATCCGGCTGCTCTGAGATGAAAGAGGGGCTCCCCAGGGCTCTTCCTTCTCCCTTTCTCCCTATCCTTAAAACTCCCCTTCCCCTGCACCTAGGACCCCAGAATGAGTGGAAGAACCTTGTGCTGAGGAGTTGCTGGATGGGAGAACAGGCTCTGAAGGTCAAGGGTCAAAATAAAAAAGACTTCTTGTTTCTTCAACTGAACTTTATTACAATGAGTAGTTAACAGTAGTGATGAGAATAATGATCCTTATATTTTATACAATTTACAAAGGGCTGTCACATGTTAACTAGCAATAGTACCCACGTTAATAGCAATACTAATAATAACCAACACTTACTGCTGGATTCCTGGGGGGCTGACACAGTGCTCCAAACACGCCCGCCTGCTGTATTTGTTTTAGTCCGCGGTAGTGGAGGATCCAAAACTTCTGCATGTGTAAGAACTCACTGGCACAACCTGTTTGGAAAGGGAAGGATAAGGGTTGGTTCTGAACGTGTATTTGCATAGCACTTTACATGAGAGGGTATGTAACAGAAGAATGGGGGGACTGATGGAAATTTCGAGCACTACAAACCACCTTTGAGAACCTGAGCTAGTAACAGCTACTTCTCAAACCAGATTTACTGGATTCAGATCCCAGCTCCATCTCTAATGGCCGCGTGACCTTGGGCAAGTTATTTAACCTCTTAGAGTTCACGACAGAATCTACCTTGTAGATAATATTGAGAGTTTAATGATGATGCAAGAAAATTACCTAGCAGTGTCTGGCTCACAGCAACCTCAGTGAGTTACCTCCTATTATGACAAAAAACAAAATGAAATCTCAAACCATTCTAGTAAGTTGGGAGCTATGATCCCATTTCACAGATGGAAAAGAGAGAGAGTCCGTGAAAGAAAGTAACTACATCAACGTCACAAAGCCAGTAAGTGATAGAGAAGAAATTCCAACCTGGTCTGCCAAACTCCAGAACCTGAAATGCCATTCTATTGCTTCTCCTCCTCCAGCCTTGCCCAGGATTATCTCAATTTTCGGGGCGGTTGGGGGAGCAGACCCAGTACATAGAAGAATCAGTTGAACTGCCGTCACTACAGCTATGACCAACATATCTGTTCCACAATAAGCAATAATGATGAGCAGTGGTTCCCTAACGTTAGAGAAAGTATGGCCTTGCTCAGCCTTCTGGGGCACTGTGGAATGAAATCACAGCACGTGAGAATTTTTGAAAGCTGCCACCGTGCTTTACAAAGAGATAGCAATGTCATTAAATGCTGCCCCACCTTCTTTTATCAAACCCGGAAAAACCACTCACCTGTTCGGCCTCTCCAGCACCTTCCTCCTCCCTGCCCCCAACTGCAGCTGTGCGCATCCCGTAGACTGTTTTCCTTAAAGGCCTCCGGGTGCTCATAGCTTCTTTAGACCTTCAGCCAAAATTTTTAGAGTGCGACTGGGGGGAGGAGTAGCTCACCCTGAATTCATTTAGCTCTGTCGTTGAAACTCAGGTTCCTACACCAGAGCACGAAAACAAATTGAAAAGGCAGTTTCTGGGCAATGGGAAACAGCTCATTTTGCAGGTGCTTTGGCATCAGTGGTAGCAATGAATGCAACATCCATATCGGGGGTGGGTGGGGGAGGTTTGATTACAGATGAAATGAGTAATACCCTATACGAAAGTCGCAACGAAAATCTTGAAAGTGGACATTTAAATGCACTGCTCAGGGTGGAGTGGGGAGCGGGATCGGAAATGACGCTTGTGATTTTTAAATGCGTTTTTACTTGGGAAAGCCGGGCGGGGAAAGGAAAGGTCATCGTCTGTTTAATTTCCACCCCCCGCACCCGCCCCGCCTGGGCCAGGACGTCCAGCATTAGCTCGCCAGGCCTCAGCTGTTGTACACACTCGGCGAGGGGGGAGGGGAAGGCGGAGGCGCGGAGGCGGGGCCTACTGGGAGGAATCTGGGCGTCCTGCCGCGCATGCGCCTCTCCCGAGCAACAAGTGGGCTCCACAGACAGAGGAAGTGTAAAGGGGAGGGAGGGGGGAGAACTGGTGCAGAGCATGGCGGTGACGTCAGCGCTCCGCCCGGGCGGCATCCCGCGCGGCCAAGCCGGGGACAGCGCGAGCCGCAGCGCGAGCTGGAGCGCCGAGACGCGCCTCCGGAACGTAGAGTAACAATCACAACCCCACATTCCCGGCGAGTGCGAGCGGGAAGGGATGCGACCCGGGCCGAGGCGCCGCGCGAGCGCCCTGCAGCCAACGTGAGCGCCGCCAGCCGTGGCGGCCCGGGCGCCGGCCAGGCCTGGGGGCGGCGGGAGCCTGCGTGCGTGCGCTCCTCTCTGCTCTCGTGCGTCCTGGAAGCAGTGGCCGCGGCGGCTCCCTCCGGCCGTGCAAACCCAGCCGCCGCCAGCGGAACGGCCGACGCTGCGGAGGGGAGAAGCTCCTCTCGGCTGCCACCCCCTCCCAACCCCCCGGCCCTCCGGGGAAGCGGCGACTTCAGCAAGATTGGACCCGGGCACCGGGTGGCACTGAACCCTCTAGCCTTCGCCCCAGGGAGCCTGGCGGGGAGAGGACGCAGCTCGTAGGGGGGCCCCCAGGGGAGAGGAAGAGACAGCCCCTTTCGAGCTTCCAAGCGCCAGCCACTCCGGGGAGGGGGCCAAGAGCCAACGGCGGCCAGCACCCGGCACCCTCGCCCCCTCCCCTCGGGCCCGGAGCTTCCAGCCCGGGTCCGCGGCACCAGGAAGAAGGCGCCTGAGCTCCCCTCCCGACGACACAGCCGCAGTAGGAGGTGGGGGCGAGGAGCGGGCTGAACTCGTCCGCCGCCCCGGCAGTGGAGCCCCGGCGGAGAGGCGCTGCGCCGGCGGTGGAGACTCGCGCTCCCTCCAGCCCCTGGGGCAGAACTTTCTCGCCCCCCCTTCCTCCACCGCAGCCGGACTCCCTCCCCAGCCGGCCGGTCCTCCCGGAGGAGAAGGCGCCGCGGAGACAGCCTGGGCGGGGGCCTACCTTCCCCAGGGCCGGCATCATGTCGGCGGCGCAGGTGTCCTCGTCCCGGAGACAGTCTTGCTACCTGTGCGACCTGCCCCGCATGCCCTGGGCCATGATCTGGGACTTCTCGGAACCCGTATGCCGCGGTTGCGTCAACTACGAGGGCGCCGATCGCATCGAGTTCGTGATCGAGACGGCGCGCCAGCTGAAGCGGGCGCACGGCTGTTTTCAGGACGGCCGCTCCCCCGGGCCGCCGCCGCCCGTCGGGGTCAAGACGGTGGCCCTGTCGGCTAAGGAGGCGGCGGCTGCAGCAGCGGCGGCAGCCGCCGCCGCACAGCAGCAGCAGCAGCAACAGCAGCAGCAGCAGCAGCAGCAGCAACAGCAGCAGCAGCAACAACAACAGCAGCAACAGCAGCTCAACCACGTCGATGGTTCCAGCAAGCCTGCTGTGCTGGCGGCCCCGTCCGGCCTGGAGCGCTATGGCCTGAGCGCTGCCGCCGCCGCCGCGGCCGCCGCGGCCGCCGCGGTGGAGCAGCGCAGCCGCTTCGAGTACCCGCCACCGCCGGTGAGCTTGGGAAGCAGCAGCCACGCCGCGCGGCTGCCCAACGGCCTGGGGGGCCCCAATGGCTTCCCCAAGCCGACACCGGAGGAGGGACCCCCGGAGCTGAACCGGCAGAGCCCCAACTCCTCTTCCGCCGCGGCGTCGGTGGCGTCTCGGCGCGGGACGCATGGTGGGCTAGTGACGGGGCTGCCCAACCCGGGGGGTGGTGGAGGCCCCCAGCTCACGGTGCCCCCCAACCTGCTGCCGCAAACTCTACTTAACGGCCCGGCCAGTGCCGCCGTGCTGCCCCCACCGCCGCCCCACGGCCTGGGCAGTCGTGGGCCCCCGACGCCCGCGCCCCCAGGGGCGCCCGGGGGCCCCGCTTGTCTTGGGGGCGCTCCGGGCGTATCAGCTGCGTCGTCCTCGGCGTCGTCTTCGACCTCGTCGTCGGTGGCGGAGGTAGCTGTGGGTGCTGGTGGCAAAAGGCCCGGCTCGGTCTCAAGCACAGACCAGGAGCGCGAGCTGAAGGAGAAGCAGCGGAACGCCGAGGCCCTGGCCGAGCTGAGCGAGAGCCTGCGCAACCGCGCGGAGGAGTGGGCCAACAAGCCCAAGATGGTCCGCGACACGCTGCTCACGCTGGCTGGCTGCACGCCCTACGAGGTGCGCTTCAAGAAGGACCACTCGCTGCTGGGCCGCGTCTTTGCCTTCGACGCTGTCTCCAAGCCCGGCATGGACTACGAGTTGAAGCTGTTCATTGAGTACCCCACGGGCTCAGGCAACGTGTACTCCAGCGCATCTGGTGTGGCCAAGCAGATGTACCAGGACTGTATGAAGGACTTCGGCCGGGGTCTCTCCTCCGGCTTCAAGTATCTGGAGTACGAGAAGAAGCACGGCTCTGGGGACTGGCGCCTGCTTGGAGACCTGCTGCCTGAGGCCGTGCGCTTCTTCAAGGAGGGCGTGCCCGGCGCCGACATGCTGCCCCAGCCCTACCTGGACGCCAGCTGCCCCATGCTGCCCACGGCGCTGGTGAGTCTAAGCCGCGCCCCCAGCGCGCCCCCGGGCACCGGGACCCTGCCGCCCGCCACCCCTTCGGGCCGAGGCACAGCCGCCAGTCTTCGCAAGAGGAAGGCGTCCCCCGAGCCCCCGGACTCCGCCGAGGGCGCCCTAAAACTGGGCGAGGAGCAGCAGAGGCAGCAGTGGATGGCGAACCAGAGCGAGGCCCTAAAGCTCACTATGTCGGCCGGGGGCTTTGCGGCTCCGGGGCATGCCGCGGGGGGTCCGCCCCCACCGCCTCCGCCCCTGGGACCCCACTCCAACCGGACCACCCCGCCCGAGTCAGCCCCTCAGAACGGGCCGTCGCCCATGGCCGCCCTCATGTCGGTGGCAGACACTCTGGGCACGGCGCACTCGCCCAAGGACGGCAGTTCCGTGCACTCCACCACTGCGTCCGCGAGGCGCAACAGCAGCAGCCCGGTGTCACCGGCCTCCGTGCCCGGGCAGCGCCGCTTGGCATCGCGGAACGGGGACCTGAATTTACAGGTGGCGCCCCCGCCGCCTAGCACCCACCCGGGCATGGACCAAGTGCACCCCCAAAACATTCCGGATTCCCCTATGGCCAACAGCGGGCCCCTCTGCTGTACCATTTGCCACGAACGTTTGGAGGACACGCATTTCGTTCAGTGCCCATCCGTCCCCAGCCACAAATTCTGTTTCCCTTGCTCTAGAGAGAGTATCAAGGCCCAGGGGGCCACCGGCGAGGTGTACTGCCCCAGCGGAGAGAAATGCCCTCTGGTTGGGTCGAATGTACCTTGGGCCTTCATGCAGGGCGAAATCGCGACGATCTTAGCTGGAGATGTTAAAGTGAAAAAGGAGAGAGACCCTTGAACCACAAGACCGCCACCTCCTCTGCCCCTGACCAGCTTCTCTCCGATCCAGAGGGCCCCTCCCCCACCGACCCTCCCTCCCCTCACCCCCAAGATGTAGAATTGTGAATATAACAAACTGCAAAAAGTTAGTCTTATGTATAGACATTATTTTCGTCGTATGTTTCTATATTTTGAAACAAAAGGTATGTAACTTCTTCATTTGAAGGATAAGCTGGTTTGTGTTAAGCAGTATAATATTGGTTGGGTCATTTGCATCATTTCGTTAGCATTTATTTGGTGGCAGAGTGTTTGCCTAGGTACAGAATTAATAGCCCTTAGCAACGACTGCTGCTGGTGTGTATTTTTGTAAATGTTATGCACTCTCTGAAAGGAAAAAAAACACAAAAGAAAATGACTTTTTTTTGCCAAGGCCAGTGTTGCTGCCTAAAAAAAAAAAAAAAAGATGCTATAAAATGGTGAAAGCTTCTTTCTAAACAGCCCCAAGAGTTGAAGTCTTCACTTTATTTTGTTCCATTTTGTTCTGTTTTTTTGTTTTTCTGTTTTGTTTGCAAAATGGTAAAGGGGGGGTGTTGGGGGGGCGGGGTGTTTTCTGTTGCAAGTTTGTGAGGGAAAATGTTTTGGTTTGTTTCTACTGACCTGAATGTGTTGGATCTTCACGTGTTGTTTTGTTTTTGCTTTATTGATGCACGGATGCTTTTGAACAGTAGAGCGAAATGCTAGACATGGGGAATCTGCTCTGTTTGTCCTTTATACATTTCTGTAGTTAACAGAACACTGTAATGTGCCTTGGAGCTTAGTAACTTGTAATAAATTCAATTGATATTAATTCTGCCCCGAGTCAGCAAGTGTGTTTTTCTAGAGCTAAGGCCACATAGTTCCAACATAGGGGACACCCTCCCTACCAACATAGAACACAAATGCTGGTGCCTCCACAAACCTTCTTCCGAGGAGGTGGCATCTGGGGGAGGCCCCGTGCTGGGGGACTGCCCCTACCCCCCGCCCCAGTACCAGACTATTTACATTCACCTCTTGGGGGGGGGGGGGGGGGGTGGGACAGTTGCTGACTAAGCAATTTCTGTTTACTCTTCTGCGTCTCTATTTTCCCAGTGAGCACCCCAGCTGCAAATGGCATTGTCGGGAACTTGCCCTGTGGCCTCAAGTGTGTGCTGATCCCCAGTGCAGCTGTGACTTGTGCAAGTGGGGAAAAAAAAATAGGATGCTTCGTCTCTTAGATGTGGCAGAAATCACACTTAACTGCACATATAAAGCAAAAATGCCACAGAGCTGGGAGCTGTCAGTGGAGGCAGGCGGGGTGTGGGCACCAGGAAACAAATGCATGTACTGAGCCAGGAGAGTTGCCAGCAGCTTCCAGCTGATGCATTGGAAAAGCAGTGCCACCTCATTCATCACTCGTTTTTCTACCCTCCCTCCTTCATGATAAGTATTTCTAAAAAGGCAGAACACTTCACTGGTCAGATCATTGTGGGGAATGGGGCAAGAGAGAAAAAAGCCAAATCCAGTTCCTGAGGCAAAGGTCACTTATGACACCAAATAAAACCATTCCCACTGGTGAAAACAATTCAAGTATTCATCTAATCAGTCTTTCTGGCGGTGTTTGTACAGAAGGTACAGAGGTACAGAAGGGTAGGGGACCAGGACAGGAATGTCCTTTAGAGCTCTGAGCTCCCTTGGCTGAGACCAGACTGGAACTCTCCCAGAGCTAGGGCAAGGCAAACAAACCTGGTATGGACCTTGTACTTTGTGGGAGGTGAATGGAACAGTAGAAAACAGGAGGGAGGTAGCAAAACAAAACCCGTCTGAAATTCATTCCTGGTCACACCTGGACTCCCAGGAGGGGGGCATGCTGGGCCAGGTCAGCCCCCATCAAGGTGAGGAGTAAGCGAATAAGGGGAGAGACTTGATGCCTCACCTACTCCTATCAAAGAGGGTGCAAGAGCAGGAGGGTAGGGAGGTGGGTATGGGTGCAGGCATGTTTGGGGAGAAGCAAATCACTGGTTAGCTCAGAACACCGGTGTGGAGGTTGGGTAGGTGTTGGGACTCGCTGTTAATAACACCCTTTTAGTTTCTGTTCCTGATTAGCCCCCACCATCACTGAAATAGTGGAAACCATGATGTGTGTGTGTGTGTGTGTGTGTGTGTGTGTGTGTGTTAGGGAGTGGATAACTGGCAATTGATGGATCTGCAGCCTCTTAATCCTGGTACATGGGAGGTGGCTGTCTCACCTCTTTAAGAATCTCCCCACATATAAATAGATATGCGTGTCAGCTTCCTGCAAATGTGTCCGTGCATTTTCATCTGCCGCCAAGTGTTGTCTTGGTGCTTATGAGTCATGAAACCTATTTTCATCCTCAGGGGTAATTAACTTGGGGGTGATAATGCATAGCAGACTGTAGGAAGAGTTAATTCTAAAACCCATCCTTGCCTGGCTACCAATCACGCATTTCACTTAAAGGTCTGGGTTGGCTTTTCTCATAAGCTCATTAATAAAAACCAAGCATGTTTCGCCTGGAAGATCCTGTAAGGTGCTCCCAACCCCCACTCCCAGCACACACACTCTTCAAATGGGTAAAGCTCAGCAGCCTGAGAATACAGCGAGTGTCACGGGTGTAATTTAACCACCATTGAATGAAGGAGCCGTGGGTGCCGCCACAGCACTGAACTGCGCATGTGCACTTCGATGCGTGGATTACCTGGCGGGATGCGGACCCTGCGAGTCCAGTTCAGTGGCTGCAAGTGGGAGTCGGTCGTTACCTGTCTGTGGGCACCGCCGCTGCTGGGGGCCTGCCACTGTGTTTTCATTGCTCGGGTGTTATGCTCAGAACTTTCAGGATTACAAGACCCTTGCTTTAGTGCACTTAGATAGGGAAGAGCCTGTCATTAGGAGCTGAGAACAGCGTAGTTGCTCCCCCTTCTTGTTGCTGGGTGCATTATTATCAGGAGCGGCAGTAGCTGTAATAATGAGGCATCCAGCAAAGGCGGCCAGTTTGGTTTCACGAAGGAAGGCTGCCTTGATGAGGCCTGGGGGAGAGGCAGGAGGGAGTGGGAGGGAGAGTGAGGATTGGGTGGAACTCAGGCTGGAAGTGAATTATAATGGCACAGTTAATTAAAGTTTACCCTAGCCAGGGGCCATTTCTTAAATGGCGGCTCTCCCTTCTGTTTTTTTGGAACCATGTGACCTTTCTCTTTGACCCATTCAGCCGGGAGTCTGGTTGTCTTAATGGGTCTTGCTCTGATCCCGCAGCTAGGTTCACCCTTCCCCAAAGTTTTCCACATTGCACGCCTAGGAAACGTTTTCTTCTCTGGCATGTGAGGATTCTTAGGGATTCAGAGATTCAGTCTGAGATCCTGGGTGAGCCTAGGCTCCTTTATCACCCCTGGTTGGAGCTCCCCAGTTCCCCCACTTCCCATCCATCTCCCTCCCTTCCCCTACAGAGCCAAGGTGGCCAACATTTAACAATCCATATTGTATTTACTTATATGTATTATTTATACGACTAATCCAAGCCGGATGTTTCTTTCAACGGGCAGGGAGGTCTCAGGCAAGGAGAGTTTTGGGGGAAGGGGCTGATGGGGGTCATTTTTTGACGTTGACCTCTAAAGACTGCACTATAGGAGAGGGCCACTGTGTCCTGCATCGACATATGAACCCACTCAGCTCATGTGGGTATGCATGCCTACCTTATCGAATGGAAGATTCGCGGGTGCACTTTCACGTGCATCCAGCCCAGACTGTTAATGTAATGACTACTGAAATTCACTTTTGTTTTCTCTCATACTTTATCAAATCAAGGAAACGAGAACTGGGAATGACCTTACTACGGTCATCTAGTGAAGTGCTTTCTAAATCGTTTTGAGGTCAGAGACACCACAGAAAAATCAGATAAAGATACGGATCCTTTCCCAGAAAGTACAGGTGCCCTCGTTTACATGGATTTGTAAACATTTTTTCCTTTTAGTATCAATTTTATGTATTTATTTTTAAATAGGTAAAACATTTCTTTGCTACAAAATTCAGAAGGTGTAAAGGGGGGATACAGCCCTATAAGAGCTTTTTGGTGTCATTGGCCCCTCTGCCCCCCAGTTCCCTTCTGGAATGCCACCAGTACTACTCGATTTTTTAAAGGAGTCTATGCACATCTAAAGTTCAGCCACAGAACCTGAGATTAGAACTTAGGTCTAGTCCATCCACCTTGTAAAGATAAGGCTGCCAAGGTATAGAGAGGGGGAATAAATTCCTGTGGTCACCTGGTGGCAGAACCTGGACTAGGTCCCTGTTAAGGACCAGCTCTAACGGATATTTTCTTTAAAAAAATAAAATAAGTAAATAATAAAATAAGGACACCTGGCTTAACTGGAACAGTGTATGAGAAAAGGTGACAATGAGGTAGAAGGAGTAGGAGTGCCTGGGCGGGGAGGGCTCAGTGTTTGCACTAACTCTCGAGGGACTAGGAACAAGCATTTGTCCCTTGGTCTCTTGTAGCCATTCCATTTGGGGATGGGATGTTCAGAGAAGTTTCTAGGTTTCTGACTGTAAATGTGAAGGGAATCTGAACCAATGGAGTCTTAACCTTTAAGCTGTGGATCTTCATGCTACCTCCCCCTTTGCTGATAAGAAACTTCTGATGCTTTAAACAGATAAGCAACCATCTGGGCACAGACGTAAATAGGGAGAGAGAAAGATCAACCAGGACTCCCCCTGCCTTTTCTTGAGCTAATTTGGGACTTCTCTCCTCTCTCCCCATCACCCTCCTCTACCTGGCCCTCTCTCCCTGCTGACAAAGAGGGAACTGAAGGAGACAAGAGACCCCTCCCTCCCCGCCTTGGCATCATGTGCTGGGTAGATGCCCACGAGGCCATCCAAGCCTTAGGCCAGCCTTGGAGGAGGGCTTGATGACTCCCATTTTACAGATGTGTCAGGTGAGCTCAGAGAGGTTAAATACACAAGGGCAGCCCTGTTATGTAATTCAAGTCCAGGGCACCCTGGAGCCTGGACTCTATCCCGGGATTCCAAGGTTGTTCCATGCAAAAGGTCTCTGACTTCTGATCCTGAGGGCCCAAGAAATCCAGGCTCCGAGCTTACATCTCAACCGCCAGCCCTCTTTCATCTTCCAGAGCCTCTGTGTGAACCTGGCCAGTGCCAGTGAGCAAGGTTGCACACAGGAGGGGCAACTGGGAACCTCCTAGGAGAGGGGCTCTGTGCTGAGCTCAGGGAGTTTCTCTCTCTCCCTCTGACCCTCCCCCTGCTCGGACTCTAAATAAATAAATAAATTCATTAAATCTTTAAAAAAAAAAAATGAGCCCACCTCTGTCTCAGCTTTGACTGAACAGAGAGGTAGGCAGGAAGCAAAGAAAGATTCTCATTTCTAAGGCACCTTGCTCCTCCGGAGAGCATCAGCCTCACAAGCCACCATCTTCTCCAGCATTCTTGCTTGTTTTAGGGGAACAGAAGTGGCAATGAACTCTTGAGCCTGGCCTGGTTGTCCTGTCTCATTGGGGCCACAGATGTGCATCCACCCTGTATAAGAGACCGTGTGTAGTGTGTATGCAGTCTGTGTTTAGTCTTGGGGTTTGATCCAGGAAAACTTACCTCTCTGTGAGCGCCACAATGTGGGCCCCCAATTTGATGGGTCCCCTGTCCAGGTTAGACTCCAGAGAAGTACCCCAGCCTCCCAGCAGGTGTCCAACAGGAGTGAGCAGCCTGTGCTCACTCCAGGCCATGGCTCTGTAGTAGTCAATTCTTCTGCACATCTGAGCATGTCCCATCCTTGCTTGGAAACCTTCCTTGGCCCCTTGTTGCCCTACAGGATAAAGCCCAACTCCTTGGCTACACCATTTCCCTCTGCCAGGAGTAGGGTATTTTAATTATTAAAAAGATACTATGGGGGCACCTGGGTGGCTCAGTCGGTTAAGCATCTGCCTTCAGATCAGGTCACTGTTCTGCAGTCTTGGGATGGAGCCCCAGGTCAGGCTCCCTGCTCGGCGGGGAATCTGCTTCTCCCTCTGCCTCTGATCCCCCCCCCCGCCCCGCCTTGTGCTTGTTCTCTCTCTCTAGGGCTCTCCCTCTCAGACAAATAAATGAAATCTTAAAAAAAAAAAAAAAAAGATATTCCATATACAGGATTAAAACAAAAAGAAAATCAAACAGCATGAAAAGATCCTCAGTGAAAAGTTGGTCATTCTCCTTCCACTTTCAGGTCTTCAGTCCCCCTCTCCCGAGGGAAGAACTTCTGGTAGTTATTTCTGGTACAGTTTTAGTATTAGAAGCACAAAGAAGCTTAGGTTTATAATATATATCTCCTGGGGATAGATCCTGGGACAAGCCAAAGATAAGAAGGAAGGTCCAAGACAAGCAACTGACTTGGGTCAGAGCCCCAGTCTGGGTCTGGAGTGTCTCCTGACCCCCTAGCTAGGGATTAGCTGTAATTCTTCATAGACTCCTGGACAAAGGGCACACACGCAACGTGTGTCCTTGGCCCACACATGGTGCACCTGCTTTGCTGTGGTGTGTTGGGCTCCTTGAGTGAGCTCCTGTGTGCTTCAGAGGGTTCTCTGGAGGGAATGGGGGTGGGGAGAAGTGGGGCAGTGGCTGCAGAGGCCAGGTATCCCCAGCAACCTAGCATCCAGAGCCTTTCTCCTCAATAGCTGTGTCCCTTCCTCTCCCCGCACCGGCGACAGACAGCTCGGTGAAGCCGGCAGAATTGCTTCCCCAGGTGACAGACCAGAGACCTGTGACTAACAGAACGAGCAAGGGAGGAACATTATTGAGTGTAACCTTTGGAGCTGACAGTGGGTCAGGCATTGTCATATCCTATTTCTCTTTCATTACGGCTGCTTGTTGCTCTCTCCCGTGACAGGAAAATACCCCCAGGAGGTGCTGTTATTGCCCCCATTTCCCAGACAAGATAACCAAAGCAGGGAGCCGTAAATACCTCGCCCCTGCCCGACCTCACTGCTGCAGGTGATTCGCAGGCTCCCCTCGCCCGGGCTCCCCGACTTCCCTCCGCAGGAGCGCAGACCCTTCCAGGGACGCCTGGGTTTTGTTGTGAGGAGTCAGGAGCGGGAGTCTGAAATCCCCCGGGTTAGTGGCTCAGCAGCCGCAGCGCCGGGGGTCCGGCCGCCTGGGAGAACAGGTATTTGGGTCGCCGGGGGCGCCGGGGCGACGCTGGTCGCCAGCACCCCGGGAGAGGCAGCTGTGGAATGCCGGCCACGTGAGCGCGGAGGAATGAACTCTGCGCCCCTGGGTCTTGGCCCAGACGGTCACGTGACCACCTCCTACACCACCCCCACCACCCCTACCACCCTCACCCCTCCGCCGCAGCCCCCGCCCCTCCTTGTCTGCTCGGAGCTGTAGGCCCGCAGTGCTCTGTCTGGCTAGAGCCGGGCAACCGGTTCCTGACTCATGGAGTTGCCAGCATGGCCAATTAGCTGGGGGACCAGGGAGCCCTCCGGAATTAGGATCGCTTTAGGGGAGGGGGAGAGAGAGGCGGCTGAGAGCTTCTCCGGTAGGGCGGAGGGGGAAAACTGGGGACCCCAGAGAAAGAGCTGCTGCGGGGTGCCCCCCCCTTACCTGGGGTTAAGCTGCCTGGCCCTGCTCCAGCCTGGTCCCGCCCCAGAAGGGTCTTCGTGCCATTTGGGTGAGTGGGACAACTCAGCTGGGGCTGGGGCAGGCAGGGCTGGCCCTAGGCGGGCAGGGGGAGCTGGCACCTGCAGTTGGTCATCAGCCTCAGGCACACCCCATGCCTTGTAACTGACTCCTACCTGGACTCAGCCTCGCCCCTCCCCTGCAGAGGCAGAAGGGGTCAGCAGGTACCTGCCAGCCACAGCCACTGCCTCCAGCGCCCTGGGGAAAGGGAGGGCCTCTGACAGCCTGCACCAACTTTTCTTAATCCCACATGGTTCAGGTCAAGTGCTTCTCCCTGGGAAGCAGCTGAGTCAGAGCCTGCAGCCTCCTTATCCAACTTCATCCTCTGTCCCACCTGCCAGTGGCTTCCTCCCAGGGCTCGCTCTCCTCCCCACTGAGGCCAAGCACCTGCGGCAGGGTTCCTGTTCCCTCAGGACCGTAGAGGCGACTGGAGATGCCTAGAGCCCAGGCTGTCGCTTGTCCGAAAGGTTGCAGCCCCTCCTTTTGGCCCCCCCCAGCCCCTCTGCTAAAACACATAAGCAAGTCGGCAAGGCTCTCAGTGAGTGTGGGCATTGTTGCCACCCTTATTCTTGCTTAGTTCAGGTGCCCCCTCCCCTCCATGCCTCCACCCCCTCTGCTGGCAGGGGGGAGGGGATGGATAAGTGCTCTGACCACGAGGCCACAGGAGCACAGATGGGGTCTGTCCCATCTGGGGCACGGGCAAAGAGCCCTTCCAGAAGGTTGGAGAGAAAGGGGAGAAAGGGGCTAGGAGGCAGGAGATCATGGTTCCACCAGAAAAGGGCAAGGAGTTGGTTTGGTTTCACTGGTATGTGGGGAGAGGTAAGGTGGGACCAGCAAGCAAGGCCTCCTGAGCTAAGTTGAGGTGCTTGAAATTAATCTTAAAGGGCCTTTGAAAAACGTGAGCAGAGGGATGCCGTCTGGTGTGCCATTTGAAAAGATCTTTCTGGCAGTAGCATGAGGACTAGATTAACTCAGAAAGAGAACCAAGGCTGGGAAACCAGGTAGAAGGCCATTGCAGGGGCGCCTGGGTGGCTCATTCATTAAGCTTCTGCCTTCTCAGCAGCCTGGGCTCCCTGCTCAGCGGGGAGTCTGCTTCTCCCTCTCGATCTACCCCTGCTTGTGTTCCCTCTCTCACTGTCTCTCTCTCTCTGTCAAATAAATAAATGAAATCTTAAAAAAAAAAAAAGGCAATTGCAGGATTCAGGCAGGAGGTGATGAAGCCAAAGTAAGGAGGGACCGTGGCACTGCGGGAGGGGGCACAGAGATGTTAGGTGGAGAGAAGGCAGGCTCTGGTGCTAAGATGCGCTCTGGTGCAAGAGGGACAGGCAGAGGGAGGAAGGAGACAGGTGTCGCCCTCAGCTCGGGTGCCCTGGGAATGCAGCATGAGAGCAGGTTTAGGGGAAGAGGTCTGGTCCCTTTTGGACACTGGCCTGAGGTGCCATGGGCCAGCTGCGGGGAGAAGCCAGGTAAGTAGGTGGATGTGCCTGCCTGAACCCTGCAGACGGGTCTGGGCAGGAGCCGAGAGGGGTTGTCTTCCTTGTGAGTGGTGGCAGAGGCATGCGTTTGGATGAGGTCCCAGTCCCAGGTGGGCAGAATGACAAGGCTGTGAATACTATGGACACTCACCTTCCAGGGCTGGGGGAGGAGGTGAGTAGCCAGAGAGGTGGGGAGGACAGCCACAGGAAGTCGCTTCCTGCCTGCCAAAGAAGATGCTGCCGGATGGTGTCACGGATAGGGCTGGGAGTTGGCTGAGAAGGAGGAAGGTAAGGCAGCAGGGAGGTCCCTGGAGACCCTGGCCCTCGAAGTATGTGCAGGATGGAGATGGAGGGCAGTGCAGGGGCAGCAGAAGACCCAGCTTGTCCCAGAGTCTTGGCTCTGAAGGGAAACAGAGAACTTGGCAGCCAGGAGGCAGGTGGGAGGAGTTTCTCTGATGCTCGAGGAGACAGAGCATGTCTATAGGGGAGGGCTAGTGGAGAAGGAGAGGTTGAGTATACCAGAAGGGGGATGTAATTAATGAGTGATAGCCCCCATGGGAGGAGACATCCAGGAGAGGCAGTATGGGACTCCGAAAAGTCAAACTGGGAGTCTCCGTGCACATAGCGCTTACTATGGGCCAGGCGCCGTTCTAAGTGCTTTACATCCCCTATCCTGCTTAGTCCACATGATAACCCTACAAAGTGGGTGTTGTTATTGCCCACATTTTACAGAAGAAGGATCCAGACATAGAAAGGTTAAGTAGCTTGTCCAAGATTACAAACCTACCATGCGATGCGGCTGGTGCGTCAGGACTTGAACCCAGGCACGGTGCCTCCGGAGGTGTGGCAAGGTCAAGGGCATGGACTCTGGAGCCAGACAGCCTGGATTTGTATCCCAGCTTCTCCACTTACTTGCTTCAGCTCTCTGTCCCTCAGTTTCCCCTCCAGGAAAATGAGCATGAGAATTCTACCAAAATCACAGTGCTGTTGGGTGGATTTAAGGTATAAATGTCCATAAAACACTCAGAGCAAGGCTTGGGGCATAGAAAGCACAGGGGGAGGGACTCGCCTGGGATGGAACTGGGTGTTTGCTAATTAGGTCGCCTGTCCTGGTTCTCAGGCCTGGTGTGCTTGGCTGTAATGAATATCGGGGGGCCTACTTCTGGACGTGGCAGAAGCTGAGAGCAGCATGGCCAGGCCAGAGTGAGTGGGGGTGGCAGCTTGCGGCTTTGGCCCTCCAGAGGCCCAGAGCTAGGCTGAGACCTGTAGTATTGAGTAAAGCCTGCTGGACGACTGGGTTTGTGGCCTCCCTCTGCCACCAGCCAGCTGTGTGCTCTGAAGCCGGTAATGAACATCTCTGAGGCTGTTTCCTCGCTGGAGGATGGGGATGGAGTGACCACATCACAGGGTGGTATGAGGGTTCAATCGGCTGCTGTATGGAGAGTACCGGTTCAGAGTTTGCGCTTAGCAAGTGTTTGCTGTCACGCGTGTGGTTGGGGTAGAAAGGAATTTGGCACGTGAGTAACACGAAGTCTGTGAGAGAAAAGGCCCCGAGGCCCCTCCCTGCCATCCTGGGAACCACCGTCCAAGGAGTGGGTAGCCAGCTCCCCTTCCACCATCTTTGGCCACTTTTGGCCAAGACCTTTGCCATTTCCAGAGTGAGCGGAGGGAGAACAAATCCCACCTCTGGTCCAGCGATTGGAATTTCAAGCTGCCAGATCTAGTTCTGGGACCGTGTGGGACCCCACTCCTTGCTCCCCCTACCATTCCACACCCTAGTTTCCCAAGACCCTGTCCACTCTCACACAGGCCTCGCTCTGCCTGAAGGGGGGGCTAGCCCAGCTTTCGCTTCTCTCCAGAGAGCCTCCCCCTCCAGGGGAAAGAGAGCTGGGCTGCAGTCCCGTGCTGCCTCCTTTTCAAGCCCCTCGTGTCCCCACCCCTTTCCTGATCCTTGATTTACCCTGAGCTGGATTAAGACCTTTAAGCAGCCCTGAGAGCTGAGAGGTTGAGATATAACCCCCCTCCCTTGCCCACAACCCATCTACGTACAAACTCAAAATAAATACCTCTCTAAACCTTAAAATCAGTGTGCGGAAGTCCAACAGACTTCTGATTTTTTTTCCCCCCCGGATGACTACTTCCTTACTATTTTTGAAATACTAGGAGCCAGCCCTTTAAAAAACCAAAGCAAACCAGAGCGCTGTTGATGCCCTTTTACTGCCTGTGCCCTAAGCACATGCTTAATCTGTCTGTTGGGCCACCTGGCCTCGCCTGCCCCCTCCCCTGTGCCAGAGCCGGACAGAGGACTGGGGCATTGGGTCACTCTGCCCAGAGACTTCCCCCACCCCAACCCCGCCCCGGGGAGAGGCAAGCCCTGGGCCAATCAGTTGCTGCAGGGGAGGTGACGTCAGGAAAGCCCAGAAGGTTCCACTTCCGCCCCCACCACGGGTGCATCCTCTCCTCCCCACTAGAGCAGCCAGGGCCAGCCTGGGCCCCCGGCCAGTCCTCCAGCTGGCCAAGGATGGTTGGGCTGCGTTAGTCCCTAGGCCTGTTGCCCCGAGCTCCACACCTGTCAGGCAGGTCTCCTGGTCCCAAGCCACTTGCCTCCCTGTTGGGGTGGGAGCCAGCAAGTGCCGGGACTACTTCTGCAGACCGGCTCTTCCAGATCCTGCTTGTAAACTCCGGTAAAAAATGAACCTCACGTGTCTGATAAGGAGGGTGCAGTGGTGGGAGGTGGACAAGGCAGGCAGAAAGCTATGCTCCGGCAGGAAGACCAGGCCTCCTTAAGCATAATCAGGGAACACCCCAGAGAGAGAGGCTGATTGAGCATCCTAGAAAATTCTAAGTGGGCGGGACCTTTTAGAGCGGTTCATTCTGCAGAGAGAAAACAGGCCTAGAAAGAGAAGGGCAGGGAGTTTCCACAAGGTAACCAACAGACAAATGGCCGTTGTCTCAATCCTCCCTTGTCCCTGAGTGAGGCAGGAGGAGGACAGTCCTCTACCTCCTGTCTGCTCCTTCCCTGAGTACTCCCTGACAAAGTCAGGAGGCGCCCCGTATCCCCTGCCTGCTCCCCTGACCGCTTTCTTGCCCAGCTGTCCCCCAGCCAGCCAGTGCCCTGCACCCATCCAGCTTGTCGCCCCCTCATCTCACCAAGGGAAGAGACATTCATCGAGGGTCCAGCCCGTATGAAGCCATATAGTCTTCTTGATAATAAACCGAAGCCAGAGGTTAGAAGGTTTCTGCAGTAAGTTTCACATTCCAGGGGAGAGAAGGAAAGGAATGAGTGGATTTGGAGCACTTTACAAGGGCAGGGCCTTCCTCTACTGGATTCTGAGCCTTGGAACAGCACTTTGTGAAAAGCTCTGTCCCCGAGACCAGCCCCAGAGCCAGAGTGTCAAGGCACAGGCTCAAGTCTCAAGGTCTCCTTGAGGCCACGCTGGGCGCCGGAGCCTGTCTCCCCACCTGTGTGTGCCCTTTGCATTTGCAGCACTGCACCCTTACGGCCCCACTCAAGGTCATGGCCTGCACTGAGCAGGCTGCACAATCTCATTTCCTCCGGCACCCACGACCAAGCTATGATTATCCCGCCTTTTCACAGAGGGAGAAACTGAGGCACAGGGACTCCCCACTAGGAAGATGTGGACCTGGAATTTGAACCCAGGGCGGCAGACGCCGAGCCCCACCCCACACTTTCAGCCCCTCAGTCCCCTGTCCTGCCGTTGTAGGCTAGGGGTTTCAAGCCAGCTGTTCAGAGTCCCCCCGGGGAGGGCAGGGGCTGCGGGTCCTCATTCCGAAGCTGGTGTTGACAGATGGCCACTCTGGCGAAAGGCTTGGCAAGGAGGAGTTGCAGATAGGGGCTATGGGTGCAGCTCCACATGTGTGTCTTTTGCTCTCTTGCCCTTTTTTGGGGTTCTAGCTTTGTTCTCCTTACTCCGGGGGACCGACCGATTGTATGTTTCCTTCCTCCCTCAGGGCTCCCCCAAGAAAAGGCCATAAAGGACAGAGATGGGGTGTTTGGGAAGAATTCATTCAGCCTTGGGGATTAGACAGAAGGGGGTTCAAAGTTCTGTATTAGTCTTGGCGAAGTCACTCAGAGCTTCGAACTTCTGTTCTGTGAAGCAGAAAGAATTGCGCTTCCTTCCAAGCATGATGAAGGGAATCGAATGAGATAGCCAATGATTGTGAACTAAGCATGAAGTCCTCTCTACTTGTGGATCGTGATGTGTGGGTGTTATTATCATCCTAAAGGAAGAAATCAGGGTGGGGTTAGGGAAGGTTGTTGGGGGAGAAACAGGCTGTTGATAAAAGTGTATTGTGTGTCCCAGAGCCCTGAGGCACCGGGGACAGGAGAGAAAACTGCAGATGGGCTTTGCCTTACCTGGGAGCTGTCTTCTGGGCCCTTGCGGTAGCAAGAAACTCACTCTGCCTGGGGGCAAAGTGGCAGCTTTGCAGGGGGAGGAAGCTAGCAGCATTTGCTCACACCACCCCAGGCTGAATGCACCAACAATGGACCCTTCCAGAGTGCAGGGCCCCAGGGCCTATTGCCAGACAGAAGCAGTGACATTCCCTTCCCAAGTGATACCACCCCAAGAGTCCCCCCATAGAGGGGCTCTCTGACCTGTCTGGAAAGCTGACTGGCTGCACCTGTCAGGGGCTTTTGTTTCCAATGAGCCTGGTAGCTGTGGGGCCACTGGGGGGATATAAGGAAAGCGCCTACAGGGAGCCAGGGGTCTGTGGCAAGAGGAGGAGGACGCACTCTTCCTGGATTATGTAACAGTTTACCCCAGCCCCCTGCAGAGACGCACAAATGATAACTGATAACTCCAAAGAGATACCGATCTGGTTGAGGCAGGTCATTGAAACCAGGAACAGTCCCTGCCAAACAGAAAGGTCCTGCCTCCCTCCACGGAGCGGATGCTTGGGTTATTTGGGAGGAGTGAGAGGTGTAATCACATTCTGAGAGTCAGAAAGCATGGCCTGTCCTTGCTTTATTGGGTCTTCTGGTCAGTTACCATTTATTCGGCTTTTGGAATGTGGTCATAAATAAGCCAAAATCCTCGTTGATAGGCTCAGCCTAGTGGGGAAGAGTTCCAGAAACACACAGCTTGATAGCGCAGGAGCCCCTGTTTTAGGCTGGGCACTTTGGCTTGGGTTTTGACAAGTGAGTAGGAGTTCAATGAGCAGCAAGGGGGAAATTCCAGGTCTTAGTTGTTCAACACTTAATTTAAAAAGACACCCTTGTGCAGAATACCTGAATGCTGGGAGGTGCTCCGGGTTTGCAGGAAAGCATGACTCAGGAATGAAGCCATTCTGGGTCTGTTGGGGAATCTCTCTGATACTGTAATTTTGGCCTCTGCCCCACCGGTCAGGCCTCTGGCTCTTCCCTGGGTTCAGCTGGAAGAAAATTTGCCCAAACCAAATTTTTCTCTCTGAGGAAGCCATCCTATGCCTCCATGGCTGGAGCACAGAGGTCAAGGGAGGCCGTCTTTGTGGTGCTGAAGACAGTGAGTATAGAGATAGAAGGCCATTGGCCCTGCCCTGACTGCCCTTGCCAGCTACCTTCATCCTTTTTAACCTGCTCTTGCCTGGTTGCGAAACAGCCCAGCTGAAGCCGACCTGCCTTTCCAGTTCTCTCGCTGGGCTCACTGGTTCAGAACCCAGGCTCCTCCATGGCTATCTTCCTTCATTCCCAAGGTCCTGAGCTTGCACAAACAGCCTGATGGATTCTGCAGCCCCCCAACGGCCCTCAGATAAGTCCTCGTGAACCGCAAAAGTCATGGTTCCAGACCAGCTGTGTGCCCGTGTGCCCACAGGCTGTCACCCACTTGGACATGGCGGAACCTGGGTTCATCCGTTCCAGGACCAGACGAACCAACTGCAGGGCCTGCCCGTGGAGCAGGCGCACCTGGTCTTTCCATGACCACAGCTCCCCATGACTTAAACAGCAGGGAATGCAAAGCCATGTGCAGATTTGGTCTCAGCCGAATTTGGATAGAGTAGGTCGGGGAGAGTGATGGACGGGTTGGGGAAGAGTGTTGTCATTGTGCACAGGGGGTTCTAGAAGGCTCTGCAGGTGAGGTGACATCAAAGAAGAGGCTTGATAGAGACATGAGGCAGGAGTCTTCTGTACCACTAGACGATGTCATCATAATCCCACGGTACTGCACTCAGTGCTTTAACCTGTCTGTCTCTGGCACCCCGCTGCTAGGCAGTGACTCTTTGAAAGAAGGAATGACACTTACTCGTGTTGGGTCTTCCGTTCTGAATACGGTCTATATGCTGTTGGCCTGTCTCTGTCTCTCCCTCTAGAAGGTCTTTTGTAACACAGAATGCCTGTCCAGGAACATTGCTTGGGACAGACAGGAGCGTTTGTGGACCAAGCACCCGGCAGACAGAATGCACGAGCCGCGGCCTGGAGCCGGGTGGGTGGCCCAGGCCGAGGGCAGAGCACATCCCAGGAAGAGGCAAGAGTGCTCTCTAATTTCAGTCCCTGCTGTTGATTTGGTGGCTTTGTGTTGGTCTTCTACAGAAAAATAATTGCAAACATCTGTATCATGTCAGCTGCTGTCTTAAGCACTTTGCATACATTAATGCATTTACGCTTCATAAAAGCCCTGGGTGACAGGTGCTATGATCACACCCGTTGTCCAGGCCAAGATTCTGAAGTGATTCAGCTACGGCCAACATGGCTAATACTTGGCAGAGCCAGGACGTAAACCCAAGAGCCTTTGTTCGTATCCTTACCCTGAAATTTATACTCCGTATCCTTACCCCCCCAGGACTTGACTTTGATCCTTCACAAGGGGGTTTGTGCCCTCAGAGTCTCTGGGATAAGCCAAAGGGTTTTTCTCCCCAGACCCCCAGCCTAGGGTGGACTGTCATAATCTGTGACTTGTCCTCATCCCAGCTTGGGTGTGTGTACATGCATGCACCTATCTATGCACGTGCGCGTGCACACACACACAGAGTCCCCAGTCCCTGTGACTGTCTGGACAGAAGTGACTCATGGACCCCGTCAGGCCAGGATGCAGTAGGAAGTGTCGCTTTCTGATTATTCTTCCTTAGGCCTGGGCTAGGGGTGTGTGTTGGAGGGTGCTGGGCAGGGAGGGGTGGGGCCTTGGCTCTCCCCCAGAGCCCGCGCAGGGCTCTGAGAGCTTCGGTTTGTGCCTGTGCGACACTGTCCTACCAGACTCATCCCACTTAACACCACCAAGGCAGCAAGGCAGGAGGCAGGAGGAGGCAGGAGGAGGCCCTTCTCATCCTCAGCACCAGAAAACACCCCCACCCAGGCCCAGCGTCCGATTTGCAGAGCACAACCTTAGATGTCCCCTCCTGCGGGGTGAGAAGCGTGTTCAGTGGCGTGTGCTTTCTGCGTGTCTGAGTGTGTCCAGCCCAGGAACCAGTGTCCTCACAGCCACGTGCCATAGAAGGGCTCTCCCAAGGGAGGCCATGCCCACGGGAGGTTTTTTTTTTTTTTTTAAGATTTTATTTATTTATTTGACAGAGACAGAGAGATCACAAGTAGTCAGAGAGGCAGGCAGAGAGAGAGGAGGAAGCAGGCCCCCTGCTGAGCAGAGAGCCTGATGCGGGGCCCGATCCCAGGACCCTGAGATCATGACCTGAGCTGAAGGCAGAGGCTTTAACCCACTGAGCCACCCAGGTGCCCCCCACGGGAATTTTAAAGGCAGAGCAAGATGAACGTAAGTGGACGCCTCCATCCACTATCGACCAGGTGCTGACATGCCTCGCGGAGGACAGACCTGGTAACGAATGTGCCAGCGTCTTCACTGACACACAAAAAGCAAATACGCAAGCTAAGGGAGTTAGTCACACAGGGAGACAGCAGCGGCAGTGGAAGGAAAAGGGCAAGGATGTGTGTGGGGTGTGTCTGGGGGCTACGAAGGGCTCAGGCAGCGCGAGCCGAGAGGGAGCCAGAGAACAGGATTGTCTGTGCATCTGGGAGGAAGTGTATGTGTGAGAGAGAGAGAACGTGAGAGAATGTGTCTGAGAGCGAGTGGAAGTGGAGGGGCGGGTGAGGGGAAAGGAGTGTGATTGACAGAAGGAGGGAGGGAGCGAGACAGGGGTGCGGGCGGCGGGCCTCTCTCATCCCTCCTTCAGCCACAAGGGCTTCTGGAAAAAGCCCTGCAGTTTGGAGTGAGGGACATGCAGGAGAGGTGAGATTTCATTACCTTTCCCTTTGTGTGATATTTTCGCGTTAGGAATGTAAGACGGGGGCTATAAATAATCCAGTCACAGCTGCGATGTCCTCGAGATTTATGGTGCATGCCAATGCCAGCCAGCTCCGGGCTAGGGGGGCTTCGCTTTCCAGAGCCAGGATGAAAGGCGGACTCTCCCTCACTTAGACCCACCCCCACCCCCAACGCCGCACCCCTGCCCTGGAGCCTGGCAGGTCCCCCATCCTCCCAGTCCCTCTCTCCCAACCCACAGAGCCCAGGAGAGACAGAGGCTCACAAGTGCTTAGACTCCCCCCTTGTCCTGGGCAGCCTGGAGCTGAGTTCTTTATTTTTATTTTTTTTTTTTTAAGATTTTATTTATTTATTTGACAGACAGATCACAAGTAGGCAGAGAGACAGGCAGAGAGGGGGGAAGCAGGCTCCCCGCTGAGCAGAGAGCCTGATGCGGGGCTCAATCCCAGGACCCCGGGATCATGAACTGAGCTGAAGGCAGAGGCTTAACCTACTGAGCCACCCAGGCGCCCCTGGAGCTGAGTTCTGAGGAGGCAGCGAGGGGAGGTCAGCAAAATCAGGTAGCAGGGGGCGGGGTGGGCAGAGGTGCAGGCCTGCCCTGGGGTAGCGGGGAGCCCCCTTCTCTCAGCTGCCTCAGACCAGAGGGGTCGACAGGTGGTCCAGACATAGCTGGGCTCAAGTCTGATGAGGTCCCTGAAGCCTAGGCCAGCGGTCCTCCATTCTTGTTTTCTCTGGGCAGGGACTTGTTCTGTGAGACGTCAGCAAACCCCACCAAGCTGGGCTCTGTCTAAGACTCCTGCGGGAGCTGACGCTTGCCCCCACCTCCCAGGAGAGGGCGAACACCCTGTTGGCCTGGGCAGGGGTCACATTCTCCAAGAATTCCAGAGCTGTGAGCCAGGACAGTGACACCCCAGGGAAGAGATAGACAGTGTATTTGGAGTAGTGAGAGGGCAAGCAGGAGGCATCCTGGTCTCCCCAGGTCACCTTCCAGGAGCTGTCTCCAACCTCGTTGTGAGGGCAGATAGAAGAGGTGCAGGAAGGCATTTGGGAGCCCCGCCATAGGCTTGTCCTCAGAACCCATGGGACTGGAGGAAGAGGAGGTTCTGGGGTCTGGGGTGGGGGAGGGGCAGAGCAGGTTCCAGGCAGCCCTGTGACAGGCCCTAACCGCATTGCCCACAAGAGTGCTTGTCTGGCTGTGTCCCCTGCTAAGCCCGGGCTTCCTGGGGGCAAGAAACATGGACACCGCTGCCCTCGCTGCAGTGGGGCCAGGCTTGGTGCATCCCTTCTGCAGAACAGGGGGACCCCGGTGCCAACAGGTACGCAGACTGGAGCCCTGGGAGGGAATGTATGTTGGCGGTTGGGGAGAGCGGGGCCAGCTTGGTTCCCTCTCCTGTTAGTCCTCACGCTGTGTCTGGGGCGGAAGGTCTCTCCACCACACACACCCCACACTTTCCCTGGAAACTCGGGGTGGCATGGTCCTGTCACCACAGGCACCAGCCTATCACGTCCGCAGTTTTCGCTTTGCCTTTCTTCTAATTCTCTGAGCAAATATTGAACATCCAGAGAGACATCCGAGTCCTGGGCTTGGGGTGGAGCGGGGATGGTTAACAGTGGCTGGCTCCTTCTTGGGGCAGCTTGGCCCCAGGGCTCTGACAGAAGGAGTCTTGGGGGGGGTTGTCTCAGGGGGCAGGGCGGGGCCCTTCCCTCAGGGCGTTCCTTCAGGGAGGTGCCTCTGTTGTACTACTGTGGACTTCCAAAGCGGCCCCCATTGTGTCTTCTCTTGGGGCCATGGGGGGGTCTCTTCTCTCTCAGCCTCCAAAAGCAAACGTGTCTGGGAGTGGGGTGCACATCATAGAATTAGATCCCCTGGGGTGTCCCAGAGGCACCTCAGCTGAAAACACAAATGATCTCAAAGCAGGCGTGCCTGACTACGGGACCAGCAGAGCCGTGACATTCAGAAGGGGAAGCTGGAGGTTCTGAGGCTGTGTCCTCGCCGGAGGCATCCCTGCCGCACCTGTTAGGGCTCACCACTGAGTATGTCATCACACTGTCCTGCCTGGTTGTCTGATTGCTAGCAGCAGGAATGGACTCTGACGTTCTTCCCCTCCCCCCAACCCTCAGAGAGAGAGCATGTGAGTGGGGTGGGGGAGGGAGGGGTGGAAGGCTGAGGAAGAGAGGGAGAGAAAGAGAAGCTTAAGCAGACTTCCCGCAGAGGGCAGGTCCCCCACGCCAGGTTCATTCTCATGACCCTGAAATCATGACCTGAGCAGAAACGAAGAGTCAGATGCCTGACGGGGGCCTGCAGGCGCCCCTGGACTCTGACATTCTTAAGCAGAAATCGGGCTGTTCACGGCATCTGCAGGAAGGCTGGCCTCCCAGCTGGGAAGATGGGCAGGATCCAAGGGATGCCAGGCAGTCAACGTCATTGCCAAAGTCACACCGTTGGGCGGTCTGCCTAGGATGCCTTTGCTGTTACCGGCCCTCTACCATCAATGGTATGATGGCAGGTTATCTGATGTATCTGGTCCACAACTTGAGTGGACCACAGGATGCCAATATTTGGTCAAACATTATTCTGCAGGTGTTTCTGTGAGGGCATCTTGGGGGAAGATTAACATTTGAATACTTAGGCTGAGTAAAGCAGGTTGCCCTCCCCAGTGTGGTGGGCTTGAAGAGAACAGGAAGGAGGAAGAAGGGAGAATTTTCTGTCTGCCTGACTGTTGAGCAGGGAAATTGGTCTTCTCCTGCTATTGGACTTCAACATACCCCACTGGCTTTCATGGTCCTCCAGGTCTTTGGATTCAGACTGAAACTGACACTATTGGCCCATAAACTCTCCTCAGGAAGGGAAATTCCCACCCTATTCCTCTAAACAGGAAAGGAACATTCTGGATGGCCTTCCCAGTGTGTTCCTCCAGACCTTCATCCTTCTATCTCCTCCTGTCCCAACACACACACACACACACACACACACACACACACACAAACTCTCTCTCTCTCTCTCTCTCTCTCTGACTTCCAGGAGGCTGACCTGTGTGGGCTACATCAGCCAAATTTCAGGCCTCTGGCTTCCAGGGTCTCCCACTGGAGGAGACTGGGAAGGGAGATGGTGAGAGATGGGGTATTTCCTCCCTTATTTCCTTCCTTTGCAGCTCTGGCTCTCTTCAGATTCTAGTCATCTCCCTCCCTGCCCACCAGGGTCTTCACTACTCCTTCTGGTCTCAGCACTGTCTGTTCTTGGCAAATGGTCCCCTTCTGAAAGATTCCTCAAATGCCCTGTCCAAGGGTAATGGCCCTCTCCTGCTGTCATCTTACATGGTACAGGAAGTTTGGAGACTATGAGGCAACAGAGTCCCAGCGAACACCCACAATGGGGTGGTGTGGAGACCCGGGGAGACAATGGCAAAAGCCTGGACTTTGGACACAGACCTACTAGGGTCTGAATTTTCAGTCCTACTCGTAGTACCAGTATGAGCTCGGTCAAGTTCCTTAACCATGCCGACCCCTCTTTGTTCTTCATCTGGGAAATAAAAGTTAATATTTATCTCATAGATTTTGTTGAGAATTGAATGGGATAAATTTTTAAGCACTTAAGCACCAGGAGATCAGTGATGGCAAAAAAGGTCCCCCTTACATGCCAGCTCCAGCTGATGGGTGAGGACTCCTGGAGCACTGTGTAGGAATTTAGACATCTCATCCTGGCCTGGAGGGGATGCGTACACTCGTGATTGATTAGTGATGTCTGTCATGGCACAGCCTGGAAAGTGGCCGTGGGCTGCGTTTGCCTTCTTTGTCATCAACACTCACTAAATGATGGCTATCAGGTTTTATATTTCTTTGCTCCTTGGGAAGGGAAGTTGGATTCTGCTGGGGTCACAAAGGCCAGGATCCTGTTTGACAGCCAGCATGGTCCAGGTCCTGAGTCATTGGACCCCCTCTCCTGGCACAGCCGAGACTTCTCAACAAGGCAGATGCTCTGGCCAGCCTTCTCCTTAAATCAGCAAACTGCTCACCCCTGTCTAGGTTGTTGAAAGTCTTCTTTCTCTGGGGTGTTTTTCCTATTCTTTTCATCTCCTAATTCCCCACCTAGTGCTCTCTACCAACAGATAACACATACACCCCTGTGTCCACCACCCTCTCCCCCTAGAAATTTATAGGGAATTATATACATTTAACTTGAATCTCTCCATCCTATGTCACCCCACTTTCCAAATCTCCCCTCCCCCATCCTCATTACCTCCCACCCCAACCCAGGGGGCCTGGCATTCCTCAGCAACACACACCAGACTTGGCTGAAGACAGAGGAAGTAGAAGAGAATCGTGGCCCCAGGTACCCTACGATATGAGCTGGAGACTTAGTGGTCAGCAGGTGGTTCTTGGACTAGCAAAAAAGATAGAGGCGGGGCGCCTGGGTGGCTCAGGGGGTTAAAGCCTCTGCCTTCGGCTCAGGTCATGATCCCAGGGTCCTGGGATCAAGCCCCACATCGGGCTCTCTGCTCAGCAGGGAGCCTGCTTCCTCCTCTCTGTCTCTGCCTGCCTCTCTGCCTACTTGTAATCTCTACCTGTCAAATAAATAAATAAAAATCTTTAAAAAAAAAAAAGATAGAGGGAGCAAGGACTCTTTTCCAGAAATAATCTCCTATCTAGTTTCATTGGGACATAGGAGCAACTTTTGTTTATTTATTCAAGAAATATTTGCTCAGCACCTACTATGTGCCAGCCGGCAGAGCATCAATCAGACATTGTCTTTGCCCCAGTGGGGAAGCAGCCAAGCGTAACCCTGTGGGTGCTGGGCTGTGCGGTAAGTGTTGGTATGGATGGGAGCACAAGGAGGGTCCTCTACTTGCCAGGACATAGGTGGGACAATCAGGAGGACTTTCCTGAGGAGGTGGCTTCTAAACTGAGTCTGGAAGATAAGGAAGCCGTTCCAGGCGGTCGTGGGAACAGCATAAGCAAAGATTTGAAGGTGCTTGCTCGAAGAACTGCTGGTGGCTGGCAGGCCATGGTGGCTGGGTCTCAGAGCTGGAAGCCGGAAGTGCTTGACAGGAGTTGGTGGGGGGGGGAGGGTGGGGGAGTCCTCTGGGGCCTTGAAAAAGGTCTTTCTGAGGAGTCCAGATTTTCCCAAAGCAGCCCCCACTCCACCCACCTCACTCCCACCCATCTGTCCCTCTGTCCTCTGCCTATCATGACTCATGAGGCCCTGAAAGGAAACCTCCTGGGAGCTACAAGGCTTCTCAGGCCTTAGAGGGCAGAGGCCCTGCCCCCTCATACAACCCGCACCCCAAGGCCCCGTGAGTCACTAGGAGTACAGTGAGAGGGGCTTGATGTCAGGGCTGGAGGTGGGGGCAGCTGGGCCACAGCTGCAGCAGGAGGAGGAACTGCAAAATAAGGATGGGGGGGAGCCCCCAACCTGACAAAAGAAGGCTTCAAGGCAGTCTTGCTAATAACTGGCTGACCCAGCCATCAGGTGCAATTGAGGGCATTAGAGCAGGCGTTAGAGCATTTTCTTTCTCCAGTGACTAAGTAGGCTTTCGCTACCGCCTCCTCTCATAAAACCCCTCACTCCTTTTTCCCAGCCCATTCCCCTGCTCAGACCTGCTTCCCTTTGGAAAATGGGAAACGGCGTGGATGTTGAGATGTGTGTCTGGATGCAAGCATGTCATGGACATGTAAGGAGGTGTGTAAACGGGGCATGGACGTGTAAAGAGGTGTGTAAACGGGGCTGTGTGTCCTCGCCTGTGCACGAGAATGTCTCTGCTGGGGCCATGAGTGGCAACGTGTGTGCGTGAGCCTGATCTGCGTCTGTGTGCGCGGGGAACCGTGAATACACGCGCACGCACGCGTGTCGGGGACAGGCCGTGGGTGTCTGTGAGTGTGGGAGACCCGAGGTGTGTGTGGGATTGCCGTGAGTGTGCACGGGGTTCTACGCAACTGGCCCCGGTGACCGTTGGCAGGGGAGCTGCTGTTAGGCTGGGGTGTTTATATTAACCAGAGCAGTAACATGTTGAGCTCGTCTCCCTGCTTCCCCTCCTGCTTCTTTGTAATCCATCCTCCACGGAGCAGCCAGAGCAAGCTTTTAAAAATGCAAATCAGACCGTGTCATTTCTAGGCTGAAAACCCTCCAGTGGCTTCCCACTGCATCTGGAGTCAGTCCAAACTTCTGGCGATGGCCCGCCTCTGCTCCCGTCTTTGAAACTTTGTGGCCTCATCTTCTCTCCCTCCTCTGACTGCTTCTGTCTCAGCCACACAGGCAAGAGGCTTTACGCTTGACCTTCCCTCTGGACCCGTTTGCTGCAGGATGCTGTTCTGGCTCCAGGTTTCAGGCCCAATGGTGCCATTATCTGTGGTGCCTTCTCTGACTTCCCAGTTTAAATCGGTGCCTCCAGGGGTTCCTGGCTGGCTCAGCTGGGAAAGCACAGGACTCTCAATCTTGGTGTCATGGAGGTGGAGCCCACATTGGATGCAGGGGTTACTTAAAAGAATAAATAAGCTTAAAAAAATATCGGTGCCTCCGGTTTCTCTGGTCCATCACTCTGACTTCTTTCCTCCTCAGCACCAGTCAGTTGGGTCTGAAGCAGAGCCGAGAGTTGG
Source organism: Lontra canadensis (assembly GCF_010015895.1). Classification (NCBI taxonomy): domain Eukaryota; kingdom Metazoa; phylum Chordata; class Mammalia; order Carnivora; family Mustelidae; genus Lontra; species Lontra canadensis. The sequence continues at coordinate 1,018,544 of NW_022631167.1, read as the reverse complement.
GTCTGCATGGTGGGTTGGTGGGAGCAGTCCCCATGAAGGACTGGGTGGGGCCATCAGACCACGTGCGGATGACAAGGTCTCTGCCAGGCCCCTGGGGCACCCAGGGCAACGACTGCCCATTGGAGTGGTCCTGAAGGAGGTGGAAAAGACTCAATCCTGTACCACATCTGGCTTGGTCAAGGGCTGAAACCATTGGCTCAAAAGCTGAGAGCAGGGCGCCTGGGTGGCTCAGTTGGTTAGGTGGCTGCCTTCGGCTCAGGTAGCGATCCCAGGGTCCTGGGATCAAGTCCTGCATCGGGTTCTCTGCTCAGCGGGGAGTCTGCTTCTCCCTCTCCCTCTGCCTGCTGCTCTGTCTGCTTGTGCTCACCATCTCTCTCTCAAATAAATAAATAAATAAATAATCTTTAAAAAGAACCAAAAACGCTGAGTGCCTCAAGTGCATGAGAAGACAAGCCACAGACTGGGAGAGAATGTTTGCAAAAGACAGATCTGAGAAAGAATTGTTACCCAAAATATGCAAAGAACTCTTAAAACTCAGCAATAAGAAAACAAACAGCCCAATTTTAAAAATGGGCCAAACACCTGATGGACACCTCACCGAAGAAGAGTTCCAGGTGGCCAGTAAGCCTGTGAAACCATGCTTCGCATCCTATGTCATGAGGGAATTACAAAATAAAACAACAGTGAGATACTCCTGCACACGATTAGAAAGGCCACATTCTGGAACACGCATGACCCCAAATGCTGGTGCCTGCCTGGCTCAGTCCATAGAGCATGGGGCTCTCGATCTTGGAGTCATGAGTTCAAGCCCCACATTGGGTGTAGAGCTTACATTAAAAAAAGAAGTTAAAAGAAAAAAGAACTCTTGCTCAATAGTGATGGGAATGCAACATGGTACGGTTACTTTGGAAGACAGTTGGGCGGTTTCTTACAAAGACAAACATCCTCTCTTATACAATCCAACCCCCAAAGGAGCTGAAACTTAACGTCCACACAGAAACCTGTACTCAGATGTTCATAGCAGCTTTACCATAATTGCGCAAACTTGAAGGCAACCAAGATGTCCTTCTGTAGGCGAAAGGACAAACAAACTGTGGTCCAACCAGACAATGGAATATTTCTTTTTAAAGATTTTATTTATTTATTTGACAGAGAGAGATCACAAGTAGGCAGAGAGGCAGGCAGAGAGAGAGAGAGGAGGAAGCAGGCTCCCCGCTGAGCAGAGAGCCCAATGCGGGGCGTGATCCCAGGACCCTGTGATCGTGACTTGAGCTGAAGGCAGAGGCTTAACCCTCTGAGCCATCCAGGCACCCCAATGGAATATTTTTTTAAAGAGATTTTATTTAGGAGTGCCTGAGTGGCTCAGATGGTTGAGCGTCTGCCTTCGGCAGGTCGTGATCCCGGAGTCCTGGAATGGAGCTTCCCACCTCAGGTTTCCTGCTCAGTGGGGAGTCTGCTTCTCCCTCTCCCTCTGCCCCTCCCCCTGCTCATGCTCTCTCTGCCTCTGTCTCTCTCAAATGAATAAAATTTTTAAAAAAAATATTTATTATTTGACACGGAGAGAGAGCACAAGCAAGGGGAATAGCAGACAGAGGCAGAGGGAGAAGGAGAAGCAGGCTCCCTGCTGAATAGGGAGGCTCACATGGGGCTCGATCCCAGACCCCTGGGATCATGACCTGAGCCGAAGGCAGACGTTTAATTGACTGAGCCACCCAGGGGCCCCCAGACAATGGAATATTATTCAGCACTAAAAAGCAATGAGATATCAAGCCATGAAAAGACACGGGGAAAACTTAAATGCACGTTTACTAAGTGAAAGAAGCCCATTTGGAAAAGGCTAAATACGTTCGAACTATATGGCATTCTGGAAAAGGCAAAACTATCGAGACAGTAGAAAGATAGGTGATTGCCAGGGGTTAGGTGGGAGGAGGGCCACACAGCTGAAGCACAGAGGATTCCTGGGGCAGCCAAACTATGGTGTATGGTACCCTTTGGGTTGATAAGTACTGGTACATATTTATCGGAATCCATAGAAGGTACAACACTAAGTGTGAACCCTAATGTAAACTCTATATTTGGGCGATAATGATGTGTCAACATAGGTTCATTGCCTGTAAGGAACATACTGCTCTGGTGGGGATGGGGTTGGTGGGGGAGGCTGTGAGGGGGCAGGGGTGTTCGAGAATGGTGTACTTTCTGCTCCATTTTGCTGTGAACTTAAAAATGCTCTAGGGGCACCTGGGTGGCTCAGTGGGTTAAGCCTCTGCCTTCGGCTCAGGTCACGATCCCAGGGTCCTGGAATCGAGCCCCGCATAGGGCTCTCTGCTCAGCGGGGAGCCTGCTTCCTCCTCTCTCTCTGCTTACTTGTGATCTCTGTCTCTCAAATAAATAAATAAAATCTTTAAAAAAATGCTCTAAAAAACAAAGTCTATTTAAAAAGAAAGGAAAGAAGGAAGGGAGAGAGGAGGGAGGGAAAAGAAAAGGGAAAAAAGCAGAGAACAGGTCAGAATAGAACAGAAATCCTCAGATCTCCTCTGTGGTCTCCCTTCTCCTCTTCCACCATCTGCATCCTTTCCTTCTGCTGTGCAAGTGTTTTCTGACCTCCTCACGGGGGCTGTGTTTGCTAGGCCTGTCTGTCTGACTGTTCTTTTCTTTTATGGCTTGCCTGGATCCTTTGTTCAAGATTTTCCAGCTCAGGGGGCTGGGCTGGCTGGGAGTTTCTTCAGCTCTGCAGTTCCTGTCATCCTTCCGGGCACCCCCGACAGCTTCCTTCCAGCCCACAGACCTCTCACCCGCAATGACAGGCCATCGGCTGCTCTGTAGGGTCCGTCCTGGTATAAATGTGCACCCTGACAGACCCCCAGCCTGAGGAGCAGGAATTCCAAGAGAGGAGAGAAGAAAATCCTGCCTAACTCATTAGTACTGCCTCTTGGTGTCCGACAGAAGCTAGAGGAAGACATCTTCCCTCTCTGTCCTTCTGGGACCGGCTTGAGGGGGATCCCACAGTCTGGGCGCCCACTTCCATTTCCCAGGCCTTGGTCAAGACTTCTAGAGGCACCAAACCCCATGGCTCTCACCACCATGAGCAGTGCAGAATAGTATCAACACCGGGCCGCCGAGTTAAGTGTGAGGAAACGCTCCGACATTTTGAGTTTTCCCACGATGATTACTTGGTAGTTTCATGTTTCTGAAATATCCAATATGAAACTCTTTTTTTTTTTTTTAAACCACTGAGCCTCAGTTTCCTCCTCGGGGATCTAAGTGCATTATATTTGTTTGTTTATTTTAAAGATTTTATTTATTTATTTGACAGAGAGAGATCACAAGTAGGCAGAGAGGCAGGCAGAGAGAGAGGGGAAGCAGGCTCCCCGTTGAGCAGAGAGCCCAATGCGGGGCTGGATCCCAGGACCCTGAGATCACGACCCAAGCCGAAGGCAGAGGCTTAACCCACTGAGCCACCCAGGTGCCCCTAGAATATGAAATTCTTAAGTATTTTTCTCCTTCTTTGCTCGTTCCCTAAGTGTGGGTTTTGGGGGCCATGTTGCTCTCCTCTGTAATCAACCCGCTCATCTTCCTGCCCCCGGCAGGCCTGCTCTGTGTGGAGACCGAGGGGGGCCAGGACTCAGGCTGACCTTGAGGACCTCAGGCAGGGTTCCTTCTGTGACAACAGGCCTGGTGGGGAGTGTTGGGTGGGTCAAACGATCAGGTTCTTCCCTCTATTGTCTCTACACACCAGCTCCGGGCTGACAGGGGTGAGGGGCAGTGAGACAAGTAGGGAGCAGAGGGGTTAGGGTCCCTGGTGTTGGGAAGAAACTTTCCCCTTGGGTAGGGTAGCCCAGCTTAGAAAATCAAATCTGAATCAAATCAACAGATAACTGCTGAAACCCATATCACAGGAAAAAGTTAGTTGTGCTGGAGAAGGAGGTCAGGACTGGGAGGCCACGGTGGAGTCCTACCAGGCCTGGGGGAGGTGGCCTTAGGCTCTTCTGGGGGTGGCCTAGAGGGTGGAACAGAATGGTCAAGTGCAGCCTACAGACATTCATGCCATAACTGTGTATTGAGCCCCACTATGCCCTGGGCACCCCGGTAAATGCTTCAAATATAAGGTCTCATCCCCACCGGCATCCCTGAGTGTGGGCACGATGGGCCCATTTTGCAGATGAGCTCAGAGAGGGAAAGGGACTTAACCAAGGTGACATAGGAAGCATGGGTGGGGTCTTCCAGCCCCGGGGAAGCCAGCTCCAGGAGTGCAGAGCCTGTCTGGCTTCTGGGAGCTGACCCCAGGTCACAGTGCCCGGTGTAGTGACCAGTGGACAGCAGGCCAGCAATCAAAAGCCGGCAAAAAAATGAATAAATCAAGGTTGGATTAACTCCCTGTGGCCCCAGATCTGTGTTCTTGCCTGGGTTCCACCTAGTCTGGGGACTGGGGAGCTGAAAGCAAAAGCCTGGGGTCTTCCTTGTGCCTGCCCGCTAGAGTAAGGCTGGTGGGAATGGGGTGGGTGAGGGGCACCGTGGCTGAGGCCTCTGGGCTTCATCCTCTCTGAGAACCTGTGCTTTCACCCTGGCCCTGCAAGCCACCGCTGGTGGCCATGTGCAGTCCCAGAGGACTCTGGAAGGGGTTTACCGCAGAATAAACACCCAGCGATTCAGAAGAGCCTGCCCTGCTAGCCTCCAACTCCTGCAAACCTGGCTATTGCCATGGCAACCGGCCTGGCTAAAGCAGAGCTTGCGGAAGGCATCACAGTGAACGCCTTCCTGGCCCACCGGAGCCCTTGGTCACTCTCAGCTCCCCCATCCACGTGGCCTGGATGCCAGCAACACCGATGCCCAGGCTGAGAAAAATGGCCTGGGGGGTGTGGGAGGATGAGCAGAAGTGCAGCCCTTAGGGGTCAGATGGCCTCAGCGGAATCTTTGGCTCAGCTGTGTAAACTTGAATAGTCAGGGTAAACCTTTCAAGCCTCAGTTTGCTGCCCTGCAAAATGGACGTAATAAGGTGTGCCCTCGCTGCGCTTCTGGCAAGACGGATGAGGAATCGCACAGGAACACCTCGTAGGACGCTCTGCACAGAGCACGCTGTCCTTCCTGCTGGTCACAGGAGGAGCTGCCCAGCGCACATCCCCAGTCTGCGCTCCTGTTACCGCAGGGCCCCAGGGCACGTCAGGGGGAGGGCGCTCTGAGTTACAGACGCACAGAGCGGTGATTCATCTGGAAAAAAAGAAAGCCCACAGCCACTCACACTGTACCAAGCCTGGAGGTTGCCCCGGGAGATTCCCATCAAACAGCCCATTCATTCCACCTTGAACTCAAACCTCTCTGGGCCCCCCCTGGGCTCTGACTCCCAGACTAGAAATCCAGACAGACAGAAGGAAGCTGGTGGAGGAGGGGGAGGGCATGTGTGCATAGAAAGCAGGTCTGACTGGGTCTGAGGGGTGAGGTGGGGCTGGGCCTGGCAGCCCGTGTACAGGGCCGCCTGCTGTCAGCTACAGTTGAGCAAAAAGTCTCCTCAGGGAAGTGACAGCAGAGAGCCCAGCGGTATTAATGACCACCATTTATGGAGGGTTAGCCAGGGGCCAGAGTGATAAAACCAAATAAGGCCACAGTGCCCAGCTCCCCCTGCTCAAAGTGCTTGGGTAACTTCTCCTCCCCAGGACCCAAAATGGCCTTCAAACCCCAACCCATCTCTGGGCTCCTCTGCCCCCAGTGCTCAGGCTTTCCTGGTTTGGGTTTTCAAATGAATCGTGCCTTTTCCGCCTCTGGGCTTTAAACACTCCACTTCTCTACTTGGACGCTCCTTGACTGTCTTTCCCCAATTCGTTTACTGGATTTGATCGGTTGTACGAGCAGCATTTTCAAAAAGCCAACGTTTGGCTCTGAAAAAGTTACAGACTACCTAAGGGTTGCAGAAAAAGAGCACAAATCTTCCCATATTCCCTGCACTCAGTTCCCCCAAATGTTAGCATTTTACCATGTTTGCTGGATACAGAGATCACCCCTCCCCCCTCCCCAGGGCAACTTTGCTCCCAACTTCCTTTCGGAGACGGAGACTTCGTGTGGGTCACTGGAAATTGGCCATGGAGGTAGAGTATATGCACCATGGAAATTGGTCGTCGGGCTTTAGATACTTTTTCCCCCTGAACTGTTTAAGAGTAGGTGACCACCATGCCCCTTTAGCCTAAAGAGTTCAGCATGTATTTCTTTCCTTTTTTTTTTTTTTTTTTAAGATTTATTTATTTATTTATTTTGAGAGAGAGAGAGAGAGAGAGAGAGAGAGAAAGAAAGAGCGCGGGGCGGGACAGGGGCAGAGGGAAAGAGAGTGCCAGGCACACTCCACACCGAGCGCAGATTCCCATGCTGGGCTCGGTCCCACGACCCTGAGATCGCCACCTGAGCCAAAACCAAGAGTCAGACGCTCAATCGACTGAGCCATCCAGGTGCTCCCAGCCTGTATTTCTTTTTTTTTTTTTTCTTTTAAGATTTTATTTATTTATTTGACAGAGAGAGATCACAAGTAGGCAGAGAAGCAGGCAGAGATAGAGGGGGAAGCAGGCTCTCTGCTCAACAGTTGAGCTCTCTGTTGAGCAGAGAGCCCGATGTGGGGCTTGATTCCAGGATCCTGAGATCATGACCTGAGCCGAAGGCAGAGGCTTACCCCACTGAGCCACCCAGGCACCCCCAGCCTGTATTTCTTAAAAAGAAGGACATTCTCATATAATGAATAACCATAGTACAATTATCAAAATCAGGAAGTTTGTATGGCTACACTTCTATTATCTGATCTACATACCTTACTCAAACATTCCCAGCTGTACTACTAATGTCTTTAGAGCAAAAGGAGAAGGATTTTCTGCTCTGTGCACTGTCTTACTCTGTGGAAGTGTCCTGTTTCTGATCATCTGCTACTGGTAGGAGCCATTCATGATTTTTTAAAAAAATTGATTGATTAATTGACTGACAACAATTGAACACAAGCAGGGACCGCAGCAGAGGAAGAGAGAGAAGCAAGCTCCCCACTGAGCAGGGATCCCGGTGTGGGGCTCGATCCCAGAACCCTGGGATCATGACCTGAGCTTTAGGCTGATGCTTAACCAACTGAGCTGCCCAGGCGCCCCTCCATTCATGATTCTTGTCTGAAATATCATGGTAACTGGCAAATGATGATTTCCTAATTCCATCATTTTTTCTACATTTGTTTCTTAGCATTCTTTGTAAGGAAGCGTGTTCTTCTCCACCTGCCCATTCATTTATTCATTTATTTCTTTATCAGATGGACTCATAGATTGTTATTTTATTCTTTGGCTTATCTTCTATAACTCTTAGTACTTATTTCAGTGCTCACAGGATGCCAAATTTGTCCGGTAGAAATCCTTGTACACTGGCTTCCATTCCTATCGACATGTCCTCATTATTTTTTTTTAGCACATCATCACATTCTAGCACAACAAGATGTTCCACAGTCATCTTGTACTTTCCCTGAGCCAGCCCTGGAACTGGCTGCTTCCCCACAGTGGCCTGTTTTTGTTTGTTGGTTCCCCCCACCACCACCACCCAGTGGAGAATGGTATTTAGAAACCAAGATCTGGGAACTGGGGTGCTCTGAACTTCTAGGGAAGATGCCTGTTTTAAATCTCTGACAGCAGGTTCCATTCTGTAGACTCCCTCCGTCTGGCATTTGGCTCTTTTCCTTCTGCTGCTGCTTCTATTTCGGCAGAAGCTGAGCCCAGCGGGGAGCAGTGCACAGCCAGGACCCCATCCTCCTCACCCTTCCTGCCCTTCTTAGTGCTGGCTCTGCACTGCCCACTTGTCCTGTCTCTCCCCCTTCCGTGGAACCTGCACCTGGGAACCTATCTGGTATCAACTCAGGGGTCTTAGATCAGGAAGCTTGCTGCAGAGCACCGTACATTTCTCTTGGATTTTACCCCGCACGGATCTCTGATGTTACCCCTTGGTTTTACATTGGCTGGGAGATTAGAAACTCCTCTGGGATTGAAGGAAAGTCTAAAAGAACTTTTTCAGTAAGCACAAAAGAACATTTCTAGGGGTAAGAATGTTCTATGTCATGGTTAATTGGCACAAATTTTCTTTCTCCTTGTTATCCAAAATAAAAGTATATCATCAATCACTAGTGTGTTAGATCCAGTGAAATAGAACACAACTCATTATCCTTCAAAACTGAGGTCATGCTGCTTCCTCATGAGTACTGTTTCTCCATAGCGCTCAACACAATTGGTAACATCGATATTGGGGTTGCGATTGGGTAATATGTGTTTGAAGGCCCCATGGGGACATATCCCTGCGTGTCTTGTATTCTTAGCTGTATCCTCAAGGCCTGGCCCACCACAGACGCTCAGTACAGATTTGTTGAAATAAATCACTGAATTAATTTAATCTTCTCAACAAGCCTGTAAGGCAGAGATGACTCTTCCAACTTTGTCAGTGGGGACTCTGTGGCTCCAAGAACCCAGGTTTTTTCCATGTTGTTCCACCGGTAAGTGGCGGGATGGGGATTCAAACCTGGATTTGTCGGATTCTGATGTTTGAGCCAAGTGTCTCAACAGAGGAAAGCCAAGAACTCAACAGTTCTCTTTAGTGGAGAACTGAATTGAATTTTTATTCCCCTGATGAGTTTGGTTCCCCGAAGGAGTGTCTAAACTCTTAGAAATTAGGGCAGCACAAATATGATCCAGGAGAGGACACAGAACAGGGGCTGGTGATGCGAAACCTGCCTCCCAGGGTCCTTGTTGGGGGAGCGCTGCCCTCAGTTCATCCTTTGCCATACTCCCACAGGGTGGGCCTGGACTGCTCTCCCTCCTTATGAGAGGGCCAGCCAGAGGTATGGGTCAGCGGTAAGCAAACTCGCGGGGCCCCACACCCCAGTTCTGCCTGACTAGCCCTGCCCACCCCCGCACCCCCAAGGTGCCTCCTATGCCAGAAGGCACACTTCTATTAAGGGCCTCCTGCAGCTGGGCAGAACAGAGGTTATACCTTTGGTTTTGAAGATAGGGAAGCTGAGTCTCAGAAGATGTAAATACTCACCGGTGGGTAAGGCCCCCGATTTCTCCATCTGTACAAGGGAAGGATCTGGCTTGGTATATCACAGATTTCTTCAGCTCTCCACAGAGCTGTTTGCCGACCTATGGCCACCTCCCACACTTCCCCTCCCCCCCCATGACCTTAGGGCTTTCCTGCCCTCTTCCCAGGGGACAAGGCGGCTCTACCGTTTCTCTGTGAACTGGCTCTGTTGGGACACAGTTCTCATTCACATTTCAAAGGCCTTGATTTCCTAACCCAGACGAGACTGACCCTCCACCAGCTCCCTGAGAGAGAGTATGCGCCAGGCGGCGGGTTAAGAAGAAAGCACCTTTGCGGTTTGAGAAGCACTGGAAGGTATTTCCACGTCTGAACAGATCTGGTCCTGGAAACACCACAGATTATACTAGTGGCTACTGCTTACTTACACTCACGGACCTCAGGGGCCATGTACTCCGTTCTCTCAGCAGCTTGGCGAGGTTCGAGGTGGGGATAATTCTCTCCCCGTTTCATGGGTGAGGAGGTGGAGGCCCCGGGAGGTTAAGCGACGTGCCCAGCTCAAGATCTGGAATTAGAACTCCTTGAGGCTCATAACCACTGCACTCCACTACCTGAAATTCCATTCTTGGCTATCTGGCCATTTCTGGAATGCAGACATCCTGGGGGAAAGCCTGGGAACATCAGCACCTCAGTGTGAAGGCGGACAGGCCCAGCAGCTGCAGACCCGCAGATGCTTCCCGGGAGGTGGGGGCTGGAGGGGGGCAGGCCTGGCACCTGCTGAGTCTGATTCTTGGGTAAAAGGTGGGGACAAGTGGAGGAGGTGGGTCTGTTTCAAAAGGGCCATTCGCCTTCTGGAGACTCCTACCCTGGTAATGGTGCCTGGGAAGTCCCTGGGCTGGGGTCAGGAACATGACCCCCCTCCGACAGGCAGGGACAGCCCTGCTGGGGCTGTGAGTGAGGTGGGGTGTCCGGCAATGAGGCAATGCCCATGGCTGCCTGGCAACGGGCCCGGCTTGTTGTCTCGGGTGTATCTGGGGTCTGTGATTCGGAGGCTATCCCTCTCTGGTAAGCCAAGGCCTGGAAGATTTGGCAGGAAAAGAACAAGTAATGCCTTTCACCTGTCCCCACTCCAACGTTTACTCCTGGGGAGAAGGTGTAGTAGCAGGGGGAGGTGCGTGTCCGTGGTGGGGCAGAATCCAGGGTCCAGCCCCGGGCAGGGAGGGGCAGTCCTGGGCAGCCAGCCGTCAGAAGCACCTCCGGCCGGCCCCCTCCCCTCCTCACGCCCTGGGCCAGCCCTGAGTTCGCCAGGAGGCCAGACACACCTAGGCCCGCAACCAGATCCTCACAAAGGAGAGCGGCCGCAGGTAACTTCCAAACACCCCCCCCAGTGTTCAGACAGGGCTGGGGTTCCAGGTGCAACGGAATGTCAAGGGTGGCGCCTCCACCTGCTCTTCCTGGGGGACCAAGTCTATAGGAGGGACAGTGTGCTCATTCAAGGTGGCCTTCAAATAAACTCCCCAGGGCCTGGCCCGCTGTGCACTCCGCTTAGCATGAACCCGTAAGGCTATAGTGAGCAGAAGGACACACTCACCTGTACTGCTCTCTCAGGGGCTGGACGGCCTGGCCCTGTGAGCACACCCAAGCCACATTTGCACCTGCATTTGTACACACACACACACACCTGGCTGAGACCCTAAGCCCAGCCAGCTTTCCAAAGCAGCCATCCCCAGCCACAGAAAGAGCGTCCCGTCATTATCACAAGGTCATCTCCTATTGGGTAGAGACACCAGGGAGAGAAATTGTCGGCACTGCTCAGACAGAGAGTGATGCTTTCCATTCTTCCTCACTTCCTCTCCACACTTGGCCCTTACCCCACTCTGAAGGCCACTCAGGGGACAGAGGCTGGCTCTTTGAAAAAAGGGTTAACCTATCTGGGGCTGAGTCTCCCATCCCAGGATACCAGAGCCAAGCCTCCCTCCCACTTGCAGAGACTTACACACAGCTCCCCTCAGGGGGCAAGGAGAGCTGGGCGCTCAAGACGGAAGCTCACAGTGGTCACAGCACAGTCCTGGCTTTTTCTCTGAGATCCCCGCTGGTGATGCGGCTGCATCCTAAGGCACTACTAGGGGTGGGCAGGGGAGGAGACGAGTGGGAAGGTGGGAGCCAGGGTGGGGTGTCTGGATTGGACACAACGTCTGTGGGAGGCCAGGCCTCAGCTCGGGCTTCAGGCAGACCTAGGCTCTTGGCATTGGCTGAAGGGGGACATTTGAACCCAGGCCTCCCGTCATATCTGACCCAAAGGGACACCGCCTCGGGCCTCCCTCTTCTTCAGACATTGCTCTAGAACAAAGAGATCTTGTTCTCAACCTATATGAGGTCAGAGACCACTTTGAGGAATTTGTAGCAGTTATGGGGCCCATCCCAGGAAGATAGTCCTACAGTCATTAGGTGCTACAGCCCAGGCCCTTTTGCGGACACGTCCTGGGATTCTTCATACAAACCTTGCCCCCAATGCTGATGTGTCTGCCAGTGGTCCGGGAGCAGGCCTGCAACAAATGCAGGCTTCCAGGCCCAGCCTCCACTCTCTGAAAGCAGGATTGCTGGGGGATGGGTCTGGAGGCCTGTCCCAGACACGTGTATTGGCCACATTTGGGGAGCTGGTTGAAGGTAGTTGTGGGAGGGGTCCTAGAGAGAAGGTAGTTGGGGGAGGGGTCCTAGAGAGAAAGAGGCCTGGACTCCATGTTCAGACATAAGGGTTTGGAACGTTGGGATGGGGATCAGGAATCTGCATTTTAATCAAGCAGCCCAGGGGCACCTGGGTGGCTCATTCTGTTGAGGGGCTGGCTCTTGATTTCGGCTCAGGTCATGGTCTCGGTTCTCTCTCTCCCTCTGGCCCTCCTGTCCCCGCAAGCCCCCCACCTGTCTCTAAAATAAATAAATCTTTTTTAAAAATCAAGCAGCCTAATGATTTTGAGTCAGAGAGACTTTGGGGAGGGGAAGGGGAGCTGTGACTCAGTCCAATGTGTGCATAAGGCTGGGTGTGAGGGGGGTGTAGCACAGGAAGGCCTGTTCATTTATTTCTATAATGTTCACGTGGGTGGCTCAGTAGGTTAAGCACCTGACTTCTGCTCAGGTCATGATCTCAGGATCCCTGGATCCAGTAGCATCCGGCTTCGTGCTCAGCTGGGAGTCTGCTTGTCCCTCGCCTTCTGTCCCTCCCTGCTCATGCTCTCTCTTGTCCTTCTCTCAAATAAATAATAAAATCTTTATTTAAAAAAAAAAAAAGACAGAAGACTGGTGTAGCGACTTATATGCCAGGTCAGGTAACTGGTTCTCCCTCAGGCTCCAGGCCTTGGTTTCTCAGACTGCGAAATTCGGGGCCTTTGCAACTCCAGCAGTCTGTGCCCACGTCACGCAGCCCTGGCCATATGTGGGAGCAGCAGGCAGCCGGCTCCCCTTCCCGATACCCTGCCCCTTCCCAGGGAGGCCCTGGGGCCCAGAGCTGCCAGCTCCAGCGCCACGCCCCACAGCAGGGTCCCCACAGGCCTTGAGGCTGCCGCTGGCAGAGCCACTCACCAGCCCTGAGTTGTTCCCAGCCCTGAGGCAGCAGGGCCCCTCTGGGCACGACACGGTTGCTAGTGGCAGCAGTGAGGTGTGCGTTAGGGCTGGATGGGCCGTGGCTGGAGGTTGAGGTCTGGAGGTCAGGGTGTGTGGGAATGTCAGACCCCTGAGGCTGGGACAGGCTGACCCTGTGCTCCTGCCACCTATGGAGAAGCGTTTCCAGGCCCAAGTGGGGGTGGGACCCCGCACAGGTGTGGGACTCCAAGTGGTGGGGCTTTGGGTCCTCTCCACCAAGGCTCTGGAACAAGATCCCTGGGAGCTCAGCAACCAGGTGGGGTCTTCCCTTGGCTGTCCCCCTTCTCTATGGACAAACAGCTTTCACGGTGCCAGCAGCCCCTGCATGCTCCCAGCATACGCCTCTCCCCACCTAGCCCTTCTCTCTCCCTCTCCTCCATCCTCCAGCCTTCTGGTTTGGAAGGGCAGCTATGGGCAGCCAACAGCCCCCCCCCCCCCCCCCCCTTACATCCTGAATCCAAAACCCCAAGGAAAAGGCGCCTGGGTGGCTCATTCGGTTAAGCATCTGCCTTTGGCTCAGGTCATGATCCCAGAGTCCTGGGCTTGAGCCCCACATTGGGCTCCCTGCTCAGCAGGAAGCCTGCTTCTCCCTCTCCCACTCCCCCTGCTTGTGTTCCCTCTCTCGCTCTCTGTCTCTGTCAAATAAATAAATAAAATCTTAAAACAAACAAACAAACAAACAAAAAACCCAAGGAAGTGGAGTCGGGGGAAGAAGGAGAGGGAACCCTCCTGCTTTCCCAAAGTTCTCCTCAGCTCCACCATTTTGACCCTGTTGTGTTCAACAAATGCACAGTCTGAGAAAACTGTGCCGGTCCTGACACAGGAAAAGGGCTGGTGTTTAAAGTTCTATCAGCCATTTCATTGGATGTTTGGTGTTTTTTGAGCATCTACTATGTGCCTGGCACTGGGGACACAGCAGTGACCAACGGACATAGTCTTTGCTTTCTTGGAGGTACCGACTACAGAAAATAGGAGGCCCTCTCTTGGGGCCTCTGTGTCTTTGTCCCTCGGTTGGTCCCTGGTCCTGCCCTGAAAGCCTAGGGCAGAACAGAGCAGAATTCAGGGGCTGCCCACTGCACATGTTTTTCCTAGAGAGCCCCTGCCTGCTCGGCCTGTGCTCAGAGCCCCTAAGCCTTTCCCCTGGGCAGCTGTCCCTCCCCCCACCCTTCCATCTTGTCTTCCTTCCTCCATCCCCTAGCTTTTGGCACTGGCCACAGCTCTCAATCCTGGCTGGTCATTGGCAGGCCTGGAAGAACTTTCATGAAGCCTACACCCCATCCCAGGACAGTCAGATTCTGCAGGTATGGACTAGGGATGGTCCTGGCCTCTAGATATTTTAAAAGCTCTCCAGATCTTTCTGAGGCAAGTTGTGATTCTAGCTCCAAGACCTATAGGGAAGGCCTACGGGCATTCTCCCTGCTACGACTTGGAGCTCTAATACACTGATAGGTGTGCCTGGGGCCTTTAGAAGAACATGGAGGGCCTCAAAGCCAGGTCAGAGGAGATAGGACTGAGCCCAGCTGGTATAGATATGCACGCTCAGTTGAGGGGCTGATAGTCCCACAAGGAGGTCAGTGAGAGGGAGGGATCCTCTGCCTTCTTTCCAGGCCACTCCCAGAGCCCTCTGTCCCCTCAAGGCTGCAGAAGGCTCCTGGGTCAGAGCCCAGTTCTCTGAGGTCAAGAAGGAGAAGATGGAGGAGAGAAGGAATGAGATAGCCCTAGCTTCTTTCTCTCCTTTCCCTCTTAAATCCTGCTCATCTTTAAAGGCACAGTTCAAATTTTATCCCTTCCAGGAAGCCTTCCCTGATTGCCCAGATCAAAATCAACGAATCAGTTCCCCATGGGACTTTCACAAGGTCTTCCTCTGGATGCACTTTGTATACCTGACTCATCGAACTTAGATTTGGAAATGACTTGGAAGTCAGCCAGCTCTCGTCTGCTTCAGGCAGGCCCACACTTAACATATCATAAATGTGGGCATCTCGCCCTGAGGCCAGAACCCCAAATACCAGAGGCCACCTGCAGATATAGGGGCGCACTTACTTCAGTCACACCGTTCCTGTAAGGGAGTAGGCAGGGCCCAGAGTTCCTGGAGGCCTGGGAACGTGGCTCCCCTGGGCTCCTCAGTGTCAGGGCTCTGGGGCTTTGCCCTGGGGAAGTCAGGGGACAGTCTGCCCTGTCCCTCCCTCAAAGGGACTGGATGCTTCTACCAAAAAATCTGAGCACAATTCTGGGCAAACAGCCCTCTTTGTGGGGCCAGATCAGGGCTCAGCTGGGGAAGGATTGTGAGATCCCTTTCCCCCACATGTAATACAAGAAAAACCACATCAAAAAATAAGTACAAAAAAGCCCAATAAAGATTCTGATTTTCCCCATGATGACCTTTCCATTTTTTAAATATCACACTTTTTGGGGGGTGTCTTGCTTTGCTGGTGATCTCTGCAGCACAGCATCCTTTGCATATTGGGAAATCAAACAGTTTTGCACATCGTGTGTGTGTAAGGTTCCACGCCTGGATTACATATGCATACAGCAGGTACACACACACACACACACACACACACACACACCTCATATCCCATAAACTAGTGGTTCTCAGCTATGGTTGCCCATTAGGACACCTGGGGAATAACAAAATCCCAGTGCTCAGGCCACCTTCCAGTTACAATGAAAAAAAAAAAAAAAAGAACTTTCTAGGGGTAGGATCCAGATGTCAGTCGCTTGCAGATCTCCCCCGGTAACTCCAGTGTGCCATCACACCTGAGAACCACAGGTGTAGACAGCTGCTTGTCTGATGCAATCCCTTCAGTGAGCATTAATAGAATGAGTCTGCAGACTCTCAAACTCTTAAAGGACCCCACCTGGACAGATGAAGGTGGCAAAGGCTTGGTCTGCATGCAGGATCCCCAGCTGCAGGTGAGACTGATGGTCAAAACCATCTTCAAGTCCTACACGATTCTAAGAAAAAGCTTTGACAGCAAGCACTGTGGGTGTCAGGAAGGAGAGGAAGAAACACTCTTTAGGGAGAATCTGGGCCCCATGTCTCATTGCTCTGAGCATCCATAGGGCCACAGCTGTTTCTTTCTCTCTCTCTCTCTCTCTCTCTTTCTCGCTTTTTTCCTGTTGCTCCTCTTTTTATGATGGGCATCAACTAAGGGGACTCCTGCCCACCTCCCTCAGGAGACAGCAGCTAGAACGAGCTGCTGCGGAGCCAAGATGAGGGAGGGATTAGTGAATGTGGCTTGGAGGGGCCTCTGGGGTCTGCAGCCTGGTCAGGAGTCTGAGGTCCAAAGATAGTGAATGATGGAAGGAACAGACAAGACTGTGTGTGGAAAGGAGGGACAGATAAGGGAGTAGGGACAGTTGGCAAGCTGCTGCTTGGGCTAGGAAAAGTTCATGTTTTGTTACTGATTTTTAAGAGTCATTACAAAGCTGAAATATTCGTATAAAAATATGGATACTATTGAAATACAGATAAATGAAAAGTCCTTGGGTGCCTGGGTGACTCCGTTGGTTGGACAACTCCCTGCCGCTCAGGTCATGATCCAGGAGTCCCGGGATCGAGTCCCGCACGGGGCTCCCAGCTCCACGGGGAGTCTGCTTCTCCCTCTGACCTTCTCCCCTCACATGAGCTCTCTCACCGTCCTTCTCTCAAATAAATAAATAAAATCTTTAAAAATAAAAAAATGAAAAGTCCTCGTTCTCCTCCCATTTCCTCTCTAATATTCTGCTTCCCACTATTATCATTTTGGTATTTATCGTTTCAGAACGTTTTCTACATATACATGTTTCCACACACATTGTTTTTATTGCGTTTAAAAAAACAAAACAAGGGGCGCCTGGGTGGCTCAGTGGGTTAAAGCCTCTGCCTTCGGCTCCGGTCATGATCTCAGGGTCCTGGGATCGAGCCCCGCATCGGGCTCTCTGCTCAGCGGAGAGCCTGCTTTCTCCTCTCTCTCTGCCTGCCTCTCTGCCTACTTGTGATCTCTGTCTGTCAAATAAATAAATAAAAATCTTAAAAAAAACACAAAAAACCATGGGTTATACTCTCCATACTACTTTGCAGCTCATCTTTTAAACCATCTACCACGGGCACCCTCTGTGCCTGTTTCTAAGTCAGAGCCGCTCACTCCTTTGGACAGCTGCGCAGGATTTCATGGCCCTTAACTATTACAGGAATGCCACCTGCAACAGCACACTTGTTCAAGTATTTCTGTAGGACACTGTCCTAAAAGTGGAATGGTTAGATCGGAAAGGATGCGCATTCCTAAATGGGTCAGACTGTATACAACTGTCCCTTGCAAAGCATCGCCGTCCCACCAGCGCACTTTCTTCCTCCTAATCGCCTGGGCACGAGGCCTTACCAACGCTTCAGACTGCATTTCCCCAGGTGGGTGGGGCACGCGACCAGAACTTCAGCAGGAGGGTTCTGGGGCGGGGGGCACAGCCTCCAGGTTTCTGTTTTCCAGCTGAGATAAAGGAGGAGAGGCGGGAAGGGGAGTGATTTCTGGCAGCAACGTGCAAAAGGAGAGAAGGAAGACACGCACCACGGCTGTCATCCTTTTGGTGGCGGGTGGCGCGGGAAGGGCGGCGGTGACAAGAGCGCACCAGGGATTTTCCTGTGCCCCCGCAGTACCCCGGGGCTCATAGCCCCACCCGGGAGCGGGCAGGGCGGGGTTGGTGCCACTGGTGAGGCTCTAACTGGTCCCGCGGACCCTCTCTCCGTCCCACAGCTCAGGCTCAGTCTCCCCTCCCTACCTAGCCCCCCGGTTGCTGAGCAGGTGCCCGAACCCCTTTGGGCCTCTATATCCCCACTTGTTAATTTAGAGTGTTGAAGCTGATGTTCCTCAGCTGCTAGGGTAAGGATGAAACGACCCGATGGTTGTCAAGTTTAGAACAGCGCCTCTAAGAAATGTCAGCGGCGTGGAGTGACCTTTCAGCTGGTCAATCATTCCCGGCTGCCCGCGCACGCGCACACGCTCAGGCTCCTCTCCCTGGGGTAACCGCTGTGGGCAGTTCGGTGCATCTCCTTCCAGACTTTCTGGAACATGTAGACACACAACTTGTGTGTGCATGTGGGTGTCTGTGACAGTTAAAAATACTCCCGTGTGCCTACTCTACCATTTAGGAGTTTTTTTTTTTTTTTCTTTAAAAAAGAATTTTTTTAAGCAACTTTATTTTTTGAACAGGCATTACATGCACATGGCATAAAATTTAAAAAGGAAAAAAGGGTGTACAGTGAGAAATAAGCATCCTTCTCGGTTTCGTAGTGAGGCAGGTCCCCAGTGTTATCAATTTCTTGAGTATCCTTCAAGAGATATTTCAAGCCCTTGTATAAACATGTAAGTTTATGCATTATTTTTCCTCACACAAATGGTAGCACACTTTACATAATCTTCTGCACTTCTTTTTTTTCATTTAATGATCTATCTTGGGTATATCTTTTCATATCACCACACACACAGTTATTTTTTGAAAAAAAATTTGGCTGCCTTGCGTTTCATGGTTAGAAGTACCATTACTTCTGAAATCCTTTTTTTAAAGGAAATTTAGATTTTCTAATAGGTTGTTTATAAATGAAGCTATAACAAATATCCTTCTCTTTATAAAGAGTCTTCTTTGTGAAGTGAATGGAAACCTAGCTAGATTGACTTAAACGGAAGAGGAAAATGGAGTTTGAAGGTTCTGTCATTGTCGAAGACCAGATACCATGCTGACTTCAGTTAAGGATTGATACAGTCACTCGGTGTCCTCACAGATCTGGTTCTCTGTCTGTTTTCTGTCTTTTGATGGGTGGCCTTTCTCTTGAGGCTCCACTCAGTGGTTGTTCCCCTGGCCCCTTCACCAGCTCTAGGGTCTTCCCACATGGCACAAAAAGGCTGCCATGGTTCTAGGCCTCTGGCCTCACAGCACCACTCCATCCAAGGCAAGTTTGAATGTATCCTCTGTAGACTTTACATGGAAGGAAGGCAATGACTTGTCCCAGGAAACTCAGTAGACCACAGTATCTTCTTCACTGTCCTGGTCACTTGCCCTTTTCATATTAATGTTATCATGTACTTAATAGAAGTCAGCATGGCTTCTTGGATGGACACTGTGGTGTTTGCATTAAAAACAAAACAACCTGGGGCTCTTGACTGGCTCAGTCAGAAGAGCATGGGACTCTTGATCTCAGAGTTGTAAGCTCGAGCCTCATATTGGGTGTAGAGATTACTTAAAAAAAAACAAAAAATCTGAAAAAAAGAAAAATATAGCTTTTCCTCCCTGGCCACTTGAAGCTTGAAGCCGTCATCATGAACGACACCATAACTATCTGAACCAGGAAGTTCATGACCAACCGACTACTTCTGTGGAAACAAACGCTCATTGCTGTTCTTCACCCTGGAAAGGGAGCAGTACCTAAGACAGGAATTTGGGGAAAACTAGGCAAAATATGCAAGACCATACCAGATGTCATTTTAGTGTCTGGATTCAGAACCCATTTTGGTGGTGGCAAGACAATTGGCTTTGGCACGATTTATGATTCCTTGGATTATGCATACAAAAATGAGCCCAAACATAGACTTGCAAGACATGGCCTGCATGTGAAGAAAAACACCTCAGGGAAACGGCAAAAGGAACGCAAGGACAGGGTGATGGCAGTCAGGGGGACGGCAAAAGCCCCTGCTGGCGCTGGCGACAAGTGAGCTGGAGATCGGTGGCCAGAAGGAGTCAAGATTCCGCCCGGACTTTATCTGTGGTGATTGTGTAGATTTTTCATGAGAGGATTAATAAACTAAGAACAATAAACAAATAAATAAAATAAAAATAAAACAACCTATAAACAATGTTGGAACGAAAATCTGCGCTAGTTGGGATACGGTTCAGTTGCTTTAATAAAGACCTACAGTAACAGGTGCTTAGTGAAACAAGCTAGAAGTGATCTCTCCATTGTTCGTAGGTGTGTAAGCAGTTCAAGGACGACAGGGTTGGTCTACTTTGTCAGGGAGGGAGATCCCTTTTGTCTTATGTCTTTGTCTACATTGTTGAAGATGACTCAGCACCATATTCTTTGGGTCCATTGGATGGTGGGGGTGGGAGGGGTGGGACAGAAGACCCCATACCTCTCAGTGCACACCCCAGAAGTTGCACATCGCTTTTGCTCAGACTCACTGGCCAGAACTTGGCCACGTGGCCACACCTGGCTGTGCGAGAGCCTGGGAAATAGAATCTCTACACCGGGTAGGTATGAACCCCATGAAAAGTTGGGGGTTCTATTGTTAAAAGAAGGAGGGAAACATCTAGTATGGGGTAATTAGCCATCTCTGGTACAGCATCCTCAAACACTGATCTGTAAAGAGCTCTATATTTTTGTAGAACGGAATTCTTCTGGATACCCTCTAGAATGCTGCTAGGAACCCGTGCTCCCACTGGGAGCCCCTGGACTCCTGCTTTCCCACATATGTTACCCCTCTGCTGCAGCCAGCACAGTCCCAGCCGCGTGACTGCCTGGACCCTGCTGGCCACACCCGCCACGTGTGCCTGGGGCTCTGCCTGTTCAGGCACCAGTCACTAACTCTACGGTCTGGGCCATCCTCAGATTTTATCTGCAAAATTAGGATTTTTAAAAAATTAAGACATTGAAAAAAAGTAAATTGAGGTATTGAACTCTCATCTAGGTCCTACAGAACGTCAGCTTCTCTTCTGGTTGTAGAGTTAGTTCCATGAAGGGGGGTAGTGTGGCAGTGGGAGAGGCAGCTTCGGTGAAACGTGGCACCTAGGAAGAGGGAGGTGATGGTCCCACCCTGCGGGCTGGCAGGACCCACGCAGGTGGGCAGGGTTCGGATCTGGACATGTCTCTAAGGGCCCACAGACTGGAGCCTGGTCAGCGGAGAGCCACTGAAGCAGAAATGAGCGCGTGAAGGGAGGAAGAAGAATGGAAAGAAATGGAAGCATTTAATCTGGGGAGAGGGGAGGGAGGAGAGAGGGGGAGAAGGAGGCAAGATGCACCTCCCGGCCAGGCTCAGGAATGGGAGTGTTGTGGGAAAGGCTGGTCATGATATGTGTTGCCTCCAGGAGGAGCCACAGAGCAGCAAGGAGAATGTATAGGGCTGTAGGCAGGGGCACAAAATAAGAAATAATCTCTCTGTTTTACATTTTCGTTGGAAAAATCATACGTGTACTGTTTAATCTCCACTCGCTACTTCACCTGTCCCTCCACCTGCCTCCCCCCGCAGTAACCATCAGTTTGTTCTCTGTAGTTAAGAGTCTGTTTCTTGTTCATCTCTTTTTTCTCCTTTGCTCGTTTGTTTCTTAAACTCCGTGTATGAGTGAAATCCTATGGTATTTGTCTTTTTCTGACTTATTTCATTTGGCATTGTACTCTCTAGCTCTGTCCATGTCGTTACAAATGGCAAGATTTTCTTTTTTATGGCCGCATAATATTCCATTAGATAGATGACGGACAGCACTTTTTCTTTAACCATTTGTCAGTTCATGGACACTATGGCTGCTTCCCTGACTTGGCTCTTGTAAGTAATGCTGATAAAATGATGGTGTCTGTATCCCTTTGAATTAGTGTTTTTGTATTCTTTGGGTAATTACCCAATAGTGTGATTTCTGGAAGTTAGGGTCGTGCTACTTTTAGCTTTTTGAAGAACCCCCACGCGGTTTTCCGCAGCGGCTGCCCAGTGTGCATTCCCAGCAACAGTGTAGGGGGTCTCCCTTTTCCCACATCCTGGCCAACACCTGTTGTGTCTTGCGTTGTTGATTTTAGCCATTCTGACAGACATCGGGTGATGTCTTATTATACTTTTGTTTTGTGTGTCCCTGAGGATGAGTGATGTTGAGCATCTTTTCATGCGTCCATGGGCCGTAAGAAATGATCTCTTAAGGAGTGTAAAGACATTTAAATAATACTTGACTGAAAGGGGAAGAGGCTATTTGGGGCCTAGATGCCCACTGCGAGCTGGCTTGGCTTAAGGCTGCTCTTCTCTTTGCCTGTTACTCCCCAGCCTCAAAACCAGACTAGTCTTTGTCACTCTCCCTCGGCCACCACTGAAACTGTCCCACTGTGGCTCTTGAATGTTCTCCCTCTGCTCTGTCTCTTGGAAGCTCTCCTGGCCTCGCCATTCCGGCCTCTCAGCGGCACGCCACAACATCGATCACATCCTTCTGAAAGCATCCGGTTCCTTCTCCTGTGGCTTCTTCTATGCTCCTTCTCTGCCAGTGGCTTCTCTACTGCAGCCTTCCTGACTTCTTACTGCACAGCTCACCTCACCATCTATTAGCTCCGCGTGTAGGTGGCCACTAGTCTCAGACTTGCCCCAGGCCCCTGGTCAGGGGCCCAGAGCTCTGTGAGCAGTGGCCTGCTATCCCATGGACACCTGGAATTCAACCTGTACCAGAAGGACCTTGTCTTGTCCGCCCTGTACCTCCAACTTCATCCTCCTGCAAAGAACAGAGAACCACCATTTGTGCAGACACCACGGACTGACCTCTCTGTGTCCAGTCTCGCCCTCCAACTCCATTCTATGCGTTATGCTCCTGTGGCTCAAGGCCCTTCAGGGGGCTCCCCATCACCTCAGAACAGAGTCCAAATGGCTAAGCAGGCTGATAAGGTCCTTTTTGAGCTGGTTCCTTCTATGGTGGCAAGCCCAGCTCTTTGTGCCACCCCTGCCCCCTTCCCTGTGGGCTCCAGCCAGCCTGCTCCGAGAGGGCATCGCTCACAGGCCTGAGAAGGCTCTTCCCTTCTTCCTGCCCCTGGTGAACAGCCAACTCCAGGTCAGCCTTCAGCCTTGGGTACTGCCTTCTGTCCTCCAGGGAACCCTGTGCGCTGCCCGGGCGGCCTTAGCTGTCTCTCACCATGCACCTGTCTAGCACATGTATCTAGCTGCACAAGCTTCGTGCACTGTTTTTAATTGCTTGAGTGCATCTCTGTATCGCCGAGGCTTCTAGAGCCGTGTGTGCAGGAACTTTGTTCATGTTGTTTTCGCTGCACACTTGAAGCCTGGAACAGAAGGCGTTGCATAAATATTTGTTGACTACCATTGAGTCAAGACCTGACTAATTGGGCATTGCCCAGGGCTTTAGCAATGGCCCTCACCTTGAGGACAGGCCAGGGCTCTGAGCTCCGGAGTAAGGAGCGGACAGAGAAGTGAGAGTGGCTGGAAAGTGAAAGTGAAGCTGACTGGGGAGGAGAGAGCCCCAGAGGGCTCAGAGGAGGGGCTGGGCCAAGAGTTCATTCAACCCAGTAAAGCAAGAGAGTCAGGCTAGGCTGGCATAGGCTGGGGTGGGAGGGGGCACTGTGGGCAGGGAGGTGCAGACTGAAAAGAGAGAAAATGTGTTTTGTAATTAGTCATTGCCCCTCGGGGTGAGCCTGGGAGTTTTCACCGGAGGTGGGTAGACCAGATTTGCAAAATGACAAACAGGGGCTAACCACCAGCTCAGAGACACTGTGGGGCTTCCGGGTTTCCACGCAGAGCAGAAGTTGAGCTTTCTAGTTTTTTCTCTGTCCCTCCTCACTGCATTCAAGATTCTACCAAATAGTGGAACTGGGAGGGGAAGGCCTGGAGGAAAGACTTACCCAGGGGCCAGACCTGCCTTTCCTGACTTCCCAGGCTGACCTCTGCCTCTCTGCCTGTTCTCACAACAGAGTCCCCAAGGGGACACGGTGGCCCTTGCCACTTGGAAGGATCAGCCAGTGACCCTACGTCTGAAGATGTTGACTAACTTGCCCTGTGGGGGTTCTTGGGAAACATGTAAACATTCCAGGGCTGGGGAATCTGGGTAAAAGCCACCATCTCTGCCTTCCCACTAAAGAAAGTGGCAAAGTGAGTAGAGTACGTTTGGGTATAAGGGGAATGCCTCATTCTGTGCCCAGGAAAGTGGAGGGCCGTTGTTCCCCCCAGATAATCCTGAGGATACTGGAATTAAATGTGAGGACAAGAACCTCTGTTTCTTTCTCTCTCATACACACACATACACATAAAGGGCACATTTTGGTCTTTGTTCCTTTGGTCTTTTAGGGCAGTGGCTCCCAAAAGTTTGTGTGTGTGTGTGTGTGTGTGTGTGTGTGTGTGCGCGCATTTTAGAGGAGGGGAGGGGCAGAGGGAGAGAGAAACCTCTTTTTAGATTTATTTATTTATTTGAGAGAGAGACAGACAGAGGGAGGGGCAGAGGGAGAGAGAATCCCAAGCAAACTCAGGGCTCAATCTCATAACCCTGAGATCATAACCTGAGCCGAAATCAGGAGTCAGACACTTAACCTACTGAGCCACCCAGGCGCCCTAAGAGCAGTGGCTTTCAAATGTTTAAAACCATGACCTACGAGTAAGAAATGCATTTCTTATCTCAACCCATTCCTCTGATGAGTGTTTACATACCTATCCTGAACTAAAGGTTTTATGCAACTAGACGTTCCTTTTCATATATGTAACCCGTGCTTACGTTTTCCCATTCTATTCTATCTCTTTTTTAGAAAATTCTGAGTGCAGTCTACTAAACTGATTTCACGACCCACTAGTGGGTCTCAGCCCACAATCAAAGAGCACTGCTTTAGGGGAAGAGTCAGTTCTTCTCTGGACTTGGTCTTCAGCTTCTGACCGCTGGAATTTGGCCCCAGTTTTCCTGATGAGTTTCTTCCCTCCATGTTCTCCTTACACATACACCCTGCACCAGGCCTATAGTCCCCAAGTCACCACCATCATCGGGTTACCGGATCTGTTCCCATCAGCCTTCCTTGGATGCCCCCAGACCCTGCTCCTGGCAGACTGAGATCAGCCTAAGCTCCCAGGAGGGCTGCCGTGTTCCTATCTGTGGGCTTCCAGCTGCAAGGATAAAATGCTTAAACCATAAGGGGTTAATCGAATCACACACCAGGGAGCCCAGAGGTAGGGGGCTCCAGAGTTGGATAATTAAGTGATCACGTGGCCTTCCGTTTATTTCCCCGTTGCCATCCTCCAACCTTTGGAAATGCCTTTCTCTACCTCGGTCTCCGTGCGACAAGAGTGCTATGTTAAGGGGCTTTTGTGGGTAGCAGGAGACGGGAAGGGTGGGGCCGGGGTTGCAGCTGGCTCGGTGAGCAAGTGAGTCACTGAGTTGCTGGGCCCCTCCAGCCCCATGTAAGGACAGACTGCTGCCGCCCACTGCCCGCCTGGACTGTGTCTGGACAGAAATGGGCATGTCTGCTTCACAAGGGGCCCCACCTCATGCTCGGATAACCCTGTGAATCAGGAAGGCCAGAGATGCTTATCGCCGCCTTTCTCTCCGCGAGTCACAGGCCCCCAAAGCGGAAATGACTCTTGCCTTCCCCTATAGATCCAGATCGGCGCTGAGCAGAGAACCCAACATTCTGTCTCCATCTCAGGGCTGGATCCCTTGGAGCAGGAATAAAAGAAGGGGTCTGGTGCTCCCTTACACTTTGCACTTTTTCCAAGTCCTCTCTCCAGGGTCCAGACCCCTTGTGCTGGCTCTTTCTGCCACCTGCCCCTTGTCTGCTGGTTTTCCCAGGGAGAGCTGGAGGCGGGGCAGGGGCATGGTCCTGGAGGAGTCCCCACTGATGTCTAGGGCTTTGGTAGCATCTGAATCATAGACTTAGCCATGAGCCAGGGCTAGTAGCACCTGGGACAGTGTGTGAGCTGTGCAGGAACCTGAGAACCACTTCCACTGTAGAGATGGGGACCCCCAGGCCCAGAGAGGGATAGTGATCTGCCCAAGGCCACACAGCTAGTTAGCAGCAGAAGCATGAACTGGGGTCTCCTGCCCTCCAGGCCCCCACTCTCCCTGCTCCCACCTGCCTGGATCCCTGGTTTGCTTTCTAGTCCAAGCCTGGGCAGCAACTTTGAAGTGCAAGGCTGCCAGATCCACGCTCCCCTGACAGCGAGGGGGGTGGGGCGGGGAAGGCCCCGTGTGCTTTCCCAAGCTGGTTTTCGTCTCCTGCTCAAGACAGTGAAAGGACGGAATGATAATCCACACTACAGGGCCTGAGACAAGCAATACTAACCCTTCTGAATAAAGTCCTACTTTCAACGAAGGGGAACAGGGCTTGGCAGGCTCTGGGAAGGATCTGCTCCAGGAGCTGGCGCTAAGGAGGGTGTGGAGTCAATCTGTGTAGGAGCTCTGCCCGTGGGCAGGGAGGGCCCGCCGGGGTGTGTGCTGGTGCATATGTGCATGTCCAGGAAGAAAGTGGGTGGTGTAGACATCCAGGGGGCACTGGACTGGGAGCTGGAGTGCCAGAGTTCTCTCCTCTGCATGTTAGCCCTGTGTCCTTGGAACTCAACCTCCCAAAGCTTCAGTTGTCCCAGCGGCAACATGGGGATGCTGAAGAACTCCCTCCCAGGGTTCATAAGCAGCTCCAAACAAGTTGACAGACTCCCAGGGACAGAGCATGAGGCTGTTTTGGGCTTGGGGCCGTAGGAAGTATCCTGTTCCTCTTGGGCACTGGCAAGAGCTGAGGGTATCTAGCAGTACTTGCTCTGGGGCAGGATAGGGCAGGACTCAGCCACTCCGAGCCCCTCTCCTGTGACTTCCTTCCTGGCTTCCTCGGCCGCCCAAGGCAGTGCTAAATCTGGTCACCACTTGTCTCTCCTTGCAGTGGCTGTCATGCCGGCTGTCATGCCCAGCTCCCAATCCAGGTCACTGGCTCCCACACCCCCGCCCTCCCCAGCAGCCTCGGAGATCAGTGCTTTTGTTCTTAAGTGCTGCTCATTAGACCCTGGCTGTGTGCCTGACACTGGGCCTACTGCTTTAAGAAGAAATCACAGGCCCCCTTTGCAGCTGCGATATGCCAGACTCCATCATGAGGTGCTCTGAGGGAGACAGGATCACTTCTGTTTTATAAGTGAAGAAACTGAGGCTCAAAAGGTAAGTATCTCAATCAAGGTCACTCAGCTGGCAAGGGCAGAACCAAGGTTGAAACCTAGATCAGTCTGGTCGCCGAGCCCGTGCTTTGAATCCCCAAGGTCCTGTGATAAGAAGACAGGACACAAAGGTGCAAGCAGGAGCTGGGGGGTGTCCCTGGGGAGGATAGGTAGGGCTCAGTCTGAGAGTAAGGTGAGGTCCGAGGGGAGCGTGCAGGGCTGCGGGAGACAGGAGGCAAAGGCCTGCAGTGTGCGTGATGGGGAGGCACACACACACTCACCCAGATACACGTATCACACACGCACACAGACACACATGCACAGACAACGCGCAAACACATGCAGTCATGCAGACATACAGGAAAGAGGCTGGCAGACACCCAAAGACCCACAGGACCGGCACGCACATAAAAGCCACACACAAAGACCCAGCTGCACACAAAAGACACTCACGGACCCAGAAATCACACCCATGTTGAGACACATGAGAGAGACACACAGACCCAGCGTCGCTCAGACTCATACACAGACACCTACACATACACAGACACCACCGCCCCCCCGCCTCCCCGCCCAGCACACAATCTGGAGGGAAGGGAGGGAAGAGCCAGGGCCGCCTCATTTCCAGGCCTCCTCCTCTAAGGCGAAGGGAAAAGCCTTCCCCAGAAGTGCTGAGTCAGCAGCGGGTGACAAATGAGCCTCGGGGCGGCGGGCTCCGGGAGAGCACTTAGCCTGCAGAGCGCCTGCCTGCCAGCCAGGCCCGGGCCAGCGGAGAGGGGGCAGGGAGCGGCCACAGGCTGCCTGCTCCGGGGGAGGCCCCAGGGAGGAAGTGACTCACTTTGACTTTGCAAAGCCGGACTTTGCAGCCCAAGGTCACACGGCAGGCGCTGCCAGCAGGCTTCCTGCTGAGAGGCGGGGTGGACCCTGACCTGTGCAGAGCTGCCCAGGTCAGGCCTAGGAGAGGCTGGACCCAGGTGGGACGGAGGCAGGGGGCTGGGCCTTGGCCCTTGGGCCTTGGCCCTTGGCCCTTCCCCCTGTCTGGGCTCCACCAGCAAGAACAGACAATGGACCCTAAGCTCTGAGACTGTGCCAGGAGACCTTCAGGGTCCTTCATGAACACTCCTCTTCACAGCCTACGGTCCACACAGGAATCTAGGGAAAGGGGACATCATGGCAGGCCTGGGTGGTCGCAGCCACCCCCCAGCCTGGCTCTCCTGCCCTCTTGCCCTTGTGATTTATTCTTCAGGAAGCAGCCAGCAAGGTCTTTTCAAGACATCAATCACATGATTTCCTCCAGTGGCTTCCCACTGCATTTAAAATAAATTCAACCCCTTGTCGTTAGTAACATCTTTCTTTCAAAGGGGCCTCTCTTGACTGTGGAAGAAGGAACTGTTAAAAATGACACGAGGGCCACATGGGACCCGGGATGTCCCTGGCACACAGCCCTAACTGGCCTTGTTTCCACCTCCTTTGTCCCCACCCCCAGCTTTGCATGAGTGGCCCGAATCTCAGCAAAAACTCTCACCTTCTCAGAGAGATCATCCCTGACAGCCTCCCGCTTGTCAGTCCCCGTGCAATGACTCCCTGTTAGCTCTTTTAGAGTATTTGCAGCTTGCTGGGCTTATCTTTTTTATTTGTTTACTCCTGTGCTGTCTGTCCAAGCCCCTCCCTCCGCGAAAGCTTCTTGATAGCAAAGATCTTTTCTGTCTTGTGCGACCTTGTGGGGGTCCCTAGTCCCCCAGCAGAGCATCTGGCACATGGGGGTGTTTGGGAGTATTTCCTATGGGAGAGCGAGGATGAGGGGCAGGCCTGAACGGGAAATACGGGATTTCCAAAAGCACAGGTCTCCTTAGGGACACGCGGGTAAGGGGAGGGACAGAGAATGCGGGGAGGTGCTGGCGTGAAGGGCCTATGGATAGGGGCTACAGCACGGGATAAACACCATAGACACCAAAGCGTCCCTGAAACCAGCCAGAAGGCTGTGGAATAATCCAGGCCTGGCTCTCTCGGTTGCTAGCTCTGTGTCTTTGGGCTAGTTATTTACTCTCTAGAAAATGAGAAGGAAGACACTCTTTCTTCCAGGTGATTGAAGGCTCTGGGTACCCCCCCAACTCCCTGAAGTCATTTCCTCTCCATGCCAGCTCGTTAGACACAGGGCTCTGCCCGAGAATCCAGAAATGGAGAATTCCTTTCCTTAGGAGGGTCTGGAAGATGCCAGCTATGTTTCCACTCCAGGTCCTGCCAGGCCCTGTGGTTCAGTTTCTTCCTAGGTGGACAGGCACTGAGCAGGGTTCCCCCGCTCAAAGGTGGCCCTCTGGGGACAGTGGGGAAGTTTGACAAAAGGGAAACACTACGAAGTCCTCCCATCCTGGCTCTGTGGCTTCAGCGGCCTCTAAGCTGGTGGACTTTTTTTTTTTTTTTCCTTCTGTTGATTGACTCCTGTCTTTTCCATCCCTGCCACCCCAGAATGAGGATCCAGTAAGAGAATCATCTTGACAGTGCTTTTGGAAAGTGTTCCTGCTGGAGGAAGGTGAGGACGTCTCTGCAGCTGAGATCCATGCACAGCAGTGTGGAGAATGGAATGCTGCTGAACCCACTTTGTCTCCATGCCAGAGGGCCCGTCTTTCTGACTCTCCAGCCCCTACCCCATCTCCGGGAGCTGGTGCGGCAGCCCCAGGCCTGGCTGTTCCTGCTTTGGTGGAGAAAACAGAAAGTGAAAGTGGCTCTGGGGGGAAGCAGCCCAACAGAGCCCGCAGCCTGCCAGCTGTCTGCAGAGGGACCCCAGGAAGGAAGGTCAGCTGCTTGCCCTCGGGTCCCCTGCCCTGCGCTGCTCACCCGGGGCCAGCCCCCTGTGCCTGCGGTCTTTCCTGCTGCAGTCCTGGGCAGAGCAGCCTGCCTGGGCAGCAAGACGGTGTCCTGAGGTCACCACCAGTCCCCAGACTACTGTCCTGACTCAACCTCCCTTGTGGGTGAGAGGAGGGGAGAGAAGTCCTGGCAGCCAGTGGGTTGGCCCCGTGGGGTGTGTCAGCAGCTGGGGTTGCTGGGGCGGGCTCAGGATGCTGCCTCAGTCGAGGCTTTCCTCTGAGGGCTCCCGGCAGGGCTTCCCAAGGGTGTCACAGGGAGGCCCAAGGTATGGGTGTGGGTGGAGGAAAGTGAGAGACAATAGCATCGGCGAACCTCAAGTACTAACCACAGGCCAGGCCCTATGCCAGGTGCTCTGGCCACCCAGCAAAGCCCCGGGTGCCCCGATCCACCTGCGAAAAACCCTGTTCTATTGGCCTGTCTGTCTCCATCCATCCCTTTAATCCACAAATAATGTTTAAGATCCTCTGTGTGCGGCTGCTGTTCTAGACACAGGGGACACAGCTAGGAAAACGTTATTTTTTTAAATTCTTGTCTTCACGGAGTTTCCTATTCTAGCGGAGGGAAAACAGTCAACAATCAACAGACAGAGGCCAGGTGGGATGCTGATGGTGACAAAGGAGGGACGGGGGATGGGGTGCTGGAGTCGGGAGAGGTTTGCGATTTGAACTAGAGAGGGTGGGGAAGCCCTGGCTGAGAAGGCGGCATCGTTTCTGATTCTGAACATTTCTGTAATCCACACAAAAGTCAAGGGCATGGGTATGATCAGTCATCCCGAGGAAGGACAAAGAAATCAAGCCCCAAGAATGAGTCCAAGGTCAAACGGCTGGGACGTGGAGGAACTGGAATCTGAGCTCAGGTTCTAGCCTGTGCTCGCCACCACCACACCGTACTGGGCGCAGAGAGAAAGAGAGGACGGAATGCAAAGGAAAAGGGAAAAAAAGGGCGTATGGGGGCCTTGCAATGGTGGCCATCTGTTTTCCAAACTGAAAATCAGGACACGACCTGAAAAGATTTTCCTGTTGCTCATAATGAGAGTGGCCGTCTGGGAGAGGCAGTTTGGATGCTGGCCTGAAGGGTGGGATTTCTGAGACATTCCAGTGGCTTTTGGGCTCACGAGGCAGTCCAAGGGTAAGGCATTGCCATGGCAACCCCAGCCTGGCCTGGGGGCCAAGAGCCTGGTGCAGGGCCACATGGCAGAGAGGCTGAGCCGGGCACAGGCCCAAGATTCTGCAGGCCAAGGGGGTGGCCAAGGCCGAGGAGGAGGTGGAGAGGGGAGAGGGGTATGACCTGGCTCCCGTGCTCTGGGCCGATTGGGAGGCTACGCTGGCAGATTCCCAGAAGCCCCCTGGCAGGAGTCTCTGAGGCTTATGGGGCAAGAACCCAGGCTTTCCTGTTAGACAAGTCTCATTTGAATCCTCCCTCTCTCTGGCCCTGGGCAAGTCACACAACTCTGATGAGCTTGTTGCCCCATCTGCAAAATGGGGCTAAGAACTCGTCTCTAAGGAGAGTTACAAAGATGATCCTGTACTGGGATCCTTCAGCAGCCGCGGCTGGTACACTGCAGACTCAGTCCATGGTCACTGCGGTTTCCCTCCACCCGGCAAGGCGCTGGGGGCATGCCAGGATGGTAAGCCGGGTGGGAAACGGATGACCCAGCCAGCCAGGGCAGTCGCAGATTCCCAGCCAAGCCCTGCACGTGGGCTGCGGCTTGGTCAGCAACACAAGAACAATATCCTTCCCGAACAGCGAGGCCCACAGTGCAAACCCTCCCCCCCACCCCTCCTCCCTTCACTGTACAGCCCCAGTGCCCTGCTCCATAAGCCTCTCCCCTGGGGGCTCCAGGGCCCACATGTCCTCTGTGCCGGTGGGCAGTGGAACAGAGACATTCCCCTTGCTCCTGCCAGGTGACACCTTCCCTGTTGTCTGAGACTTTCAGCAAACTGCTGCTCCCACTAGTCCTTAAAGAAAGGAAAGAACCAGAAGGAACTTCAAAGGCTTTTGCCTTCCACCCTCTCCAATACCTCTTCTGTGGGCTGAGCTGCACCCCTCTGGTCATGGCCAGGGCAGAGTCAAGGGCAGCTGGAATTCCCGCCCCACCAAAACTCTACCAATAATTCACCACCGTGCGGCCTTGAGCATCCTCTCTGGGCCTCCTTCCCTTCTTTTGTAGAGTGGGGACTTAGACTAGATCGTCTCTAAAGTCTAGTCCTGACCCCTAAGGGATTACATTCCTCCACTCCTTCATCCACGTGCTCCCTCATTCACAGCACTTACCACTTCTCGACACTGCATCTGCTCTGTTTGTCCACTGGCTGCCTTCCTCCATGCCAGTTCTACCAGAGCAGACTTTTTGTTGGTTTTGTTTCCTGCTATACCTCTGCCACCTACCAGAGGGCACGGCAGGTAGTAGAAGCTTGCATCTGTCCGCGTCCTGGAAGAGAATGGGCTGATCCAGGGCAGTTGCACACGTTGTAGACAAGGTAAGGGGAATTAACAAGGAATGGTGAAATCTCCTGGAGCTGACAACAGGGTAGGGGCTGGGTCTGAGGGAGCATGGCCCAGCTGAGTTGTAGAATAGGATGACAGGACAGGAGCTGTGGGTCTGGGGCTGAGGAAAGCTGCCACTGCCAAACCCTGGTTCCAAGCAAGTGGGGGAATAAAGACCCCCATGTCCTTCTGCTTTTTATCTTCTGCTGCAGCTTCCCATTGGCTGAAGCCATCCAGAAGCCAGACAGTAAAAGAGCTCTGAGACACGGTCCTTTAGTGGTCAGACTCGGGGCCACAGGAAGGGTAGAAGAGGATGGACTCTGAGCCTGGTGGGGGGCACGTGAAGCCTTCCACGTCTCATGCAAGAGCTGCTTGCTGAGCACCTGCTCTGGGTCCGAGTCCGTCCACCGGAAAACAAACACGTGCATGACGCTTTACAGAGCTAGATCTCTGCCCTCCAGGAGGCACAGACAGGCCCCTGACTGGATCTTGAAGAGTCTCTCTTCCCTCTGCCTAGAGGGGAGTCCTCTCTAAATGTAATCTGAGGGCAGCAAGTAGTTAAATTAGTCTCATTTGCAAAATCACACTGACAAATGGAAATGAGGGAGGCTGAGGAGTGACGGGAGGACTAGAGCAGGAAGAGGGTCTGGAGGCTGTGGGGGATGGGAACGGGAGGCAGAGCCACAAACAAGCCCGAAAGGAAGGTGACCTTGAAGCTGTGGTGCAGGCTACAGTTTGAAGGGTTCAAATCCCACTCCTTCACTCATTTGCTGTGTGATCTTGGGTCTGTTCCTCGACACCCCGATTCCGTTTCATCATCTACACAAGCCGGGCCAGTTGGGGTTGGGTGGGGTTGGGTGGGGTGTGCGGGGGTGGGGGGGTGGGTGCGGGGTGGGGGTGGGGGGGAGAAATAGGATATAGGAATTTTGTGCGGATTAAACCAGAATCCGTGAGAAGGGTGAGCACGGGGTCTGGGCACATGGTGAACACTATTATTATAATTAGAGACAGGGGCCACCCCCTCCCAGCCCCCACCATCGCCTTTCTCACCAAGAGGGATCTCCACCCCCTCTCCAGCTCCATTTAATTCTGAATGTTTTAGGTCATTCTATGCCTGGCGTTCTGCCAAGGCTCTGACAAAGACAGGAGTTTCTGCTCATTCATCCTAATGCAAGTTCCTGCGTTTATGATAATAGGGGGAGAAAAATGCATGAAAGGACTCGCTGCCTGTGGAGGGGAAATCTGCTTAGAATTGAAAATCCGAGTCCTTCCTTGGCCTAGCCCTTCCCTCCCAGCGCTTTGGCAAAGGCAGCCGAGGGGAGGGGGGGTGGGGAGAAGAGGAAGGGGAGGGAGGGCTGGGGGAGGAGGAGCGGGCCGAAGAGGACCACGGGCATTGGGGGGCAGGGGCAAGGCCCTGCCCCCGCCCCCCCTCCAACCCCGCCGGGTGAATGGGCTTGGGGTGGCTGAGGAAGCCTGCCAAAAAGGCAGAGTGAAAAGGCCAGGCCCCGAGCGGCGGCGCGGTGCGCGGTTTCCATGGCGACACCAGCTGCTGCCTGCGCTGGGCGCTGGCTGCCTCCTTCTGCGGGGCCTCGTCTGCCACCACATGGTTACCCGGCTCCGTGAGGAGGAAAAATCGGACGGGTCGCCTTGGCCCAGTGTGTCACCGATAGTGCTCTAGGTACCGCGCAGGGCTCTGCAGGGGAGACGGGGTCCCAGGGGGTGCCCTTGGAGCCTCTGGAACCACGTGCCTCATCCCGCGGGTGTGGAGGGAGGGGATGCCACGAGGCCAGACAGGTGGGCACGGAGCTGGGACAGGCTCCCTGAGTTCTGCGCGTCCTTGGTGGGAAGTGGCGGGCTAGAGGGCCTCTGGAGGACGGAGGAGGTGGTAGGACCCCGGGGCTGGGGGAGGCTTTGCAGCAATCTGGGAGAGGGGCCAAGGCTTGTCCTAGGGCTCCTGCAGGAAGTAAAAGGGGGATACGAACTCTTTAAGAGGTAGAAGTGACCACTTCTGGTACTAGGGTGAAGAAGGCTGAGGAAGTAGAGGCATCTAGAACATCTATCTCCCAGGGCAGCATGTAAGTGGGGCTGTGCTTTCTAAGGCAGAAACGGGGACCTGAACGGTCTGACACCAGGACTCTCCTTACCTCCTTCTCTCCCGGCTCCCAGCCCAGAGCCTCTTAAGGACTTGGATCAAGGAAGGGATGCCCAAGTTTGACAAGTGAATAAGTGAAGGGGGAAGAGATAAGAAAGTATAATAAAAGATAAGAGATACGAGATGTGCTCCACCCAAGTAATTACCAGCCCTCCAGGGGCACACCACTCCAGGAAACCCCAGCCACCACCCCGCAGCTGCACTGGCCTCGCACACGCAGACACACATTTTGTGGGACTTTGTCACCTAGATGTGTGGCAGTGCTTTTGTTATTTTTGGTCGTCTTAGCGTCCAAATCAGGTATCACAAGTTTATTGCAATTCTGTTTGTTTGTATTTATGCACATATTTATTCATTTTTTAAAATTTTTAAAAAAATTTATTCATTTTAGTAAGTGAGCTGCCGCCCACCGTGGGGCTTGAACTCACACCCCGAGATCAAGAGAGGCATGCTCCGCGGACTCAGCCAGCCAGGAGCCCAAATTCTGTTTGTGTTTGCTCATTGCAGAGGGTTTTTTTTGTTTTTTGGTTTTGTCTCTACAAGCTGTGTCAGGTTGGGGTCCCATTTCCTGAGCCCTGAAACAGGTCTACCTGTGAGGGTGTTGGTTTGCAAGCAGCCCTCGTTTTGAGGAAGCAGATCTGGCAGGTGGCTTTTTGAGGCAGGCGGTCCAGGGGTATCCTCATGCTCTAGGGAAGAAGTCTCTACAGCTTTCCTTTCCGCGGGGGCGCCCGGAGGCTGGGGCTCCCCGTGCTTCTAGAGGGCTCAGTGGACATTGTATTGTTTACTTCTTGATCATCAAATGTTGATCATGGGAGTGTGAGGTCCTTGAAGTAGGGACTTGGGGATGGCTTACGGAGGCATCCGTCCCTAGAGCAGTTTCCAGCTATCAGGAAGCACTCAGATTTTGTAAAGGAGTGATTAAGTGGATGTACAAATGGAGGCATCTGGGAACTGGCCAGTTTTTCTCATGGGTTCCTCCTCTGAGGGGGTTCAGGAGGCCGCTGCCTGGTTTTCTCGTTCATCTAGCTGTTTCCAAGGAGAGTCTGATTCCCAACTGCCCCGGAGACCACGAGGGCAGAGGTGTTACATATCACCCAACCGATGTTCTCTGTGTGCCTACGGGTGCCAGGCCCAACGTGGGGCACAGCAGGTACAGTGGTGGGCGAGACGGACAGGGTCCGTATTCTCTTGGAGCTTACATATGAGAGTGGCCGACAGAACATCGTAAGTGAATGAGTGAATGCATTAAGTGGTATAAGTGAAGTGGGAAAGGGCCTGCGAGAGAGGCTGGAAAAGAGAACCTGATTTCCATAGGGCAGTCAGGGAAGGCCTTTCTGAGAAGATGGCACTCTAGCTGAGCCCTAAAGGTTGAAAAAGAGCCAGATGTGTGAAGAGCTAATGAAATGTTGTTGTAGGGAGAGGGACCAGCAGGTGCAAAGGCCCCATGGCAGGAAAAAGTTTGACATGCTTCTGGAAGGCCTGTGGTCAGAGAGGTGCGTCTGCACCCGGTGTTGAAGGGCCTTGTAGCACACAGTGAGGGCTGTGGTCATTTGAAACACACTGACAACCATCGTTAGGTTTGTATGTGTGAGTGACAAGATGTGACTGGTGCTCTGGCTTCGAGGTGGAGGAGGGATTGGGCGTGGGGAGCACAGTTAGGAGGTGAGAGGTAAGGGGACATAGGCAGGTGAGGGAGGTGGTCATAAGGATGGAGAGAAGTGGGTAGGAATGAGCCCTGGCCGGGGAGGGGCTGAGAGGATTGTTCGTGGGGGACTGGAGGGTGGGAGGAATGGGACAAGTCTCTGGGCCCCTGGGTTTCTGGCCTGGGGAATCCAAGAAACCTGGTAAATGATGCAAAGTCCAGTTGCTATCAGAGAAAGACCTTCTGTTTACTGGACATGTGAGAATCTTTCCTCCAGAGCCCACACAGGCTGGGCAGGAAAAGGTTCTGCTCCTGTTCGTTAACTCACGAGCCCCTGTGTGAACGGCTCCTCACTGGCAGGGGCCCGGGAGACACGGAGTCAGGAGAGCAGAGCTCGGAGAGAGTTGTTATCAACTGGAACAGTGTGGTTTTGAATCGTGTAATTCTTTCTGTGGCTGTTCCCCCACTTCTAGCGTTTGGAAGCATGCCTGGATCCCATCGTCTGGACACAGGACTCTATTTTTGCAAGGCCTTTCTGGGGGAAAGGGGAGCAACTTCATGGCCCCAGAGGGCAGATGGTGAGAAGCACAAAGATGGTGATTCCAGCTCAGCTCAGCAAGGGCGAACTTGCTCATCATCACGGCTTTCTCACGGGGATGAGCCTCTCATCACTAGATGTATTCAAGGCTGGCAGGAGACTGGGGCTTCCTCAAAGGCGGAGCCTGAATCGCTGCCGTTCGGAAGGCCTGTTTCCTCCAGCTTCCCTGCATCTCAGGACAGCAGCTGCCTCCCATGACCTGCAAAAACACCCCCTCTGCCGGCCCCTTAGAGACCGCAGCTCGGTCACAGAAGCCTGCCCTGTTTGCTCTGGGCTTCACAATCTCTGTTTTCGTCCCTCCCAGCACAGACCCCTATGTGGGCGGAGTAGTAGGGCCCAGCTGAAGGTGAGCTCGGGCCTAGTCCAAGGTCTCCTGGCTTTTCAGGAAAGGGCATCCTTTAGGGCCAGGAGTGGCCCCCAAACACTCCCACTGACCAGCTAGCCTTCTGCGGGGACACCAAGGGCGTCATGGGTATGAGGAGGAGGTTGTCCTATCAAGCCTTCCCGGCAACCCCAACTCCCCACACCGCTGTTCCCAGCAGCAGTGGCCACCAGAAGAGCGGCTTGCCTGCAGATGGAGAGAGATAGGCTGGGGTACTCAGGGACCGCGACCCCCACAGGCCAAGACAGGCTGCGTGGTCCCAGCAGCTGCAGTGGGTCCCCCTGAGCGGCGGGCGGGGAGAGGGTGGGCTAGTCTGCAGCCCTGGAGAGAAAGAACCTGCCCCTGTGGAGGCCGCCCCAGGCCACACAGGCCACCTGGCATCTCTGGGCTACCTCAGAGGTCTAGTTCTTTGTTCGCATCTTGGAGGCTCCGGTTTCCTACCTGGAAATGAGATATGCTCAGAGCTACTTTCCGTGCGAATGGATTGAAATGACGGACAGGACAGGGGCAGCACCATCCAGGCACCTAGTAGTGCTGGACAGCGAGTTTTCTCCGGGAACTTTGTTTTCCTCCATGTCCTCCCCACCCCTGTCATCTAGAGGAGCAGAATTGCTCACCAAAGCTGGGAGAGCTGTGCTTGTAGGGAGAACAAGGTCCTTTGCCTTCTGAAGGAGCCCTGCCTCTGCTGATAGGGCTGCAAACTTGTATCTTGGTCCAAAATAATAAGGCCGGAGGGAGGGTCAGCTGTGGACCTGTGGGCCCGCTGGGCTATCCCAGTGGGTGCTGTGGAGTGAGGCCAGCAGAAGTGGGCTCCCCATCTCCCTGGGCTGTGGCCCCACACTTTGGGGCAGGGTCTGGGAAGGGGACTGTGGACCTGGAGATAGCAGATTAGCGTTTCAGATTGGAGGCTCAGTTGAGGGCTGGGGGCTGCCCAGCCAGGTGGGGGAGGAGGGTAGAGGAGAATGGGGGGAGGGACTGGGGTCCCCACTAGCTCTTCCAGCCAACTGACCCTGTTATTTTTAGCTCTGGAATGCTCCTGGAGCCCCCTTCAGTGTTGTTTATCTTGTTTTTGTGTCCCTGCTCCTCTCCAGGAAGCTCTGCAGCAAGAGTGGGTCAGTGAGGGGAGGAGATTAGGGGTGCCCCAAAGAACAGGAGAAATTGGCTGGGGCTGGGCAGCGGGAACCGTGGGAGCAGTGGGAGCTGCTCCTACTCTGCCCCCCAACTCCCACCCACAGGCTGTCTTTTTCTCTTTTCAGCCTTTCCTGTCCTGGTTTGGGGCCACCAAGTTAGCCCTGCTCCCTCTCCATCACCTGTGCTAAGAGATCTACCGTGCTTATCAGACACCCCCCACCGCCAGCCAAGGTGTCACTTGTCCTTCCGGGCCCTCCAGTGAGGTCATCCCTAGGGTGGGGCTGGCAGGAAGGATGGGAACCTCAGACCCCTGGTCCTGGGTCAGGACACTCTGGGTGCCTTGGAGAAGTCCCGAGTGTAAATGAACAGGAATGGAATGTATGCCTTTGAGTAAGTGTTTTTATATATTTTTAAGTTTATTTTTTTAGTAATCTCTACACCCCATGTGGGGCTCGAACTCACAACCCTGAGATCAAAAGTCAGGTGCCCTTCTGGCTGAGCCAGCCAGGTGCCCTGTGCTCTAGTTACTGGGGTGTGTCACTCACCGGGTTCCTTTCCCTCCTCCCCAAAACTGCACCAGTGCAAGGTGCAAGGCCTGCCGGCTGGCTGCCTAAACATAGGGCCTTCCAGACTACATCCCCCCTGCCAAACCCCCGTCACAGGGCCCAGAAGAAAGGGTTAGCAGAGGAGAGGGGGCAGTGGCTGGAGGCAGGGAGGTGGGAAAAGTGGGAAGTACAATCCTGGAGTTACCATGATTTCCTCCTGGGTAGGTGAGCTGCCTCTTCTGGTCCTTTCCTTTAAGCCTCCTATAGAAAGGCTTTTCTCCCTCCTCTTTCTCATATAGGAGGAGCCCACCAGTCCCTGTGGAGGGTCTGGGATGGATCAGAGCCAGATCTCAGGGAGAGAGGCCAAGGGGGTCAGCGGGGACCGCCCAGGAGCCTTGGTGCTGAAGGATTTGCAAGAATAGTCTGGCCACTGGCTGCTGTCCATCAGTCTGTCAGTAACTCTGTGCTCTGGGCCTAGTGGCAACCTCGACAAACCGTATGTCGGGGCGCTTGGGT
This sequence comes from Lontra canadensis, assembly GCF_010015895.1. NCBI lineage: Eukaryota > Metazoa > Chordata > Mammalia > Carnivora > Mustelidae > Lontra > Lontra canadensis. The sequence continues at coordinate 979,725 of NW_022631167.1, read as the reverse complement.
GGCTCAGCCGTTAAGCATCTGCCTTCGGCTTGGGTCATGGTCCCAGGGTCCTGGGATTGAGCCCACATTGGGCTCCCTGCTCAGCGGGAAGCCTGCTTCTCCCTCTCCCACTGCCCCTGCTTGTGTTCCCTCCTTTGCTGTCTCTCTCTCTCTCTGTGTCAAATAAATCAATAAAATCTTAAAAGAAAAGAGAAATCATTTGTCCACCTGGGGATGGGCCTGCCCAGGACAGTCCTGGGTGAAGGCAAGGGAGGGGGAGCCAGTCGCCTGGGGCAAACCCACCCCCACCCCCAGGCATGAGACTAATAACACTTAGAGGTGGGGAAGAGACAGCAGCTGCCATATTCCAGGAAAGGCACTGACCTTTAGAACCAGAGACAGAAATAGCCCGGGAGAGGACAGATCTATGTGGGAGAGACGTCCAGGCTGGCCAGGGCAGGCCCAGACAGGAGGAAGGGAGGACAGCCACGGCAGCGCCAATAGCCCCGAACGAACACTGTCCCAGGCATTTCACACGCTCTCTCTCGCTTCCATCCCACCTCCCCGTCTGCGGGGTAGGCATGAGCATTACCATGTCACAGATGAGGAAACTGAGACTCAGGGAGGCAGAGCCAAGCTTATAATGGGCAGGGTGGGGACTGACCCCAACCTAGCTGGTCTGGCAGCCCATGTCCACACATCGCCTGCTGCACCCCTCCCCATGCCTGGTTACTACTGCCATCCTGGGGGAGGCAGGGGTTCTCCGCTGAACCTGTCCTCACAGTTGGCCCCATGTCGGGGAAGAGGGTAATCTCTCCTGGAGGCCTGGAGGCCTCAAAAGGTGAACCTCAGGGGCACCTGGGTGGCTCAGTGGATTAAGCCTCTGCCCTGGGCTCAGGTCATGATCCCAGGGTTCTGGGATCAAGCCCCACATGAGGCTCTCTGCTCAGCAGGGAGCCTGCTTCCCACCCCCCTCTCTCTGCCTGCCTCTCTACCTACTTGTGATCTCTCTGTCAAATAAATAAAATCTTTAAAAAAAAAAAAAGGTGAACTTCAACTAGTTGTGTTTATTAAATGACCCCAGAGGGGCACCTGGTGGCTCAGTGGGTTAAGCATCTGCCTTTGGCTCAGGTCACGATCCTGGGGTCCTAGAGTCGAGCCCCACATCGGGCTTCCTGCTCAGCGGGGAGCCTGCTTCTCCCTCTGCCTCTGCTGCTCCTCCTGCTTGTTCTTTCTTACTCTCTGTCAAATAAACAAGTAAAATCTTAAAAAAAATTTTTTTTAATTAAAAAAAATTTTAAATAAATGACCCCAGAGGCCCTGCACCTGGGTACCCGGTGATCAACTTCCCTTCCCTTCCTTGCTCACAGAACGAGGAAAGGTCAGCTGTTCTCCTGCTACTTCTCCCAAATTGTGCTGGGCTCAGGGCTGGGCAGAGCCCCAGGAGACCCCTCTCCTGAGGCAGTGGCCTGGACAAGCTTGGGGGAAAGGCTCTAGCTCAAGTCGAGGTCTGGGAAGGTGAGAATAAGGAACTCAAAATAACAGCTGACTGGCGGCTGGCTCCCCATCTCCCTCCCCAAGGCCAGCCGCTACCCAGCCACGGCAGCTCCCAGCTGTTTTTGCTTATCTCCAGCCAGGGAGGCCGGTTGCCTGGATACCAGTGTTTCTGATTAGCCATTGGGTCCTTCTGGGTCTGGTGGAGTGGCCCCATCCCCAGCCAGCTGGGCCCTCCTGAGCTGGCCCTTGGAAGAGTGGCAAGGTTGGAATCGGGGTGCCAGGGAGCATGCTTACGAAGAGACACCCCCCACCCCCTGCCAGGCTGTGTGACTTTGGTCACAGTGACTGCTCCGAGGCTCTTTATCTGTGAGGAGGGACACATTTCTCCTGCCTCCAAGAATGGCTAAAGAATAAATGTGGCAATTAGATGGGTGCTCAGGGCACAGGTCCTGGGGATCACAGCCCTCCACCCCCACCCGTCATGGCTCAGCCCCTCTGGGCCCTGCTGTCTGTGTGTGGCCCAGGGAGGCCGGGAGGGTCAGTAAGGCAGGCGGCAGGGGAGCCTCAGAGGACAGGGCAGTGCTCCTGTCTCTTTGCTCCGGGAGGAGATCCTGCCCCACCTGCCTGGTGCTGATTCGTGTGCCCCCCACCCCAGCCCTGGGGGTGCGGGCCGTGGGAGAGAGCAAGGCCCTGGGAGGGGGCAAGAAAATAACCAAGATGAGGCATTCTTCTCCTTGTAGCCTCAGGACCGGTGGTCCCAAGGGAACTTCTTCACCTGAGAGGCTGGCTCTGGGGCTTCGAGCAGGATGGGAGAAGCCCAGGGCCTCTGCAGAAAGGGTTTTCCCGAGCTCCCCTCCCAGTTCTCTGGGGGCCCTGTCCAGAGCCAGGCCCACAGAGCTGGCAGCAGCTCAGGACGAGAAGCTGCAAATGACCAAAGGGTCCCCGTGACCCCAAGAGGCCTACGTGGCCATCACAGACCCTCTTCTTGACCCTCTTGACTGAAGAAATGGGCAGAGGAGAAAAGGCAGAGTGGGAGGGGCCGGGAGGGGCCCGTGTCACCCGGGCCTTTACTTTCTTACTCTCTGAATGGAGCAGGCCAACAGCCTGTGCCTGTCGGTAGCAAAGACGGAAGCCCATGAATAATGCAGAGAGGAGCACAGGGCAGCTAGAAAATGGTTAGCTTCATTAAAGCAGTGAATGGGCCCGGAATACAAAATGGAGGGGAGGCTGGGGGCTGGGGCGCCCAGGGAGAGCCCGTGCCGCCGTAGGGGCTCCTCCAACGGCCAGGTCCTGTCACAGGGCCTCCCCGGGGGGCCTCCCCAGCCACCCTGGGCATGTAGACCAGACCCGACTGCTGGGTCCTGCCCCAGGCCAGCCTTCCGGTTGGTTCGGGCTGCAGGAGGCAGGGCCGGTCTCTACCTCCTGGAGGAGCCAGAGCTGGAGGGCAGGGAATGAACATTCTCTGGGAAACTGAGGGAGCTTCTAGGGATGCCCGTGGTGGGGGGAAGTGGACTTTCAGCAGCTTGGGAATTTGGGGAACTCCAAAGGAGGGGTGTTCTTGGGGGATGCCTGGGTGGCTCAATCGTTAAGCGTCTGCCTTCAGCTCAGGTCATGATCCCAGAGTCCTGGGATCGAGCCCCGCATCGGGCTCCCTGCTCGGCGGGGAGCCTGCTTCTCCCTCTCCCTCTGCTGCTCCCCCTGCTTGTGCTCTCTCGCTCTGTCAAATAAATAAATAAAATCCTAAAAAAAAAAAAAGGGGGAGGGTGTTGTTCTTAAGAGTCAAAAGAAGAAAGGAAATTCCATCAGGAGAGATTTACCACAAATCTGGAGGGAAGGACCCCACCACCTCATGGGCACAGCCATCTTACCCAAGAGGCCTCAGAGTTACACTATGGGTGTTTTTTCCTGACTTCACAGGGAATCTAGGGAGGATTTTTACAGGACAGAGACAGGATCAAATTTGAATGAGCAGATCTACCCAGACCACTAGGTAGACACTGCAGAGTGGCCAGAGAATCTGGAAACAGAGGTAATAGCCCCGTGTTGTGAATTGTTATGTGAGAGCCACAAGCCACATCATCTAATCGTCTATACTTGCTTCTGCTTCCAGACTGGGACTGGTTGCTTTGTGATTTGGAAAGAGGTGGGGCATGGGTGAGTTAAGGGACCGTTGGAGCAGTCCCGTGCAAGGGGCTGGTGTGGCAGAGGGCCTGGGCCGCCGCTGATGATGGGAGCGGTGGTCCACAGGCAGCGCCGGCCACTCTTGGTGGCTGGCTCCATGGCCGCGGGGGAGAGAGGCAAAGGAAACTCCCTGCCTTCTGGCTTGGGTAACTGGGAGCAGTTTGTCCAGAAGAGACGCCCCGAGGCTTTAGAGCTGGGGAATAGAGGGAGGATGCTAAGAGTTTGACACTGGGCCTTGCAGCTGTGCTGGGCACTGTAAGTACAAGGCTGCCCTCCTCCTGCCTCCCCTGCCCACTGGGATGAGGACAGTCCTTGCAGCTGGGGCCTAGGGCTCTGGGTGACTCTCCTACCCAGCACAGCTTCCCTGCCAGGAGGGGACCCTCGGGTCCCCTTGCTACTAGCTGACCTCTGAAGCAGGGAACCTGAGGCCTTTCTTCTGTCTGCTTTCAGTCAGGCCCTGGAGCAGCCCCATGATGTCTTTCCCATGGGCAACACCCCAGGAGAAAGGCTTCCATTTTTCTCTGCCAGCAAAAAGCCCTGAGGGGCTCAAGTACCCTGGTGAGCACGGAGGGGTACCCTGGGGTGTTGCCCTGCGGGGGTGGGGGTTGAGTGCAAGCCCGTTCCCTCCAGGTGAGCATTTCTCAGGAGATGCTCTCTGTTGCCTCCCAGCTCCCTGAGAGGCTCCTGGGTCCTCTCTTGCTGTAGCCAACTCCACACCGCGGTGCCACAGAACAGTTTCCCATAAACATGTCCCCAGACAGCCGGTGCACGCAAATAATCCGATTACAGGAGCAAGAGGCAGTCTGGAGAGAGGACCGCACTGGGCGGCCCAAGTAGGGAAGAAAGGGAAACAAGTTCAGCCAAGACTGGGGATGGGGGAGAAAGCAGGCTGTTTAAGGAGGCCCAGGGGCATCTCAGTCCCTTAAGCATCTGCCTTTGGCTCAGGTCATGATCCCAGGGTCCTGGGATCGAGCCCCACATTGGGCTCCCTGCTCGGCGGGAGTCTGCTTCTCCTTCTCCCTTTGCCCCCTACTCTTGCCTGCTCTCTCTCTCTCTCTCTAGTGCTCTCTCTGTGTCTCAAATAAATAAATACAATTAAAATAAATAAATAAATAAATAAATAAATAAATAAATAAATACATAGAGAGGCCCAGAATGCTGGGTGAGGCTGTGGAACAGCTGGGCGTGAGAGAGGCGGCGGCCCTGGGGCTGGCAGGGGGCAGAGGGTCCTGGGGAGCTGGTAAAGACAGGTGGGTATTAAGTCGCATGGAAAACAGAGGAATGCAGAGATGCAGATCAAAGGCGTCTGGGCAGGATCTGACGGATACGAAATCATTTATTCACACGTGCTTTGTCCGTGTGCTCCAGGGACTGTTCTGAGGAAGCCCAGAAAAGACACAGCTTTTCCAGGACCTCAAGGCCGTGAGGGGCAGAGACAGGGCAGAGCTCCAGAAGACAGAGCGTTGAGCCGGGCTCATGGGGGTGGGAGGGCTGGGCGGGAGGCAGTGTCCTGGACAGGGCCGACACAGTTGAATCTGTCTTGAGGGAGAAATAGCAGGAGAGAGGAGAGGAGGAGTTGTGGAAAGGAGAGGAGCAGTTGTGGAAAGACCCAGAGGCAGGAGAGAGCCTGGTGCTTCCCAAGAGCCACCGTTGGGTGAGAGCGTGGCTTGAGTATGGTTTGTGTGTTTGTGTGTTTGTGTGTGTGATGGTACAAAACGAGATAAGCTATACCAGTAGCGAAGAACAGCCTTGCTAAAGGTCCTGTGTTCTGTGCTGCAAATCTTTGTACCTTAACTTGGATGCAGTGGGACATGTTTGGGTGATAGGGTAAGATTTGTGTGGTGTGTATGTGTATTTTAAGATTTTATTTATTTGTTTGAGAGAGAGAGAGAGAAAGAACACAAGCGGGAGGAGGGGCACAGGGAGAAGCAGGCTTCCGGCCGAGCAGGGAGCCCAACATGGGGCTCAATTCCTAGATGCAAGGATCATGACCTGAGCCAAAGGCAGACGCCCAACCAACTGAGCCACCCAGGCGCCCAAGATTTGAGGACACACTGGGGTGCTGGAGACTGAGCTGGAAGCTGCTGGTGAGGAACTGGCAGGACATCAAGGACAAATTCAGGTTAACTGACTGAGCCAGAAAAGCTTCTTGGGGGGTGGGAGATGGGGGATGGATAAAGGAGAGGGGGAGGGAGTGCCCTGGGTGGAACAGTGTCCTCCCCAAATTCACGTGCACCAGGAACCTGTGGATGTGACCTTATTTGGAAGTAGAGTCTTTGCAATGAAACCAAGTGAAGATGAGGTCATACTAGAGTAGGGTGGGCCTAAATTCAAAGACAACATCCTTATAAGAAGAAGGAAGTATGGACACAGGTGTGCAGAGACACGGAGGGGGAAAGCCGTGTGACGGTGGAGGCAGAAATGGGAGTGATTGGTCTATACACCAAGGAGAACCCAAGATGCTGGCAGACATCAGACGCTGAGAGAGGACAGGGAAGGATTCTCCCCGAGACCCTTCCGAGGGAGCAGGGGCCTGCTGACCCCTTGATTTCGGACGTCTAGCCTCCAGAACTGTGAGGGAATAAACATCTGAAATGTTAGGTCACCCAGTTGGTGGTAATTTGTTATGGCAGCCTTAGGATACTAATACGCTCTCCCCGCTTCAAAGAAACAGGGACTCAGAGCGGAAGCCGGTGGTGAATCTGACTCGGTCAGATAAACCTTCAAAACACCGAGGCCAAAACACCGAGGCGGGCGCAATCCAGAGGGGAGTCAGAAAAGAATGTTGAGCGGGTCCGGCAGGCCCTCGCAAATGAAATTCTCCGCTTAATCATTGAAAGGTCTTGATGGGAAGGAGAAGGGGAGGAGCCTCAGAGATGAGGAGCTGGCGGATGAGCTCAGGCTGGAGCAGGACACATTCAAAGCCGAGGAAGGGCGCAGAACCAAGGACAAGAATAAAGGAGCCACAGAGATGTTAGGAACATGAGCCCGGCCCACTGCACTCCACATGGGGCTCAGGCTTGCAGGAAGGGCCACCATCCAAACAATTTTTTGGCAGGTGGGGGAACGGGAAAGTAGGGAGTTAGAATCACCAGTGGGGTGAGGGCTAATTTAGCATGCATGGATGATAGATATGCCCAGATGTTATTTGTCACTGATCTTCTCTGTAAAGATAATGGAATAGGAAGCACAGTCCCCCCCCCCTTTTTTTAATGGAATGCACAAATGTTAACAAGAGGGAATTGAAACGGCGGAGAGGAGATAGCTGTAAAGGGATGAGCTCCCTGTCACAGGAGGCATCCAAGCAGAGAGTAGAAGAATGTCTCCTCAGGGCTGTTGTAGTAGAGATGACTCCTCTGAGACTTTCTTGTGGACACAATCCATGACTCGTTGTCAGGCTTCCTGACCCTTGGATCTCCTCCACCACGGTCAGTACCCTAGAGGCACTCTTGCTTTGCCTTGCCTCGCTTTCGTGAGGAAGTAGCAGAAAGACAGCATCACCTCAGTGCCTTGGCCCAGACTGAGCAGTACCGAGCCAATCAGAACCTTGTGATGTGGTGCTTTTCTTGTTGCGAAGGCCTGTTGGCCTCAAAAGGACCACTGACTGTATCAGCTCTATTTTTATTACCAAGCACTGAATGCAACACCCTGACACCAGTCTCCTGACCCTCTCCCACTTCGTGCCCACCTAACCATCTTGGGTCCCCCCCCCCCCACTTGACCTTGGGCGCTTCCCTCTCCGTTCACAGAGGGGCACAGAGGAGCCAGGCAAGGCCCTCTCCTTGTTGGCAGTGACCAGGCGGAGAGCCGTTTCCCTCCTTCTCCTTTCCCTGCTTCCTTGGCCTCTCTTTGTTCTCTTCTGTCCCTCTCTCCGCCTTTACAGAGGGCAGGATTATCTGACTGGGGATGAGCCAGGGCCAAGCCCTTGCCTCCCAGTCTTCTGTCCCTCAAGCGGAGGGATGATGGGAGTATTAGCACGACTCCCCCCACCAGGCCCCTGCGCCCCCCCAATCCAAGACACTCAGATTTCCAGATTTCTGAGGTGCCTGGTGCCCCCCGTCGCCCCCACAGTGTGTTGGCGGTAGGTGGGGGAAGGAAACAGAGAAGTGTGTCCTTGGCTGAGGACAAGAATCTGCATGACTGGGGCGCCTGGGTGGCTCAGTGGGTTAAAGCCTCTGCCTTCGGCTCAGGTCATGGTCCCAGGGTCCTGGGATTGAGCCCCACATCGGGCTCTCTGCTCAGCGGGGAGCCTGCTTCCTCCTCTCTCTCTGCCTGCCTCTCTGCCTACTTGTGATCTCTCTCTCTGTCAAATAAATAAATAAAAAATCTTTAAAAAAAAAAGAATCTGCGTGACATCTTCTTTGACCTTGAGAATGCCTTCCGCACACCTTTCCCCTCAGAAGGCAGGGAGCTGGCACTTGTCCTTTTGGGCAAGTCAGCATCGGAGGCTCTCACAGTTCTCCAGCATGATTGAGCCAAATCCCTAGTCTGAGGCATGAGAGACAGGGTGGGGTGGGACAGGCGACGCCAGCGCCCACCTCCCAGGGGATCGGCCTCTTAGCATCATTGTCACCTCAGTCTGTGCAGATGAGAAGGGCCCCACTCACTCTCAGCTGCCCTTACCCGGCCCCACAGGCCTTCTCTCCTGCTCTGACTTGAGATTCCTGGCACCTTTCTCGTGCCAAGTGGAGAGTCACCTCACCCCTCTGGGCCCGGCATGTGACGTGAGAGACGGAGCAGACAGTCCGCCCGCTCGGGCTTTGAGGGAGAGCTGCCTCTGGTTTGTTCCACAATCTGGCCTCTTTCAAATTCCCTTCCCTTTATCCTCTCAGATCAAACAAATACACCTGTTGTTTATTCTTTTTATATATTTAATATACGTTCGCTGCAGAAAAGAAACGAAAAGGCTATAATAAGAACCATCACCTAAAAAACCCTCGCCGTGAGCATGTTGGTATGTACTATTTTTTCTTTCTCCCCTCAGACACTGAAGATTCATCAGTGACAAGACAGGCAGGGTTCCCACTCTTAGGTGCTTACATGTCCGTGGGAAAAAGGATACAGAATCTTTGTACCATCGACTGACAGACAAGACAGACCTCTCTGTCCGCTCCCTCTCTCCTCTGTCTCTGTCTCTGGCTATCGATTTCCTCTCCAAGAATCCTTCCTTTTCTTTTGCATGTATTTGCTGTGGCAGAAACAGGCTCCTTCTGCAACTCGGAGGTGCTGGATGTATGTCTGGGCGGGTGGGCTCTGTGCCAGGCAGGCGAGAGGACAGCCCCCCACTCCTGCCAGAGGCAGGATTCCTTTGGGTCCTTATCCGAAGCGCTGAAGTCAGCCTGCGCCCCACACCCTGGACCGGAGAAGCTGCACCCCAGTGTAGGGAATATGGAAGGAAGGGCCCCTGGGAATGGACAGAAGTGCCCCCTGGCCAGTCTCGAGGGTCCACCCACATGGCTCCTACCCAGCCGGGGTGGGGGGACAGGACCCAGTTTGTTCCCCCAAAATGTGCCATGCAGGGGGACCACCCATTGCCCTTTCTTGCATCCCGAGTGGTGCGAAGGAGAAAAGGGGGTGGTGAGGTGGTGAGGAAGGAAGGGAAAGTGAGAGAGGAGGGGAGGGAGGGGAGGAGAACCAGCCTTGTTTCCATAGCAACCACACATGTGAGCCAGCTGCTGTTGCCATGGAAACAAGGGGAGCCTGCTCAAAGGCTGTGCTGTCTCAGGGGAGACACAATTTTTGACAAAAAATACCCTTTGATAAAAATAAAGAAAAAATAATGAAAGCCACCCTCTCCGGGATTGGGGGCACTGCCGAGTGAGGTGACAAAGGGAAGGAGGGGGCTGGGCTGTGGGGGAGGAGGCTGCCTGCTGCTGAGAATTGCCGAGTCAGTGTTTTAGAGCCAAGGGGGCCTCCAGAATCACCCCCACTTAATGGATGCGGGAGGGAGGCTTTTGGAGGGAGGTGGGCAGCTCACTCAAGTTCCCAGGGCAGAAGGGAGCAGCTCAGGCACCCCCAGAGGGAGAAGAGAAGGCATGCGCTGGTTCCCTGGGGGGTGGCTGGGCAAAGCCGGTGGGTTTTTCCCCAGCCAGGGCGGGGAGACCAGGCAGGAAGGGAGAGGCAGGGCCAGGTGCAAGCCCCTGTAGCTGCGGTGGGGGGGGGGGGTTGTGCCCTGGGCACCCCGGCCTCTTCTTCTTCTTCTACCCCACCCCTCTGCTAATCTCAGCCTCACGAGGTTTTGGCTGCCTCTCAGGGGACCAAGCTCAGGGCTAGAGAGAAATCAACAGTCAGAGACCATGAGGGAGCTTCCCAGTGTAAAGACGGGAGAGGGGGAAAAGGAGGGGAAACGCCCGGAGAAGGCTGTGCCTTTTTCTGTCTTCTCCAGGGAAAGCCCTACCGACCTGAGATCAGCTCAGTGGTGGGACCTCGAGGCAAGTTCACGGGCCACCTGGTTCTAGATGAGGTATTTGGCCAGAAGGAGGTGCCTCTGCTTGGGGTCCCATTCAGGGGAGATCAATCAAGACCCAGTTCATACAGGAAGGTGAGGTCTTAACAAATCAAGGTTTTCATAAATACAGGAGTTTGTGAACTGCAAGGTTCCAGGCAGTAGAGCTGGGCCCCCGGCCAGATAGGGAAGTCTCGGTGGGCTCTGAGTGCCCTCCCGTTTAACCAGGACCATCTCCGTTTTTCTCTCTTTTATGCTTCTTTCATGAAGCATTTTCCCAAACGCGATCTCCCTTGCTACCCCTTGACGAAGCTGAGATGTAGATGCACTGGTCCTCATCCTAAAGATGAGGACACAGTCTCAGAGAGGGGGAGCCCCTCTCCCAAGGTAACACAGCTCACCACAGCCAAACTAGAAAGGATTGAAACCCTGGCTCCAGCACAGAATGCCCACCCCCTTTCAAAGGAAGGGGAGATGAGATGCAACCAAAGGCATGTTCCTGCTCAGGGCGTCCCCTGGCCTCTCCTTGAAGAGCCCAGAGGCGGGACAGGATGCTGCCCTAGGGCCCATGGCCAAGGGCACATATGGGGGAAGTGACCTTGCTGCCTTTTTGTCCCGGAGGTCTATCTCCTCTTTTCCTTGGGAGCTTTGTTGAGGCCTTAGCCGGGGGCCTGGAGGAGAGGGCGGGTGGCAGGAGGGTGGGACTCTGCCCTCACCTTGTAGAAGCTCCTCGTGCCTCATGTCAGCTGCCCTTCACTGCTCCCCACTCCAGCCTCCAAGGCAGAGACCACGTGGGTGAGTTGCCATGGAAACTGCGGAGTTCTTTTTGAAAGCAGAGCTGGGTGTAATCCGAGATGGCTGGGGGAAGGGTGCTGAGGCCGGGGGAACCTAGGTGGGACAATTCCACCTGTTTGGCTATGGTCCCCCTAGCTCACCGCCCCAGAAACCATCTATTTCAAGGCCTCACTGCCCTTCTTTCCCATAAGACACCCGCCTCCCGTCATTGTCGTCGTGCCCTCTCTACCCAAGCCTGTTTGCGATCACAGGCAGTAGCCCCACAGGCCCTGTCCTGATTCCCCAGAGAAGGAGCGGTTATCCTTGTTATACAACAGAGGGTGGCAAAAAAACCCAAAAAACCAAAAACCAAAAAAACAAAAAAAACCCAAGAGAGACCATTTTTGCCATCTGGGGGCCTGGACGTAACCACAGGGATTTGGATTATAGGGGGGTGTGGTGGGAAGGAGGGGGAACCTTGGGTACATGGTGCTCCAGAGGTGGGAAGCTGGACCCCACCCCGCTTCTGCCCACTGTGGTTCAACAGCAAGAGTTCAGGCGGGCTGACCTAGGAAACTGGAAAGCTCCAAGTCTGACCTGGGAATTGAGAGCTGAGTTTGCCCTGGGCTCAGTCAGAATTTCCCCGTAACCACAGCCAGACCCTTGCTGTCCACCTGCTCGTGCCTGATATAGGAACTGTGCTTGGTCTTGTCTGCGGTCACTCTTGTTGTGTCCTCCAACCCCACCCCAACGAAGAGCAGAAGGGATAAGAATTTTGCTTCTCCACTTTGCTGTGTGACTTGGGGCAAATTGCCTAGCTTTGTTGAGCCTCAACTGCTTCTTCCATGAAACGGGGATAAGGAAATAACTGCCTCATAGGGTTGCTGCGGGATTGAAAGAGACAATACATTCAAAGTGATCAGCGTAGCACCTGGTTTCAACACCACAGAAATATGATTATATTATTATCTATCCTTCCACACCCAGTACAAGCTCCGCCTCCTCCAGGAAGCCTTCCTTTCTCCAAGGAGGGAGGAAGAAGGGATTAGGAGAAGCCAGGGTGCCGGGACACTTCCTGTGCGCTTTTCCATCGCATTCTTGCAACAGCCCTGGCAAGGAGGTGCTCTTCTTATTATCCCCATTCTACAGAGGTGGACTCTGAGGTACAGTGTCTTGCTCAAGTTCATTGGCTTATAAGAAGAGGGGTCAAGATTCAAGTTCACCCTATCTGGTTTCAAAGTCTTGCACTTTGTTTCTTACACCAAGGTTCACCTCACCTATGGTACAATCCTCCCCCAGCCGCTTTCCTTTTGACTGAGAGCAGTTTTTTTTTTTTTTTTTAAAGATTTTATTTTATCTATTTGACAGAGAGAGATCACAGTAGACAGAGACAGGCAGAGAGAGAGAGAGAGAGAGGGATGCAGGCTCCCCACCGAGCAGAGAGCCCGATGCGGGACTCGATCCCAGGATCCCGAGATCATGACCCGAGCCGAAGGCAGCGGCTTAACCCACTGAGCCACCCAGGCGTCCCTGAGAGCAGTTTTTTATTGCTTCTGATTTCTTTCTTGCCTTTTTCACCTGGCCACCCTGCACCAGGGCAGAGAGAAAGGAGGCGAGCAGAACCAGGGAGGGTCAGAACTCTGATAGCCCCTGCGGCATTGGGACCCTAGGCAGGAGGGAGCTGGAAGCAGCTGGCATAGGAAATCTCTGAATAGGGAGCCAGGGCCACTGTTGGTAGGGGTTGTCCGATCTCCGGAAAAAAACTCTCCCCAACTCATTCTGATTTTCTGCTCAGCTCTGACCTTGGTCTCTGGATCCCAGTCTGCCAGACCGGGCTGGTGAGGGCTTGGTAGATGACCTTGACCTGGCTTTGTCAGTCTGGGGACTTGAAGTGTCTCCTTCAGGTGAAGAGGAGACCGAGAGGTTGGGGGAGGTGGAGGAGAAGGGGCGGAGGAAGGACAAGAGGGAGGGAATGGAGGGGGGAGGGAAGGACACCGGGGAGGAAAGGGAGGTGGGAGGGGAGACTGCCAAGTGTGATTCTGAGCTCAGAGGGAGAAGAAAGGATGAGAAAGCAAGAAATGCGCTTCAAGGGCAGGATGAAAGGGGGAGGGAACTGAGGTCGGTGGGAGAATGAGAAGAAGGAGGAGGCCAAGAAAGTGAATGAGGGAGAGCGAGCAGGGGAGAGGAAATGGCAGGGTGGGAGAGGCTGAGGGAGAGAGAAGAGGAACAAAGACAGGGCTGAGCAGCTGCCACGTCCTCCCTCCCGCCAAGCAAAGGCCTCTGAGGGCCTCCGAGGCTGAATGAGCCGGAGCCAGCCATGACTCAGTCTCCGTGGCTCCTGCCCGCCAAATCCTTGCTGGCTCAGCAGTTTCCATGGGGAAGGGGGCACGTGTCCTCCACCATGCACCCCTTCTCTGCTATAGTATCTTCTCTGAGGCCCCACGAAACCCCTACCTCCCTAGTCTTGGTGGCTGGTGCCTGCCCTCCGAGTTCTCCCAGGTGCACCGTCTCGGACAATTTTTCTAGAACCTTCCAAAGAGGTGGAAACCAGCCACTGTGCTAGGAGGCTGGGGTAGGGTAGGAGCAGGTGTATATGCAGCCCAAGGAAATCCCCCTCCTTTCACTGATGAAGCCTGGCCCCTTTCTAAAGAGACAGGGCCCAGGAATGGCTCCACCTTAATAAGAGAACGAAAATGTATTGAGAGCTTAGCAAGAGCTAAGCAGGTTGTCCTTTATCCCACTCAATCCTCACAGCAACCCTGAGAGGTCCGTACTATTATCTGTTTCCATTTTCCAGAAGGGGAATGACAGCTAAGGAGTCCCAGCTCCCGGAGCTAACAATGAGGGAGGAGAAGCCTTGGGAGCTAACAATGGGGGAGGAGAAGCCTTGATGTCTAACTCGTGGGGTCAGAGGTCATGGTTCCGCTGGACCCTGAGGGGATGGGTAGGGGAATGGTAGTTCTGAGGGCCCACAGAGAAGCTAATGTCTGTGATGGTTTGGGCAGGTCTCAGAAGTGTCCATGCCTCAGTTTCCCCATCCAACATCACTGTTGGCTGCAGAAATGTGTGGGTTGAGAAGCTGACCAGAGGAGCCAGGACACAGCCAGTGAGGGCCTCCTTGAAGGTGATATCCATTTGTGGGGGGAAGACCTGGGTACCTGGAAAAGCTATGTACCTAGTGTCCCCTCTTACCAGCCTCGCGGGCATCTCTAGGGACACCAGAGGGGTGCTCAGAAGGCCCTGCGTTCATGGGGCTCCCACGAAGCTCTTTCTAAAATGCTCTCACATTGGGGTGAACACACACACACACACATACACACACACACACACACATTCTTACCTTCAGAGCCCCCTTCCGTGGCACATAACGTTCACTGTGTGCCTTATAAGACTGGAGGAAGCTGAGGTGACACAGTTGGCACCAGGGACAGCAGATACCTTCTAGATGCCTGGGTACTAACGTGACGTGTCTGCCCTCAGGGTTCCTTGTGGGCTCTCAGGGGAGGAGTGGGCACTCAGCATCCACTCTGTACCCAGGCCTCAGCCCCACACCCCCCACAAGACCCAGGGATCATCCTGTAGACGCCGTGGATGCCAGTCGCTCCTTTGGCCACCTGGCAGGCTCTCCACACCCTCATCAGCCTGAGTGAGGAGCTGTGCCTGCTTCCTGCCTGCCCCTGTCACCTTCAGGCTCCACCTTAGTCTTTGGACAAGGGCTTCCCCTCCCCCTCTCCCATCCCCCCACCCAGGGCCGTCCCCTTCCCCAGGGACCAGGCCTGTGGCAGCTCTTGGTAGCCTGCCTGTGTTGCCATGGTGGCCCTCACTTGGGTTTCAGTGGCTGCAGTGGGAGGGGGATGTCAGGCAGGGCAGGTGTGTGTGTGTGTGTGTGTGTGTCCATTTTCAGCAGCAGGTGAGTGGGGCTCAAGGAGTGGGATCCCATTCTCCTAGGGTACGGCCAGCCCCTCCCAGCGCAGTCCCCCCCAGCTTAGCTGCATCCCGGAGGCAGGAAAGACTGTAAGACAGACAGAGGGACCCTGGATGGAAAACTGGAGGGGGGAGGGTGGAGATGGGCTTCGGCACAGTTGTCAAAGGAAGAAGGCCCGGATGTGGGGTGGGAGCTGCAGGAAGGAGGGAGCCAGGGCTGCAGAAGTGGAGATCCAGAGCCACCGAGGGGGGGACCCGGGAAGGGGTGGGCCCCTTATTTCTGCCAACCCCCCCTCCCCAGGTCTCCCGCTGCGCTTCCCCAGCGGAGAGAAGGCCCCTCTGCTCCTCCAACATGATCTGTAATTTCCGGCAGACATTTGAGGTCCCTGACATCTGCATAATGTGGGCCAGTCTCTTAGCAACGGGGAACAGCTGTCTGGCATTTCCAAGATTAAACTGTAACTATACACGGTCCTTGCCAGGGAGAGGGGGAGGGGGAAGGGGATAAACACTGCCTCCTGGCATTTTCAGACTCATTTAGCTTTTATTCATTTCCTGCCTCCAGTAAAGAGGCCAGGGATTCGGGCTGGGCCAGGCTGTTACTGCCCCTGCCTCCGCGGCTGCTGAGATGGCAGATTGCTCTTCACCCAGATCTGTTTGCTCGTAGGAGGAGAGAGGGCCAGGGAGAGCGGACAGCACCAGCCGATTGTTTTCTATTGTATTTATTTTTTCTCTAGGTGCGGTGATCCTGGCACGCACCTCCCAGGGGCAGCTCCGGAAAAAAGGCTGTGTGGTCCAGCGGTTAAGGGTCCCAGGTCCCTCTAGCCTGGTCTAATTCCGTCTAGCTCCCTGGCTCATAGCTGTGTGACCTTGGGCCATACCCCTTTACCTGTCCACACCTCCAGTTCCCCATCTGTAAGAGGAGATAATTCTATCGCCCCAAGGGTTGCTGTGAAGATAGAACCACGATTAGTAATGGAGCCTCTGTGTTCCTCGACCACCCTCCCCCTGGTCATCTGCGTTAGCGACCTCCGGCTCTGCTATGGGGCAAAGGTAGGCACAGTCCAATTCTCAGCAAGCCACTACCTTGAAGAGCCCCAGACAATGACACTTTTGCCCCATAGGAATTCAGCAGCGCTCAGCAGTCCCCAGCGGGGCCCTCTCTGCTGCCCAGCCCGGAGGCGGCCTAGACCTTGGCCTGCTCAGGCCCAGGCAGCCCCTTGTCCCATCCCGTCCCCTCCATGGCCAGCTCTGCCATTTGGCTGCAGCTCCTGAACTCATGAATGCGATGTTTTCGTTTTGATGCAAGAAGCGGGGAATTGAAAGGGCGGGTGTGGGGAGGGCCAGGAGGACAGGATGGGAGAGGGAGGAGGAGGGAAAAACCCTTTAGCGGCCCGTGCTGGCCAGTTCCAGGAATGTGTTCTCGGACATCAGTGCCAAAGCAGTGACCCAGGCAAGGCAGCCAGGCCGGGAGAGGGAGCGGCCGGGCGCGGGGGCAAGAGCTCCCCCTCCCTCAGCAGCCTCTGCTGACTCACGGCTGCTCCAGCTGGCAGGAGCCCTTCCTGGGGACGGCTGTTGCTAGGATTCCTGGGAGATGACTGATTGCTTCTCCTTGAGCTTGGTGAAAACATGTTTGTAGACTGCACACAAACACACACATATACTCCTGTGGGCTTGCATGCCCAGCCCGGGTACCTGCACGGGTGTGCGCGCGCGTGCGTGTGCTCAAATGCGGGCAGGCACACTGAGCGCGGTGTACCTATTGCTCCTGAGGCCGTTGTGACCCTCACGTACTAGTGCCCGCACAAGCGTGTGCACCAGCACTGACCCTGAGGAGGGGCGGAGCCCCGCCAGGTCTGCACAGGCCAAAAGTAAGTCAGGCAGCGGGGAAGCTGCCAGGGTCTGGGCCTGCTTGAATTTGAAGGAGTTTTCAGGTTGCCTTAAAACATTCTTGGCCTCTGGCCCTCCTCCCCTCCCTTGGTTTCTCGGTTTCCTTCATTCTGCTGGAATGATCTAATCTTCCCTTCTCCCTTGGCCTGCCTAGTTTTTGATGTCTGGTGTTTGAGGCTCTCAGCTGGAAGCTGAAATCTTCTAGGGCTGGATTCCTGGCCTGGTCCTGAGGCCCCAAGGGGGCTTCTAGGGAGCCTCGGTGCCTCTGCTCCCCTGGTGAGAGGGGGCTGCTGGGAGGACTCCTGGGTGGAAAGTGCTAGGCCTTTCTCTGGGCTCTGTGCCGAGGGGATTCAGGAAATGTCAGTCAGTCAGTCAGTCCTGAATTCGGGGCGCAGAGCCTCGGCTGGGGTGGGCTCGAGGGCTCAGCGTCCAGCAGGCGGCCCCGGGTGTCCGGCTTCTGGTTGCCAGCTCGATGTGTGACCTTGAGCACACTGGGCTCTCTCTGCCTTGGTTTCCCCACCCGCTGGGCCGAAGTTGGACTCCTTGCTGAGCCTGCCAGGGTTTTACTGCGACACAGCTTGGCAAGAGCTTGGGCACCGGGCGAGGTTGTTTGTCGCTGGTTCCTAAGGCGGGGCGGGGCAGGTGGCCCCAGGCCAGTGTGGAGCCCGCACTGCTCTCGCCAGCTCTGTCGGGCTCCGGCTCAAGTGTGGCTGTTTCAACGCACCCACCCCAGGGCCCAGTCCCACGAGCGCTCTCTGCTGTGATCCAGTGGCGGTTGCTAAGGAAGGCCTGGTACCCGGTCCCCAAGGGAGACGCTGCGGCAAGGCTCTGCCAGCTACGAGAAAAATATCTGCCCGTGCTCAGGGTCCTTGGTCCTGAAATGAAGGCGAGGCCGGCTCCATGGTTCTTGCTGGTTTTGACACGCAGTGATGTGGAGCGCGGGTGGAACTAGAGAGTAGAGCAAATGACAAAAAATAAAAACGAGCTGCACACAGCGACAATTCTTTGTGTGGACGTCCACAGCCCCGTGTCAGCTCCGACCACCGGAACTCTCTAGAATGCCTATTTTGTGTAGTGCCATGAGAATCCTGCAGGAGTCGACAACCCCAAGGCAGGAGAACACGCAGCTTCGTGTTCTGAAGACACCAGCCTCCCTCCCTGGGACGCACCGGTCAGCTGCCCAGCACCCCGGCTCCGCCCATGCCCCCCCCGCCCCCCGAGCCCCGCCACAGGACAAAGCCGCATGGACCCACTGTCCCCAGGTCCTCCTTTTCACCCGGAGGAGGCTAGACCTTCTGTATGAGTTGCCTAAAGATCAGGTTTGGGGATTACAGGGTAAATCAGTAAAAAGAGAAGCCCAGGATGGTGGTCTCTGGGCGCCAGCACTGTCTGTGGAAGCAGGCTTGCCGGAGTCCTGCTGGCCAGTGTGCGAGCGGAGAATGGCTTTGTGATACAGCTTGATTCGGTTTTTCCTCCATGCCAGACAACCCGCTACCTTTGTTGCCTTTATCCATCCATCTTGTCTTCACAACAGCCCCGTGAGGGAGGCGCTGTCATCGTCCCCATTTTCCAGATGGGGAAACCGAGGGTGCAGCGCTGTTCAGAGGCAGCTAGTATAATGGGGCCAGGAGTCCAGCCGCAGCAGTTTGTCTCCAGAGCACTTAACCACTTGCCTTCATTGTCTCTGCTGATTGTCACGCTCCAGGTTGGCTCAGGGGACACCGTGTGTCACCACCCCCTTCCCCACTACTGCCACAGTCCGAAGACGCAAGAGTTCTGCTCTTCTGGTTCCAACACGGGTTCTGTCTCGGACCTCTGGTGAGCTCCCAAGTCTTTCAAGACAAGCCTCCGGGCCAGTTTTATTAACCTCTTCACTTCCAAGTGACCCAAGGCACATGATTCCCCCGCTTGGACCTTCCCTTCTCCCCTCTGTACAGTGAGAATGGCCTAGGAGACCTCCCCATTCCTCTGCTGCTCTGGCACAAGTCTTAGGAATTCCTTTCTTCAGGCCACAGATGTACTGAGGTGCTCAATCAGACACGCACACACACGTGCCCACACAGACACACAGAAGTGCAACATCTTGAACGTCTTGTTCTAGGGAAGTGGGGCGGGGCTGCGGGAAGTCTCCAATGCTTGTTGTATTTTTCATGTTAGGAGTGATCGGGGGCGGCTCTGAGCAGACATTGGACAGTTGGGGTCTCCCACAGCCGGTGTCGCAGGTGACGCAGGGGCACGCCCGTTCCTGATCATGAGTCTCATGTCCCTGCTGAGGGCTCGACTGTGACTAGCGCCCGTGGGAACAGGGTGTTTCCCGGGGTCTCCCCGACACGGCCTGGCCCAGCAAAGTTTCCAGCAGGTGACCCGCTGGTATCTGTGTATTGGCGAATAGAGGAAAGACTCTGGATGATTTGTGCTAAGGGAACTTCGGGGTGAGACGCACCCGCCATCTCCATATCACTGCCAGCAGCCATCCCCTAGACCAAACCCACAACGGCCTGTGTAAGCCCGCCCCTCACTCGGCGGGCCCACCCCCATCTGCCAGCACCCGTGAAAGCTACACCGGCACCCACTGTGTTTCTTGTGACTCTGTCCATGTGCTCCTCTCCTTTTCTATCCCCTTCGTGGAGCGGTGCTTGTACTCATTGAATACTACCTTTTCTCAGCCCCCTGACCCCTTCTGATTTTCCTCTCCAGGGAAGAGCCTGAGGGACGTGTCTGAGCAGCCGCCAGTGAGAGAAGGACTCAGCGGAGCCGGAGGGGCTGGGTTCCCGGGTCCACCTCATTTGGCCTTTCTCTCCCCTGAGCTCCCCGGAGGCCCAGCTGATGCCAGATGTGCCAGAACCGTACCCAGACTTCTGCGAGCTGTAGGGCGAGCCCTCGTCAGTCCTCAGGTGGGGTGGGCTCGAGGAGAGTCCTTCCACTGCCATGGCCGGGTCTCCTGTGCGTGGAGCCACAGGGTTCACGCCTGGGGCAGGTGGGTTCCCTCCCTGGGCCTGAGGAGGATGGGCAGGAACCCAGTGTTCCGTGCTGCCGGTGTCTGGGTGACGTGCCTTCTGGGCTCAGGTTAGGCGGGGGATGACTGGGGTGACTCCCATAGTCCTGCCTGACCTTGAACCGACTTTCCTCTTGAGGGGCCGTGTCTGTGCTGTGTGGAGCTGATGAGATACGTCCCCCGTTGGTGTTCATGGTGGGTCTGCAGGGCCTGGGGACGGTGTCTGTGAATGGGGCTGGGGTTTGCCGCAGGCGGGGGCCCCAGGAAGCTGAAGGGAGCTTCTGCAGAGGGGGCTGGAAGGGTGGAGGGGCCTCCAGTCCCACCCAGTATCATGCTGGGATGAAAAGCAAAGCTCGGCAGACAGGCCAGGAATTCTTCTTCCACCTTATTTCCAGTCATAGATGGAGACCTTCGCTGTCCCCAGGAGTGTAGACCATAGCACACGCCTTCACAGGGGTCCTTCTGCTGGCCTTGAGGCTGGGGGGACAGAGCTACTGCTAGGGGCGCAGGCCTCCTGCCTTTGCTTCCCACGGTCAGGGCTGGAGAAAAGCCTCAGCCCTCATCCTGCTGGCTACACAGCGACACCTGGTGGGCCTTGGGTGTGGCCACAGGAAGATGCCAGAGGCCCTTTGCAGGCCAAGGCCCTGGTTCCAGCATCCCATGGGCGTGCGAGCCAGGCGACCAGCCTGCTGGGTTGCGGTCACAGTCCCATCCCCTAGTAGGCTAAACCCCATGACTACCCCAGCCCGAAGTCCTGGGCAATGCCCCATCACACAAGGACCTTTGGGACCTAGGTGGTGAAACCGTGGTGCTTGGTCACTAGGCTTGGGTGAGGTTTGGCTGGATGAGAAGGGTCTAGGGCCTGGGACGGGCCCTCAACCCCAGTGCCTTGGGGTGACTGGGTACAGAGCAGATGCTGCTACTCTCCTCAGGGCTGAGTCAAGATCTGTGCCAGGCTCTGACCTGGGCTTACACACCCTGAGCCGGACATGCTGGCTGAGTGGGTTCCGCACAATTCCCCTGGAGCACCTCCCATACAGGGGCCTGAGCCGCAGTGTTTTGAGAACCAGAGAATGAACAGGAAGGGTTTTGAGCAGCTGTGTCGCCCACCTCTTGCTTTTCATGACATGACTTAGGCAAGGTCCCCTTGGAGGGGAAACAGCCTTGGAGGGGACAGAGGGACGGGCCACTTCCAGTGGACTGTGAGGCAGAGGACCCGAGTTCATTCCATGGCATCTAAATGCTGAGCTGACAGGCCATGACGTCCTTGCTGCGGATTCTCACAGAGGACGGATTCTCACGGGGGACGCTGTGCAGTATTTTCCTTATCCCTTTTTTCTGTTTCGCAGCATTGAGGGCTGCTGGATTTGTTCTGTGGGGCTGGGATTCAGTTTTATAGTATTAGTGTAGGACTTAGTTCTTTAACTTCTGGGTGCCTCAGTTTCCTGGTCTGTTTGATGGCTACAACGCCACCTACTTCACAGGGTAGCTCTGAGAATTCGGTGAGCTAAGGCACGGCAAGGGCTTCGAGCTGTTCCTGGCCCAGGGTGACAGCTGGGAGTTCCTGGCTGAGAATGATTTCCTCGCCCCTGCAGGAGGGAGCACATGGGGCCTTGGGGGGGTGGTGGCGTGGAGGGGACTACATCGTGGGCAGCTCAGGCTATTGTAACAAAATCCCAAGGACTGGGTGACTTAAACAACAGACATTTATGTTCTCATGGTTCTGGAGGGTGCAAGTCTGAGATCAGGGCATCAACATGGTCAGGGTCTGGGGAGGGCCCTCTTCCTGTTGTGCAGACAGCCGCCCTCCAGCTGTGTGCTCACATGCCCTCTTCTCCAGGCACGTTCTCAGAGAGAGATCTCTCTCTCTTTCCCTCTTCTTATAAGGACAGCAGGCCTATTAGTCAGGACCATGCCCCTATGACCTCATTTAACCTTCACCATCTCCTAAAGACTCTCTACAGATACAGTCACCTTGGGGGTTAAGGTGTCGGCGTATGACTTCGGGGAGGACACAATCCAGTCTATAGCAGAGTGGAACCTGGCTCCAAGAACCCAGATGCTGCAGGGGTACCAAGCAGTGACTTCCTTGGTACTTGGTGACTTCAATTCAGCGGCTTGAGGCAGTAGAAAGGATAATTCCAACCTGCCGGACAGCACCCTGGCCTGGTGGGCTATTCTAAGTCCCAGGCTCCTGTAATCCCAGGGCCAGGGGACACAGACCGCCCATGATGGGGTTGAGGATGAATGTAGAACCCGTGCTGACATGTGCCACATCCCTGAGGACCCCTGCTCCCCATCTCTCTGACCTTGCTGGAGGCTGTGTATCATAGATGCCACATGCCTATTTCCTGGGATGCTATGTCCTGGGGTCAAGGACATCCTTTTTCGAGGTTGCTGTCAAATTTGAGTTCGAAAAATGTGCACGGTGGTGTTGGCCATGGATTAGGTTGGGAGAGCTCCCCTCCAAGGCTGAAGTTAAGAGACCTTCAAAGCACATGACAGGAGAGATATGCCAGGGGTTTTGGGGTTTGCTGCCCCAGGCTGTGGGTGTAAGCTGGCTGATTCTCCCCCTCCATGTGCTCAATAGCCCTCCTTACTTTCATAGCCCTCCTGCTAAAGGGTTAGAATAGAACTCTTTCAGTTGTAAGTTACAGAATTCCAAATCACGCTAGCAGAAAGGGAAGTTATTAACTAACTGGGCATCACCTTCAGGCATAGTTCGATCCAGGGGTTCAAACAATGTCATCAGGGATTTCTCTCTCTCTTGGCTCTCAGCTTTGTCTTATTCTATGCTGGCTTTATTCTGCAGATGGGCTTTCTTCCTGTGTCAAGAAGGTGACAGCCAGTAACCTTAGATTCTCATTTTTCCAGCTTAATAAGTCTCTAGAAACATCATTTCCATCTTTCATATTTCAGGAAGGACTCTTAACTGACTTGCTTGGGAGCATGTCCATTAATGAACCCATCAACATAGGTTCTCTGCCTGGGTGGTCTGGGCTACTTCCTGACCCCTGCATTCCTGGAAGTGGGGGAGGGCATCATGATTGACAGCTGCATCAGCACCACCTGGAGGAAGGGGTAGGGGAAGTGAGTTGAGTATGCAAACCCAAGGCTGTTCTTCTCCAAAGGATTTGTCCACGGGGCTTTCATCTTCAAATCAGAATGTCAGTGCAGGAGCATTAAAACTTACCAAGTCCACCCTTGCTGCCTTGACAAAGGAGAAAGCTGAGGCCAAGGTAAATGCCTTGCTCAAAGTCATCCTGTGTTCTGCAGAGGCATGACATCATTCCTGGCTCCATTTCCAATTATTCCAGTCAAGAGCCAAGTGCAGCAGCCAAAGAAGTTGTCTGAGAATCCCCTCTTCTCCTGCAGGCCTAGAGGGGACCCAGGGGGTGAGAAGGGTCGGGCCAGAGGCTCCTCACCAATCAGCCCAAGCCATTTGTCTCCCTGACTCCTCAGCTTTCTCAGGATCACAGGTCAGGAGCCCCTCTACCCCAGGGAGACTGCCGCTGGCTGTCAGGAAGGGGGAAGGTGGGGCTGGGAGGCTGGCTAAGAATGGGGGGAGATTACAAAACAGGAAGGTGGGTCTCTGCATGTGGGAATGAGTCATCTGAGGGTCGGAAAGACAGGCTAACCTAGGGGGTGAGGCGGCTTGGCAAAGCCTGGTGAATTCTGATCAACATGGGACCCTCAAGCAGAGACATTTTCAGGTGCCCCGTCTTAAGCAGGCGTCCTCACCCAGGCCAGGACGTGATCACACTTCTGGCCACATGATCACAGCTTTCTCTCTATCCCATGGGCATGGGGCCACCCAAGCCTTCTTGTGCATGTCCTCCATGGGACACCCCCCCCCCACACTGCTGTGCCCAGTCATCCCCATCCCTCACCAGAGAACACTGCCCCGCTTCTCTTGGACTTTGCTGCTTGCGTGTCTGGCCTGCCTCAGGTTGCGTCTTCTCTAGGATTCTACCTTGCTCACTCTAACCCAGTGGTTCTCAACTTCAATTTTGCTTGCCCACCCCTGCCTCCCCGCCTTCCGGGGGGGGGGACTTTTGACAATGTCTGGAGACATTTGGGTTGTCACCACCAGCAGGGGAGTGGGAAGAAGCATCCGGTGGGTAGAGTCCAGGTCCGCTGCTGAACACCTTCCCCAGCACAGAGCAGCCCCCAGAATAAAAAGAAGTATCCAGCCCGTCTTAGGAATCGTCTTAGGAATCGCGCTGAGGTTGAGAAGCCCTGCAGTCTGTGGCCCAGCCCCCTCAGCCTCTGCCCCAGGGAAAGCCCCTTCCGGCTGGTTCAAATCCCAGCTCCTCTGCTCCCTGGCTGAGTGAGCTTGGGCAAGTAACTCAACCTCCAGGCCTCTGTTTCTCATCTGTACAATGGGGCTAGTGATAGTACCTGCCTCAGAGTGTCCTGAAGATTAGATGACTGTACGCACACAGGTGTGCACGTGTGTGTGCGCGCGCACACACACACATGCACATGTGCACACACGCATACACACACGCACAGGCACAGAGAGTTTAGAGTCCCTGGCTCAGAGAAAGCACTTGCTGCCTGCTAGTGATTATTATTCTGATCAGTGGTCCTTACGGTTGAATCTCTTCTAGGGGAAGTTTTGGAAATTTGTGTGTGCCGTTTGGGGGGTGGAGTGGTGGGGACAGGTCCTCTATCTTAGTCTTGCCTGAGGATTTACATATTGAAATACACATATTGTTTTATTATGAACTGTTTCTTTGCAATATGGTAAGGGCATTAGATCGATTAAAAAATAGTATGTCCAGGGGCGCCTGGGTGGCTCAGTGGGTTAAAACCTCTGCCTTCGACTCGGGTCATGATCTCAGGGTCCTGGGATCGAGCCCCACGTCGGGCTCTCTGCTCAGTGGGGAGCCTGCTTCCTCCTCTCTCTCTCTCTGCCTGCCTCTCTGCCTACTCGTGATCTGTCAAATAAATAAATAAATAAATAAATAAAAATTAAAAAAAAAATTATGTCCAGGGGCGCCTGGGTGGCTCAGTGGGTAAGGCCTCTGTCTTCGGCTCAGGTCATGGTCCCGGGGTCCTGGGATCGAGCCCCGCGTCTGACTCTGCTCAGTAGGGAGCCTGCTTCCTCCTCTCTCTGTGCCTGCCTCTCTGCCTACTTGTGATCTCTGTCTGCCAAATGAATAAATAAAAAATCTTTAAAAAATATATATTATGTCTGTAGATTTGGTTAACAAGTTTACTTTCAGATTGTTACATTATTATACAACACATTATTTATTTTGAATTTTTTCTTTTTTCTTTTTTTTTTTTTTTTAGATTTTATTTATTTATTTGACAGAGAGAGATCACAAGCAGGCAGAGAGGCAGGCAGAGAGAGAGAGGAGGAAGCAGGCTCCCCACTGAGCAGAGAGCCCGATGCGGGGCTCGATCCCAGGACTCCGAGATCATGACCTGAGCCGAAGGCAGCGGCTTAACCCACTGAGCCACCCAGGCACCCCTCTTTTTTTTTTTTTTAAGTAATCTCCACACCCAACGTGGGGCTTGACCTCACACCCCTGAGACCAAGTGTGGTATGCTTTACTGACTGAGGCAGCCAGGCGCCCCTATTACACAATATTTTAAAAATAACTTTTAGGGGCACCTGGGTGGCTGAGTGGGTTAAAGCCTCTGCCTTCGGCTCAGGTCATGATCTCAGGGTCCTGGGATCGAGCCCCGCGTCTGACTCTGCTCAGCGAGAGCCTGCTTCCCCCTCTCTCTCTGCCTGCCTCTCTGTGTACTTGTGATCTCTCTCTCTCTGTGTCAAATAAATAAATAAAATCTTAAAAAAAAAAACGTTTAAAAGGAGCATTGTTGGGGCTCACAGGGCTGAGAGGCACAGTTCTAGATAACTGAATCCAACTGTCACTCCTATTCTTTTTGGGTGAGGGCACCCCAGCCCCCCACCTACTGAAGACTGGGCATAAATGCCTAGATTTAAGCAATTCTCACTGGCTCTCCCCACCCCCTCCATGCATGCCCAGGATAGACTGGGTCCAGCATTGCCCTCTCCCACCCTCAACAGCCCCCAGCAGAGCAAGTATAAGGCTAGAAAGGTGGACCTCAGAGCCGGGGTACCCGCAGCCGGGGCAGGCACCCAGGCTTGCCTGCCGGTTGCTCAATCTAGAAAAAGTCTGATGTTTTCCAAAGAAGGGCATTGCTTCCCACCACACCCTCTGGCAGGCTCAGCCCTTAGGATCCTGCATCTCAGGGCTGGTCTTGGCTGGAGACCCACCCCCTGCCCCCCCAACCCCCCAACACAGCCTGGGATCTTTCTATCAGGTTTGTCCCTGTCACAAAGCAATCACTGTAAGAAAAAATGGACAAAGTCACAGAACAGAACTCATACTTACTCCTTGTACCCGAAGCAAGCCCTTGCTAATATTTTGACTTTTTTTCTTAGAAATCATACTTCTGCATTTTATTTTTAACATACGTTGTGTTGCAACCTTCCCTCCTCCCCATCTATATATCTTAAACGTCTTTCCCGGTCATTAAATATTCTACCAAGAAATGTCAATGACTTCCCAGTATTCTATAAATAAACCGTTATTTAGTTAACTAGTTTATTGATTGTTGGGCATTTTGGATCTAATTTTTGACCTTGTTTGAATCCAGGCTCTGAACTTAATATCTGTGTGATATCAGGAAAGTCACCCCCATTTCTGAGCCTCTGTTTGCTCACGTGTCCATTGAGTTGTCAAGTGCCTCGGTGCCCTTGGGTGTTCTTTCGAAGATCCCCAAGTTGGTGTGTTATGAAGCGCTTGGCACAGTGACTGGGACACGTCCCCCAGAATGTTTTCTGGAAGGAAAATCTTCATCCCTTTCTCTGGTGCACCTTCTTCTGCCTGCTCAGGAGCTCCATCCAAAGAAGATGGCCCCAGGGTCTTCTGATGACTACCAGTCTCAGGGTAGGAGCCTGTCTCCCTGCTCTTGGAGGCAGAACAAGAGATCATCATGGACCCTGGATTGGAAATGACACCTGGTGGGTATTGGGCTACCAACCAGGCTGACATCTTCCGTGGCTGAGTTTGGATTTCCGAGGAGGTCTTTTAGGGCCTAGACTTTGGAAGTTCCCATGAGTAAGCTCCCTGGGCTAGCAGGAATGACTCACTACCCACCTCTTCCAAGGTGAGTGCAGAGGTCTACTTGGGTCCCCGTGCCGACGCCAGGCTGTGTGCTCCCACCTTGATGTCCAGAGTTGCAATACTCCTGGACAGTGGCCATGGTCCAGGAGCCTCACATGCCTGCCACAGACCATTCTATCCGTGGGTGAAGGTCTGAGCGTGCCTGCCCTGGACCAGCTCAGGGGCCCACCTTTCTTCAGCCAGGCCTCCCCAGGGCCCAGCCACTGGCTTAACTAATCACAGTGCCCATTTCTACTGCAGAAGGAAGTGCCCAGACCCACACTGCTGACTATGAAAAAGGCCTCAGCAGTGATATTTGCTTCCAACAGTCGGAATGCAGACCCTAAATAACCCCAAGTAGAAGACTTGTGCACAGGCCCTGTGCATGTACACACACACATGCGCGTGTGCACACACATGCGTTTCCTTACATCCCTCCGTATTTGTGCACACATGTGCACGTACACGTGCACAAACACGAGCATGCCCATACAACCACCTTGTGCAGGGGCCAGACATTTTTTTTTAAACTCAGCTTAGGTTTGGTCATGATGTTTGGAGGAAAAAGCGGGGAGAATGACTTGAGACCCCAGATGCCAGATGGCACTCCTCCTTTCCCAATTATGACTCTATGTTGCTCTAATTTTCATAGCCCTTGAAGGGTGAAGGAGAAGGCCCATGCGTTGTGAATGGGAGAGGAGACAACCCGCACCCCCTCCCGTGGCACCTGTTTGACTGTCCACCACGCACAACGCTCTGACTGGGCTAAGAGGTCCTTACCTCTTCCTGACCCGCATGGTAAGTGTAGGAGGTCAAAGAGCCAGGGCAGGTGAGGAAGGGAGGAAGGGGCCTGGGAGCGAGGCGTCTGCAGGGAGGCGAGTACGGCCTCGAGGAGGAAGCAGGATTGCTGATGACCCGGAAGTACTGAGAGGATCTTGTCAGAAAAGGTGGGCAACTCCATCCCCCCAACAAGCCCGAAACCAAGACGGAATGGGTGTAGAATCCCGGGATCAAGTCCCGCATCAGGCTCCCAGCTCCACGGGGAGTCTGCTTCTCCCTCTGACCTTCTCCTCGCTCATGCTCTCTCACTGCCTCTCTCTCAAATAAATAAATAAAATCTTTAAAAAAAAAAGAAACCTTTAAAATGAAGCTTAATTTAACCAATATTAGGGAGGAAAAACAATCCCATGGACTTCGTTCTCCTTGGGGGAACGCTGTCCCCACCCCGGGGGCCCATTCTGCCCCCACTTTCTTCCTGAGACAAGGTCTTCCTAAATGGGATGGGCGGCACCTCTCTGCCACTTCTTGGGGAGCTTCGATCAGGGAAGGTCTGGCCTAGGGCCTGGTGGGACTGGGTTCCCGCTCGCTGCCACCAACAAGGGACCTGAGGGCCAGACAGTCGTTGGGCTCTGCCCCTTAACCAACTGGCCGAGGCTGCTGGGCTTTTTCATTCTTGTGCGCTGGAACTGTCACTCCCTCTCTTCCAGCACCGCTGTTCTCCACCTGGGGTGACCTTGTCCCCGAGAGAGACACGTGGCAACGTCAGAGACATTTTTTGGTTGATACAAATGGAGGGCATCCCAGTGGCATCCAGGGGGTGGAGCGGATTAGGAATGTCCTGCAAGGCACAGGACAGCTCCCTGTGACGAAGACTTCACTGGCCCGGAATGCCATGAGTGCCCAGGGGGAGAAGCCCCGCTGTAGCTTATCCATTCCTCACGGCCATTGCCATCCCTCTGCCTTCAGAAGGGGTGTCCGTGCACACAGGACAGACCAGGAAATTCACCAGGGCCCTCTCTGGCAGGGTGGCTTCTCCCCCCACCCGGCTGGACCCTGGCCCCCTTCCCTGCCGTGGCTTCTGCTCCCTGGTGTTCCAATCCACAGCCATCCCTGGGCTTCCTCTGCTCTACCGTCTTCGTCTGCTCTACCGTTTGGCTCTTCCAGGGCCCCCCCGCCCTGCAGCCAGGCAGAGAGAACAATAGGCCCTCTTTCTTTCTTCTGCATTTTCCACCGTGTCCTGCATAGGCAAGAGGGTCACGCTTGTGACCTGCGGGTAAGTGACGCTTTACCGTATTTGGTTTGGGAATGTACCATATGCGTGATGTGCCAACACTCTGTTCTTGGCTCAGGCTTGTTCATTCCAGATTTTTAAGGACTTCTTTGGTTGCAAATAATGGAAATGTGCTCTGGCTGGGCTAAGCTAAACAGGAAATCTATTGGAAAGACCCCAGAAGTATCTCAAGAATTCCAGGGCAGGCCTTCCACGGGGCCTTGGGGATGTACTCAATCCGGGGACAGGGCCCTGCGGGGACCCAGAGAGTCCTTCCTCTCCTCTCTGCCCTCTTCTTCCCATCCCTCTCCTCATCCACAGCCCTGCTTTCCCAGATGTACAGAACTTGGGATAGAAAATATCCAATAAAGGGCGCCTGAGTGGCTCAGTGGGTTAAGCCTCTTCTTTCGGCTCAGGTCATGATCCCAGGTTCCTGGGATCGAGGCCCACGTCGGGCTCTCTGCTCAGTGGGGAGCCTGCTTCCCCCTCCCTCTCTGCCTCTCTCTCTGCCTGCTTGTGATTTCTCTCTCTGTGTCAAATAAGTAAATAAAATCTTAAAAAAAAAAAATCCAATAAAAACAATAGTAGCCGAGTCTACAGTTGCTCCGTAACCAGCCTGGGCTGGAGCCTCTCGGTCTTGATCCCTGATCCCTGGGGAAAGACTTCGATTGTCCAGGTGCAAATAACACATGAGATGTCCATGGTGACATACACATCGATGGCCAAGGCAGGACACTAAAGACAGCTTGTTGGAGGTGCAGAGCAAGGGCTTCTGTTTGGGGATGAAAGAAAGCAGAGACAGTGACTAGCACGTGTCTGGGATGGGGAGGGTCTAGCTTCATTCGACTCCATCCAACATACTGTTAAGAGCAACAGCCCCAGCTCCAGTCCAAGGAGTTCCCGTTCTGCTGAGGGAGTCAGACAGATGCACAGGCCAGGAACTAGGATGCCGAGCTGGGACGACCAGAACTGTCATATAGACATAGTGCCCTGTGGGTGCAGGGACAAGCGGACGGCTAACTCCGCCAAGTCAGGTTCCCCCTTGAAAAGCAATGTCTGAGCTGAGCCTTGGAGAATGGAGTGAAGAAAGACATGCCTGAGCTCCCGGAAAGCTCCAGAAGGCCTGGGTGACTATAAGACAACATCCTTGGGAGGATTTCCTCTCGCTTCCCCTCCATCCCTTCCCTTTCCAGCCCCCATGTGAGGGGCCAGTTGCTGCTGTCACAGATTGCCCCCAGCTTAGTGGCCTAACACAACACAAATGTATTCTCTTACATTTTAGAGGCCAGAAGGCCGAAGTGAGTCTTATGAGATTAAAATCAAGGTGGGGGGAGCAATTTGGCAAGGGGAGTTTCCTTGCGTTTCCAGGTTCTAGAAGCCATCTGCATTCCTGGGCTCGTGGTCCCTTCTTCCAACTTCAAAGCATATGACTCCCCCCTCTGCCTCCAGGATCCCACCTCTTTCTCTCACTTTTGACTTCTCATCTCCCTCTTATAAGGACCCTTGCCATTACATAGAGCCCACTTGGATCATCCAGGTTTTTTTTTTTTAAGATTTTTTTTATTTATTTATTTAACAGAGAGAGAGAGAGAGAGAGAGAGAGAGAGAGACCACGAGAGAGGGAACAGAAGCAGAGGGAGTGGGAGAGGGAGAAGCAGGCTTCCCGCCGAGCAGGGGGCCCGATGAGGGGCTGGATCCCAGGACCCTGGGATCATGACCTGAGCCGAAGGCAGATGCTTAACGACTGAGCCCCCCAGGTGTCCCTCACCCAGAATTTCTATTCTCAAGGCCCTTCACTTAATCTCACCAGCAGAATCCCCTCTGCTGTGGCAGGGGACGTTCCCAGGT
Organism: Lontra canadensis; assembly: GCF_010015895.1. NCBI lineage: Eukaryota > Metazoa > Chordata > Mammalia > Carnivora > Mustelidae > Lontra > Lontra canadensis. Next base: position 948,994 of record NW_022631167.1, on the reverse strand, counting down.
TCTAAGGATTAAGATGTAGCTATTTTGGGGTGTGTGTGTTGGGGGGGTACCAACTGATCTCTCACAGCCTCTTTACCTCCTTCCTTCTCCCTGCTGGAGGCAGAGGCACTAATCTAATTAAAGAGCATGACACTCCAGGGGTGGGCCCTTGCTCCCGGCGTCCCAGTTTCTCCAGCTGTGATTGGAGAATCCATTAGAGTTGTGCAGGGTCTAGATTTCAAGGGGGACAGTTGGAGTGCCTGCGTCTCTGTGTTCATAAAGCTAACCCTGTGGGCAGACCCATGCTTACTCAGGTCCTTCTGGTTCCTTCCTGATGGTGTAAGATCCCAGGGAAGAAGTGAATGTTAAGCGACTCATGCCTGCCACTGTAGTGGGCTCACGGCTAGGTGGTGTGAGAAGGAAGCCCAGAGCCCAGAGCAAGACACGATGGAGTTTCGTGTTCCATCATGGGGCTACCTTTTGTTTAACTTATTATTGATTGATTGATTGATTGATTTTTTAAAAGACTTTATTTATTTATTTGGCAGAAATCACAAGTAGGCAGAGAGGCGGCGGGGGAGGGAGAGCAGGCTCCCTGTTGAGCAGAGAGCCTGATGCAGGACTCGACCCCGAGACCATGACCCGAGCCGAAGGCAGAGGCTTAACCCACTGAACCACACAGGCGCCCCTAACTTATTATTTATTTTAAAGATTTTATTTTTAGGTAATCTCTATACCCAAGGTGGGGCTCAAACTCACAGCCCCATGATTAAGAATCACCAGCTTTTCTGCCCGAGCCAGCCAGCTGCTCCTATTTATTTTATTTTTTAAAGTAACTTCTACACCCAACATGGGGCTCGAACTCACAACCTGGAGATCAAGAATTCATGACCTGGAGATCAAGAGTTGCATACTCTATCGACTGAGCGGGTCAGGTCTCCCCTGGGGCTACCTCTTAAAAGAGACATTAGAGGGGCGCCTGGCTGGCTTAGCTGGTAGAACATGTGACTCTTGATCTCCAGGTCATGAGTTCGAGCCCCATGTTGCATGTAGAGATTACTTTAAAAAATGAACAAAAAAATAAAAAATAAAAGAGACATGAGAGCAGATCTTAGAAGCATGTCCAGGAAGAAAAGATTAAAATTATGTCACATAACAAGCAATCACAGGAAGTTAAGAGAGTCATTAACATTTGTTGAGTGTCTAAATGTGAAGGTCCTTTGCATGGAGGTGATTTAATCACTTCAGAAACCCTTGAGAAAAGCACATTTATCCTCTTTAAACAAACGAGCAAACAAGAGCGCAAAGAGCTTAAAAATACCTCCTGAAGTCACCCAGGGAAGAAGGAAGTTGGGGGCGGGTTGGACCACTTGCCCACAGTCAAGGTCTCAGCCTCTCCATGCAAGAATTCTGAAGTCCCAGAGGAAGCTTTTGAAGTAACTGCTAGTTGCCTACCCCAGGCGCAGTCTCCCTTTTTTCTGTACCAATAGTACCATCGTTTTATCTGAGGCAGCAATGCGCCCAGATTTAAGCAAATAAACGAAAGACATCCTCCGCTCTTTTGAAGCTCGCGGCAGCCATGTGACCCAGTTCTGACCTACGTGACATACACAGCACTCTGCCGGCTATTTCTGGGAAAGTTTTGTTTCCGGATCGCTTTCCTCTTTTCCTTCCTGCTTGGAGTGTAGACTGGAGTCCGGTGGTGCGGGAGCCACTTTGTCACCTTGAGGCAACCGTGAAGATAGAAGTCACTTATTAGGATAGTGGAGCAGAAAGGCGGGAGAGAGCAGGGACACAGAGGTTGTGACACCTGCGCTGGGCTGCCCACCCAGCCCTACTATAAGGTTGAGAAATCTCTCCCTCTGCACTGCTTTAAGCCACTGTAGTCTGGTTTCTGTTTCATGCAGCTGAACTCAATCCCTGTTCGTAAAAAGGGACATGACAGCTCTAGAAGCACTGTCTTTGGATGTGGGTTTGGACTTTTCCTATGCTGCTCGGGACTGTGGAAGGTTTAGGGAGACGAAAACTGGCTCCGTCAGATGGAGGAAGAACCTTCTAGATCTGCTCTTGTTTCTTGTCTCAGTGGACAAGCTGGACAAACATGGGACAGTTTGAGCAGAAACTGGATGGCCTTAAGTGGGGCAAGGTGAAGAGACGATGTTTGGATCAGGTAACAGGCAAATGAGATGATGTCTTCATATCTAAGCATGTGAGAAGTTGGGCTCTGTCAACACATGACCCTCCTAATTATGTGTTTGCAGGGCTGTGCAGTGGGCCTTTTCCCACACGCACATGTAAGGGAATAAAACAATTTCCAGAGCTGGGGCAGTCCTGGAAGGAAAAATCACAGTGGTTGGGGGACCATGGCTGGACTCAGTAACCTGGTTATTCTGATTTTGCGTTTTTCCTTGGGGTTTCCCTCTTTTGGCATGTTGTCTCCCAAGAGGTGTAGCGCTCAAAATCTTCCCAGTTATAAGTGGCATAAAATCCCCCAAAGGATTATCGACTCAGTTAAATAAAAGTCTTAGGGGTGGTCATTTTCAGGCATGGCTGGATCCAGGTGCACAGATGACATCATCAGGAACCCCTTTCCTTCTCTCAGTGCTGCTTTTCCCTGAGCAGACTTCATTTTCAGGCCGTTTTTCACTTGGCAGTGGCCAGATGGCAAGCAGCAATATCAGACTTGCATCATAGCCATGCCAGCAGTGAAATAGCCCTTCTTCTCCAATAATTCAGCAAAAATGCTAAAGACGGCTGTCATTGGCTCAGGGAGGTCACATGTCCACCTCTGACCAATCATGGCAATCAAAGGCACAGAGTGCTGTCATTGGTTGGGTCAGAGTCATGTGCTTCCGGGGGGAGGGTTGCTGAGCTGTCAGCCCTCCCTGGGCTGCAGGGAGGAGGGGTGTGTTCCCACCAGGAAGAAGAATAGGATGCTGGTCGGGCTAACACAACAGATGTCTCTCTGCTGTGGGGATGCTGTTCCCCCTTTCACACTCCGACTGAAGGCTAGGCCCATCCCTCAGAGTCCATTTACATACTCAAGTGTCAGAGTCTTTCTAAGACTGTTCTGAGTCTAAGGGAGACAAGGGGACCAGTCAAGGATTCTTCAGGAAGCACAAACCAGTCTGGCTCCCAAGTGAGAGTTTATTTATTTAAAAAGATTTTTATTTTGGGGGCGCCCGGGTGGCTCAGTGGGTTAAAGCCTCGGCCTTCGGCTCCGGTCGTGATTCCGGGGTCTCGGGATCGAGCCCCGCATCGGGCTCTCTGCTCGGTGGGGAGCCTGCTTCCTCCTCTCTCTCTCTGCCTGCCTCTCTGCCTACTTGTGATCTCCATCTGTCAAATAAATAAAATCTTTTAAAAAAAAAAGATTTTTATTTTTTTCTTTGACAGACAGAGATCACAAGCAGGCAGAGAGGCAGGCAGAGAGAGAGAGGAGGAAGCAGGCTCCCCGCTGAGCAGAGAGCCCCATGTGGGGCTCGATCCCAGGACCCTGATACCATGACCTGAGCCGAAGGCAGAGGCTAGACCCACTGAGCTACCCAGGCGCCCCCCAAGTGAGAGTTTATGACTTCAGTAGTCAGTTCAGTTGGTGCTTGGATGCTGCTCGCAGGAAACTGGCTTGCTTGGCTTCCACCTGTCACTGGAAGGCACGGATAGAATTTGCCCAGGTAAAGAAGTTAGACTTTTCAACACGTGGATTTATTGCGACTCAGTCAAGAAGACTTCTGACTCTCTTGCCCACTTCAGTCTCTCTGATAGTGTTCCGGAGGCCACCACCTCTCTACTCCCTTCACAGAAAAGGAAAGAGTTGTCTATGAATGTTGCCTTGACTCCCTCACCAGCTGGCTATTCTGTTTGTATTTATTTATTTTTATTGTTTTAATCAAAGTAATAGCTGTGTTTTAAAAATCAAATACACTAGGAGGCTTATCCCAGCTCAACTTCTCCCCAGAGGCAACTGTATTTAACTGTATTTTAAAAAAATATTTTATTTACTTGAGAGAGAGAAGCAGACTCCCTGCTGAGCAGAGAGCCCTACTCGGAGTTCGATCCCTGGACCTGGGATCATGATCTGAGCCTAAGTCAGACGCTTAACCAAATGAACCATCCAGGAGCCCCCATTTAACTGTATTTTTTTTTTAATTTTAAAAAGTAATCTCTATGACCAATGTGGGGTTTGAACTCACGACCTCGAGATCAAGAGTTTCATGCTCTATCAACTGAGCCAGCCAGGTGCCCCTAATTTTTAAACTTTTAAAATAATTTCATATGGTATGGGGCGCCTGGGTGGCTCAGTGGGTTGAGCCTCTGCCTTCGGCTCAGGTCATGATCCCAGAGTCCTGGGATCGAGCCCTGCATCGGGTTCTTTGCTCAGCGGGGAGCCTGCTTCCTCCTCTCTCTCTACCTGCCTCTCTGCCTACTTGTGATCTGTCAAATAAATAAATTAAATTAAAAATAAAATAAAAAATACTGTTAAAAAAAATTTCGTACAGTGTTTACCTCGATTTTTAAATAAGATAAATATAAATATTTATATCTATAAATCTATACAATATATAGCTCTATATATTATATAATATAAATATATAAATATATGATATAAATATAAATATATATAATATAAATATAAATATATTAATTTATATAAAAAACATCTGTTTTTAAAAGTTACGATCAATTAACTTTCTATAGTGAAATCTTGGGATTTAGTCCTCTCACCATATACCCTAATCCTTGGCCCAATGCACCAATCCTCCTATGACATTTTTACGTAAACCATTAGTGTTTACATTATTATGTGCATGTGAAATTTCTTCACAGCTGAGTCTTAATAGTGCACTATGATTACATTTTCTCTCTCATGTAACTGGAGTTACTCATTTGCCTGTTTCTTCTCCTTCTCCTTCTTTGCTTGGTTAGCTTCCCTCCCCCCACTTCTTTTCTGGAGCCCTGTCCTGCTTCAAATTGAACTAGCTGACCTCACTGTTATCCTAGAATGTTCGTTCCCTCCATCATCCTGGGGGATCCATTATTCCTTTCCCTTTCTTTTTGCTGGCACAAATCCTTCCTTTTTTCCTGAAAAAGTGTGCATTAGAGGTAAACATTTTGAGGACTTTTTTGTCTAAAACATTTGCATTTTCGCCACACACTGATTGATAGTTTGGCTGGATATCGAAATGCAGGCTGGACATAATTTTTTCCCAGAACTTTGAAAGTATTGTTCTGTTGTCTTCTAGCTTCCAGTGTCACTGATGAGATGTGTGAGGCCATTTTAATTCCTGGTTTTCCTCCCCAGGGCTTTACAGAATGCCTGGGACCTGGTAACACTCAACAAATGTTTGTTGAAGGAATGAGTAAACCCAGGCACACTGGTCACGTTCAGGATGGTTGGTGAAGCTGTAGAGCTTGACATACTGACTTAGAGCCTGTTGCTCTGCCATCATCATCACCCACCCACAGTTTCTGGGTTTTGTAAGGGGTAGGGCTCTCACCCTAATCCTATTCTGGAGGGATAGATCCAAAAGATTCTCACCACTGGGCTCCAGGGAGTTTTCAGCCTGGCTAGTGCTGGTTCCATTCATCAAGCTGCTACAGAAATCTACTACATCCAAACGTTCCTGGAGACCATTGATTGCTTGTCACCATCTTCCTATTTGCAGGGGGAGGCGGTTCAGGTCCTGTGTCTAAGGCCACTCCTACCAACTGGATCCTGACCCGTCATAGTTCCCTGCACCTGTGAGCCACCCCTGTAATAATAATCTTCAGGAGGCTTCTGCCTTGGTTCAGGCCATGACATCTCTCTCCTAGAATACTCCTACATTCTCCTAACCTATAGGCTAAGCAGTTTTGAAACAGATCCACAAATCTTTGACACTCCTCCTTCGAAAAGGTGGAGGCTAATTCCCCTCCCCGTAAGTGTAGGCTGGATTTACTGACTCACTTCTAACGAATGGAATTTGGCAGAAGTGGCTTTATGTGATTAAGTCATAAAAGCACTTTGGCCTCCCTTTTGTGCTGTCTTGGATCGCTGATTGTGATGTTAGCTGCCATGTTGTGAGTAACCCTAAGGAGAGGCCCATGTGGTGAGGTTCTGAAGCCTTCTGCCAACAACATGTGAGGCAGCCATCTTGACGAAGACGCCCAGCCTCAGTCAAGGCTTCCAACAGCTTGCAACTGCAGGAGAGACCCTAATACAGAAGTACCCGATTGGGCTGCTCCCAGATTCCCCGACATCAGAAATTGTCAGGTAATAAATGTTCGTTGTTCTGAGCTGCTAAGCTTTAGAGTAAAGGTTATGCAGCAGTAAACAGTAAATACTCCATTTTGGAAATCACCCTCCAAACCACTGCCAAAGTCATCTTTCTAAAATAAAAATCTGATCAAGTAATTAAAAAAAATTTTTAACTGAACTATAGGTGACATACAATATTAAATTAGCTTCAGGCGTACAATATAGCAATGAAACATATATTATCTACATTACAAAAAGGTCACACGATAAGTATATTGCAATATTATTGACGATACACCCTATGCTGTATTTTTTGTCCCTGTGACTTATTTACTTTAAAATGGGAAGTAGCTCTTAATCTCCATCACCCATTTTGCCCATGACCAAGTAATTTTCTTTCTTTCTTTCTTTTTTTTTTTTTTTTTAAGATTTTTATTTATTTATTTGACAGAGAGAGAGAGCACAAGCAAGGGGAACAGCACATAGAGGAAGAGGGAGAAGCAGACTCCCCACTGAGCAGGGAGCCTGATGCAGGGCTTAATCCTAGGACCCTGAGATCCAGCCCCACATCAGGGTCCCTGCTCAGTGGGGAGCCTGCTTCTCTCTCTGCCTCACCACCCTGCCCCCCATTGGGCTCTCTCTCTCACACCCTTTCTCTCAAATAAATAAAATCTTTAAAATAAATAAATTAATAGATCTATTAATTACTTAATTGAAAACCCAGTGCTGTGGCTACCCACAACTTTCAAGGTAAAGTCTTGACTCCCTGCTTAGCACTCAGGGCCTCTGTGTCGCACATGGTCTCTCTGCTCCCTCTGGAGTGGAGTTCCAGCCAAATGTCTCACCATCTTTGCTGTGGGACTACCGGTGTTTCCTTAACCAGGCCGTGCTATCTCTGGGCCCTTGTCCATGTCGTTCTCTCTGCCTGGATTAATCTACGTGTTCCTCTCCCTCTATCGAACCAGCTAACTAGCCCCCCAATAAACCGACTAACAAGAATGTCATGGGTGCTGGTAGATGGTGAGCCCTCCCGCCCTTGGGGTCTGCGGCATATGGATTCCACTTGGCACCAGTGAGCCTCACCTCCTGGGGTTTGAACAAAGATGATCGAGCCAAAGGGGGAGGGTGGGGAGGGTAGCTACTAATGAATTCCTGTTCAGAAGCCTTTTGTGACTCATCGCCCAAATAACCAGGAGATACTGGGTGGTTGGGGCGCGCTGACTCGTTGCTCTGTAATTGCTCTCAAGTCAGCTCATGTTTGTGCATCTTATTTCCATAATGCAAGCTCCGTGGCGAAAACTATTCATTTTACCCGTTCTTCTTCTGCTCTGTTCCACCCTCTCTTCCCGATCAGTGCCCTGTATTCGGGGTGTGCCTGCCCCATGGTCGCAGAGGGAGAGCTGGCTGGGGAAGGCTGGGGGCTTGCCGACTCAGGAAGGAGACCCACCCTCTCTGCTCCCCCATCCGTCACACATCACACGCAGCCTCGTACCTCCCACCGCCGCTGTCTTAGGTCGGGGTTGCCTAGCAGCCGTGTGAGGTGGGGATTCTTGCACAAGCGAGTTCTGGAGGGAGGATTCTCGGGTGAGACAGCAAGGGAGCGAGGGGAGCAGGAGAGGGCAGGGAAGATGCTTGGCGTCTGGGTGGGTTCGGCTGATGTGTCGTGTCAGCTGTTTCTTTGGGGAGCTCTGGAGTATGAGCAGCGCCACAAAATTGTCACCTCTTGAGGTGGGGAGGCTGGCCTTGTGTGTTTGGTCATTGCCGAACTAGGCTCAGCACTGGGGAACAACCAGCATTCCAGGCTGGGCTGCTCCAGTAGGCCGCGGTGGGGAGCAATTCTCAGAAGGTGTCCACGGGGAGCATCTGACACTCTCTGCTGCTGTAGGTGGGGTTGCCATCCTGGCACAAGGATCTGGGTCACTGTGCCCAGCACCTTGGATGTGCTCCTCCTGGCCTGATGCTGCCCCACTGGGTCCACAGACACCCAAGGTTCAGGCTCCCAGAAGTCCAAGGTTGGGGGTTGGCGGCCCAAACAGGCCTAGAGTTTACCCAAGGAACCCTTTATGAAAGAAGGCTTTGTAGGGGGCTGAACAGGGTCCCTCCCACATTTGCATCCCCCTGGAATACCAGAACGCGACCTTATTTGGAAACAGGGTCTGTGCAGATATAACAAGTTAAGGATCTCCAGGTATAATCATCCTAGATTTAGGATGGGCCCTAAATCCAATAGCAAGTGTCCTCATACGAAGAGAAGACACACAGAGACACACAGGAAAGAAGGCCACGTGACAAGGGTGGAGATCAGAGTCCTGTGTCTACATGGCGAGGAATGCTAGAAGCATCAGAAGCTGGAAGAGGCAAGGAAAGACAGAGCCACCCCTCCCCGCTCAATCCCTCCCTTGGGGCCTTCAGAAGGAGTATGGCTTTGCCAGCATCTTGATTTTGGACTGTCGACTTCCTTTTTTTTTTTTTTTTTAATATTTATTTATTTATTCATTTGACAGAGACAGATCGCCTAGGATCATGACCTGAGTGGAACAAAGGCAGATGCTTAGCCGGCTGAGACACCCAGTTGCCCCTGTAGGTTTTCAACTTTTTTTTATCTTCTGCATGTGTAACTTTAAAAAAAAAAAAACAAATCAACATATTTTATTTATTTATTTTTAAAGATTTTATTTATTTATTTGACAGAGAGAGAGAGACCACAAGTAGGCAGAGAGGCAGGCAGGGAGAGAGGGAAGCAGGTTCCCCACTGAGCAGAGAGCCCGATGTGGGGCTTGATCCCAGGACCCTGAGATCATGACGTGAGCCAAAGGCAGCGGCTCAACCCACTGAGCCCACCCAGGCACCCCGTCAACACATTTTAAAACAAAAAGAAAAATGTTCTGGTGCTTGAAGATAAACATGGGAAGAAGGGAAAGGAGTTACTTTACTCCTCCCTTTCCCCACGTGGCCAACCCTGGGCATTTCCCCTGGGAGGCTTTTCATCTGTTCGTGTATCTCCCTCCAGCAGCACCCAGTGCCCAACAGGACGGGATGCTAAGGGTGGCAGGTGAGCTCAGTGGTGCCCCTGGAGCCTGGAAGCCAGGAGTGGAAGAGTCCAGGCATAAGCAGTCCCGTGCGGGCCGCAGAGGCTGAAAGCTAGCCGCACAAGTCAACACACAGAGGCCGGCTGGAGGAGTTGTGTGTTCAATTTCATAGCACAAAGCCTTGCACTCGATTTTTTTCTTAATTAGCTAAATCACCAAGTGGGTGGGGGAGACAGAACCCCTTGCAGTTTCCAGGGGAGAAGAGAGGGCTGTGAACGGGCGGCAGGGAGGGCCTGGCCAAGGGTGGGAGCGGGGGCGGGTGAAGTGCTGATCCGGGAGGCTGACAGCTGAGCTGTGGCGGGGAGCTGACCAGGGTCAGGTGCGGTGCTGGGTCGTGGGAACGGGGCGTCCCGCGCCTCCTGGGCACCAGCTCTCTAAGCGACACATGTTAATGTAATATGTTGACGTGAGGGTTTCTAAGACCAAGATGAAAAATCATTGGGAGCAGAGCTTCCCCAACTCTCTGTGGTCAAGGACCAATTGTTTTCTTAATGTCTAGTCCATGATGGGCCATTTCTTTTGTGAAATATAACACAAGAGAATTGCTGGAAAAAAGGAAATGAACAAAGGACATAACATACAAGCCAAAAAAAAAGAATTTTTTTTATTAGATTCAAGGGACATAAAACAATTCTGTCGAGTTGCCATGAAAGGATTTAAATGCTTGGGGACAATTGCAATACTTACCCGGATCTGAGCACGCAGCTTGCACAGGGGGCCCAAGCCCACTTTGAGTTGCCCTGCTCCAGAGGGAGCCTCGGGGAGCAAGACGGTGAGAGCTTCAAAGAGGATGGCCAAAGACTGAGGCCTTGAGGGCAGTGTCCCAACCACCCCCTCCTGGGCTCCCACATCCTGGTCTGGGACACTCCTGGGAGGAGAAGGCCCTGGGGAAGCAGGCAGGCCAGGCTGGGATCAGTGATGTCCTGGCATGTTCATTCATCAGAAGGCCTAGATAATTGTGTTATTTAAGTGTTTGTTCAACATTTGTTTGGAGGAGAGGCTGGGCTCTGCCTGGGGTGCAGAGTTGCAGGAGGGGAGGCTGTGGGAGGCTTTGGTTTCTCCCTGACTCCGCTGGGCAGTGTGGCTCTGCTCCCCGTGGCTGACCCCCTCTTTCCCCACAAACCCCCTGCCAGCGACAGGACCATCCTCTTTGGAAGGAGGCTCAGGAAAGAGCCCTGGATGGAGAATGTTCCTGGGCGGCAGTCCCTCCCCACCCCTGCAGGCAGTTTGTCGCATTGCTTCCATGGGCCCCGAGGAAGGTCTCCAGCCCTTCCCAGAGAGGTGCTGGAGAATTGGGCTCACTCAGTCCTGTTAGGACTGGCCATATTTTAGCAGCCAGTGTGGGATCCTCCTCCTGGCTTAGTATCTGGACAGCTGCCCGGCAGGCCTCCTTTAATTAGCTCTGTGAGGGAGCAGGTTATTAACCTGTTTCCCTGCTGCGATGGGACAAGGATAATTAGAATAAAAATAGCCACCCTCTCTTAGCCGGCTGCCGGTCTCAGCACCTCACGTGCACGCTCTCCTCTCAGTCTCACAGCCCCGGGACGGGACGGGGTGTGTGGACCATGCCCCCATTTTGCAGATTAGCAAAATGTGGCCCAACATTTTAAGCAAGCTGGCTGGGGTCGCACAGGTAGAGCTGGGAGAGGTAGGGAGAGCCAGGTCTGTCCTGCTCTGGGCCCACGTTCTGTACCAGGGCATGGGGGCTTTGAACGAGCGGTGGGGAAGAAGAGCCCAAAGTGAGATCTAGGAGTTTGTCTGGAAGGAGCCGGGCCAGTGGGGGTACAGAAAGCTGAGCTGCAAGGTAGCTGGGGTGGGTCGGGTCCATCTGGGCTCTGGGGAGGGGCAGGGCCCGGAGCAACCGTCATCCTCTCCATCCCCATGGATGGAGTGTAGGGGGTGGGGTGGGAGCAGGCAGCCGCAGCTCTCCTGCCATTGTTCGAGCTCAAGCTCTGGGCTGAAGGGATGCTGGCGGGTGCCCATTGCTGGGCCTGGCTTCTGCAGGCGCTTTCCACTCAGCCCTCTCCCGGGGCTACATGGTGCCAGGCAGGCGCCCGCCAGTGGTTTTACCCTAGGACACTCCGCAATTGTCTCGCAGCAAGACAGTGAATCCACTTGGGGCTTTCACATTTTTTTAAAGGTTAAAAAAAAGGAAATGATTTGGGGGATATGACCGGGCAAGACTAATGACCCTTTCCTTTGCGCCCTTTCCCAGGAAGACCCCGGAAAGAGAAGGTCTTCAGATCAGAGGGAAAGAAGGCAGCTGCTGTGAGACAGCTACCATCTGGGCTGGATGCGGGGTGGGGAACTCTGCCTAGACCATGTCACCTCTTCCTAGCGGCACTGAATCCTTAGCAGGGCAGACATGAGAAGCCCCACTTAGGTCTGGATCAAGAGTAGAGGGACGGGTGCTCTGCCTCCCGGCTGTAGCTCTGGGAGGTCCGCCAGCCCCAGAGATATAGTGACGGCCGCATGGGGTCCTTGGTTGTCCTCACCCGGAGTCCCTACCCTCCCCCCATGAGATGCACCCCAAGGCTTTTCTGCACAATTGAGGATTGTACAAAGGTGAGGCTAAGGGCTGGAGGGCCCTGATGAGGGAGGCAGACCACGAAGATGGAGGGTGAGCCCACACGGGGCGGATCCACACTGAGCCACGAGCCCCAAAACACCGACCCTGGACAATCAGCCCCAGAGAGGAGGAGGATAAGGAGTATTGGAGTTTAAACAAGAAGCAACTTAGAGATTATTGCAGTGACTAAGTTTATCTGAAAGTTATCAGATTAAATGTTATCTGAGATAATATGGGGCCAAATGCAGCTTATGATAAAAATAAGCTGAATAATGAGAAAAAGAAAACTCACATGTTTACATGTCAAAGCATGAGGAATGTAGAATGACGTCCCTGGAAGACTGAGGCCGGCCTTCTCCACGGATCCTCGAGGCTGAGCTCCCGCTCAGCCCCAGGACAACCGCTCTGGATCTCCTGAAGCCAAGGGAACTTCTGAGGGTCTAAGCTAAGGGTTCCCCTGTGATTCTTTCCGGCAAGATGTAGGGGAGGCTTTCTCGCCCCCAGGGGAAGGAGAGAGTGACAATCCCACAGGGGGACGCCGCAGTAAATCTGTCCCTCAGGAACTCACACGTCATGGCAGCCCCTGGGGAGAGACCTAACGAACCACTGCGTTTCAGAACCTTGCTGGACTCCACGTGAGCTCGATCCTCACAGATCACGGATGTCGCAGACAACGTAAAGGTTATGAAGCAAAATCAACAAACGCCACAGGGGAACCCACCACCTCACTTGAGGACTGCGCCCCGCATCTACTCCTCACCGCAACCTGTGAGATCCCATTTCACAGATGGAGAAACAGAGGCTCAGTCAGGTCGAGGTCACAGGAAACAGTGAGTGGCTGAGTCAGGATTTACCCCCTGTTATTCTGTGCCCTTCCTGCCCCCTTAGCTCTCTCACGAGGGGTCCGAGTTCCCTGCCCAGGCCCTCTGTGCCCTCATCTTCTGGAGGACTGTAGGCTCCCTGCCGCCCAGGTGTCTGCATCCCGCTGCATCACAGAGCTTGAACGGAGCCTCCCCCCACCATGCTGAGCTGAGTCACCCCAGCCTCTGGGCACCCCCTGGCGTCAGGACAGCAGAGGAGCCCGCAAGGTCTCACTCGGCACCCCCTCAGCAGCCACATGGGGACGCCTTGACTGCCCAGATTTGAGAACACCCGGTTTATCAGGTGTTTCCAGGCTGAACACAAAGCAGCTGCTGGCCACAGAGAAAGGAAGGCTGGGCTTGGATGATCCGTTGGTGGGAGACCTGGCCAGGTACCCGGAAGCTAAAGGCTGGTCCCTGTCATTTGATTTCTTTCATCTCCTCCCTCACTCCATGTAAATGGCAAGCCAGGGGCTCAGTTCCCAGAGAGGGAGGGAAGTGTGGTTCCCAGAGAGGGAGGGAAGTGTCGCGCTTACCTTCCCAAGGGACCTGTTCTAAAGGGTTAGGTGGGGAGGGAGTTCAGATCTGCCTACGGCTCAGGTCAAGGTTCCAGGGTCCTGGGATTCAGCCCCACATTGGACTCCCTGTTCACTGGGGCCGGCTTCTCCCCTTCCCTCTGCTTCTCCCTCTGCTTGTGCTCTCTCACTCTCTGTCAAATAAATAAATAAAATCTTAAAAATAAATAAATAAATGGAGTGCGCGGGGGCTCTCTTACCCTTGGCTCCCCTGGTTAACATTTAACTGGCACAGCATTGAAATGTTTGCCACCCCCCCAACTCCAAACCCTCCCACTACTGTCCCAGTCACTCCCCCTGGGAACCTGAGGAACTCTCCCAGATCCCACAACTACAGAGACATCTCTGGGGCCTCCAGGACCCTGACCCCGTGCCAAGGACAATGCCCCATTCTTACTACTGAGACTGTGCCCTTGGGGTCATTAAAATGTTTGAATATCACCCCTGGTGGGACCTATTATCTCAGTATTGAGACAACACCATTTTGAGGAAAGTTAGGGACTCTGACTTTAAGCTCTGTCACCGGTGAACAATGTGACCTTGGACACACAGTCTTTCTCCTCTTTGGGTCTCAGTTTCTTAATCTGAAAAATGAGGGCCCTGGATCAGGGGAGCTCTGAAGGCTTTGATAGAACCCTGGGATTCCGCCTTCTCCCCAAAACCAGTGTGTACGTGTGTGGGGGGTGGCGAATCCCCGCTTTCCTTGCCACAGAGCCTCATCTCCAAGAGGGACAAGACCCACTGCCTTCCGTACCTTCAGACTTTCAAAGGAGGTGACCCCTGGTTTGATGGTCCCTGAGCCCCTTTCTATGTCCCATCCCCATCCCCGCCGGGCCAGTTCACAACCGCAAGCGCCTCAGATCTTCTGTCTGCTTTGAGGGCTTCCCCAGGCAGAGCCACAGAGCCTGGCGGGACTGCTTCCCCCTAAGCAGCCCCCCTTCCTCACTGTCACCTACCTTCTCCCCCAGCCCCTGTCCCAGGCTCAGCCCCACCAGATCCCAGCTGGGGAGCCCCCCATAAGCACAAAGACCAGAGGCTCCCAGAATGCAGTTCTGATGAAGGTGGACTGGAGGGACATGACCAACTACGAAGGAGTGCTGGTGTGTGGCAGTGGGAGGGGAAGTCTGGAGGGGGGAGATGGCCCCTTCCCCCACCCTCCTGAGCAGGCTGTCCTGGGGTGTTGGCAGAGACCGAACTCCTAGCTCCCCTCTTCCCTGAGACCCAGGCAAGCCAGGTGGTCCTGCCTTCACTTTTCTATCAGAATCTCCAAGTCCCACAGGCCAGGAGACAGTGGGTTTTCTCATGGGAAGACATGGTAAATTATGTCTGTGCCATGTCCGGGGAGGGGATCTATGATTTGCACTCAGAGGGAAAGGGAGCCCTAACAGAAGAATCCCTGTAGATGCGGGAGCTTTCCCCACTCAAAGGGAACACCCCCCCCCCCCCGCGCCCCGCCGGGGCCCCAGGATGGAGGGGGAAGGGATTATTCCTGCACTTTTAACAGGCTTCCCTTCCCCTCTGATTCTGATGCACACCGTGGGTTGAGAACTTTGGAGAGTGAACACGTGCTCTAATAAGCTTTCTAACCTTCTCCCCTAGGACATCCAGATGGAGCTCTGTCTTTGCAGCTATGGTCTGAAATTCTCTAGCCCTGCAGAGTCCCCGGAGCCTGTTACCTCCTGCTTCCCTCTCAGCTCAGGGTGGACCCCACATGCTCAGCAACGCTGCATGCAAACTGTGGCCTCCTTGTCCCAGAACTCGGTCTGAGGGGGCAGCCCAGGCCAGCTCCTCCCAGTCCCATCCTCAGAGGGTCGTGCCTTCCGAACTACAACCTCACAGCACTCTTCTTCTCTTGAAGAAGAGAAGCCAGAGGGCTGGCTTCACATCGACGTGCCTTTGAAAGCCTGATCTGGTGTTCTTCCATGGATGATC
This sequence comes from Lontra canadensis, assembly GCF_010015895.1. Taxonomy (NCBI): domain Eukaryota; kingdom Metazoa; phylum Chordata; class Mammalia; order Carnivora; family Mustelidae; genus Lontra; species Lontra canadensis. Next base: position 933,755 of record NW_022631167.1, on the reverse strand, counting down.
AGAAGCGGCCTCGAGGAAGTATTCCTAACCCTGGTGGCATGCACCCCTGGGACGTCCGAGGACGGTCTACGGAGGGTCAGCAGACCCCCTGAAATTGTATGCAAAATTGGGGGAGGGTGTATTTTCCTGGGGTAAATACCCAGTTTCCATCAGATTCTCAAAAGCTTCTGTGTCCCAGAACATACTAAGAAACGTGTTAAGGACAGGGACTTTCTCTTGGACAATCCTGTGCACCCCGAGGTGCCCCTCACCGTGGAGCTCCCCATAGGACACATGTGATCATGATGTTAGCTGGGTTTGTTTCTGGAGGGGTGATGGTCTCCACCTTCTAGATGCGCTGACATGGGAAGGGCCATCACGATGGTAAGAAGAGAGTAGTCCCTTCTCTTTTTGAAATATCTCTAAGTCATCTTGGGGAGTAAGCACACCAGACCCGGGCTTCCCCCTGAGACGGAAAGTATGGGGAGTGGGTGGACGAGAAAGAGGTCCCTGGGCAGGTCTCCCATTTAATTCATGGAAAGAAGGAGCAATCTGCCAGGTTTACAGCTCATGTTGTGCTCTGCACTGGGTTTTCACTCCCCACAACAGTGGATGCCATCCTTGTCTCTAGAAGCTGCTACGTGGGGAAAGACATAGTACAAGGGAGAGACAGAAACATGGACAGAGAGGGGGAGGGGGGCATCGTCACGTGGTCTTTCACACGGGTCGTGTTGGAGATGAGGGATGAAGATGAAACGTTTTAGATGCTGAAGGATTAGGGACTAGAGCCCTGGTGGGGAAGGAAAGATGGAAGTGTGAGTCCGGGGCAGAGGGCGGGACTTGGAGGCTTGGAGCAGGGCTGAGCTGTGGGAGTGTAGCAGGGTCCCAGCCTCAGTCCAAGACGTGCCTGTGCAGGAAGGCCTTCTAGAAATGTGTTTGCAGGAGCAGCGGAGGGGTGTGTGGGATCCAACTCATCTCCAGGGAGAGGGTTGGGCCCCAGATGCTAGAACCTAGAGGCGTCCAGGGGTAGGGGTAATTCTGGGCGCCACGAGGGGCATGACAAGTGACAAGGATTCTCCTCACATTTGAGTCATGCGGAAATCTGAAGCAGACATGGAGCGGGTGTGGAAAATTACCACGGGAAGCATTCTCTTATTAAAAATGGTTGCGTCCCTGGGAGCAGAAGCAGCCCTGTTTTGGGGGGTTTTTACAGAGTGAGACGCAGCAAGGAGAGAGATTCTCCCCTCTGCAACCGGGTGTGTGGACAGCAGCACGACTGTCACTGACAGAGGGGCAGTGTCCCTAAGAATAGGGACAGAACAGAGTTAACCCACAGGTGCCATATGGTGATGAAATGGCCGGGTCTGCAAATGCATGCAGGATGCCTGGAAGTTTCCAGAAGTTGTTGATAAGACTTGGGGCACTTTGCAGAGGCCTTGGGTCCTGCATTAGTGACTAGAGGTGAGTATCAGGAAGACCAGGGCCTAGGTGGGAGGGGTCACCAGGTCCGTGTGTGTGTGTGTGTGTGTGTGTGTGTGTGTGTGTGTGTGTGAGAGAGAGAGAGAGAGATCAGATGAGTAGAGGTCATGGCTGGAGGTCTGGGGCCAAGGGTCAGGCCTCAGGCAGAAACAGAGGCCAAACCAGGAGACAAACACAATTAGGGGATGGATCAGCTTAGGGGAAACTGAGTCAGGGAGCTGGTTGTGGTTTGTGAGAAGCAGGTGGGGTGGGGGTGGTGGAGGTCAGAGGGCCAGGCCAGGGCCGCGGTCGCTGAGGATGGTCTGGTCAGGCAGGAAGAGCCAGCCGGGTTGTCTTCTGGGGTAAGCAGAGGACTGTGTTTTGTGCTCAGACCCTCAAAAGCTCTGGGAGATGGGGGCTCATCCAGAGGACCCCTTTTAAAATGAAAGGAGATGATGAATGAAGATCTGTGTTCTGCAGCTCTTGCAGAAATGATAGACCCAGGGATGAGTCCGGTAACCTTTAGATTCTTTCAACAATGGAAGGAGCTCGAATCAGGCCTCCAGGGAGGGAAAGGGGGATGCCACTGTGTTGGTGGCCAGAGCTGCATCAGGGCCCGGGGAGCTCTTGCAAGGACAGGTTCAGATCCTCTGTGGCTTGATAACGCCAAGTCGGAGAAGCAGGCCTGGAGTAGGTGCTGGGCCGTTGGAACGTGGGGGAGGCTCCTGGGTTGGGGGGCAGAGTTCTGCCACAGAAATCACCACGGAAAGGGGCAGGACCTGTTGACTGAGGACTTCTCTGCAGCCAGACCCCTTCCCCATCATCCTTATTGAGGTCTGGGTTCACAGGACCCCCAGCAGGGGGCTGTTAGCTCTCCCCTTACAGGTAGGGGTGTCAAGTGTTTGGCCCAAGGCCCTGAGGCCAGTAAGTGGCAAAACTGAGATCTGAGTCCAGAACTCTCCTTGGCCCTGCCCAGGGAGGCCCCCCAAGAAGCAGGCAGCAGGAGCCTTGCTCTACACAGACACTAAGCTGTCAACCTCACCCCGCATGTTGGGGGCTTCAACTTCCGTGTCTGCAAACACCTGGTCCCCAGGGAACCACAGTGCCAGCCTGAGCCCGGAGAAGGAAAGGGAAAGGAGGTGGAGACCTGCGTGTGGTTGTGAGTCTTGGGACCCAGGTCCACGGCAGGAAAGACTGCCCGGGACACAGGTCTGAAATGGGAAAGTTCACCTCCCCTTCTGCCCATCCTTCCTCCCTTACAAAAGCAAGTCTTCACTGCCAATGTCACTGAAGACCTCCCTGGTCCTTTTCTCGGGCTTTTACTTGAGGCTGGCCCAGCACAAGCTTCCCACAAGTGTGAAGGATGAAAGCCTGATGTGAGGCCCGCCCCTCTTTGGCCCTCTCCAGGCCTCCCAGGACAGTTTGCATTTTCATGGGAGGGGATTAGCAGCCTGCGATCTGGGGGCAATGCCAAGGAGGGAGTCTCCAGTGGCCCAGATCTCAGCCTCAGGGACAGAAGGTGGGGGTGTTGAGACAGGCGCTGCCCGGGCTCCTGGCTCCTGCCTAGCCTGGCCAGTGTGTGCCAGGGAGGGCAGACTTCCCTGGGCCTGGCTTCCGAGAGCCAGGCCAGCCTCCAGGCTGGGCTCCAGGCAGATCCCCGAATCTCCTTCATTCCCCCCACAACACACCCAGGGTTGGGCCCCCTCTCCACCCTCTTCTGGGGAGCCTGGATTCTCCCCAGCCCTGGCCCGGGACCCAGGGCCACTCCCCCTCCCGCCAGCTCTTTCCCGGCACCGGCTGACCCTGGACCAGCTGTGAGGGAGGTGGGGAGGCTGCTGGAGCTGCTAGCCAGCCTCTGGGAGGTGGAAACCTACAGTCTGCCTGGACCAAGCAGGCAGGGCTCAGGCTGGGGGCGGGGGGAGGGGCAGGGCGAGCAGGCCCCCCCAGCATTCCGGAGGAATTTCTGAATTACTTACTGGCTGGAGACCAGAGGCTGGAGCAGGCCTGGGCTGGCCCTGCTGGCTGAAGACCTCCAGCAGCCTCTCTCCTGGCTCTCAGGCCTGACTGCCTCCCGCCTCCTCCCTCCACTCCCTTCTGCCTTCGCCTCCTGCAATGGCGTGTTCCAGCGGAGGGATTTACCCAGGTGCCCCATGACCCCATTTCTGGAAGAGGCAGCCGGGGCTCAAAGAGGAGGAACTGGTCTTCCCCTGGCCCCTGCCCTTCTTTCTTCTTGGCCTTTTGGGCAACCTGTTGAAGTCAGGGCTGCTCTTGATCTCCCCGCTCTTCTGAAAACATACTCCATCTGTCCAAGAGACTAGGCCGCTCCAGTTTCTGCGTCTTCATTGAGTTGTTGGGGAGTGGATGGTGGGCTGGCTGTCCCCACACTGCTCCCGTTCGGTCTCCCAGACAGGGAGGCCCTTCGTGTGCAAATGTCTTCTCCCCCAGACAGGACTGGCTGCATAATTTGCAGGTCCCTTTGTCAAAAAAGTGAGCAAAGATTTTAAGACGGTGACAAGGACCATGAAACCAAGCCCCACGCCCTTTTGAGTACAGGGCCCCATGTGACCGCACACATTGTACCCATAAAACCAGCCCTCCTCCCAGAATACTCTTGGCCCTCCTTGGCTCTCCCCAGCTCCCTCCTGGACCAGGGCCTGTCGGTGGCTGGAAAGCAGGTCCGAGCAGACATCCACCCACTCTGCCCCTTTATAGCTTACGCTGTCCTTAGTGGCGGTGTATGAGGTCCCACACTCATGTTTCTCCCGGGGAAACTGAGGCAGCCAGTAGACTGGGGCCTCATGGGCCCATGCAGTGCCGCCCATCTCAGACAGGAGGGGAGGGCTTGGCAGCGACGGCTGGGCCCAGGGGCTCCCCTTAGCTGCCCGTATAGCATGCCAGCCCCAGAGCTCTGGGTGGGGGCGAGGTCAGGTGTCCCAGTGCTTGCCCTGGCCTTCTGTCCCCCATGAGTGGCATCCCCCCTGAGCGGCAGGAGTTGGGGGAGAGGGTGCCGCTCTGGCAGCTCCAGACCAGGCCCCCATGCAGCCCAGCTGGATTGCTTTGTCCTTTGTCACCACTTCACAGAGGCTGACCAGCTGCCACCTGGCAGGGTCCTGGCCTTGGGGTCATGGAGTCCCCCAAGCCAGAGGAACAGTGGGCCTGGGGTCCAGGATTGTACTCACTCAGGAGTTTTGTTTCGACTCCAGTAGCCGAAGCTCAGCTGAGGTCAGGGAGAGCAGGCGGGTCCTGCCCAGGGACAGCTGTCCCCGTCCAGCTGCACGGAAACGCCAGGCCGGAGGGGAGGAGGGCCTGAAAGGAACAGAAACTGGCGCTGCTCTGCCCTGGCAGGCCCCTAGGGCACAAGCCGTGCAAGACCCTTCTTTCTCTGTAGCCTCATCCCCAGGCTTCCAGGCCGGCCGTGAGCCTCCTGATGGGGACAGCTGCCACCCCCCTGTGAGGAAGCACTTGGTCAGGGCCTGGCCAGGACATTCGTGGCCTATGGGCCGTGTCCCATTTCTTCTCACAAAAGCCACAGAGGTGGGTCCTATTGTTCCAATAACAAGAGTCTGATGAGCTGAGTGACTGCTACTGTCCCCACGGCAGCCACCTCGTCCCTGGACACTCCTCCTTGGTGGAAGTCCTTACCGCAGCCCGGCTTGGGTGGCTCTCTGCTCCTGTGTGCCTCCCTGATTGAGGTTTAAGCTCCATGTCACTGAGCGGAGCTGCCGTTTGAATTCACATCTGGTCGGTCGTCGCGCTGGTGGTGCCACACACAGTGCCTGGCATACAGTGGGACCTCCACAGAGGATGAGGGGGCAGGAGGTGGCCGAGCAAGCATTCCAGCACAGGCCAGCCTGACACAAAGCCTCTGCCCCCACCACTGGACTGCACCAGCTCCTCACCCGAGGCCCCCTGACATACTCCTGCCAGGCTAATGTGGGTCAAGCTTGGGACAAGGAGGAAAAGGCCTTGTCACCCTCTCAGTTCCCAGTCTGGGGTCCTTAGCACTGAGGTTTCAGGGGACAGCCCACTGGGCCAGTTGGCTCCTGGCTGACTTCTTGCCCCTCCCTCCCCACCCAGCTCTCAGGAAACCCAGCAGCCGGGGTGCTGAGAGCCGGGATCCCCTCACTCTGTCTTCCATTCTTTCAACGTATCCATCAGATATCTCTGAGTCCAGATATACTCTGTCCCAGGCATGTTGCTAAGCCTGGAGATCACAGATGGGCACACAGTCCCAGATTCAAGGGGCTCCTAGTTCTGTAGGGGAGGGACACCAGTGATAGTGGGGACAGGAAGCATGGGAAGGGTGGCCTGAGACTCCTGGGATGTCTTGGTTCAAGTAACAAAATTCAACTCAAAGAAGCCTGGGCAGAAAGACATTTACTGGTTCACTTCCCAGGGCGGGCGTGCGGCAGGGTTGCCTAGCAACTTAAAGATGTCATTGAAGTCAGGCTCATCCCTGTCTTTCCGCCCTGCTATCCTCAGCATTTTTGGTGACGCCACCTCCTGCCCACGTGACAGACACTGCAACCTCCTACAGTCATGCCCAGAAACGGAGTGGGGCGGGGTGAGGGACAGAGTCTCCCTGTGCCTATTTCCTTTTATCCAGGAGGAAGGATTTTCCCACAACCCTGTAGCGGCCTGCCCTTCGCATCTCGCAGCCCAGCTGGGTCACGGGGGCATGACTAGCTGCAAGGGAGGCTGGGAGAGCGCGGGGCCAGAAAGCTAAGCTGGCAGTAGGTCTGTGGTTGTGAGGACCCGCTTCCTGGTGTGCAGGTGGCCGTCTTCTCTGTCCTCCCATGGGGGAGGGGCAAGGGAGCCCACTCTCTGGGGCTTCCTTTAGAAGGGCTTTATTCCCACGCATGAGGGCTCTACCTCATGACCTAATCATTCCCAAAGGCCCTAAGGGTTTCCTTGAGGGTTCGGATTGAAACGCACGGATTTTGGGGCGGGACACAAACATTCCCCCACGGCAGGGCTCCTGTGTGCATCGCGTGTCTGGCAGCTCCTTGGTCTCTACCTGCTCGATGCACCCTTCCCCAGGCTGTGACAACCGAAAACCATCTCCAGACGTGGCCAAATGTCCTTTCGGGGATGTAGGATCACCCCCGTTGAGAACTACGGATCTAGTCTTCAAGCCACGCTGAGGAGACAGGGAAGGTTTGCCCTGACTGAGCCGTGGAGAAGGACGGCTTACCTGGCTGAGGAAGGTAAAGAGCCCCTCCCTCCTCCTCACACATGTCAGGCTTCCAGCAAACAGGGAGGGCTAATCCCTCACATTTGTGTACAGCTTTATAGTTCGAAACGCGCTCTTGTTGATTTAATCTTACTTATTCCTCATCACAGTCCCGAGGAGTAAGCGCTCGCCCCTCACTTGCGGGTAAGGAAACTGAGGCTCAGAGAAGCTATGGATGGTGGCACAAAGGTCTGACCCAGCGGTTCTCCCCACTGCTCTGGGTGCTTCTGAGATGGTACAGGCAACGGCGTTGCTACGCGACTGATGACGGTCACTGTGGCGGGGGCCACTTTCCAGTGATGTGGGCACAGAGCCGGAGGGAGGGGTCCTGGGCAGCTGTGGCAGCCTTAGAGACCGTGAGGTCTACGACTTTTGCCACAGATCCCGTCCCAGCCTGACAGCCCACAGTCCTGTTGGCCTGCTGGTGTGACAGCAGGGAGCTAAGACTCCTGAGGGGCCCGGACAGTTAAGCCATTGAGGACCCTCTCCTGTCCCTCTCTTCCCTAGTGGCTCTTGCCCTCGGCCTGCCTGAGCTCTCTTTGTCCTGCTCACCCACCCACACTGTTCTTGGGAGAGGCCTTGGGGTGAGTCTTTTGGGCTTGACCATTTTGCTCAAGCACCCTGTGGGTCCTGCGCTCTAGGGACCTCCTTTCTCCTGGCGGGGGTAGCCTCCCACAGTGCCCCATGCCGGTTCTGCTCTCCCTCTCTTCTCTGTCCACGCTAAGACCCGCAGGGGCCTCCGCTGTTCTCCGGCCATTAAACGCCATCTCTCTGACACGCAGGCCTCCCAACACACTCCCATTCTTGGATTCTGAAGGCCCGCGTGACTCCCCCTACAACAGCTTATAAATACCCCTGAATAGGGGCGCCTGGGTGGCTTAGTGAGTTAAGCTGCTGCCTTCGGCTCGGGTCATGATCTCAGGGTCCTGGGATCGAGTCCTGCATTGGGCTCTCTGCTCAGTGGGGAGCCTGCTTCCTCCTCTCTCTCTCTCTGCCTGCCTGCCTACTTGTGATCTCTGTCTGTCAAATAAATGAATAAAAAAAATCTTTAGGGGCACCTGGGTGGCTCAGTGGGTTAAAGCCTCTGCCTTCAGCTCAGGTCATGATCCCAGGGCCCTGGGATCAAGCCCCACATCAGGCTCTCTGCTCAGCGGGGAGCCTGCTTCCCTCTCTCTCTATCTCTGCCTACCTCTCTGCCTACTTGTGATCTCTCTCTGTCAAATAAATAAATAAAAATCTTAAAAAAAAATCTTTAAATAAAACCCAAAACACCCCTGAATAAATTCTGGATTTTCTCTCCATCCCCAACACCCAAATCTGCTCCATCAGAGGCTTTCCTGTGTCAGCGATGAAGACTTTATTCTTCCAAGTGTTTGGGCCCCAAACCTTGGGGTATCGATTTCTCGCACAGTCCATATCCTCTCCGTTGGGGAATCTTGTTGGCACCCCCTTTAAATACAACCGGGGTCTGGCACCCGATCACCTCCACAGCTTCCCCCTTCAGCTCTTGCCAGTATGATTTTAATGGCCTCCCTAGTGACTCTCTTGATTCTACTTTTGAGTCCCTAAAGTCAAGCTTCACCCATCGAGGACCAAACATCCCTTCAAATGATGTCCGAGTGTGCCCTCTGCTGCCCCAAACTCTGCAAGGGTCCCTGTCACCCAGACCCTGTGTTCTACATAGTGGCCCTGAGGGCCCCACCTGGGCTGACCCTTCCCGCTGACCTCCTCCCATCCTCCCCACCCCCCACACCTGAGCAGTCTTCTCTCCTCTCTCTGTTCCACAGGCCTGCACAGGCCAGCTCACAGGTCCTGCCCAGGCACGCTCCTGTCTTGGGGTCCTTCCTCAGCCTAGAAACCTCTTCCCCCAGATGTTCTTCAAGTCATTGCTCAAATACCACTTCTTAGCGGCCTGAAATTGTAACCTCCCCCAGTCCACTCCCCACGCCCAGCAATGACTCTCCCGAACCCCTCCCCAGCTCATCTCCGACCCCCATAGCTCTTAACATCTTCTCACACTACTGTAGGACTCACTTATTGATGTATATATTGTTTGTGGCTGGTCCCTTCCTGCTGGAGTGTAAACTCCTTGTAAGAGATGGGTTTTGTTTTATTCACTGATGTATCCCAAGCATACCCACAATAGCACTGCACACAGGGGAGGCTCATAATGTTTATTGAATTTAATTGAAGTCATTTACACTTCAGTATAAACTGAAGTATGTAATCCCTCTCCCTAGCCCCATTCCTCAAACTTGCATTCCCCACTAATTTTAAGAAAAGTTTATTTCTTGTAGCACAGTACCTTTAGGAAAGTCATTCTGGGGGCTGTGAGTTCTACAATCTGTAAAGAAAGGCAGGGGGATGGAAAACCCACTGGGAAGCCAGGACTCAAGGAGGGAGAAGCAGCAGCTGGTGCCTCAAAAGGCAGAAGGGATAGAGGTGGCAGCCTCTGGGGTGTGGCAGAAAGGGAAGGGACAGCCGCTGGCCAGGCACAAGGTCATGGTGTGGCGCTGAGACCTGGACAGGTGGCTGGCTGGAGCTGCGTCTTGTTTTCATGGCAGGATGGGCAGGAAGCTGGCTGGACTCCTCATTTGGAGGCGGCCAGTCGCTGCTGGAGGAGATGCAGGCAGAGGCAGAGTCCCCTGTACCCCTAAAGAAGCCAAAGAGGCTGGAGCTGCAAGGGCCCTCCCTCAGTGAGATGCTCCACCAGGACCCTGGATCCACCTGACATTCAGACCGCTAAGAGCTTTTAGAAAATGTGCCTTTCGTTGTGACTTTTTCCTCATTCTAAATAAACATCCACTTGCTGTACCTCATGTTGCATTTGTAAGTGTATGTTTTTATAAAGAGGTTCCCTCAGATGGTGTAGCTCAGCCCCCACAGAACCTGCCCCTGCCCCTGGGTGCAGAAGCTTGCTCTCTGGACAGGGTGAGAGTTCTGGCCCACACTCCTCTGCTATGACCAGTGTCGCTGAAGCCAGCTGCACGACAGCCCTTTTTGGGGCATCTGAATCTGATTTCCTGGAGCCAGTCTGGGGTCCTGTTTTCTTTTTCTCTCCCCCAACCTCCGCATTAGAGAGCTGCAGCTTTCCCGAGGGGGGGGAACTTGTGGGGTTGTAGCGCCCTCTTCTGGGAAATCAGAGGTACGGCCAGGAGCGGTACAAGCTGGGAGTGGCTGTGAGTTGAGTTTTAGTCATAAGGATGCTGGCAACAAAGCAGGTTGGTTAGTACACAACCTGGTCAGGACGGAGGTAAGCCCTCTTGTTGGGCACAGACACCCTCTTGTCGGTCATGCACATATTTGAGCACACACATTGTCTCTGTAATTCAGACACGATCATTCATTCATGTACACAGTTTCCATGTCCATCACACCTGGGGCTGGGGCAGCACTACCGGACTGAGCGTGGGACTCCACAGGCTTGGTCCCCCAGACTACTTCGGATGCCAGCTGCAAGGGGGCTCCCCAGGAGAGCTGCACTTCTGATCCGCCAGCTACAACGTGGGGGTGTCCCAGGACCCCCTCAGGTTGGATAATTCCCTGGAACAACTCACAGAACTCACTGAAAGCACCATAGTTCAGATTACAGTTTTATTATGAAAGCTGTGGCTCAGCGGCTGGCACGTGAAGATGTGTCTAAGGCAAGATCTAAAAGGCAGGCAAAGCGTCCCTTCCTAGGAAGCTCCTCTGAGCCTCACTGTCCACAGTTCTCACTGGAGTTTCATTAGGTAGGAATGACTGAACACTGCCCGTGTCATTGAACTCAATCTCTAACCTCCTCTCCCATCTGCTGAAAGTCCCAACCTCTGTTCCCAGCTTGGTGGATCAGGCTACCAGCCTCCCGAAGCTGTCTAGGGGGCCCACCCTGGGTTGCCTCATCGGCGTAACAAAGACACTCCTGCCACTCAGGAAATTCCAGGAGGTGTTTGTATACATATGTGTGTGTGTGTGTGTGTATATATATATATATATATATATATATATTTGTTTTAGAGAAAGAGAAAGGGGGACGGACAAAGGGAGAGAGTCTCAAGCAGATTCTGGGCTGAGCGCAGAGCTAGACACGGGGCTGGATCATGACTCCTGAGAACACAGCCTGAGCCGAAACCAAGAGTTGGACGCTTAACCCCCTGCGTCCCACAACTGCCCTCCATGGGTTTTTAAAGTGGGTAGCAGGAACTGGGAGAAAGACCCCATACGTTCTCGATGATACCACAACACGTGTACACCCTCACAAGACTTACATCTTCTTCATCCTGGCCACCGCGGCACCCGCTCGTCAACCCCACTCTGGCTCCCCCAAGACTCCCTAAGGTGGGGGCAGAGCAGCCAAAGGAGCCCTCCAAGGGCCACGCCACCAACCCTCCTTAAGAGGCAAACCCCTGGGCCTCAAGGTGGGCCTCCTGGGCCCTGGCGTCCCTCCCCCTCCAGGACGGCTGCTTCCTGAAGGAGAAACGTTCCCTTCCTGTAGTTCAAGGCCACTGCAGCCAGTGTTTAGGATGCAGGCTGGCCTTGCCACTCATTGTTTGATTTTGTTGAACACAAAACCCATCAAAACAAAACCAAACCCAAGCCCCCTCTTGGCAAGGCTGCCCGGTCCCCCGAGGACACGGCAGCTGTCGCCACGGCTGCACAGTGCACAGCCGGGGCTGCCGCTCCCACGGCTGACCTGCAGGCGGGCTCTGTGTCCTCGCCGACCCCAGCAACGTCACGCCTGCTCCCAGGGCTCATCCGGCTGCAGTGCTGTAGCTCTTCGAGAGAATTTATGATGGGCCTTGGTGCTCTGGGGTTCCGGCTCCTGAGTCCAGCTCAGATAGTCGCTGTCTGGCTGAGTCCCTGTTGGGAGTCCCAGCTGCCCCACCCCCCAGACGAGGCCTTCTCAGCCTAGGAAGAGGGGTTCAGACCTCAGCAGCTGAGAAAAATACTGGATGTCTACTGTGTCCCCTGCACCGTTCACACAGTGCTGCTGGTTCCTGGTCCTCCCTGCATCCCTCCAGTTAAGATTCCGGACAGGGGCTCCTGGGTGGCTCAGTCGGTTAAGTCTGACTTCAGCTCAGGTTACAATCTCAGGGTCCTGGGATGGAGCCTTGTGTCAGGCTCCCTGCTTAGCGGGGAGTCCGCTTCTCTCCCCCCCCGCGCCCCCCGGCTTGTGCTCACTCTCTCTCTAATAAATAAATAAAGTCTTGAAAAAAAAATATTCTGAACAAATTCTTCTGATTTTTATGCAAGTCTTTAACCAAAGCCTGAGACTAGAATGCTTCCATGGTGCTTCAAAGACCCAGTACTTGGATAATTCAAAGACGGCTTCTTGGTTTGGTCATTACCGTGCCTGCTGGACCTAGGGCTCCTCTCATCCCTCCTCTCTGAAAGGAACGCCCACCGTGATGAGGTCACCCTTATAAGAAGTCCTAACTGTGTGCTAGGCCTTGGGCTCAGTGTTTCACACACATGAGCTCATTCAATCTTCACAGCCATCCTGTGGGGCAGGATACCATTATTGTTTCTGTCCACAGATGAGGAAATTAAGATTCAGAGGGACTAAGGGACTTGCTCAAAGTCATGGAGCTGGCAAGTGGTAAAGCCAGGCAGAATTCAAACCCAGAGATGCCACATATCGGAATCTGTGTGCTTAGCCACTTTATGATGCTGGCACACCGAACTTTCCAGACACTTCCGTTTTCCCATCCTACGACCCCTGGTGCAATTCCTGAGCAACGCAGGGGACAGGGAGAACCTATCAACCCGACCTTCGGAAATCCGCTGCAATACAGCATTACCATCTGCCTTTGCCTCCCTCCCATTGGCTAGTCTAGCCTGGCCGGGAGCTCACGCTTGCTTATGGGTTTGGTTATTCCTCACTTTGTTGCAGAAGGAGTGTAAACAATGGAAGTGCGTTTCAACTTCCCTGTCTTGATCTGAAACTGCCGCTTGGAAGCCACAGAGGGGCAGGAAGCATAGTGGTTAAGACCCCAGGGAGCCACAGCAGTATCCTTAGGGTCTGATTCTCAGCCTTGAGTGAGATGCTTAACTTCTCCATGCCTCCATTTCCCCAACTGTAAAATGGGGATAAGAACAGATCTTCTATACAGGGTCTCTGGGAGGAGCAAAGAGCACACAAAGCTAATTGAGTTAGGGCAAGAAAGGAGGGTCACACCCAGGGTGCTGTTTCCGGGGGCTGCAGGACTGGGCCCGCTTTGGGGCCAGTCCCTCTGGGCCATTTCCACCCGCCAGCCTCTCCTACTTCTGCAAGTTTCCTCTACCTCCACCTTGGGCTCGCAGCTCCCGCCTGGGTCCTCCTGCCCACCAGCCTCCTGACTTAGCAAGCCAATTGTCAGAGGATGAGTTCCATGTGCAGTCTGCCTTGCGCAGTGAATCACTGTCTCCTCCTGGGTCTTGCCCAGCTCCAGGCTGGGCTGAATAAGGGAGGGGACTGAATGTTTATGGTTTTTACCAGCCCCTGATCTTCCTTACAGCAAGGGAGAAACTATAGGTGTTAGAAATCTCAATTCACAAGGACAACATTGAGCCTTGGAGAGGTTTGCCCAAGTGTCATGCTGCTGGACCCTACGGGGCTCAGATTTCAGGTGGGGGTCTTATGGGGGAATCATAGAAAGTGGGTGGCAAAGCCCGCAGGACAGTCTGTAAGATTTGGAAAAGACGTGCTCACCAGGACTTCTGGAGCTGACCTGACACCTAGTGGCCACTCGTGGTAATTACTCCCACTTTGGGAAGGCCCAGGCGGTTACAAGGCAGGTTTTTTTGGCTTGGCAATCCTCCGCCCACGTGGAGGTGGCAGTGTCAAGGGAAGGCCTGGAAGGTCGTGCGTGGTGGTAGGGGTGGATTTTAGCTTCCCCATATCTCCATAATTCTCCCAAAGCTACCCAAACAAAAAATAACATTTGATCAGAGGATTGCTGCCTTTTCCTTTTTATGCAAGAGATGGATTAAAAGCATCTTGAGAAAACTTTGCTGTTTTACTGATCCGTGGCCCACAGTCCTCAAATTCTGATACTTTGTGGCTTCATAATCCTCAGGGTTCCACCAGACACCAGCAATTTTTGGATGCTCAGTATGGGCAGGAGACTTGATGGAGAAATTTATAGATTATAATAAACTTAAAAGACAGAGCCTGACTTCAAAGGGATTCGATTTATTTGTGGAGTCAGAGCACAAGACATCGACATACCCTGAGGAGTATGGTAGATGTGAGCTTCAGCCCGCAAATCCCTTATTGCATTTATTTTCTTTCATTATCCTCATTTTGACTCTGAGCTCCCATGCCACCCAAGCAATGGAAATTCAACCGCAGGCTAACACGTCGATTAAGGAAGGGAAAGGGGAAAATGTACTGTGGGGAGGAGGCATAAATTATTTCGAATAACGATACTGCCCCATGGGCAGAGAGGCCTTGGCATCAGCTCAACCCCCGGTGACGCAAAGTGGAACCCAGGGTGGTAACTGGGTGCCTAGACACTGGTCTGGCACTCCACCGGTGCTCAAAGCATCGGTTCTTGGTTAGCCCCCAATTTTCCCAGTTTCCCATCACCGGCCCAAAACAATTGCCACGTGAGTGCATTTGTCCGTTCCGTGGGTTTTACTGAGCATCTACCAAGTGCCAGGCGCTGTGTGGTGTTACAGAAATGCATACTTTGGTCCCTGCCTTTGTTCATCCACAAAGATAACTGGCGAGGTTGATCAGAACCCTTTAAGGTACCCATCCCCCTACCTGTGCAGCTCAGGCTGGTCTTGACTATCCCTGCTTTTATGCTAAGCAGCTCTTTTCTCCCTAGCTTCCAAGGAATTTTAGAAAAGAAATGCAGAGTAATGGATTCCCCAGAACAGATTAGGAAGCCTTTAGTTCAGCTGTCCTACTTTTCAGATGGAAGTGTAAGGCTCCAAGATCAGGTGGCTAGGTAGCGCCAGGCCATGGCCACATGCCAGGTCTCCGTCTCCCATCCTGGGCTCTCTCCACGTGGCCCCTCAGCATTTTGCTTCCAGAGGTCCCCGATCTCGTTTCATGAGTATCTGTTCCCTCAACCGCTGCCTCCAGCATCTCAGAAATCCCTCTCCTGGACACAGTTTACGTTTACTATGATGACCACTGTTTTGCACTGGTCTCCCCTGCTCCCATTCCCTGCTTTTCTCTCACTGCCTAGCAATAACCCCATCGCATTCCCAATTTGTTTTCACAGCTCCCACCAAGGCTGCTGAGGATGCGCCCCCTGCTGGTCACTCAGACGAGGCGGTGCTGCCCCCGGGGGGGAAGGTCACAACACCAGCAGCCCAGAGACGCGGAGACCCAGGCAGACTTTATTGGCTCGCTCACCGCCTGGCCTTGATGTGTGTCTACTGGGGTTTCAGACAGATCTCCGCCTCCTCCCTGCCACCGTGTGCCTTGCCAGGACTTCTGGGTCGCCAGGACTTCTTTCCAGACCAGACTTGTTGCTATGGCTTCACTGTGTTCAGGAGACTGGTTTGAAAGGTGAGGGGATACACAGTGTCAGTGGAGGCTCGTGGCAGGCTGGTGGGAATGTCTAGGCAGACTCCGATCCACGAGAGACCATTTGTCCGCCCACCCCTCCTGGTGGCGGAGGGTTGAACTCGGGTAAGTCTCCGTGCCGGCCCGGGGAGGGGGCAGTGAGCTGGTTCACGTTGTTGGCAAGGGTTTGGCAGTAGGTTGACATTCAGAACGTGCACCCCCTTCGGCACAGGGATTGCACGGCATCTGCTTCGCCGAGCCCTTGTGAGAGAGACTGGGGCAAACGCCAGGGACGAAAGGATGCTGGTTACAGTCTTATTTGTGGTGGCAAAACAATGGAAATGCCTTAAAGGTCCATAAAATTGAGCTTCAAGGATGAGATGTCTGTGCTATGAACTAGCACATGGCATTTAAAAAGACGGAGAGGGGTCTAAATGTACAAACCTGGAAAGATTGCCAAGACAGACTGGGAGGCAAAGCAAGTTCAGAGGAAGGTGATAATGTGGTTCTATTTATGAGAAATAAGAAAAAGTGTGTGTGTCAGGGTACAGTAATATATAAGAAAACATATGTGTCCCCTGAGCCTGCCGCATGCCAGGTAACGTTCTTAACGTTTTACAGGCGTTCATCCACTCACTCCTCAAAAACTCCGAAGCCGTGAGTACTATCATGAGCTTCCTAGTACAGATGGGGAAACTGAAGCCTGAGGAGAATGGGTAACTTGCCCAGGAGTGGGGCTGGCCTGGGGCCTCAGGTGGTCTGGCCCCGGAGCCTGTTTTAAACCACTATATCACCCGCACACACGCTGATCGGGGCACAGGATGGAGGTTCCCCGGGGAGGGCTTATGGGGCAGGGCCAGAGGGGATCCCTTAGCTAGAGCTCCCGAAGGACACTGTAAGACACGCAGCTGCGGGGCCAGACGGGAGCCCAATTGGCAGGCCTCGGCGAGGAGGTCCAGCACACAGGTCTGGCTTCAAAGGCCACAGCTGCCACGTTCTGTGTGCGCCCTTCTCCAAAGCCCAGTGTCCGTCACCGCGTGCAGGCGACGACAGCCGCTGTTGGGCGCTGTGAGAGGTAGGACACCTGAGCAGGTCCGGTGGCCCGCAGAGTACAGGGCCCATGGAAAGGGCTCATGGACAGTGTCGTTATCCTTATGACTGTTATCCCAGCCCCTTCCTGTCTCTTTAAGGGATGGAGACTATGTCACAAACCACCGAACCACAACAGTTCCTGCCGGAGTGATCCTCCTCTTTGGGCTCCCAGGGGACCTGCAGACCCCTCCCAACACACTGGGGTCTAGCCATGCACTCTGGTGTGTCACCTCACTGTGTCCCCAGAGTCTGGCCCTGCAGCCAGCAGTCCGTGGTTGAGGGGGAGCTGAGGCAGAGGGCAGACCGTGGGGCGGGCTTGGGAGCCCTGGAGAGCGCGGCCAGCTGCTTCCACGGAGGTGAGGTCGCCTCATGGAGTGCAGGGTGCACCCCGCTCAGCGAGGGCGCCTGCGGGGGGTGGGGGCAACGGGGCTTCCCAGGCAGAAGCGGGATCAGATGGCCCCTGGGCCCACACTGACCTGAAGTTCACCATGCCTGTCTTGTCACCCAGCTTCTTTATCAGCTCCCTGACTTGGTGCAGGTTTACGGGGACCTTGTCCTGCTGAAGGGGTGGATGGACCGTGCAAGGTCAGCAGCCCCCCGACACAGACAGAAAGACAGACATACACACAGACACACACACCCAGACAGACAGACGTGCAGACACACAGACACATGGACAGACATAGAGATATGCACAGACACAGAAACACACACACACAGAGACACACACACAGACCCACGCAGACGGATATTCACACATACAGATACACAGACATATAGACAGCACAGGCACACACAGACACACACAGAGACAGACACAGAGATACACAGACACACACATGCAGACACACAGATATACACAGACATACACAAATATACACAGACACAGATAAACACAGACACATAAACACACAGAAACAGACACATATGCAGACACAGACACACATACACACGGACGGACAGACACACAGACACCACCCCCCACCACCCCCCTGGACTATAGCCACAGGGGTCAGCACACCTGTATCATGGCCTTCCGGAAGTCCCCCACAGGCATCGTCATCATTCCTTTAGGGTTCAAGCTCTTGAAGAAGTCTAGGACTGTGATATTGTGCTGGTCGGCATAGCTCTGAGAGAAGCAGGAGACACCAGGAACACACAATTGATTTTAGAACACCTACTCACCACCCACTGCCCCACCCGCCGCTCCCTGCCAAAGGGCAGCCTGGCAAGCGGAGGGGAGGTGTACGAAGGAGACGGGGGAGCCCAAGTCTCCTGTGTGTAGCGGTTGCCTAAGCCCAGGAGCCCCGCACAGGGTGAGGCGTGGCGAGCTGCCCTCCATGACGGCTCTGGGGGTTTGCTCGCTTTCCAGGAGCCCCCACTCCATGGAGCAGGATCTCCAGACAACTCCAAGGAGAGAAGGATTAGAGTCTCTGCTGTTTGTTCTGTCTGTCTATCATTCATTTATCATCTATTACCTGTCTCTCCATCCATCCAACATCTTCCTATCGTCCATACTCTTTTATAGAATGCATTGTACTAATACACCGTGAACACCTCTTCCGTATCATTCAAACATTCCTTTGGGGTCCTTCCGAAGTATGTTTACATTTCTCTTCCCCTCCCACTCTCGACAGGCCTTTGAGGCCCAGCTGGACTGACAGACATTCCCGCAGATAGCGTGCTGGCTGGGGAACTCCTCAGGGACCAGTCCTCAGTCCCCTGCTCTTGCCTCCCCACACTAACCCTTCTGGGGTGCACTGCCTCTCCCCCTGGAGGGACCCTACTTCTGCATCCTGAGCGGCTCAGCTGCTCACAAGTCCATGCTGACACCCACTGGCACCACAGGCCAACACGTCCCAGGTGACTCTCAGGCAGCTCGACCCTCCCAGCGGTTGCCAGCCCTGGGGGGGACCCCACGGGTGAGCCGCCATGAATCCCGTCCCCTCCACACACGCAGCTCCATGAGGCAGACACTGCAGAGCTAAACATGGACATTCCCTAACCTCCCTTTCAGCTAGGTGACTGAATGGGATGCGTCTCACCAAGCAGCCAGGGGAGGCTTGTGTGAGAGCTCCGATTCGGAGGGAGCAGGCCGGAGGCAGCTGTGGGGTGGTCCTGATTCGGCAGCTGATTCCCCACTGGGCAGCCTCCCGTTCACAGCAGAAGCTGCCTCCACACTGGCAGCCCACGTGGGGGATTTGGGGAGCTATTTCTGGAACCTAAACTAGGAGTCTGTTTCTTCAACCCCCCTCCACCTTTCTGGGGTCGGTCTCTGGTAATATATCCCTCTTTGCTTAGCTCAGCTAGAGTGGATTGTGTGGTCAACAACAAGAACTTGGACCAGCTCAAGAAGGGCCCGTGGCTCTGGTAGGTGCTACGGATACAACCCATCATCGTCCTGCCCTGGACGGTTCAGAGAGGGGCTAGCACTCCTGATTAGGGAATCTGGAAGGGTCGCCTGAGGACATGAACTTGAGTAGAGACCTAGAGGAAGAGTAGAAACGAGTGAGACATAGAAGGCAGGAGGAAGGGTGTTCTAGGCAGAGGAACGTGCGTGTGCACTGGCCTGGGGTTGAGCGAGAATTGGTGTAGATAAACAGGGAGAAATCTCGTGGGGCTCAACTGTGCAGAGCCCGTGGGGAAGGCCAGGCAGAGAGGGTGCGGCCAGAGAAGACTTTGCTTCCCCTGCCAATTTTTCTAGTCGCTTGGGCTAGAATTTTTGGGGTTATCTTTGGCTCTCTCCTATCATGACAAGCCTTCCTTCTCCGAACACACACATACTCACACACACTCACACGCGTGCACCACGTACCCAAATATTCACCAAATCCTGGAGATGCCCCATAATGGTATCTGCCACATCAGCCCCTCCACTTCCACTGCCACTCTCAGGCAAGGCACCATTCTAGAATGCTGTTATCATACCTAGCATACGATCACAGTGTCCTCATTGGCGTTCCCACTCTCATCTTTACCCTCTTCGGTTCATTTCCTCTCCATTGCCTAAAAACTTATCCCTGAGTCCTGCTGCATTCACATCGCCCACTGCTCAGCAACTATAGCTGGTTCCCTACGCCCTGTGGGATCAAACCCCAACACTGAGCCCCAGCCAGCCCCAGCCTCCCTGCGCAGCCTTGACTGCCAGGCTTTGCAGGAGCCTAGAACCATGAGGTTCTTCTGCTGGAGCCGTGTGGTCCTGCCCATCCCCCAAGCACACGGTGTGTACCACCCCCAGCTCCTTTGCTGGTGGGAATCCTACTCCCAGAACTTCCTCCCTGTCGCTGTCACTCACCTGAATCCTTTCTGCTCTTCAAGGCCCTTCCCCAAGACGTGTCCTTTTCTGTTTGCCTAATCCCACAGTGGCCTCTGCTCTGGACTTGAATGATATTTGCTGCCTTTGGCACTCATTTACTATTTATCATATATCTATGAAAAGTTACTGCATCTGTCCCATCCTCCCAACCAGACTGTTGCCCTCCCACCCCACCCCGAGGGAAAGGACTATGTTTTCCATTGCACATCAGGTTTGGTCTCTAATCTGGAATTCTTATGAGATTCCTAAAGATTCTATGCTGTTTTAAACACGGGGTGGGGCCCCCACTTCACATCTCAGAACTCCATTCCTGTGGTTTTCCCTTGGTTCCATCTGATGTCATCTGACTCATGAAGATACTTGATACCCCCTTGCCTTCTAGAACTTTCCACACAATATTTTGCACGCAGAGCTTTTCAATTTAGTCCTGGAGGCTAAGGCACAGAGCAGACCAACCAAGGAGCAGGAAGCTGCCCCAGCAGCACGCAGCCCACAGGACCCACATCGGAGGGGCATCACCCCAGATAGCAGCCAGTGTGCATCCAGCAGGGGCCTGTCCATTGAGAGCCCGGAGTGGGAATACCAGCCTGCGCTGGACGCTCCTCTGTGAGGTGATCAGACCTCTCGAGCGTCCTTACAGCTTTAAAACTGATTTCTCATTTCCATGGGTTCCATCTGCCTCCTGTGATCTGAGACTTGAGCTAGGAGCAGGTGACCACGAGATAGAAAGGATCTGAGAGTCTCTCCTTAGCCAGAGCCATCCAATAGCTGTCCTCACCACGGCGGGGGCGAGGGGGCCGGGGAGCGTCTTGGCCATCCTTACCAGTCATTGGCAAGAGCTTGCCTTTGCTGGGCGCTTATTATTGGCCAGGCATGGCTCTAAGCCCTTCATGTGTGTTTAACAGAACTGGCTCTCCATAGCCCTCCTGGGGTGAGTCGTGTTGTTCTACCCGTTTTGCACGTGAACAGATTGGGACTCAGAGAGCCTTGGTTGGAGGAGCCTGGCTGGTAGAAACCATCCTGTTCCAAGACCGGCCCTCCCCTCCCCCTCAGCCAGGTCCCAGATGGCCGCTTCCTTGGGGAGCCGGGAAGCACTGCTGGGGGAACCAACATCCACAAGGAACATTCCACGTCTGAGACGATCCTTGTCAGAAAGGACTGTGCAGACGCTTTGGGGGAGGGGAGCCTCTGGGTCCTTGGGGTCTCGGGGAGGAAGGCAAGGGCTCACCTGGATCAGTTTCATGGGGTTCGTCCACTGGAGGAGCGCTTTCTTGGCAGAGAAGCCTTGCACGGACTTGTACATCACATCCAGCTGGGGGTGGATGGCACACACCCCGTCCAATATTTTTAGGAACTGCTCAGACACCAGCACGTTCTGAGGCGGGAAGAGAGGGGACCCAACATGAGGAAGCCATCCACTGTACCATCTCCAAGTCCCGGCCCCCCCCCTCCCCACCTCTCCACCCCCTCAGACCAGCAGGCGCATCCAAGCCAAAAGCAGAGGTTTTGGTTTGGGGATTTTTTTTTTTTTTTTTGGAGGGGGGCATCTTTTCCAGCTTGTTCTACAGTACTGCTCCTAGCCTGGATTCCTTCGTTGTTCTCATAGCTTGCGATTTGACTTGTAAGGTTCGCATGTGATTTTGATCGGCTGTTCTGGCTGAGGGCTGGCAGCCCGCCCCACACTGTCTGCTCGGCTCTTGGAGGGCGAGCCTCAGTGTCTGTGTGTGACAGATGACTCCCAGCTATGGGGGTAGGAGACGGCGCCCGAGACAAAAGCCCTGAGATGTCTGTTTCTACACCATATTGGACTTTGGAGCAGATGCCCCGGAAGAGGATTCCTCATCCCAACCACCCCATCCTGGCTCAAAACCCACTGGGAACTCCCCTTTTGGAAGTGCCCTCAGAGCGGGGTGATAGGCCACTGGAGAAGACGTGTTCTGTGAAGCAGTGTTTGACCCAAGCGAGCCTTCCCTGGTTGGGTGAGCCCGTCTCATTCCTCAGATGTGGTTCTGAGGAATTATTTGCCACTTCAGATAATTAAACCTATGCTTAAGGGCTGAAGGCTTACCTCATCCCAGTTTGTAGATATTCTAGAGAAAGTTCATCTACAGTGAAGGGGTTCCAACACTGTTTAGAGTTACATCAGGAGAGATGACAAAAGGGAGGGAAAAGTCTAATTCAGACCTGTCTGAGCTGAAAGGCTTATAAGGGGGCAGGGTGATCCCAGCTCGTGGCATCGTGTGCCATCTGGGGTTAGCCAAATAGCACTGTTTCTAAACATTCCCTCAGATGGCAAGACAGTGCCTGAGGGCATGCCTTCCAGCCTGCACTGGGGCAGGCTTGGGGGGAGAGCAAATGCCCCAGAGGCAGGGTGGGGTGGGGGCTAAGGCAGCATGGGCCGTGCAAGGCCAGAGCTGTTGGGTGACAGTGGGCGAAGGCCCCCGAGACAGACAGACTGTGAGCAAAGGTGGACCCCAGGGCAGGGAGCGTGGGGAAGAGAACAAAGGGAAAAGAAAAGCAGGGGTGTTTTTCCAGGGTTTTATAATCTGTGGCGAACCTAAGTCCAAATTTTACTTATTATTCAGTTCCAAGGAGCCTGTTCTTAAATATTCAAGGTACCATCACTAATATTATTGCACAGCGATAAAATCTTGGCAAAACATCGTATCTGTGTGACGTTAAAATAATGCACACGACTTTAACACCGTCTCTTGATAGAACTCTAGAGTAAGAGGCAGAAACCCTGGGTTTACCCTTTGTTGAGTTTTTGGCTTGCCTTTGTGATCCTGGGCAAATGACCTAACTTCTTTGTTTCACTTTCCTTATATATAAAAGGATGAGGAAAAGTTCTTGTTATGGGTTGAACTGCGTTCCCACCAATGAGATACTGAAGTCCTAATCCCCTATACCTGTGAAGGTGATCTTATTTGGAAATAGGGTCTTTTTAGAGGATGGAGTCAAGATGAGGTCATTGGAGTGGGCCCTAATCTGCTGTGACTGGTGTCCTTCTAAAAAGGACATTTGGATACAGAGACAGACATGCACACGGGGAGAGCGCCGTCTGAAGCTGAAGGCAGAGACCAGGGTTATGCTCTTACAAGCCAAGGAACATCCACGATTGCCAGCAAACGGCCAGAAGCTGGGAGAGGCATCACACCCTCTTCCTCACAGTCCTCTGCAGGAGTCAATCCTGCCAACACCTTGATCCTGGGCCGTGGTTTACAGAACATTTCTATTGAGTGAGCCCCCGGACTGCAATACTGTGTTCAAGGTCGCTCTGGAACATAAGAAAACTCCACCCACCTCCCAGAGTGGGGTCTGATGAGCCGAGGCATAGAAGCTCACTTGGGGGGTGGGGGGACCAGTGTAAAGCGGAGGACCAGCCACCACCTGTCTCATGATCCAGGCAAGAACACCTGGCCCAGTGTCGTCTCCTCCTCGGGCCTCCCTCCTCTTTTGGGGGGTTAACCCTTACCTTCTACTTTCAGGGGGCCCATGTCATGGGATACAAATAGATTATGTGTGTGTTACTACACAGATTCTAAAAGTTCTGCGATTCTGGAACCGTTCTGGAGCCAGGGCTGTCCACGAGGGCGGGCGGTGAACAAAGGCTGCTCTGGGGA
Organism: Lontra canadensis; assembly: GCF_010015895.1. Classification (NCBI taxonomy): domain Eukaryota; kingdom Metazoa; phylum Chordata; class Mammalia; order Carnivora; family Mustelidae; genus Lontra; species Lontra canadensis. The sequence continues at coordinate 910,572 of NW_022631167.1, read as the reverse complement.
TCCCTTCTTGGTCTCTGCTATTTCTGCTCCCAGACCCACTCGGGCTCCGGTCTGGGATGTCACACCATGAAGTTATTGACGGAGTGGCTGCTCCTGCTAAAAGGACCCTGAGAGAGGGCCAAGTTGTACCCCAAAAGGAGTGACCTTGTCATGGAGCACTTGTGGGAGGGATAGAGCTCTTGGTGCCCCCGGCATGTGCCCTGGTGCGAGCAAACGCCGTCTGATCACTCACAGAAATGTCGATCTCTTCCATCTTGGATTTGGGGCTCCTCTTGATGGACAGGATGAGTGAAACAGCCCCATCCATACTCAGAGGGTTCAGGAAAAGCTGTGGGAAGAGGGACAAGAGACGCGGGGGATAAGGTGGGGACAGGAGAGGCTGGCTCAGAGCATGGCTTCCGTTACTTCCCATCAAATTGTCATCTCTATCTTCCACCCAGACTTCTCTGTAAGCACCCGTCTCCCTGTCTGTTTGTCCAGACATCCATCTGCTTGTCCATCTCACTGCTCATCCATTCATCTATCTGTTCGTCCGTCCATCCAGCCAGCAGACCTACCATGTGCCAGTTGCTGGGAAACGTGCTAAGGGACGCACAGGCAGAAAGGACAGGTCTCTGTCCTCCTGCAGCTTACAGTCTAGAGAGGGCCGCAGGCAAACACGTGAATGGCATCAGGAGTGCAATGAGGGCAGTGACAGAGGCACACTCTGGTACCACGGAAGCCAGGAAAGGGGCATCTGACACCAGGGAGGGGACATTTGAGGTAAGCCTTACAGAACTAACGGGGATTCTTCTGGTCTGGAAGAAGCTGGGGCAGGACCAGAAGAGGGAATGAGATGCACCAAAGTAGACAGGGGTAGGCAAGTGCAAAGGTGCAGAGGTATTTGGGCAATGACAAACATCTCTTGAGCAAGAGCCAGAAGAACGAGGCCACAGAGCTTCACAGGGACCGTGAAGGCCTAGCTGAGCACGTAGGGCATGATCCCAAGGCAGCTGAGAGCCGCTGAAGCTTGGTGTAGTGGTTAACAGCAAGGAACACGGAGCCCAGTGGCTCTGCTTCCTAGTTTGCTGGCCTTGGATTGATTCCCTGACCACTGGGTACCTATCGCTTCGGGCCACTCTGAGGTTCCAATAAATCAATTCAAGCAAAGCATTCAAAAGAATGCATTGTACCCACTAAGCAGCAAATGAATGTTAGTTATTATTGTTGAAGGCTTTCTGCCAGGTGGTGTCTTCATGAGGCAGCCAGAACTTTCACTGAGCACCTACTCTGTGTCCAGTGTTTCCCCGGCTCCGACGGACTCGAGAGAGAGAACATGGACTTCGTAAGGCTTAGCTTCTAGAAGCCTTTGGTTGACTCACTTCCCTGGGGAAATCCTTATTTTTCCAAGAGTAGGGAAAGGAGGGCCATGCTCGACGTGGAGAACAGGAGATCATTCCAGGCGCAAGATTCACGTGGCTCCCACCTACGCCCCAGCTGAGAGGTAGGTTGTAAGTTGTGTTTAAAACTTTTTCCTTTCATTTTAAAACATTAAGCGAATTTTACATATATTTAAACACATGACAATATGTTTAAACATTTAAACAACGACCCATGGTCATTATACAAGAAATTCAAAGAGAGGTAGAAAAAATGTTAAAATCACCAGTACCCCATCCAGTAGAGAAAACCCCCGTTGCCATGTTGCTGAGGCAACATTTCAATCTTTTACGATTCGGGTGCTCTGAACTTGGCTTCATGGTTCCACGGAGGCTGAGTCCCAGGCAGGCTGCATCGGTCAGTCTCTCTTCTTTGAGTTACTCTTCCTCTGGCTCGGGCCGGACCTCACTGCCACCTCTCGCGGTCCCCAGCCGGTCCCCTCTGCTCCCTTCACGGCTAGGAAGCTGGCTTCCTCTGTGCAGAGCTGAGGTGCTTGTCCTCTGAGATGACAGTTCACTGTCACTGACTTCGAACTCCCGTCCTTCTCCACCAGCAACCCCACATCTGTGGCCCCCAAATCACCCCCTCTCCCATCTTGAGGAATTTGGAGTTGCAGCGGGAAGCCAGGCGAGGCTGACTTCTTTGCCTCTCTTGAGCTGCAGGGCCTGAGCTGGTCACGTAGGCTCGGCTTTCCCATATGACAGGTGGCACGCATGGAGCCCATGCTGGAGGGCCGCGTGGGGGGCAAGAAGCCAGCCCCCTAATAGGCACTTGCCTCATGGCAAGAGCCCCAGAAAGGGAAACTGGTAATGGAAGGCCTCCTTTATCATCTGTTTTCTAACTGCCCAGGAGCTTCTTTTTTTTTTTTTTTTTTTTAAGATTTTATTTATTTATTTGACCGAGAGATCACAAGTAAGCAGACAGGCAGGCAGAGAGAGAGGGGGAAGCAGACTCACTGCCGAGCAGAGAGCCTGATTCGGGACTCGATCCCAGGACCCTGAGATCATGACCCGAGCGGAAGGCAGAAGCTTTAACCCACTGAGCCACCCAGGAGCCCCCCCCAGGAGCTTCTATGTTAGATATTAGCATCTATAAGCCAATCTATGTATTTATTTATTTTTAAAGAATTTATGTATTTATTTGACAGAGAGAGAGAGAGAGTGCATACAAGCTGGGGGTGGGGGCAACCGGCAGAGGCAGGCACCCCTATAAGTCACTCAATTTATAATGAAAGATGTAGGGATGCCTGGGTGGCTCAGTTGTTAACCATCTGACTTTGGCTCAGGTCATGATCCCAGGGTCCTGGGATCGAGCCCCACATCAGGCTCCCTGCTTAGCGGGAAGACCGCTTCTCCCTCTCCCACTCCCCTGCTTGTGTTTCCTCTCTCCCTGTCTCTCTCTGTCAAATAAATACATAACATCTTTTTAAAAATAAAATGAAAGATGTATTCATTCTTTCATTAATGGACATTCATTGGGCATCTATTATGTGTCCATAGGTACAAGGGGTAAAATAATGGGCAGAAGAAAACAGCGTCTTTGGTCTGGTGCAGCTCTCACACCAGTGAGGATGACCAGACAGTCAGCCACTGAAATGAGAGTCTACGGAGGAACCTGGCAAGTTCTGCATGAAGGGGTGAGCTGAGATCTGAGGGTCCGTGAGGACGGCTGCCGGAGCAGGGTGCTGAGCTGGGGCAGTGACTCAGGTAGGGGCAGGGAACAGTGGGGGAGAACATTACAGGGGAGGCTGAGCCAAGGCCACCGGGAGATCCGGGCCCTGGGAAGGGGGAGATGAAAGCAGCTCCTGAGGCCATGGCTGGACAGCAAGGGAGAGCACGGGGTAAACTGAGTCCAGAGAAGCACACCGGGAGGAGAGAACTGGCTCTGAACCATAGGAAGCCAGGCGGGGATCTAAGCCGAAGGGGACTAGATGCGGGTCGGGGTGGAAGTCAGACTTATGCTCAAAACACACACTCTGGCTTTAGTGTGGAGCGAAGTCCCAGGTGGGAGGAAGGAAGACGGGTTGGGAGATGAGCCCATGCACCAGGTGACAGCCGAGGGTGACATTAGGGTTGTGAAGCCCAAGGTGAATTTTCCCAACAATTCTCCCCAGCAACATGCAACCCCATCACCCTGCCACCCCTGCCCAACATACAAAGACACACACAAACACAGACGGATGCACGCACACACACCTGAACACGCGTGCACACACACACGGACACACACATAAAACGCCCTGCTCCCAGCTTAAGAAAAGACTTTACCTTCAGAACTTTGAGGCTCTCATTGACCTCCAGCCCTTTGCTGATTTTGGAGACTCCATCATTAGTGATGTCATTGCAGCTGATGTCTAGGTAGACCAGGGAGTTGTTGAGTCTGAGGACCTCCCCCAGGGCCGTAGCCCCCTCGTTCCCAAAGCCGTTCATAGAGAGATCCAGTTTCTGCAGGGTCGTATTAACCTCCAGGGAGGGGAGAGAACAGCGCCAGCAGCAAGGCTGCGGGTGACTCCACCAGCCACCAGGCCCTGGTTTCTCTCCCCTGCTGCTGTCCAGTTTGGGTGCCCCGTGGTCTCCAGGAGGGAGAGCTCCACTAGAATTTTCCAGATCCCTTCTGGTCGAGGGAGTAAGGACCTGGTCATTCCCTACCCTCTAATGAAACTGCCCTCTTAAAGTATTCCCAAAGATGCCACCAAGACCCCAGCAAGGAGCATTTGCCAAAGTAGGATTTATACTAAGGAATAAAGCACATCCAGGAATTGTGGGAAGGACACTAACAACGGGAAAGCATCGGATGAGAGCTCAACCATGGGGTGTGCTCATCCACAGGGTCATCAGGAAGAGGTTCGAGATGGCGGGATGGGAGGCCCTGGACGTCCTCACTGGCCTCAACACACCACTGCCAGGGAGCGCCTTACCCGGAGACCATTGCACAAGGCCACAGCTCCCCGCACGTGGAAGTGATTCCAGCTCAGATCCAGTGACTGGAGCCCTATATTGAGGGCTGGGGGAGGGAAGGAGTCATCTTAGTGTTCCCCAAATCCCAGGGAACCCATTCTCAGAGTTGACAGATATCCATGACATCGGGGAATAAGGACTACTCAACGGTCATGCGAAGTAAGACACTGGGGCAACAATGTTTGAGTTATTCACCGAAAGACAAAATTGTCAGAGGACTCCCGAAGCTGGCAACGACGCGGTAAAACAATCCCACTCGTATACTGCAGGCGGCAAGCAGATGGCTACAATCTATTTGGCAAATGTGATCTGGTCACAGATATTTGGCTCTTGGACTGTGTGTGCCCTATCATGCAAGCAATGTCACCTGTGAGACCCTTCCTAAGGAGACGGTGCAGGATATGAGATGAGTCCCATGCTTGCAGATGTTTAACCATGGCCTCACTTAGAAAAGTAACATCCGTGACTCACAGGGGAAGGGTCAAGCACGTAACAAACATCCATTGGTGGAATGTAATGCAGCCATTCAACTAATTGAGATGGTTGGAACCCAAGGGTTGTAGTTACACAGGGAGGCGGTGATGGTCTATTACATCACGTAATGTGGTTTTCTCGGAGAACTACATAGCAGAGGAGGCTCCAGAAAGCTTTAGGGACACCATCAGTTCTAAGTGGTGAGGCACCAGGCTTATCTAGAAGCTAGTTTGCATAGAAGTTGTACTTTTTTTTAACTTAAAAATATTTTGGGGGCACCTGGGTGGCACAATCTATTAAGCGTCTGACTCTTGGTTTCAACTCAGGTCATGATCTCAGGGTCGTGAGTTCGAGCCCTGCTTTGGGCTCCGCACTCAGCGGGGGAGTCTGCTTGGGACTCTCTCCCTCTCCCTCTGCCCTTCGCCAGCTCTTTCTCTCTCTAAAATCAATCAATAAATCTTTAAAAAAATATTTTTGCTTACGTGCTACCTAGGGTTGGGAAAACATCTTCTTGAAGCTCGCGATCATGGTTATTTGTACTGGGGGAGGGAGGCTTGCTGAGGACACCGTTGGAAAGGGGCTGAAGAACCCTTGAAACTTGGCTGGGCGAAGGGAGGCCTTCACCCTCAGACCCAGGAAAATGTCCTACTCGGTGTTCTTTTCCACGGTCAGTGCGCCGTGTACCGATTGTCTCTCGTGTCGACCACCAGGACGGACTTTGAGTAAAGTGCACGACACCTTACACCGTTTTGAGAACAAACGTCCCCCCTTCGTTCTCTTCTTATCCCTACTCCCTCTTCTCTGCAAGTTCCCTCCCTTACTGTTCCTTGTACACCTGCGTCTCTTCGATGACCACACAATTTAAATGTGACTTCTGTTCTCACCCCTGACTAGCTGTGTGACCTTGAGTGGGCTCTTTATTCTTCCCTTACTTCTGTTTTCTTAGCTGTGAAAGTGGAGGTAGTAACCCATACAAGGTTTTGGGGGAAAACCGATGTAAAATGTCTAGCAGGACGCCTATCCCATGACAATCACTGAATCACTGGCAGCCTTAATAATAATATTTTTTAAAAAGCTCATATACAATAGGAGTCTGTCTCACTTTCAAGTTGTTTTAAAATTTAGGGTTATTTATTTATTTATTGTTTAAAAAATATTTTATTTATTTATTTGAGAGAGAGCGCGTGCACACAAGCAGCGGGGAGGGGCAGAGGGAGAGGGAGAAGCAGGCTCCCTCCTGAGCAGAGAGTCCTATGCGAGACTCGGTCCTGGGATGCCGAGATCATGACCTGAGGTGAAGGCAGACACTTAACCAACTGAGACACCCAGGCGCCCCAAATTTATAGTTTTTAAAAAGCAATTTTATTTTTAAGTTATCTCTATACCCAACATGGGGCTCAAACCCACAACCCCAAGATCAAGAATTACAGGCTCCACCAACTGAGCCAGCCAGGTGCCCCTAAAATTTAGTTTTAACGTATTTGAACATCAGGTTTCAGATGGACTCAAACTGCCCCACGAGGCTGGTGCACTATGCTTCTCCCCTCTGACCTATCGGCCTGGACCCTTCTCTTGGGGAAGATGTCATTCACACCTCACTGAGCAGGTGGCAGCAGTGACATGGGAGAGTTCTACCCTCCTCCACTCCCTACCCCTTCTATCCGCCCCCCACATCTGTCACCTCGAGTACACACTTTGGTCCTTTCCTCTCTCAACACATTTCTCAGAGGCTATCCCTGCCCCTTTGCTCCTCACTCCATGGCTGCCAGCATTTTCCTTCTTTCTTTTCTAATTTAAATTCAGTTAATTAACTTACAATGAATTATTAGTTTCAGAGGTCAGTAAATCATCAGTTGTATGTAGCACCCAGTGCTCATGACATCACGTCCCCTCCTTCATGCCCATCACCCGGTTACCCCATCCCTCCACCTCTCGGCCCTTCAGCAACCCACAGTTTGCTTCCTATGATTAAGAGTCTCTTATGGTTTGTCTCCCTCTCTGATTTCATCTGGTTTTATTTTTGTCTCGCTTCCCCAAAGCTCCTCTGTTGGCCTTCTCAAGGACTCTGCTCTGCAACTACCTCCTCTTCCTTTCTCACGACCCATTTCTTCTTCTTTCCTTCCTATGAGTATTTTCCATCATTATGAGCCTTCCTGCCTCCATGTCCATCTTTCTGCCCCAGCCTCGTTTCTGAGAAGCTCCTGGAAGTGCCCACATTGCCATTTCACTTCTTTGCGGCCCATTTTCCGTTCTGCCTTCTCCAGTCAGGTCTTCACACTCAACGTCCTTCACTAACACAGCTCTCGTCAAGGTCTCCAATTACCTTCATGCTGCCGGGTCCTGTAGTCACTTTTCTGACCTCATCTTATTTGATGTCTACACAGCACTTGACCCACCTGAGACCACTTTCTCCTTCCTGAAAGCATCCCTTACTTGGCTTCTTGATACCTCACTTCCCCCTACTTAGCTGACCACTCCTGCTCAGGCTCCCCCTCCCGCTCTGGGACACGTGAAGGTGTCAGACTGGTCCAATGGCCACCATCTTAACTCCATCCACACTCCTTGCCTCGATGATCTCATCTTGCCCCATGGTTTTGAATATATTGCAATGCCTCTAATTCCCAGGTCCAGATATCCACTCCTGACCTGTTCACCAAGTTCTAAACCCATGTAGCAAACCACATGTCTCACCACAGATGACAGACGTGGCAAACATCACATGACCAAAACAGAAGTCTTGGCTCCTGACTCCTGTCCCTCCATAACATTTACTCCCTGAGTTTCCCCTTCTAAGTAAATGGCACCACCATCCAACCAGTTCCTGAAACAAAATAACCAGGCATGTATCTTTCTCTCTCCCTTTCCTTCATTCTCCACATCTGCAAGTCTTTTTGGCTTTACTTCCAAAGTCCATTCTGGATCCTTCCACTCCCCTCTGTTACTACCTTTCCCCTCAGCTCCAGCTATGGTCCCCTCTTGCCTGGACTGCAGTATTAGTCTCCTAATTGACCTTCTTTCTTACATTTTTTCTTTTTAATTAAAGTGCAATTAGCATACAGTGTTACGTTAGTTTCAGGTGTATGACATATCGATCCAACCATTCTATATATTACCTAGCGCTCACTATGGCAAGTGTCGCCATAGTGACACCATAGTGACAACGCTATTAAGATACTATTGACAGGGGCGCCTGGGTGGCTCAGTGGGTTAAGCCGCTGCCTTCGGCTCAGGTCATGATCTCTGGGTCCTGGGATCGAGCCCCACGTCGGGCTCTCTGCTCAGCAGGGAGCCTGCTTCTCCCCCCACTCTCTGCCTGACTCTCTGCCTACTTATGATCTCTCTCTGTCAAATAAATAAATAAAATCTATTAAAAAAAAGATACTATTGACAATGTTCTCTATGCTATACTTTTCATCTCCATGACTTACTTGTTTTATAACTGGCCATTTGTACCTCTCAGTTCCCTCCACACAGCTCACCCGTGCCCCCCACCCCGATCCCAGCAGCCACCAGTTTGTTCTCTGTATTTAAGAGTCTGGTTGTCGGGACGCCTGGTGGCCCAGTAGGTTAAAGCCTCTGCCTTCAGCTCAGGTCGTGATCCCGGAGTCCTGGGATCGAGCCCCGCATCGGGCTCTCTGCTCAGCGGGGAGCCTGCTTCCTCCTCTCTCTCTCTGCCTGCCTCTCTGCCTACTTGTGATCTCTGTCCGTCAAATAAATAAATAAAATCTTTAAAAAAAAAAAAGAGTCTGGTTGTCCTCAGCTGTGTTCTTCATAAAACTGCATAAACTTCACAAAACAGTTCCTCTAAACTGCGAAGCCGTCCGTGTCACTCCCCGACGCTAACACCCTGCGCTGACTTCTCATCACATGGGGAATGTGATGATGAACACGACTTCATGCGTGTCTTAGCCCACCAAGCCCCGGCTCAGCAGCGGCAGGCCACCTCGCTGACCTCCTCCTTCCATTCGCTTCCCCTGCCCGCTCTCCTCCCCTCTCCCCTGCCTGCTCTGCCACAGTCCCACCGCTCCCCTTCCTCAGACTTGCCAGGCTCTGCTCCTTCCGCCTGGCATGCTGAGCTTCCAGAACCTGGTTCTTCTTTGATAGTCAGATTTCAACAAAAAGCCACCTTCCTTGTGGGGTTTTTTCTCGCCACCCCACCTAGAGTAGCATCTCTCCTGCTAACGGTGATGCCCTTTTCTACTCATTTCCCCTAGGAATGAACATTTAGTTTCTTTCTTTTTTTTCTTATAACGAATCTGCAGTGAGCCTCCTCAGACATCTCTATGTACGCGTGGGAGCATCACTGAGACATGCACAGGTGAATTGTTGTATCATGGAATATATACATTTTCTATTTTACTAGATACTGTCAAACTGCTCCCCCAAACTGGCAGCTTCAGAGACTTCTTATTTCTCCCCTGGATTCAATGCACTGGGTATTCTCTAACTTGAAATTTCTGCAGCTTTGGTAGAGGACAAGGGGGATCTTTTCATTGTTTTATTTTGCATTTCTCTAATTGCTAGAGAGTTTAGGCATTTGGCTTTCTTTTTGCACTGCCTGTAGGATCATTGTTCTACTGGGAGTGTTCATCATTGTCCAAGGATCTGAAGGATCTTTTATCAATATTCTGAACACAAATCTTGTATATGATAGGATGCTGCAAGTGTGTGTTCTCTGTTGCTTGTCTTTTCACATTGTCCCATAACATCTTTTATCAGAGGCAAGTTTTAAACTTATCGTTGTCAAACAAATGAATCATTTTGGTGACAGTTTTCGCCTGCTGTGCCTATTTAATCACCCTTAGCCTCCCTGAGGTCAGCAAGTTATTCCTTCGTATGTTTTTCTGATCTTTGTAAAGTGTTATTTCCCACATTCAGATGTCGGCTCCACTTAAAATGTCTGGGGTGTGGCTTCCATCACTTTATGATTTGAGCATTCCATAACCATAAAAAACAGGGGGATGCAGCCCTGACAGGTGACCGACCGTCTGCCAAGTGCCTCTCCTTTGCTGGACCCTTCCCTCGGTGGGGGACTCACCCAGCATCTGGCCCACGTACTCTCCTCCCTTATCAGAGAACTGGTTGTGGCTGAGATCCAGCGTCTTGATTTGGTAATTGGCCTGGAGAAAGAAACCATGTAGAGAGGTGATTTTTGTCTTCTCTATGGCTGCAAATACCTCTCTCATCTCAGGGCCGTGTGATGGAGGGCTCCCACGCACCAAAAATTGAGTGGCCCAGAGCACATAGACGGAAGATACTCTCTTGCGCATTTTCTGTAACGGTTGATTACTCCTGGGGGGGTTTTGTCCCATCCAAACAGCCCTGCTGCTGCCGTGGCTGTTGTCAGGCTCGGCAGAGTCCAGATCCTCACCAGCTCCCTAGACTTTTGGGTGGAACTCACTGTTCTCTGCCCGGAGCCACCCGCCAGGCCGCCCACATGGCCCAGGGCCATGGCCCAGAGGGCTCTCAGTGGCACCCGCCCCTCACTTCTTACCGACAAGGCTTGGCACAACAGTTCTGCGGATTTGTCCCTGAAGTTATTTCCTGCAGTGAAGGTGAGGGGAGGGGGGCGTTTGCAAGGCTGTCCAGACCCGGGCTCCCTTGTCCTCCCGAGTCCTGGCCCTGCCAGGCTCTTCCTTTTGGAACAATCAGCCATAAGAAAGGTGGCAAGTACTTAAGCAAATATATGGATATGGAAGAAAACAAGAGAAAAGAAGGCAACTGTTTGCCTTTCTCTTTAATCTTCCTTGCTCTCTCTGCCTCGATAGGGCAAGGAGTTCCAGGAACCCGCGTACCGGCCCCTGTGCGCCCCCTGGTGGCGCCAAACCCTACTTTGGTGCCTAAAGTTAGTCGTGTGATAAAAAATAAGACTACAGTCGCAAGACCAGAGGGGACCAAGTGAGGCGAGCCCTTTGCGTCCAAAATCCCAGCTCCCTAAGCGCAATGAGCAATATCTTTATTCACAAAAGAATTTTTAGAAATATTGCAATATTTCTAAAAATGCAATATTTCTAAAAATAAAAATTAATGCAACACTTCTAGGATGAACAAAGTTTTAAAATTTTAAATAAAGGTAGGATCTGACCCTGCCCTTGCATGGCTAGGCCTCACTCACCTCACCACAATCTGTTCCTTTTGGATCTTGTTTTATATGGGAAGGGTTGATATTTTGTTCAGCACAGACTTTTTTTTTTTTTTTTTACATCGTTTTTGACTTTTACAAACATTGCAACACAGTATTATTTACTTGGTTACTGAGCTTTTCTGTGCCCCTTAAATTCTGGGACTGAGGCATGTGCCCTCCTTATTTTACTCTCAGCCCAGCACTGCTAGACAGTTTAAAAGATTTCTGGAAAATTGGGGTGCCTGGGTGGCTCAGTCGGCTGAGCATCTGACTCTTGATTTTGGTTCTGGTCATGATCTTGGGGTTCTGGCATCGAGCCCTGCATCAGGCTCTGTGCTCAGCAGGGAGTCTGCTTGAGGATTCTCTCCCTTTTCCCCCTCTCCTCCACTCACACGCACTCTCTCTCAAGTAAATAAATCTTAAAAAAAAAATTCTGGAAAATAAATGACATAGAAGTTTATCCCCAAATTTCTCCTTTAAACTTTTAATAATCTGTGTATCTTTAACACCCAAACAGTGCTTGGCACCTAACAGTGTTCTGTCAACATTTACTGAATGAATGAATGAATCCACCAAGACACAAATGTTTCTTGGTTGCATCTGTACCAGGGCAATAAAACGAGATAATAAGCTAGTCTAGGTATAAAATTAGGTTTCTAGCTATTCAAATTATTTTTACATCAATGGTTACAAATAGTAGAGCTGACTGTAAGTTTGATAAAATACAGATGCCTACATCCCTTCCTTTAAAGACTCTGATTCAGCAGCCTGGAGTAGGACTGGGCAATTTGTCTTTTTAGAGAGGTTTCTGTATTAGGTTAACGTTATATTAGAGGTCTTAGCCGATACAACTAGAAAAGTCACCGTAAGCTATAAATACTGGAAAGAAGAGACAAAACTCCCATTATTTGCAGACAGGATCACCTACCTAAACAATCCAAGAAAATTAACTGATGAAAATGTTAGGACTAGTAAGATAACTCGATAAAGTGACTGGGCGGGGGTAAGGTTTGCACCTGAGTGGCTCAGTCAGTTAAGCGTCTGACTCTTGATTTCAGCTCAGGTCCTGATCTTGGGGTGCTGAGCCTCATGTCAGGCTCTGTGCTGAGTGAGGAGCCTGCTTCAGATTCTCTCTCCCTCTCTCTCTCTCCTCCTCTCCTCCCCACCACTTGCACTCTCTAAGTAAATGAATGAATGAATGAATGAATGAATAAAGTGACTGGATATAGTATCAATGTGCAGAAATTAATAGCTCTCAGACATATCTGTAATAACCACTTAGAATATATGATAGAAAAGACATTCTGTTCATGCAGGAATAAAATGATAAAATACCTGGATCTATTATGAAATGTGCAAGACTTCTACTTCTAATGGAATAAAAGCACACTACTTTACTGAAGAAGATAAAGCCTTGAAGAAATAGAGACAAACCTAGTGCTTGGGATTTGTTCCCAAGCATTGACTTCAACATCACACATTTAACCATCCTCATTTACAGATAACTTGCTGAGAGCCAAAATGGAGACCGTATACGGAAACAGATTTTCCATTGGTAGAATTGTAACCTGCTACTGTCTTCTTCTTCTTCTTCTTCTTCTTTTTTTTTTTTTTTAAGATTTTATTTATTTGACAGAAAGAGATCACAAGTATGCAGAGAGGCAGGCAGAGAGAGAGGGGGAAGCAGGCTCCCCGCTGAGAGAGCCCGATGCGGGGCTCAATCCTAGGACCCTGGGATCATGACCTGAGCTGAAGACAGAGGCTTTAACCCACTGAGCCACCCAGGAGTCCCCTGCTACTGTCTTCTTAAATGAAGACATTAAATATCTCGAATACGTCAATTCTTTCCTAAATTAATCTAATCTAAATATGACCCCAAGCAAAATCGCAACAGTTTGGGTTTTTTCGTTTCTGGTTTTTTTTTTTATGGAACTTGACAGGATGATTCTAAAATTCAGCTGGAGGAGAAATTGCACGAGAATAGCCAAGATTACTTTGAAAAAGAAGGTCAGAATTTGTCCACTCAAATATAAAACATATTGTGTCGTATAATTATACAGCTAACATATTACATATTGTATACTTGATATATTTTATTAATTACAAATAATCATTAAACTAAAACACATGGCATATAATTCTAATATTCTAAACAAATATTAAACCAGTGTGGTGTTGACATAGATATAGACACAGAGATTAATGAAATGGAAAAGAAAATCTAGAAAGAAACCTGTATTTATAGGGAAGTTTAATATAAAATAAAGGTGACATTTCAGATTAATCAGTAAAGACTAGATTATTCAGTTGATGACGCTGAGGCACCTGGCTATTGGTTTTGGAGATACAGTCCTCATGCCATGAACAACAACAAGTTCCAGATATACTAAAGATTAGGGATGAAAAAACAAAATCACAAAAACATCTGAAGAAAATTAAGGAAAACATTTTTAAAATTCAAAGTAGAAAACAGTTTTTTGAGCAGGACTACAAAAATCAAGTCTATAAAAAAGTATGATGAACTTTTTTTTTTTTTTTTTAAGGAATTGACAATGGTAGGGCGCCTGAGTGGCTCAGTGGGTTAAGCCTCTGCCTTCGGCTCAGGTCATGATCTCAGGGTCCTGGGATCAAGCCCTGCATCAGGCTCTCTGCTTGGTGGGGAGCCTGCCTCTCCCTCTCTCTCTCTGCCTGCCTCTCTGCGTACTTGTGATTTCTCTCTCTCTCTCTGTCAAATAAATAAATAAAATCTTTAAAAAAATCACTTAAAAAAAAGAATTGACAATAGTAAAAAATACAAACTTAATAAGAAATCTGTGTAAGAAAACACCATAAGCAAAGCCATAGGTAACATTCTAACATTCAAGTGTGAATATGTATAATATATAGTTTCTAACACTCGATAATACAAACAATCCCACAGAACAATTGACATTTCATAGCGGAAAATAAAAATGGAAATGAGCATCTGGAAAAGATGTTTTATTTCAGTAGTAATGTGGGGATGTAATAAAGATAGTAACAATGATGAACTCTTATTGAATTCTTATGTGCTAGGTATTGTTGTAGGTGTTCTAAATTTTAATTCACTTGATCTCAGCAGTCACTGTCTGAAGTAGGTAATATTATTCTCCCTCGTTTATAAATGAGAAAAATGAATCACAGAAGGGCTAGATAACTTGCCTTGTGTCAAAGCCAGGATTTGCACCCTGACAGTAGTGGTTATGTTTCATGGGTCTCGTCCCTCCCTCCCCTGTGACTTCAACATCTATACACTCAATTATTCTGATTCACAAAAAACTTGCTAATAACCAGGAATTCACCAAAAACTTGCTAATAACCAGGAAACAGATATTCCATTGGTGGGATTATAGCTTGGTATAGTCTTCTTGTTTGGTTTTTTTTTTTTTAATTTTTATTTTTTTTAAGTACTCTCTACCCCCGATGTGGGGCTCTAACTCACGACCCTGAGATAAAGATTTGCATGCTCTATTGACTGAGCCAGCAGGTGCCCCTGGCATGATCCCCTTCTTCTTCTTCTTTATCTTTTTAAAAAAGATTTATTTATTTATTTTAGAGACAGAGAGAGAGAGAGAGCATGCGTGAGTGGGGGAGGGGCAGAGGGAGAGGGAGAAGCAGGCTCCCCACCGAGCAGGGAGCCTGATGTGGGGCTCCAGCCCAGGACCCCAGGACCATGACCTGAGCTGAAGATAGACGTTAAACCGACTAAGCCACCCAGGCACCCCAATTTCTAATAATTCTCTTTTCTCAAGTTCTTGATGCTGCCACTTACTAGAATCGGACAGCTCTCACAGTGTTTCGTTCCCTTGCTTTGCATTTTTGGACTGTGAGCCCATCTTTAGTGGAGCTTTATCTGTGAGAATTCCAAACAGCCTGGAGCCTCGGTCAAGGGATTGTTCCCCCAGTGGGGTGTTCTCTTTGTTCCTGTTGCATACCCCAGGGCATTACAGCAAGGGACCACTTAGGTTAAGTTCCAGGACCCTGAAGATAATATAAACCCAAACCACAAACCTGAGTGAGGACAAGTCTGTGGGTGCTAGAGTTCTCAAAGGAGTTTTGTGGGGGTTTTTTTTGTTTTGTTTTTCTTCTGTGAGAGAGACAGATAACAGACTAATTACAAACTGAGTGTACAATGGGGATCAGGTAGCAATAAATGCTGTTAAAGAAAAACCCAGCAGGGAAACAGGACAGTGATGGAGATGGAGGGGAGGTCAGGGAAGTCCCCTGTAGTGAGAGGACATTTGAACAGAGGCATGAATAAAGCAACAGAATGAGCCATGCAGATACCTCGGGTAGAGACTTTTTAAGAGGAGGCTGGCGTGCTGCCAAGGGAGTCAGAAGTCTCTTGTCTGGGAGAGCCAGGAAGCCAGTGTGGCCACGGGGAGGGGAAAGTACGACCAGAGGGCTTAGCAGGGTGCAGACACAGTGTTCTGGAACCTGGTCTGGCTCAGTTAGACCCTGGATTCTCTGCTCTACCCCTTCTCTCCTTTTCATCCCCTTGTCCTCTCCTGCCTTGTCTTCCATGGGCTCACCTGAAAGCTGGAGGTTCCAGAGTGAAGAGATATTTCTCTGAAGGAATTCTGAGATGATTCTGGCCCCCTTCAAGCCAAGATCATTGTCGGAAACATTCTAAAAAGCAAGAACACCCTTATGTGTGTATTGAATACGCCACCCAAGCACCCTCATTAACAAATGGTGTCCAGGAAAGGCTTACTCAAGACCTTCACTAGGGAGTAGGGCTGGGTGGGGAGAGGGGCAGGGGAGAAAGGGTAGGAAGGATTGGGAAGAGCAAAGGAGCAGAGGAAGATGAGAATTCAACTTCCCTAACACCTGGCTGGGAGGCCCGCCTGCTGGTCTCAGTTTTCTCTGGTCAGTTTTGGTGACTCCCCACTTCTCTGGTTTAGCTCTAGTACTTTAGGTTTTTTTTTTTTAAGATTTTATTTTATTTGACAGAGAGAGACACAGCGAGAGAGGGAGCACAAGCAGGGGAGGGTGGGAGAGGGAGAAGTAGGCTTCCTGCCGAGCAGAGAGCCCAGGGTGGGACTCGATCCCAGGACCCTGGGATCACAACCCGAGCCGAAGGCAGACGCCTAACAACTGAGCCATCCAGGCGCCTCAGCCCTAGTACTTTAGATAAACTTACTGTACATTTTTTTGAAACCTAAGACAGCTTTATTAGGAGAGTTCGGCATAAAGCAATTGAAAGATTCCTTCAGAGTAATTCATCATTGTAAATTTCATTCACTGATTTGTGAAACATGAATGACTGTGCCAGGAACACTCAGGGATACAAATGGACACAGTCCTTTAGGGCTTGTGGGAGGGACCTTTATACAAACCAGCCCTTATGATCTTAATTGCTCCTCCTCTTTTTTCCCCCATTTCTAAATTATGGTAAACTAGACATAACACAACATTTACCGTCTTAACTATTCCTAAGGGTACTGTGCAGTGGTCTGAAGTATGTTCACATGCTTATGCAACCCTTGCCATCATCTGTCTCCAGACACATTGTGTTTGAAGGAAGTATTTCGTGCCTTTATTTTCTCTAAGTTCACTTTAAAGCGACTTTGTGGAGGGGCTTAAGAGGTCCAGACAGAACTAGTTTCTTAGAGTTTCCTTGGGCCACGGGGAACACAACCTCCCGGCCAGCCTCTGACGCGCGGCCCTCCTCTGAGAAGTCACCTCTGGAGGAGAGGGGCCTCCAGACCCATCGCAGGAAGCTGGAGGCTGGCCGGGGCCGGGGAGGGGATCTCTGGCCCATCCTAGGTGGTGTCGAGAGCCCCGGTGCGGGGATGGGAGCCGGCAAAGGGGCCACAGTACCATCTCCTGCAGGTAGTAATTCTCTTGCAGCATCTCCACCAGGCTCAGGAGGCCCTCCTCCAGGAGACAGTTGTCTGCCAGCTCCAGGGTGATCACACTCGTGTTGGACTTCGGTCGCCACAAGAGGAGGGGGAGAAAGAGGGAGTTGGTGACCCGATCAGTTCCCTGCCCTCGCCCAGCGCCTGTCCTTTCCCTTAACATTCTGGCCTTTTCAGAGGGCACAGAGCTGCAGGCCGGCACTTCTGGAGAACGGACAGGAGCAGGAGGATGCCCGGGGACAAGCCATCCCGCCGAGGTGTGCTGGGACGGTATGCTTATTCTGGGCACCTCCACCAAAGGGGGCTCTGCGGGGGAATTTAGAAAGGGGTTATTAAAACGATGAAGTCCCTGAAAAATGCGGGGCACAGGGATGAGCTACACAGAGTGTAGTTATTTAGCCTGGAGGAGAGAAGCTGTGACCTACTCTAAGATTAGGGAGAAACTGATGCATTTAATCCCGTACTGAAACAGAAGGCGTTTCCTCCAGAGGTCTTGCTCAGGCTCTGGCTTATCTGGCACGTCTCTTTCGTCAGGACGTGGCCCCAGGGCTGCTTGGAAGGACCTGGACTTCAGTCTTAAATATCTACATCCAAGCCAGTCGGCATGCCCACAGGCAGCAAGGTCAGAGCAAGGGACTCACAGCAAGAGGGCCAGGGGTCCGCTCTAAGCAGCACTCTTGGCTCTTCTCCCCCTTCCACACCTCGGGGGTCCTGGTGCAGCACGGTGTGGGGGGCAGGAGACAGCCCCCGACCCAAGGCATATCCAGATTCATCTCACCCAGGCCAGTAGCCACTGGTTACTCTTTGTGCCCACTGCTGGGGAAACAAGCACGAGAGAGCAGGGAACACCTCTGCACCCCACCAAGTCCAAGGGCGCGGAGGCGGGCAAGGGAGGGAGGGACGAGGCCCATGAAACACGACCACTACTGTCAGACAGATTTTAAGCTAAGCCAGGAAAACACAACATGTGCGAAGCTGAATGGTACAAAAGATAAAGAGCAGTTCAGTCCGCCGACATGTCACAGTGATTAACTGTCAAATTAGGGACACAGAGAATCAGAGAACAGAAGACTCCCCCCCAAATGGAAACTTGTTACTAAGAGATAAGTGGCCCAAGTCCTGAGAGAATTGCATTATTATCTGTTTTTTTTCCCCCATGAAACTCATGAGGTCATGGTGCATTCCTAACACCTCATTCATCAGTCTTTCAACACTCAATAAATTTTGAGACGGCTTTTTCGTTCTCTGCTCTTCCCCTCTTCCCTCCCCCCCAGAAAGCAGCACAATCTCACATTTCATGTAGCCTCTCAATGGACACGTGCTAAACGTAAATGCTGTTCTAGTTCCCAAAAGGAGTGAGTGCCTTTTTTTTTTTTTAATCAAACTTTCCCTTTACTGTCTTAAATGAACAGTGTTGTGCTGACCTACAGTCGTCACGTGTTCTGTTTTTCTGGGATGCAAGGTGGTTTGTATACAATCAATTATAATTATATAAAGCCAGGACGAATTCAAGGTCAAGTCCTTGGTTGCTCATGTCGAGCCGAGAGAGAGAGAGAGAGAGAGAGAGAGAGAGAGAGAATTATTCCTGTGGGAAAACATGATCTACTCTACAGTGTGATCTTTTAAGAATTATAATGTTGCAAAAGGCAAACACTGAATACAATAGCTCAGTAGTGAACCTACTTACAGCAAAGGTGAGCTTTGGAATTGAGATCCAGTCTGACATTTCGTATTATGCACTTGCATGAGTGCCCAGCCCGGCCACTTACCCAGGGCTGTTGGCCTTTGCTTCCTGAATTAGAAAGATCATAGGCTTCCAAGGCCACGGTCCCTAGTAGCCCCCTTTCCAGGAGCCAGTGGGGCACACATGTCTGTGAGGTAAATCAACTGGCAGTCAAGCAGAGCCTGGGGTAGGGTGGGCATAAAGCTCGCAATCTAAGGTCCCCTGGAGGATCTCTCTGAGTCTTGGGCCCCCCCACTCCTTCAACCCCCACCTCTACCAGTCTCCATGTTCCCCCATTGTCATGCTTACCACCAAGGCTATAGCAATAGCCTTGGTACCGTTGGGGCCCAGCCCATGGTGGTTGAGGTTCATGTAGGACTCCTCCATGTTCCGGAGAAAGTAGGAGACAGGCACTACGCCCATCAGTTTGCAGGCCTCCAGGTAGAGCTCCCTTTGTCCAGTGGTGAAAAATTTCTCCGTATCTACACAAAAAGATGCAAATGAATGAAGTGGGGATTCTCTTCTCCCTTTGCCTTATTCTACTCTAACCCCGGGGCCCGGTGTGCTTCTGCCTGGTGTCCCCTCTGCCTGTGGATGTCCCTGTGGGTGTGTGCGCAAGAGGGCGGCTCCAATCGCAAAGGCAGCCGGAGGTGGGAGAGAGAGACCTGAACTTCAGAAAGCCCCAGATGGACGTGTCCCTTTGGGGAAGAGACAAGGCCCCTGGTTCTAGGCCCCAAGTTTTCTAGGAGAAGAAGTGTGGCCCACATCCACCTTCCCGGGTTGCCCGCATCCGGGACTGATTATCAAGGATGCACAAAGGCCCAGCTCCCTTGCCCACCGTGGGACAGCTCTGAAAGGCCAAACAGACAAGAAGCTCATTTGTGAAATGGGCAGCCTTCATTCAGTTTTCGTTTCACGACCATGGTTGAAATGAGAGCCACAAGGGAAGCTTTACTAAAGATTTCAAGAGGTTCCAACTTTAAAATCCCCAAGCAGGACTGAGAGGGCGTCTCAAGGTGACCAATCAGTGCAAGGTGGAGAGACGCCCCTCACCCCAAATCAGCTGGAAACGAACAAACTTGTATTTGAGGGGTCTTTCCTCTTTCAGAGACTTGCATGTCATTTTTCCTCCCAAAAAGGACAGTCATGACTCCTTTACCAAGGACAAATCTAGCCCCAAATCACACAGAGCTGATCAGAGCTAAAACCAGCTAACAGAATACAGCGATTTATCTTTCCATTCTAACCATTTGGGGTCTTTGTTCTTGGGCTTTAGACCGGCCTGGCTTGTGGTCGACGGGCAGTGTGCCTCCCTGGGTTCCGTACGCCCTCGCAGCTGTCCCCTCATTAAGTGAGCCCCTTCGATGGCAAGGCTTCCCACGGCCCGCCGGGATCTAAAGCCTGCATCTGTTTTTCCTTCGGATGCCAGGGCCTTTGTCCAACCTACCCCGGACATTTCTGGAGCAGACAATGAGAGCTTTGTTGGTGAAAGGACAACCCTACAAGGAAGTTGACTTTGCAGGCACAGCTCCTAACTGGCCTTCTCCTTAGGACGGCTGGAGAGCAGAGTCTCTCAAACTCCGCACTACCGAGAGAATGGAGTCGGCTAATTCTCGGGTGCGAGGATCTGTAGTGTGCCTTGAAGGATATTTAGCAGGATTCCTGGCCTCCGCCAGTGATACGCCAGTAGCATCCTCCACCCTGCCCCGGCCCCGTTTGCCAGATGTCCCCTGGGGTACAAGATCGCATCCGAGTGACAACCACTGCCGCATAGGACAAATGGCATGTGGCAGGTGACAACTTGTCCGGCTTTCTCTCCCTCTTCCGTGGCTTCATTGCCAGCTTGCTATTGCACCCGGGCTCGTGTCTCGGGCCTGCCCGGAAGCCCTCCCCGCCCTGTTCCCAGCACCTCAGTCCCCGAGGCAGGGACATGAGAAGCCAGAGCAGCTGGGCCTTGGGTTTCTGTCCCAGCACAGCACAGGTGCCACTGGAGATGTCTGCCACGGCAGGGTCGGTAAGCCCCACCTTTGTCCTTGGCACTAATCTGCTGTGTTTCGTTCCGCTGACCCTTTCTAGCTGTAGTCACTAGGGTGGGATTTCATCCGATTTTTTAAAAAATTATTTATTTATTTATTTATTTTAAAAAAGATTTTATTTGTTTATTTGACAGACAGAGATCACAAGTAGGCAGAGAGGCAGGCAGAGAGAGAGAGAGAGGAGGAAGCAGGCTCCCTGCTGAGCAGAGAGCCCGATGCGGGGCTCGATCCCAGAACCCTGAGATCATGACCTGAGCCGAAGGCAGAGGCTTAACCCGCTGAGCCACGCAGATGCCCCTCATCTGATTTTTCAAAAAGATTTTATTTATTTATTTGAGAGACAGAGTGAGAGAGAGCATGAGCTAGGGGAGCAGCCGAGAGAGAGGGAGAAGCAGACACCCCGCTGAATGGGGGGCCCGATTCAGGGCTCGATCCCAGGACCACGAGACCATGACCTGAGCCGGAGGTAGCCGCTGAACAGACTGAGCCCGTCAGGCACCAACCGGCACTGTATTTCGGAGGCAGCTTGCAACAGTGTTATCTCTTGTGGGGAGTTGGGGGGTGGGGGAGAAGAATGGGGTGAAAACAGGAAAATGGGAGAAAACGTCCAGTTTCTATCTGCCACCCCCTCCAGCCAGGTAAAGTTCCACGTCGAAAACATCAGTACATCAGCGTACTGATGATGAAAATGCTAATCAGTACGTCTGGACATGGAAAGAAGTCGGAAAAAGAGCAACAAGACGTGGGGTGGGGTTGGGGTCAGGAAGGAGGCGTGCGAGGAGGGGAAGCTGTGTGTTGATCGTGGGTGGGGAGGTTTACAAACTCGCTGACCCGGAGGCCAGAGCACAGGAGAGGAAGGCTGGGACTTCCAGCCTGAGGCTAGCCCATCAGTGGGGTGAGCGCGGAGCTCACCTTGCTACACAAGGGTTCTGGGCACTTCCCTGCTTGGGGAAACAGAGAGGGAGAGGGTAAAGGCATTTGCGATAACAGAGGCCTTGCTGCAGCTCAGAGAGCTCCCTCCTTCTCCGTCCGCCCCCCTCCCAGGCACACTCATTCTGTCCAGGGCGAACTCTCAAGTAGGAGAACCGAGACCTTGAATGTGAGTAGAGAGGAAAGCCACCAGGAGGCAAGGTGGGCCACAGGACACTCCGGGGACCCCACAATACGTAGCCGGAAAGCAGATCAGCAGGGGGGGGCGGACAGGGGATCTGGGAATGGTAGCAGCTCTCCTTGGCCTTGGGCAACTCACACAATCTCCGTAAGCCTCAGCTTCCTCCTCTTTAAACGGCGGCTAATAAGACTACCTCCTGGGACGCTAGCCAAGATGACAGAAGATGCCGCATGCGGAAACCTTGAGAAAGCCAGAAATCCCCATTCGTGTATGGGTTTGGCTTCCAACAAGCTGATGTGACTGCTCTGCTCCCCGGGGAGGCCACGAGCACAGGGCAGCTACAGCTGCGGCACCGGGCCGGCCTCGAGGAGGACCCCAGGCTGCTGCCCCGTTCCTTGTGCAGGACGGCCCTCCGGCCAGAGCCATGGCCCACCCCGGAGAGCAGAGCCTCCAGCTCCTGCGGAAGGGGTCGCACCACCACCCCACGCACCCAGGGCCCCCTCTCACCTTCGATCTCCAGGTCTGTTTCTGAGCTCTCCCGGGCAGCCTTGTCTTTATCCACACCCACGGACGCTTCGGCCTCACAGTAAAGGGTTTCATCGCTGTTCTGTGGCGCTGGGTCTGTTTCGGGTTCATCTGGAAGAAAAACTCATCTCCTGATGCTGGGAATGAAAGCTGTGGGCCTTTCACATGGAGCCCGACCTGCGCTCCTTTGCTCTGTCAGCCGGTCCTGGGTCCGGGCCACAGCCTCTGACGCCCCAGCCTCACCGGGCTCGGGGTGCCGTGGAACTGCAGTGTGCCTTCAGTCCCGCCAAGGGGCTCCGTTCCACGGGCCACCCCTCCCGGACCCAGTGCTGCCCCCTGATGGCCCGCAGGGTCTTGTGTTGAACACCCGCCCCGCTCCTGCCGGGTTCCCTGCTTTGGGCCCATCTCGGAGACTGGCTCCTTGCTCATTCTTTTCCTTCTCATTGGGTTGGGTGGGGTTCAGCGTCTGCTTCACTCTTCCCGGGAGAGGATGTGTGCCGATGCCTAGGCTTCCTCATTGGCGGGCACAAGCCATGCTGAGGAAGGCCCGGGGCGGGGCAGGGTAGGGCAGGCGACTTGGGTCAAATGTCAAATGAGGGGGTACAGGAACAGTCCCAAAGAGAAAGAAGGATAACTTGATTCCTAAAAACTTGACCTAGCTTCTTTCCCTTCCAATCCAGCATTTTAGGACCACGAAGAAGGAAGGACTTGCAAAATCTTGCTGGGGTTGAAATTAATTACTGAGTACGTATCTATGCCCTTTGCTTTCCTCCCACCAGTCCCTACATTCGCTGGACATGGGTTTTCTGCCAGTGGACCACTGATCTGGGATCAGCATGGGTTCCCGAAAACCTCACACAAGGGTCCAGAGCTAGTCATCCCACCTCTCTGGGATGCAGTGTTTGGGGAGCCATGCTCTGCCACCAGGAGCCCATCAGAACTTGGCCAATATACTCTTTGGGTGGGCTGAGCATTTGTGCTGGTGGTCCCAAGTTTTAACCCCCTAGGTTCTAAGATAGTGGGTTCCTAATGAATCCATGCAGGTCTGTGTTTTCTTAGTCCTTATCCATAAACCCAAGCTCCAGTGTTTATTTCCAAGAGGGTAAGACAAGGTCTACATGATAAGGGGTGGACGGAGCCATAGCCCAGCAGTTGGAAGACATACAGCGGCTTAGCCATCAAACTCAGCCATCGAAAAGTGATGACTTTCTGAGTCTTAATATCCTCATTAGTCCTACAATTTGAGAATTCCATCCAATGAGTAGAATGCTCGTAGATGTTTAACTGGCTCTCAAGGCAGGGCAGGGGTGTGGAATCCTGATTTATAGTATGAGCCAATTTGGGTGGTGTAAATATTCCCAACATGGCTGAGTACCTCCACTACAGATCGTATTTGTATTCTACCCATTCTTTGACAGAATGAAAAAGAAAATCAGCGGGAGCTAGGACAAGCCAATTCCAGCAGATCATTACATCCAACTCTCTCACTCCCTGTTTGAGAAGCCCTGAAGCCAAGTCACTGTGATACTCCATCCCGCTTCTAGAGGAGAGGTCCCGCAAGAGGAGGGGAGGGGGCTTCGGGGTCCATGTTATCCCTGGGAATTACACTGAGACAGCCCAGAAGGGCCTGAGAGATGAGAGATAGGATGCCTGTTCACCTTGTGTCTCAGGCTCAAGAGGCTCATCATTGTCCATGGTTCCAGGGCCCTCCTGGTGGCTGCTGTCAGCTTCTCCCCACCTCTCTGCTGCTCCCCTAAGAAGCACACCTGTCCATTCACTTCTGTCTCAAAGTCTGTGCACCCTGCCCTTCGCACAGATAAATCCCAGGGGGGCCTGGAGTTATATTTCCATCCCAGCAAGCCCTGGGGACAGTGGGCTGTGGTGGGAACAGGACAGGCATGGAGTGGACCCCAACTCTGTCTGGGAGAAGTCGCTGCTTCCCCAGAACATCAGGGAAAGTGGTACAGCCCGATTCCTGGGAGCCTGGTCGAAAGGATGCCCATCCGCCTGCAACTTTGTGACTCAGGAGCCGCTTTCCTCTCACCTCTTCAACATTCCATGACCTCATGCAGTCATTGTGATCCATGCGGGTGGACCTGGCAACAGCAGCCAGCCTCCCACCCTCTTGGTGGCTCTGGCAGGCCCTCTTTTCTCATATGTCTGCGGGGGCCGAGCCCAGGCTTGGCTGTGAGTGTGCTGGTGCTGTTGGGCGGGCCTCTCCGTGGTGGTGCATTTCCCTCCAGGGCAGGAGCAAGCCCAAGGCCCTTAGTCAGGTGACTGTGAAGAGCGGCCACCATGTTCTTCTCTCAAGGTGGTTGTGCTTCAGGTACGAAATATTTCAATGATGGGTGAAGTCCGTCTTCTTCCACCCAGTTCTCTTTCCTTTTTTCTTTCCCCCTCGGGAGAGTGTCCTCAACCTTGGAGCAGAAGATCAAAAGCAAAGCCCGGGAAACATATGTTCTATCACCACAATTTGTTGCAGCCAAAGCACTGTTCAATCCAAATTACCGGGCTACCTAACTTGAAACCACCCAACCATCACTCACATGCTGGGCTGTTTTCACATGCCTTGGAGTTGAAGTTCACTTGCAGTTTACTCTCAAGAGAATCTGGAGGCGTGTTTGTTCCTTCTTGATAAGCTTTCAGCACATCAATGGTCAGGTCAGTGACTGGAGGGCTGGGGGATGTTGGAAATCCCTCTTTGCCACTCGGAAGAATGACGACAATCTAGGAATTTGTTTAGAGAAGCCGTAGTTAGAATCTTGGACCAAAAGAAACATGTATATCTGAGATGTTACTCATTCCTTCAGGGATTCATTCTGTAAGATTTAGGGAGCATCTATTATGTACGAGACACTGAGGTAGGCAACCACTGTGGGGAGGGGGTACAGACATCATTATGGACTAGACCTTTCAGGGCAAGTATCATACAAGACAGAAATTGACACAGCTACCCCTAGGGTGTAAGGGTCATGCACAAACATTTTTGGCAGAGCTGCCGTTCATAAAACAAATCTGGGTCACCCTAAATCAGCATGGCAACACCATTCTCCCGTGGTTCAATATCATGTGTTTCCTTGAAAGAAACACCAAGCAGACCAGGGGGAGTGCTTGGCTTCTAGGATGAATTGGTAAGCATGTGTCCTGGAGACTCTTTGGGCATCTGGTATACTCCCATGCTGGCGCAGAGGATACGGAAGTATCCTTAAAGGAGAAAATAGGGGATTGGAAAGTATGTTGGTCCTGGTCTAAACTCTAGGTGCTCTGTCTGGACAGCACCACGTGGTCTCATGCACAAAGAGAGACTTAGAAAATTTGGAGGACAGCACCCTAAATAGCCACTGGGCAGAGGTACCAGGCAGTTACTGGAAATTGATTAGGGTCATGAGGGAGACTGAGTTCAAGGGAAGGTGAGGGGTTTCTTCAGGCTGGGGAGCATTTGTGGGCTCTGGGCAAGTAGCGTCCTAGCCAGAGGCATTTCCAGGAATGCGGAATAAAGGAAGCAGCAGAGTCCCAGGTGAGTTTGGGGGAGTATAGGGTGCAGGGAGTAGCAGGGGAAAGGGAGGCAACAGATAACAGAGCAACTTCAGGGATAGATTCAATGCAGTGGAAAGTCAATGGGAAGCCAATGAAGATTTTTGAACAGGAGCGTGATTTAATCAGAGCTTCTCTTTATGATGGTGGACAGCAATTATTTATTTGGGGGAAAGAGTATTCTGGAGAAATAAAAATGTTCAAGAACCATAATTTTAAAGTTTTCTTTCTTTTTTAATATCATAAAATCTATCTGCAACTTCTTTTTATATGTTATTTTAAAAGTTTATTACTGAGGGGTATTCTTTTTATTTTTTTAAAGATTTTACTTATTTATTTGAGAACAAGAGAATGAGCATGAGTTAGGGGGTGGAGAGAGGAAGAAGTGGGCTCCTTGAGGGGCTTTATCCCAGGATCCTGAGATCATGACCTGAGTTGAAGGCAGACACTAAATGGACTGAGCCACCCAGGTGCCCCAGAGTATCCTTTTTTTTTTTTTTTAAAGATTTTATTTATTTATTTGACAGAGATCACAAGTAGGCAGAGAGGCAGGCAGAGAGAGAGGAGGAAGCAGGCTCCCCTCTGAGCAGAGACCCCGATGCAGGGCTTGATCCCAGGACCCTGGGATCACGACCTGAGCCGAAGGCAGAGGCTTTAACCCACTGAGCCACTCAGGCGCCCCATAGAGTATCCTTTTTTTAAAGTTTTAATTCTGAAATATTTAAGGGGCGCCTGTCTTTTATGTCTCTGTCTTTTATGACCTTGACACTTCTAAAGAGTCCTGCTCAGATGTTTTGTGGCATGTCCCTCAGTTTGGGTTTGTCTGGTGTTTTGTCATGGTTACTGGGAAAGGTGCCAGAGCGGATATGCCCTATATGCCCTTCGCAGCACATATCAGGGACACATGATGTCAATATGTATTACGTTGTTGTCTTGGTCAAGGTGGTATCTGCCAGATTTACCTACTATAAAATTACTGTTTTCCCCTTTCTAATTATTACATATTTTGGAGATGTTTTATGTAAATATCCTATTTCTGCTTAAACATTTTGCCCAATACCTTATTTATTCTGCCCAATAATTATAGCATCCGTGATCTTACTGAGGTCTTGCCTCAACCCTTATTACGGTCATGTTTCAATAGTGATTTTCTGTTTCCCACAGTCCTCCTATGTTTCCTGATTGGAATTCTTTTGTGGGAGAGAGTGGTCCCTTTCCCCTATTTGTTTGTTTATTCAGTTGTTTATCTTCACAGGGATCAGGGAGGCTTATTTTATTCAACACAGTGCTACCATTATTTTGCTATTCAAGTTCCAGCTTTGGTTATGGGAGCTCATTCAGATTCACTGCTGTGCCCTATTGAAGTGTGCCCCGCCTTTTATTTTTATTTGTTTGATCCCTTTCTTCCCTTCTGGCGCCACAGGCATCAAACACTTTCCCAAGGAGAGTGAAAGCCTAGGTCTGAGTGCTGGCATGCCCATCACTGTTGGGTTGGCACTGCTTCTAGTCCTTCCCAGTGGATAGAGCTAGGAAATACACCTCTGTCTGTCTGCATATACACTAAGCCACACATAACACACATCTGTATTTATTTCCATACCCGTCTATCTGTATATATATTAAACAAAGCCATAAATACACCAATACCCCCTGGTTCCGATTCAGCACCACCACCTGTCTTCCCCCTTTTCATATTTGTCATTTCTTTCTCCTCAAGGAAACCTGCTCTCATTTTCTACAATATATTTACCTCTTTGCTCATCTCTAGTATACATATAAAGTAATTCCACAATTGCTAAACCATAACAGGGGAAACAAATTTACCAACTAGAACACAATGTTTGTAATTATATAGTTTGTGTGTGGTGTGTGTGTGTGTGTGTGTGTGTGTGTGTGTGTATCCTTATGTATCCAGTCAAAACACTCCGCACCGCCCTCCCCACTCCCCCGGGGAAATTATCTAGGTCCGCTCTTCCTAGCCTCTTCAATGTGGTTATTTGATTTATTTGTAACATAGGTTCACTGGTAACTGCCTGCATTTCATCCCCCACCCCCAAATCCTGGTTGATTTTATTTAATTTACATACAGCAACATTCACTTTGTACAGCACAGTTTTGTAGGTCTCGACAAATGCAGAGAGTTATGTATTTACTACCATGGTTCCACTCCAAACAGTTCCGTCACCTGAAAATTTCTCTCATGCTGTCCCTTTATGATTAACCCCTTTCCAGCCTAAGCCAATGTTAGAAATCACTGTTCCATCCTTATAGGTTCACATTCTCCAGAGTCCTATAAATGAAATCATACAAGATGTAGGTTTTGGGGGGGGGTGTCTGGCTCCTTTCACTTAGTAAAATGCATTTAAGATTTATCCATGTTATTGTCTGAAGCAGTAGTTTGTTCCTTCATATTTCAGAGTAATATTCTATTGTAGGATGTATCACACACTATCCACTTATCTGCTAGATCTTCACAGTTTCCCTTTCTGGTGATTATGCATAAAGCTGCTATAAACAATCGGGTTTATACAGTTTCTGTGTGAACAGAGATTTCTCTTGAGTAGATACTAGAAGTGGGATTGCTGCCTGTATGTAGCACGTACATGTTTTGCCTTGTGAGAAACCGCCATGTTGTTACCCAAATTGCAAAGGAACTTCGCTAATTTGAAGTCCCCCTAGGAATATACGGTAGCATCAGCTGTTCTACATTCTTGCCAACTCTTGATGTCGTGGTATTTCCTGGCGGTTCTAATCTGCATTTCCCTAGTGACTAGTAATGTTGAGCATCCTTTCATGTGCTTTTTGGTCATTCATATATCTTTCTTACTGTTCAGATGTTTTGCCTATTTTAAGCTGGATGATTTATATTCTTACGGAGTTTTAAGAGTTCTTGATATATTCTGGGCAGAAACCCTTTGTCAGAAATGTGGTTTGCAAATATTTTCTCCCAGTCTATGGTTTAGCTTCTTCTTCTTCTTTTTTTTTTTTAAAGATTTTATTATTTATTCATTTATTTGACAAAGAGAAAGAGAGTGAGTGAGTGAGTGAGCGTACAAGCATGGGGAGCAGGAGAGGGAGAAGAAGGCTTCCTGCTGAGCAGGGGGCCAATGTGGTGGGCTCAATCCCAGGACTCAGACACCATGACCTGAGCTGAAGGCAGATGCTTATCCGACTGAACCACCCAGGCGCTCCTAGCTTTTTGTCTTATCGTGTCTTTCAGAGTATGCATTTCAATTTTTATAAAGTTGAATAATTTTGATAATTTTTCAAAATTCATAATTTTAAAAAATTTATTCATTTGAGACAGAGAGAGACACACACAGAGACAGCATGAGCAGGGGAGAGAGGCAGAGGGAGAGAAGCAGACTCCCTGCTGAGCCAGGAGCCCAACGAAGGGTTCAATCCCAGGACCCAGAGATCATGACCTGAGCCGAAGGCAGATGCTTAAGCATCTGAGCCACCCAGGCGCCCCTCAAAATTCATAAATGAAAAATTTTCAAAATTAATCAAAATTACCATTTTTTCCTCTTACAGATCATGTTTTTGGTATCATATCTAAATGTTCTGCCTAACCCAAGGTCGTGTTGATTTTCTCCTATATTTTATCCTAGAAGTTTTATGATTTTAGCTTTTACATTTAGGTCTACAATCCATTAATTTTTTTTTATTGTGGTAAAATATGCCAACAAAAAATTTATATTTTAACCCTTTTAAAATGTGCAAGTCTGTGGCATTAAGTACATTAACAATGTTGTATAACCGTCGCCACCATCTGTTTACAGTGCTTTCTCTAGGATCCGTTTTGCATGAGGCATAAAAGGTACCTTCGTGAGGTATGGGTGGAGATTCGTTGTGTGTGTGGATGTTCGAATGTTCCAGTACCATTTGGTGAAAATACTGTCCTTTCTCCAGTGAATTGCCTTTTTACCACTGTCAAAAGTCTGTTGACTCTATGTATCCTTCAGGGTTATGTATCCTTCAGGCAAGCATTTCAGAATCCGTATGCCCAGCGTGTGATGTCCCACCTAATCAAAATATTGTACTTTAAAACTACTAATTTGGGCAACGAGCTCCTGTGGCACTGGGAGGTAGGCATAAGGCACTTAAAAGTTGGGAGGTAAACTGACTCAAGAGTTAATTCACAGACCAAGGACAAAAGAGACAGTCCCAGGGGAGGAGGGGAGACACGGTTTTGATTTGAATGAGTCAAAGAGAGTATCACCCTGGGCAAGGTATGGCCCAATACTAAGAGAATGAAAATTTCCTTTTTTATTGTCAGTCTCACTGCTATAACACTTCCACTAGTGGAGAACACAGCAGAGGGACCCATAACTATCCTATAAGGTACCATTTACACAACAGTTATAAGTGCAGACACTGTTCAATGGAATTGACATTTAAACCGTCTATTATTATGCTATTATGAGATACTATGTTTGATTCCCATTTTACAGAGGAGGAAACTGAGCACAGACAGGCTAAGTAACTGGCCCCACATCACAGAGCTAGAAAGTGGCAGAACTGGGACATAAATGAAGTCAGTCTGGTTGCAGAGCCCATGCTGCCTCTCTACACTGCCCCCTTGCTGGTGGTTTAACATGACAGGGTTGTTCTCCATTCATGGCTCAAAAGGGTCTGGGCTCAAGGGGTAGATTTCAGGAGTTGCCAAACTATAGTCTGAGGACCGAATCTGGTCCATTGCTTGCTTTGTAAGCAAAGTTTTCTTGAAATACAGTCATTATCAGTCATTTAGGTATTTCTGTAGTTGCTTTCATGCAGCCACGTGGCAAAGTCAAGTTGCTACTGAGACCCCTAGCCTGCAAAGCCAAAAATATTTCCTATCTGCTCCTTTAGGGAAAAGTTTGCATTGTATTTGGTCTTCTTCTTCTTTTTTTTTTTTTAAAGATTTTATTTATTTATTTGACAGACAGAGATCACAAGTAGGTGGAGAGGCAGGCAGAGAGAGAGAGGAGGAAGCAGGCTCCCCGCTGAGCAGAGAGCCTGATGCGGGGCTTGATTCCAGGACTCTGGGATCATGACCTGAGCTGAAGGCATGGCTTTAACCCACTGAGCCACCCAGGCGCCCCATGTACTTGGTCTTCTATTAGCATAAGATGATGAAGGTTCTAGGTCTCCAAGGAAAGAATGGAGAGAAAAGAATCCAAGAAAATTGGCAGAAACCACGTTAGGAGGCAAGGTTGAGGAAGTGCAACCAACGAAAGAAAGAGATGCCATTATTATTAGATGTAATCATATCTCATTTTTTGCGAGAGCTTTTTAAAATAAAATGATAGTTGTAAATCCAGTGGAATTTCAAATACGGGGGGTCTTTCAAAGAAAGTCCCTTGCAGAATTATAAAGAAAAAAAAATGCCCCATTATGTGTCCACTTTTGCAAGTTTGGGTTTTATTATGCTCGGTTTCCTTATGAAACTGACGCTCTCCAGAAAGAAGGACTTTTTATTCATTTATGTGTTTGTTCCTTCTATGTGTTGGATGCCCTAGGCTGGCTTAGGCAATGGGAACAGAGTGACAAAGCTCATGAAGTATACAGTTCGCTGAGGGGTACTGAAGAGTAAAGAGACAGTGACAGTGTTGGGCCCAGAGTGAGCAAGGGCGTGAGAGAAGCAAATAAGAGGAAGCTTCTGGTCCAGACTGGGGGCGGTGGTGTGTTTGTGTGTGGGTAGGTGCTGGGGATTTGGGAAAGCTTCCTTGAGGAAGAAATGTCTAAGTTGAGATTTGAAGGTCCATTAGGCAGTAAGCGGTGAAGACAGAAGGAGGGGGCAGACCCAGGGGAGGAGGAGAGGGATTTGGGGCTGGGAAGAAAACTTCCATAAAGTCCCTGCAGCCTGCTGGAGTGGGATCCTCACCTTGGCTGGGCGGGGGGAGGGGAGGTGATAGAAGGGAAGGGCTGAAGGATGAGACAGGGAAGTGGGTGGGGCCAGCTACAGAGGGCCTTCACTGCCATGCTAAGGAGTTTGGCCTGCATTTTGAAGATGGTGGGGGTTTGCAGAGAGGTTTTAAGCAGCAGTGTGACTGGCCATGATTCACAGAGTAGAATACTGCTCTGTGCAGTGTGGAAAGCAGACTGAGGACAGGAGGAAGATCAACACCAGTTAGAAATGGTTGCAGGAGGGCGCTTGGGTGGCTCAAGGGGTTAAAGCCTCTGCCTTCGGCTCGGGTCATGATCTCAGGGTCCTGGGATTGAGCCCCGCATAGGGCAGAGAGCCCCGCATCGGGCTCTCTGCTGGGCAGGGAGCCTGCTTCCCCCTTTCTCTCTGTCTGCCTCTCTGCCTACTTGTGATCTCTGTCTGTCAAATAAATAAAAAATTTAAAAAAAAAAAGTGGCTTCGGGGTGAAGTGGACTCCCTGAATAAACATAGAGAAGGCCAAATCCTTTGGACTTGGGACAGATCAGATATGAAAGTCAAAGGGAGAAGAAAAAGCCAGAGGCCTGGGTAACTTGATAGCGATTGTGCCATTCAGAAAGAAAAGGACAGAGGAGCCGAGGGGACAGAGGGGCTGTCGTTTTTGGGAGGATGGTGGCAGAAAGTACTAAATGCACCTTTGGGTATATTGAGTCTTTGTCTCTGGGACATTCATTGAAGAGGTCCATAGGCGAAAGGATTTATGAGTCTATGGCTCAGGAAAGGGAATAAAAACATAGATGTATGAGTTGTCAGTATGTGGGTGGTATGTGAAGCAACTGGAGGAGTGAGATTTTCTCAAAGAGGGGCTTTAAAGTAAGAAGAGGAAAGAAACCAAGGATGAAATCTTAGGAACACCGTCATTGTCTACAGAGTTAGAAGGAAAACAAGAATATCACAGAAACCAAGGGAAGAAAATCTTACAAGAAGGGGGGGTTATGCAAAATTATAGAACATTCAAGAAATAATAAAGCCTGGAGGGTGCCCATTCCATCTCGCAACAAGGAAGGCACTGCGAATTTTGGTAGGGAGTTTCAGTGGAGTGATGAGAGTAGAAGCTATATTTCAGGGGAATGAAGATGAATGAAAAATAAGGAAGTATGGATATCAGGAGAAGACAACTCAAGAAGCTTGGCTGTGAGGGAGATGTGGGGAGGTGGAAGGATGCCTGGAGGGGGCCTTCGGCTGGGAGAGAGTTTCATATAGGAGAGATCCGAAGCATGTTTAAATGCTGATGGGAAGGAGTCAGGAAAGAAAAGGAGAGGGGTGAGCAGAAGGGGCATAATCTCTGAGGAGGCAGGAAGAAGGGATCCCAAGCATAGTGGAGTAGTCAGACACTGTGCTGGGAAGGAAGGAAGAAAGGTGGTTACGGATACCGGCCAGTGTACTGGGGTGGCAATAAGGAGTAGAGCGTTTTCACTAGGTGGTTCCATTTTTTTCTCTCAAGTTGACAGGGAGATGATCTCTAGAGAACAAGAAGGGAGATCATAGGACAACAAGTTAGAAAAGAATGGTCATCACGGAAATGGGAGAGAAAGCTAATTAAGAACAAAGGATTGCTGGGAGGGTTGAGGGCTGAAGTGTGAGGCTGGAGTCCAGAACACTAACAGCTCTAGTCCAAGGGGTTGGTAATTTTATTCTCCAGTGCTCAGCAGCCCAGATGTCAGAGCCAGGAAGGAGAATGGTTTCACTGACCTCAACAGGTGTCATTTAAGAACAGTGGGCAGGGGAGTCAATATTGGGAACAGTGATAAAAGACGGTTCATGGAGATTCCATATAGGATAGAAAAAGAAATGATGACTGAGGGGAAGTGTGAGGACAGAAGAGAGAATGCCAGGGTTTGATGGAGTTAACAGCTGAAGCAGAAGTGAGAGTGGGAGAGGCAGAAAGCCATGAGGTGATCCGCTGGGGTGGGGGTCTGAACTTATGATTTCAGAGGTGGAGCAGTACTTGGCCGTGATACTCCAAGGGTGTCAGAAGTGGGAATGAGGCCACTGAGGAGGTGGTGCCAGTGAGCTTCTAGGCTTTGGGATGGCTCATCGACTTTGAGCATGGGAGGACTCGAGGTAGAAAAAACTAAGTCAGGGCTAGAGTCTGCAGTGGAAGAGGAGGAGGGTGCCTGAGGTCAAGAAAAACCAGGGTGAGGTTGGGGTAAACACTGATGAGTGCTTGACAAACGTCTGATGAATACACGAATACAGGAATCAGTGAATATGTGAACACATCAACTCAGACCAATCTGGCACATTCTGGGAATATCTAGCCGTAAATCTCGAGATCCCAGAGGAAACACTAGGATTTCAGAGGCCCGGTTAGGAGGAGTGTACGGGTCTCAGGTTATCATAAGTGTTAAAGGTAAGCAGTTCTTTTCAGCCTATCCTAGCTTAAGAGGCTATTTGACTCCTCTAGACCTGCCCAGGTCCAAACAGATAGCTACTAACCCCTTGTAGCTATTGAGCACTTGAATTGTGTCTAGTCTAAATCAAGATGTGCTGTCCACATAAAACACACCGGATTTCAAAGACTTGGTACAAAAAAGAAAAAAAAAACCCATAAAATATCTCATTTTAAAGTATTGATGATGTTGAAATCCCAATTTTGGGGAATCGATGCATTTAAATAAATAAAACATTATGAAACATTATTAAAATGAATAAAACATTATTAAACATTATTAAATAAATAAAACATTATTAAAATGAATTTCACCTGCTTTCCCCCCCCTTTGCATACGAGGCTACTAAAAATTTTAAATTATAGATGTGGTTCACATTGCATTTCTCCCGAGCAGCTTGGCTCTAGGCCTTGGTCAGTAGCTTCTGCAATCCCGAAAGGAAGGATTATGCAGCCTGTGCGAGGCGCATGTTCTACCAGTAAATGAATAAAGGCAGCCATCTTGAACTTCCACACATACCTGGGGCAGGAGTACAATTTGAACCCGCAAAGGCTTACGTTTCTTTTTCTTTTTTTTTTTTTTTTAATATTTTATTTATTTATTTGACAGACAGAGATCACAAGTAGGCAGAGAGGCAGGCAGAGAGAGAGGAGGAAGCAGGCTCCCTGCTGAGCAGAAAGCCCGATGCGGGGCTCGATCCCAGAACCCTAGGATCATGACCTGAGCCGAAAGCAGAGGCTTTAACCCACTGAGCCACCCAGGCGCCCCAAGGCTTACGTTTCTTGTATACAGGAAATTTCGCTGTAAGAGAACACTTCGTATCCCTCAAAGTATTGCAGAACTTTCCCCTGGCCCTACTAGATGGGGTCTGCCTCCTTGCAACGACCCAGTGGTTTATCATTGTCTCCACTGTTATCACAGTTGGGATAAACCGAGGGACTCAACCGGTCTCTTTTCTTGGAGTATTTCTGATATGATGAGGCTGCAGATGGCACAGACTGTACTTTATACTTTTCCTTTGACAGGGAGAGCCTGAGACTGTTCTCCTCCATGCCCAGTCTCCTTGGAATCTGCGGGGAGGGCTTGCTTAACATTACAGTTTGGAAGGCCCTTATTTCTGCCAGGGATTGTAGAAGATGACCCTACATTAGCAGTAGCCAGAGCTGGTTTGGGCTTAAATTAAAAAAAAAAAAATAGCAAACACTAAGAGCTTACCCTAGGTTGGAGGAAACTGAGGCTCCAAGAGGTTCTGTAACCTGAGAGGTTCCACAGGTGTGAAGTAGGCAGAGCCAGATCTAAACTCAGGTGGTCTAACTCCAAACCTTGTGACGCTCACACTCCCTACACTTTTCAACACAGCTGATTATAGCCTGGGAAACAAAGAGAGGACAGTCTCACTTACTTGGCCTCGGGGAAAAGCCTTCCTTTTCTCCAAAAGAGTATGGTGTCGGTTGGCCTGACACATTTTGCTCACACACGCGTTGAACAGCACAGTTGAAGGCAGGTCCTTTCCACAGATGTTCCTACACTGTACACCAGAATAACTCGGTCCATATTAAGGGCTGCATTCCAGACCTGTTAAATCAGAACCCTGGGAGTAGGGCCTAGGAATTTGTATTTTTAAAACATTTCTAAGGGGATAAGGGAACCCTCATTTCACAAAATGATAAACATAGGCTCTAGGTAAGTACCTTGATTTAGGATCTGATTTAGAACTTGGACTTCTGGGTGACTATTGGGACAAAATGTAAGGAAGTTACAAGGAAGGTTTATTTCACTGACCTGAAAAGAGTGGGTCTGGCTTTGGGGGCTCCTTAGGCAGAGCTGACATTTGTGCCCTAGGTTCTACGAGGCTTCCCAACCTTCAGACTGCCCTTGGGGCCCCTGCTTCATCTCAGGCAACGGGTGAGTGCTGTTAGTTGAAGCCAGACTGACTCTCTCCTTCTTCTTCCTTTTATTTAGCCTTTCAGTGTTATGATGTACCCAGCTGGTCCTGGATCTGGTGACTCCCCAGAGGGCTTCCCAGAGCAACCGAGGCTCCAGCCACAAATCGGAAATCACACAGCTCAGACACTAGGTACTGAATTTGGGAGTATTAAACAGTCCTTGCTTCCCACCGTGGCTGGGGTAGACTGAGGGTGAGGCAGGGGGAAGAGAGACTCAAAGAGGTCTCCGGGTAGCACAGAATCCACAGAAGACCTGGACTTCGTTTAGTGACATTTGCTTTGTTTGATCAACAAAGATTTGGTCCCTACTGTGTGCCTGGCACTGTTGTAGGCACTAGAGAGACATCTCAATGAAAACCAACCAACCAACCAGACTCAGCGCCTGCCTTGTGGAGCTTTTTCCCCAGTCTTCCCTGACTCCCTTACCAATGGGACACCCCATTTTTTCCAGATTAGGTTAAAAGAGGGCCCATTTGGAATAGGATGGGAAAGGAGACGAAGCTGTAGAATTAATTTGTAACCTAGAATCTGAGCTGGGGAAGACTGAGCAGAGTCAGGAAAAGAAAACTAATGGGGAAGAACGCGTGCTCTTCTCTGGGACGAGAAGAGAGAGATTATAGAAGTCAGGGCTATGTGAGGCTTTAGGGAAAGTCCAGCGCCTCATTTTACGCGTGAGGGAACTGCGGGACAGAGAGGTTATAGAGTACCCCAAGGGGACCCCTCGTTAGGTGGCAAAAGTGGGAATGAAACTGTGGCCCTGGAATGATACTATGCAGCCTCCAGCGAGGCGCTCAATTTTCACACTGGGCGCCTGGATGGCTTCTGGGAGCTAGGCCCGGCCGTTGCCACCGGGAGCAGGTTCCCCGCCCTCGCGGGCCCACGCGTGGCCCTGCGCTCCCAATAAAGTTTTTGTTGAAGCGCAGCTGTACCACGTGGGCCGGCCCGGGGGCGGGGTCGGGGGCGGGGCCGGGCTCAGAGACCCTGCGGGCGGACTTGAGGAGGGGCGGCGGGCGCGAGCGGGAGCGCGAGCGGGAGCGCGAGCGCGGCGGCTGGCCATGATCGCGTCGTGCCTGTGTTACCTGCTGCTGCCGGCCGCGCGCCTCTTCCGTGCCCTCTCAGGTACCGGCCCCGCGTCCTGGCAGGCGGGTGCCAGGCCCGGGCCCACGTCGGCGGGGTCCCGCGGGGCCCGGGGCGGTGTGCGGCGCGTCGGGCCTCACGACCACCCTTCCCCGGCCAAGGTGTGGGGAGGCGGCCCTCGGTCCCCGGTGCCCGCGCTGGACCCCACGGGGCCACGGGCCTGGCCGACGACCCTCGCGGGCGCCCCTCCTCTCCCCGCGCCTGTGGCCTGGTGGCGTCCGGCCACAGTTAATGCGGGAGGGGGACGGCGAAGGGGCAGGAGCCGTCCTTCCCGGGCCCCGGGGGTGTACAGGTTTCAGGGGTCCGCCGAGTCGCTGCCCTGGGGACTCGGCGAGGGTTGGGAACTCGGGTCCAGGCGAACGCCCGAATTGTCGGGGCCGGGGGGTGGGGGTGGTGGTGTCTGTGGGCCGAACACCCGCACGCACCTGCCCTCCCCCGGGTTACTCCACGCTCACCTTCCCCCCGCGCCTCCGCTCGCTCTCCAGCCGCGTCTTTCGTTGAAACACTGGTGCTCACAACCCAGAGACCTTTTACGCCCCAGCTTTGAAGCAGCCTCCCCTGCCCTTAGAGATGCGGCGGGGTGGAGCCAATGCCCAGCTGGTACTTTAGAGGGGGCAGGGAGCTATTCTTTCACTTTTTCATGATCTGCCTGCGCTGCCATTCCTGGTCTTTGAAATTCCCGAGGCTCTTAGAACGCCATCACTTCCCACAGAACTCCCAAAATGTTTTCTGGCAATTTAGAGGCCGGGACAGACCAAGAGCTACTTTCTTGGAAATAAGCAGTCAACTGCATTCTGTGCTTTTCCTTTCTAGACCTTTACACGTGTGTGTGTGTGTGTGTGTGTGTGTGTGTGTGTGTGTGTAAATCCATTTATCTAGTTATTTGTGTGTCTGCCTCTGGAATGCAAGCTCCAGGAGGGCAGGGCCATGTCTGTTTTGCTCCCTGTATCTCTAGTGCTAGCACACTGCCCAGAATATAGTAGGCACTTGATTCAGGATGAGAAACTCCACGGAAGTAATTGCTTTCAGAGAATTAAAGCATATTCCTTTGTCCATGTTGCTGTCATTTCTGGAGCTCTTCGGTTGTCCCCCACAGTAGTCTCAGTGACATATACTAGTCCACAGTTTTCTAGGCCTGTGGTCAGCCTTTAGAGATCTCAGAGGAGGGACCACTTCCCTCCCTCCCCCATTAAAGTAGTACCACTATTTAAAAACTTTGTGTATTTGTTTTTTACATAAGGGTTTCTTTCTTTCCCTCCCTCCCTTCTTTCCTTCCTATAAAACAATTCTGTTGACAAACCAGCCACCACCACCACCACCACCAAAAATCTGCTAAATTTGAAACCAAGGACCCTTACACATGTCAACCAGAGAGCCTCTGCCATCTGGTATGCAGAGGATGTTTCAAGGGACAGGGAATTAGCAAATCCCTGAGATTAAAGCCAGCAACATAGTTCATGGGTGTAAAGCGGGGTTTCCCAGTCTCAGCACTATCAACATTCGGGCCTAGATAATTTGTTGTGGGGCTGTCCTCTGCACTGTAGGATGTCCCGCAGTATCCTTTTCCACTAACCTCTAGATGCCAGCAGCATCCCTCCAGTTTTGACAACCACTGTTTCCAGATAATACCATATGTCCCCTGAGGGCAAAATCACCCCTTGTTGAAAACCACTGGCTGAGAGGGACATAGACTATAGATCCACGTACACTATAAATAAGATCATATCTTATTTATATATTCAACATTTGAACCATTTTGATACTTTTCTTGCCTTTTGAAAAAATAGAGCTGATAAAATGAGTCTCTGGTGATTGAGGGTGAGCTTGTCACTTGTCCCGTGCTGTAAATAAGTGATTTAGTGAGGGTGGGTGTTTGCTTGCACCAAAACACTGTGCTTGGAGTTTGGGGGGCTCCAAGTTTAGAGTTTTTCCATTTGCTGTCTTGCCTGTTGGCTGTCATTTGTGGCTGCTGTAGCAAAGAGATGACAGCTGTCTCTTACTTACAATATGCACTCGTTGGCACCTTCCGATTTATGGCCTCTGGTGTGTTATGGAATGGGAAGGCTGATAATGAAGTTTGTGAAGATTTATGAATAGAATATATAGCTTTGAGAAAAAGAACAAGGGCCTTTGCTAAGAAATAAATTGTATAGATTTTGAGACACCCTTTTTGTCTACTTCAGGACATTTTCTTTTTTTAAAGATTTTTTTTAAAGATTTTATTTATTTATTTGACAGACAGAGATCACAAGTAGGCAGAGAAGCAGGCAGAGAGAGAGAGGAAGAAGCAGGCTCCCTACTGAGCAGAGATCCCGATGCGGGGCTCCATCCCAGGACCCTGGGATCATGATGTGAGCGGAAGGCAGAGGCTTTAACCCACTGAGCCACCCAGGTGCCCCCAGGACATTTTCTTTTGGAATGTATTCATAGATTAGGGGATTTATAGAACTAGAAAGGTTCTTGGAGATTATGTTGTTCAAACTTTCCAGCCTTTACAGTCAAGAGTGAGTCCGTCTCACCAGGGGCTTTGTCCAAGGTCACATGATTTGTTAGTTTCAGTGCTAGGTCATAACCCACAGTTCTGATTCATGGTCAAGTGCTGGTTCCAATGTAATGTGACCCTTAGAACCAGAGAGTTGATGCTTAATAGGAGTCGTGACCTCTAGACAGAGGGGGGGGTAGTGGTTATATGTGACCATCTCTGTCCTAGATTATGTGGGACAGCCATTCTTTCATTCATGCAGTGAATATATATCAGACCACTACCATACAAATTAGTTCATACTTGTAAAGCACTTAGAATAGCACCTGGCACATAAAGCACTTTATGCTAATGATAATGGTGTTCTGCGCCCTAAAATGGGCAGGCTTGGTGATGGTAGACAATGGGCAAGGTGCATATGATTCTTGTTTGTATGGGACTTTGATTTTAGTTGGGAGAAGAGTATGGTTTGGGGCACGTTTTCATCTTATAACACAGTATTTTGGCTTGCTTCTTAGATGCTTTCTTCACATGTCGAAAAAATGCCCTCCTGGCGAAGAGCTCGTCCACCCAGGTAGAGGGCGACTTTGCCATGGCCCCTCGGGGGCCCGACCAGGAGGAGTGTGAGGGCCTGCTGCAGCAGTGGCGAGAAGAAGGGTCGAGCCAGGTGCTCTCAACTTCGAGTGAGGGTCCCCTTGTAGATAAGGGACTAGCCCAGAGCAGCCTGGCGCTCCTGATGGATAATCCTGGAGAACAGGATGCTGCTTCAGAGGACAAGTGGTCCAGCAGGCAGCTGAGTGACCTGCGGGCAGCAGAGAACCTGGAGGAGCCTTTCCCCGAGGTGCTAGGAGAGGAGCCACTGCCAGAGGTCGAGGGCTCAATGTGGGCAGCTGTCCCCATACAGACCGGCCCCCAATATGCAGACTGTGCTGTCCTCCCAATGGGTGCCCTGGCTGCAGAGCAGTGGGAAGAGGACCCTGCAGTGGTGGCCTGGAGCATAGCACCTGAGCCTTTGCCCCAGGAAGAGGCTCCCATCTGGCCTTTTGATGGCCTGGGGCAGTTGCAGCCTCCCCCAATGGAAATCCCGTATCATGGTGAGTCTGACAACTGGTTGAGTGAGCCTGGGCAACAGCTTGTCTCCAGTGTGAGCAGAGCCTCTGCTAAAGAGAAGATTCTCTGACAGGGAGCTCTGTTGTTGCATTCTGTTTTTGTGAGAATCTTACAGTATCAGATCTAGAGGGGCCTTAGAGATTGTTTCATCCAGCCCCATGGTTTTTTGAAATAGATGATGAAATAGCCATGGTGCAGAGAGGTGGCAAGACATGCCTGAAGTCACACAGCTAAGTAGAGGCAGAACTGAAAGCACACCTTCGTTCTGATTCACCACTCTCTAGCAGTTGTGGTGGGAAGATCTCAGGGCCTCCATACCCTGCCTCAACCAGAATTTTATCTTCTGGTTTTATCTATATATTTGGCTTCCATTAATATTTGAAGAATGAGTTCTGTGGCTCAAATAGGTTTGAAATCCACTTTGCAGCTCCATGCTCTAGGGGAGATGGGGACATGTGGTTTATAGCCCCACAGGCTTTTTTGAATTTAAAGGTTAGGAAACACTCAAAGCTGAGATCACCCTAGTAATGTCTTTAACCTCAGGTGATTGTGAAGCACATTGATCTGTGATTCTCCAGAGACTCATAGACTTACCAAAGTGAGAAATTGTCAGCCTAGAATTATTGACCATGTACCAGGTGCCAGGTATCATGCTAGGGACATTGGTGAACAGGCCAAGATTGTCTCTGGCTTTGTGGAGCTAATTATTTAGTCTGAAAATGTCCTATGAGCGCTGCTCAAATAGCCATAGAGAAGGATGGGTGGTAGGGAAGATGAAAAAAGGAACTTGAGGCACAGTAGCTCTGACTCAGGAGTGGAGACAGTGGGACCTGAGGATAACATACTTGTTGTGGACCTCTTCTTTCCGATCCTTTTGCAGAAATCTTGTGGCGAGAATGGGAGGATTTCTCTGCTCAGCCAGATGCTCAGGGCCTGGAGGCAGGGGATGGCCCTCAGTTCCAGTTCACTCTGATGTCCTATAACATCCTGGCCCAGGACCTGATGCAGCAGAGCTCAGAGCTCTACCTGCATTGCCACCCGGACATCCTCAATTGGAACTATCGCTTTGCGAATCTCATGCAGGAATTCCAGCACTGGGACCCGGATGTGAGTGAAGAGGGGAGGAAGTGCCATCTTGTATTTGCTTTGAACCTGGGCTATTTCCCAGTGCTCTTAGAAAATGAGTTCAACCCCATAGTTTGTTTTTTTTTTTTTATAGGATTGGAGTTTTGCCTAGGGCTGGAGCTTTCCTGCCTGGAGTAAATTGAGTTTTGGGCAGGTGCTGAGAAGACTCTCTGGGTGCACAATTTCCAGCACCATTATGCAGGGAGGGAGACTCGAGGGATTCAAGAAGCAGGAAAATCCAACTCAGGCATCTAATCAACTTAACTCTAGGCCCGTCCTTGGTGGTGGTGGCTGTCTGGGAAGAGTCGGCCATGTGGGAAATTTCAGTGTGACCCTGCCTGAGACAAACAGCAGCTTGGGTGGGAGTCACTTTCCAGCACTCTTGGTACTCTGTAGTGATTGGTTTCCCTGTCAATTTCCCAGATCCTGTGTCTCCAGGAAGTCCAAGAAGATCATTACTGGGAGCAGCTGGAGCCTTCTCTGCGAATGATGGGTAATGCAGCTCCCTGGCTTGTTCACCGGTCTTGCTTCCTCTGGCCCTGTCTGCTCTCTCCGGAAGGCACCAGCTTTTTCTTTTGCCTCAGTAAATCCTCAGTCTCAGCTGTGCACTAGGTCCTCTGTATGGGTGAGAGTAAGAACGAGTTCTGCAGTTTTAAGGCAGTTCTGACATTTAGTGCCATTTAATCCTTGAAGTAACCCACCCTGTGGGGCTGAGTTATTGTTATCCCCATTTTTATAGTGAGGAGACAGAGGTTCTGAAAATGTGTGTGACTTGCTCAAGGTCACCCGCGCTACAAAGTTAGTAGGTTGTGGAGCTAGGACTCTAATTTGTCTGACTCTAGAATCCATGTTTTTTCTATCCATTGATACTGCTTCATACCCTTCTGTCCTCCTTCCCCTTTAGCTACTCCGTCCTCTGGTTATAACTGTAAGGGAACCTCTGCAGAGCCAAGGAGTTGGCAAGGACAGGAACCCCCTTACGGAGCGGCAGGAGCAGTGCCATAAGCACACACACCCCGGCTACCGCCACTGGTTGGAGGGATTCAGGCTTGGAGGTCCCTGACCCATGTTCTTGGCCGGGTGTTCCTTGCAGGTTTTACCTGTTTCTACAAGAGGAGGACCGGGTGTAAGACAGATGGCTGTGCTGTCTGCTACAAGCCCACGAGATTCCGTCTGCTCTGTGCCAGCCCTGTGGAGTACTTCCGGCCTGGCTTGGAGCTCCTCAATCGGGACAACGTGGGCTTAGTGTTGCTGCTGCAGCCACTAGTCCCAGAAGGCCTGGGGCAAGTCTCGGTGGCCCCCCTCTGTGTGGCAAATACCCACGTCTTGTACAACCCACGCCGGGGTGATGTCAAGCTGGCCCAGATGGCCATTCTCTTGGCCGAAGTGGACAAAGTAGCCAGGTTGTCTGATGGTAGCCATTGCCCCATCATCTTGTGCGGGGACCTGAATTCTGTTCCTGACTCACCTCTCTACAACTTCATCAGGGACGGAGAGCTCCAGTACCATGGGATGCCAGCCTGGAAGGTGAAATGGGAGAGGCCACTGGAGGGTGAGGTGGGGGGATGGCAATGGCCAAGGGAGAGATTCTGGTATTGGCCACTTCTGTGGCAGTGACCTCGGCTACACCTTTTCTGGCTCCCTCTGGCTTTTTCCTGTTCTGTTGAATAGTGTGTACGCAAGTCTGGAAGTTAGAAATTCCTGGGTGCCCTTGGCATCTGGGAATTCTTTTAGTTTTTATCATTAATTTTTAGTTCATGAGTATTACAAAAGTGCCTCCTTGCAAGAATTCAGACATTGTAAAATAAGACCAAACCCCCTTTATCACCTACATTCCTTACCTTTCCCTTTAGAGTGAAGTAGTAATTGTTTGAAGTTTGGTGGTGGTGTTCCAGAATTTTCTGTGTGCATTTACAGTGATATCTAAGTTCCTGTGATATTGTAATTATAATTTACACTTATTAGGCACTTACTGGGTTCCCGGTGCTATTTCAAGCACTTTACGTAAATTAGCTCACTCAACTTTCACAATTTCTGTCATCGTTTTCATTTTTTAAGTGAGGAAACTAAGGCGTAGAAAAGTTTGGCGGTTTGCTGGCTCTAGGCCATGCAGGTAGCTAGTGGTGGAATCAGGATCCCAGAGCCTTTCCCCTCCAATACTGTGCTGTGATTGCTTCTGAGAGCTGATATATGACCTACTGTCTGTGTGTTTGTAAACCCATTACTGTATGTTTCATTCTGTAGCTTGTTCATTTTCACTCAATGTATGTATGGATCTATCTCATTCCTTTTAACTGCTGAATGTTGATAGCATACATACCTCATAGTTTTATTCCATTTAGCACTGCTGATGGACATTCAGCTTGTGGTGATTTCTTTATATGTCACTTAATCTCCCTGTTCTTCTGTTTGGCCACTGCTGTCCATCTTATCACTTAACTAGTGGCAAGGCGCAGTGGAGAAAGGACACGAAAATGGCTGTGTTATTGTTGAGCACTCTGGGCTTTTAATACGGTTACTCAAGTGCCAGCAATGTCCTGGTTCCCTTGTGTGCAGAGAAAGGTCTTATCCTGCCGGAAAGCGCTCTAATCAAGGAGCTCAGAGAGTGGGAAAAAGAATTTACTAAGTGCCTACCATGTGATCAGCACCATTAGGCATAATGATTAAGAGCCAGACAGTGCTGAGTTCCAATTCCTGCTCTGCTACCTTGTGCAAGTTACTTAACTTC
The DNA here is from genome assembly GCF_010015895.1 of Lontra canadensis. Classification (NCBI taxonomy): domain Eukaryota; kingdom Metazoa; phylum Chordata; class Mammalia; order Carnivora; family Mustelidae; genus Lontra; species Lontra canadensis. Next base: position 865,940 of record NW_022631167.1, on the reverse strand, counting down.
CTTAAGCCCCATGTGCCTCATCTATACACTAGGGATAAAATGAGGCCCATCTCAGAGGGGGGTTTTGTTGTTACTTGGCAGATCAAATATAAGAATGCATGGTAAAGTATTTTCTGGTTCCTGCTTCAAAGGAAGCAGTCAGCCATCAGTTATTATCAAGATTCTTAATTGTAGGTGATATTATTATCCCATTTTATAGTGGAGGATATTGAACCCTGGGGTTAAGTAACTTGCCCAAAGTTACACAGCTAGAAAGTGACCATTAAATCTTCGGTCTGTTTTACTTGAGACGGCATATTGAAAATGTATGTCCTTCAAGGGCAGATTGATTGGATCTATCACTGCGCTCTCCCCAACACTCAGCTAGTGTCTTGCACATAGCTGGCATTAAAATATTTGTTGCTGTTCGATGACATAAAGGGAATTTGGCTACACAGGGTAGAGATATGCAGATGACTGATGTTACCCAATGTTTCCCTACTACATTCTGTCCGTTCCCAGGCTGCTCATTGGCTTTGACCAAGGATGGTGACGTAGATACGGTAAAGTTCTTGGTGCATTTCCCATTTGGTTTGACACTGCGGTTTCCTCATGATGGACTTAAGATGCTAGACCTTGATCCAGAAGATCCAAAGATCGAGATGAAACTTTTTCCCATTGCAAATTAAAGCCCCTGAAAGTTGATACTCCCTGTGGAGAGATACTCCCTGTGGAGACTCATGTGGATTTTTCTGAGGTGAAATTCAGGGGACCGTATGTTCATACAGTTCTATTCCTTTGACTCACGTACCTTATTCTCTTAGCCCTCCTTTCTGTTTCATGGACATTTCAGTGCTTCTGGTTTTTTAAAAATAAGTTTTAATTAACATCTTATTTTTAACAACTTCCCTGAAACTGACGTGTTTTGCTTATATTATGTATACAGTGTGTGATTGTATGTGTGTGTGTGTGTCTGCATGTCCCAAATCCTGGGCTATTTTCTTTTTCCATCTTGGTATTATCATTCCCACCTGCTCTTTCCTTCTAGGTGTCTGGACAGGAAGACTTCTCCCATCAGCTTTACCAGAGGAAGCTGCAGGCCCCACTCTGGCCCAGCTCCCTGGGCATCACTGACTGCTGTCAGTATTTCTCCTCCTGTCACCCCAAGAGAGCAGGTGAGCCTGTGCAACATTCTTGGTTGGCTGTGCCTCTGTGCCCATTTTGGGAGAAAGCTGGTATTTCAGTGACAAGAGAAAATGTAATTCCCTCAATTCTCTTAGCAAGTTCCTTTGTTTTTCCCACCGTCTTCCTCATGACCTCCCAGTGAGATGGACAACTTTAAATCCTATCTATTGGAAAATCAGCTGGTCTTCGCAGCCAGGCTTCCTCTGTGTCCCTATACTGGAAGCTTCTTGGTATTAAGGCTGCTTCAGCCTGTGGCTTCTCTTCCTTTCTCTCACTGTGTGGCTTTTCCTGGTTTGCAGAGAGACTGATGTATAGCCGAGACTTTCTGCTGCAATTCCGTTTCTGCGACATTGCCTGTCAGCGACCAGTGGGACTGGTTCTTATGGAAGGAGTGACAGATACTAAGCCAGGTAATGGACACTAAGCTTGTTTTCTCAGCCTTCTTTCCTCCTTACCCCTGATATTTGTAAGTTACGTGGTTTCTTAGTCTTTCTGTAGGTATGATTCTTAAGGTCAGCTTCTGGTAATAAGCATGCTTAGAAGGAAGGTCAGTGGAGTTCTGCATCCATATGCAGGCATAGATGTGCAGCATAGTGAGAACACGGACCAGGAATCAGGAGACTTGAGTTCCAATCATGTCTGAGACCTTGAATGAGCCATGTAACCTTTTTAGGCTTAAGTAGCTAGTGACCAATGTGTGTACAACAGATGGGGAGATGCACATGACAGGGTTTAAAAGTCGTAAGGTGACAGTGGTCCTGCTTGTGATAAAAAGTTACTCCTACTGAGAACTCCCAGATCGAACATGACAGAGTATGCTTGACATTTTCTCCTTCTTGTCTCTGAAACTATTCCAGAGCAACAAGGATTGGAAAAAAGCAATGCAAACTCCATCTTTGAGAAAACTAGGAGACTTGAATGTATCTGAAACCGTGGATCACAGCGTAGGTAGAATGGCTGTGGGAAGCACTGGAGGCCGTGCAGGTGTGCTGGGGGAAGTATGGAAGGACGTATCTGGGGGCTGGTGTGGATCTCAACAAAGAGCCAGCGCAGCACATTTCTCCAAAGTGCGGAGTGTACCTTGAGGCACAAAATTATAAAAATTCCTTGTTTCATCAGCAAGAATAGTATGCACAGGTTGTGATAGGAGATTCTCTGAACCTGCTTTGGTCTTAATAGGCACTGGAGAAAAGCCTGATAAGGAATCAAGCCCTATTTGCATTAAGCAGTCTGAGTGGCAGGAGGGGAGATGAGATACTTATAGAGCTGCATATTGCTTTTGGCTGGGGAGAAGTAAAGATTAAAAGGACTCATATACAACCCTGTGTCATCAGGAATATTCCTGTTACTTGGAATGCATACCCAGTTCTTCCCTCAGAGAAGCTGTGCAGATAGCTGGTACAGAAAAATCTCGACTAATTCAAAGCCAGGGTGCTTAAAAGGAACCAGCATGCGAGCTGTGCTAGAATATTGCAAGAAAGAAAGCAGAAGGAACAGGAAAAACAAAAGGCAGATAAAGAATGCTTACCTCAAAGATAAAAATTATTGTCATGCAGCATATGAAAGATGATGATTATTTTCCCATGAATAAAAAAGTGAAGCAATTGCCTTTATAAAATAAGAGTACAAAAATAATTGCCTTTATAAAATAAGTCCAGGCACATTGCAAGACATCAGGAGTTGAAATGGAAGCTGCAGAGCCAGGAAGGAATAAAAAGTTTAAAAATCACATAAAATGAAGACAAAATTGGTACAGCATAAGAAGGAATGGGAATAGAGACTGCTGAAAACAGACCAAGAGACAGAGGCCATGAAAGAAAAAGCAAAATAAAAAGGACGTAAAAGATAACAGGGATTAGAAATGATAGTAGTGGAAGATCAGGAGACTCTTAACATACACAGAGTTGGAGTTCACAGAGAAGAAAACCAATATAATGGCACAAAAGAAATGCGTAAAGGTATGATTCAAGGAAAATTTTTCCCAAAGTTAAAAGATTTGAGTCTTCAAATTGAGAGAAAGTACCATGATTCAGTAGTAAATGACCTAGGAGAATCGACAATAAGATATCTTACTGAAGTTACTAGAAGCCAGAGACAAAAGAATCCTTTGGGCAGTTGAACCAAAAAGATTGGGCTGCTCTTAAGGGTAAAAATAACCAGGTTGGCTTCAGACTTCTTAACATTATCATTCAACTCTAGAAGACAGGAGAACAAGGCTTCAAGGAAGGAAGGTATGATTCAAGATTTCATACTCAACCAAGAGCTCTTCTTGACCAAACTGTGAGAACAATCTAAAATAACCAAGCCATGACTGTATTAGAAGGCCTGGTGATAAGCAATGAATTTATTTTTTCTTGTAGGAATTTAATTTGAATTGGCATTTTGCACAAAGCAAACATTTCAGTGGCTTTATTATTTTTTTTATTGTGAAGTTAAATCTGTTATGTAGCTCTAGCAACAGCGATAATGGTAATGACCCCCATGCGTGAAGGAGCTACCATGCTCCAGGAACTGAGAGAGCTGCTGGTATTAAGTGGACTCAGGCAGGGAAGCAGTGACTTAGCACTTTAGAATTACAAAATCCTAAAGTTAAGACGGTAGTAGGACCCCACATTCCATGTTAAGAAGCATACATTATTAAAAACCAAAACAAAACAGTATTGTACTTGAAACATAAAACAAGCATTTCAATTTAATAACAAAATGAAACCTTTAAAACATATACTGATGATCACTTTATAAGTAGAATCATTGTGTAGGGGGAAAATATCCAATTCACTAGCATTGCAAAATAATTATCAGTATTTTCAAAATTGAGATTAAATTTGGGTAAGCACACCATATGATCCACCATAAGTGTAGTTACCATCTATCACTGTACAAAATTATTACAATATTACACTGTTCCCTACGTTGCACTTTTCATACCTATGATTTACTTACTTTATAACTGGAATTTTGTACCTCTTAATCTCCTTCACCTATTTTGCCTCTCCTTTACCTCCTCCCCTCTGTCAACCACTGGTTTGTTCTCTGTATTTATGAGTCTGTTTCTATTTTGTTCTTTGTTTTGGTTTATAGATTTCACATGCAAATGAAATCATATGGTATTTGTCTTTCTCTAAGTTATTTTACTCATAATGCCCTCTAGGTCCACCTATGTTGTCACAAATGGCAAGATTTCATTCTTTTTTATGGCTGAGTAATATTCCGTGTGTCTCTGTGTGTGTGTGTGTGTGTGTACATACATTCTATGTTCTTCATCCATTCATCAGTTGATGGACACTAGGGCTGCTTCCATATCTGTGCTAGTGTAAATGAGGCTCCAATAAACATTGGAGCTTATATCTTTTTGAAATGGTGTTTTTGTTTCCTTTGGGTAATTATCCAGAAGTGGAGTTACTAGGTCATATGGTATTTCTATTTTTAATTTTTTGAGGACCTTTCATACTGTCTTCCACAGTTATTGGTTTATATTCCCACCATGAATAAAAAGTCTTACGTGTAATAAGGAGATCATAATATGTGATCTCTTATCTAGAAGATGTGTTTAGATGTGTTAACAAATATTTCCAGTCTAATACTAGAGTCATGCAACCCACCACTGCAGAGTGCACAAGGGTTCCCTTTTCTCCACATTGTTTTCAACACTTGTTCTTGTCTTTTTGATACTAGCCATTCTGACTACATTCTGATACGAAGTGATAGCTCATTGTGGCTTTGATTTGTGTTTCCCTGATGATTAGTGATATTGAGCATCTTTCCATGTTCTTGTTGGCCATCTGTATGTCTTCTTTGGAAAAGTGTTTATCTCATGAATGTCTTTTAAAGACTCCAGATGTAAAAATGTGCCCCATTTTTAGACCATGAGTAGAAAGACTTAAGTGCAATAAGACCATATGTGATCTTTCTTTCTAGAAGATGTATTTAGATGTGGTAACAAATAATATTTCCAGTCTAATACTAGAGTCATGCAGCCCACCAGTGCACATCAGAACTTTCCAACTTGACCGTGACACTGATTTAACAGGCCGCATGTGAGGTGCAAAAGGAGCTGCAGTGCTAGGTCGTGATGGCTGACATTGCACTGCACTGGAGAACTCTGCATTGCCCGGGTTGTGCAATAAAAACATCGTGATTCTCACTCTCCCCAACTCCCTTTGTTGGGGAATATTTCGTAAGAAGGGAATCTAAATTTTAAGTCCCCTTCTTATAAATATTTTCAATTACTAATGATTTCTTCTTTCCAGTATGGTCTTAAAGATCCTGAAAGAGGGTTACTGATTTTCTTTCTCATGACCACTTGCCTGTTTCCATCGAACTCTGGACCTTCAGGTCTTTTAACAAATAACCGATGAACCATGTGCCCAATAAAGTACATGATGGAAAAACCGATGGCTAATAGATGATTTTTGTAACCACTATTTACAAACTGACCAGATGGCCACAGACCAAAAGCTGTCTGATCAGTTTTCTAACCAGGAAAGTTCTGGATCGAGCTTCTCCACTGGCCCATGCTGGAATACAATTTATCCTCTTCCCAAGTACTTGCAGAAGAGCTTACTTGTTTGATCGCAGCTCTGGTAGAGGCAGCTATGGCCCATGTGCTCATCTGGCCTGGTGGGGCACGTGTGTGACTGCTAGAACAGTGCTGTTTGTACAGTGCAGCTTGGACAGAACTGCGTGTTGAGGGAAACCAGTTTTAGTATCCTGCTGCTCACTGAGATTTTTCTTGTGTATCATAATGTAAAAGACACAACTCAAAATGAAGATATTAGCATTATAAATATTTAAGCTTCCAGTAACATTACATCAACAATCATCAAGTGAAAGTGCAGGCTTAACAAGGAACAGTATTCAGAAAATAACTAACAGTAAAGGGTTTTAATTCATCTGTCTTAGCCCACAACAGATCAAGTAGAAAAAAAGATCACTAAGAATATGGAAGACTGCAATAACGTGTATATGGTAAATCTGATTGATGCATATCAAACTCTGAATACTGAAAGTGGAGCAAAGACATCTTTTTAAGTATTCATAGGAAATTCTTAAGAATTAGACCACCAAAAAAACCTCAATAAATCTCAAACAGTAGAAGTCATACAGCCTTTCTTTGATTACACATGCAGTAAAAATAGAAATTAGAAACAAAAAAGAAAACATTATCATCTGGTTATCTAGAAAACTTCAAACAACTTTTGAGTCAAAGGTGAAATTTAAGCTAAAATTGCAGAATATCTAGAAAATAATAATAATGAAAGTACCATGTATTTGTGGGATGTAGCTAAAACTGTTCAGCGAAAAGTTTATGGAATTATGTGGAATATTTAGAATCACAGAATTACATGAGTAGATAAGACAAGATAAAAGTAAGTAAGTTACTTACTTTTTTTGGGCCAAGAAACAGCTGTCAATTAGTTAGGCCCTTTATCTAAGCTATTTTGAAGGGCAGGGAAGGAACAAGGGAACATATCCAGATGCAGAATAATTAATAGGATTATAAGGGGGTTCTTTTCCCACCTGAGTGAAATTTAGATGGTGTATATTAATTTTAGAAATTGTATTTTAGTAAAGTTGGTTACAGAGGAGAGAGAGAATCTAAGTAGGGAAGAAATACATAAAGTTCTCAGCTATGTAGTCCTACAAAAACACCAGACTCAGATTGATTGGAGAATGTCATCAAACCTTCAAAGAACTTGTAATTCCATTACTACTTAAATTATTACAGTGCACAGAAGAAGAAAGGAGCTGATTATTTTTAGTGCAACAAGTATTTTGACCCTGATACCTGACAACAGTTATACAGAAAAAACTATCAACACTAAAATTCTTCACTTACGAATACTGATGCAAAAAAATTTAAATAGAAGATCAGGAAACAATCTAGCAGCACATTGAAAGAGCAGTATATTATGACCAAATGGAGTATATCAGAAATACAAAGATTGTTTGATATTGGGAATTCTACTCATGTAACTTAACATACTAATATATATGAAATCTATTAAAATATACAAAGTGCAGACTGTTAAAAAATCAACATCTATTCTAGATTCTTTTTAAAAGACCCCCCCCCACTTTAAATTAAGGAAAAACTAGATACAGGCATACCTTGTTTTATTGTGGTTCACTTTATTGTGCTTTGCAGACATTATATTTTTTACATATTGAAGGTTTGTGGCAACCTTAAACTGAGCAAGTCTATTAGCGCAGTTTTTCCAACACTGTTCACTTTGTATCTGTCACATTTTGGTTATTCTCACAGTATTTCACACTTTTTCATTATTATTATATCTGTTACGGTGATCGGTGATCTTTGACATTATTATAAGAATTGTTTTGGAGGGTCATGGGCCACACCCATGTAAGATGGCAAACTTAATCATCAAATGTTTCGTGTGTTCTGATGGCTCCACCGACCAGCCATTCCCCTGTCTTTCTCTCGCCCTCTTCTTAAGCCTCCCTGTTCCCTGAGACAAAACAATATTGAAGTTGGCCAATTAGTAACCCTACAATGGCCTCTAAGCGTTCAAGTGAAAGGAAGAGTCGCATCTTTCCCACTAAATCAAAAGCTAGAAATGATTAAGCTTAGCGAGACAGGCAATAGCTAGGCTTCCTGCCCTAAACAGTGAGCCAAGCTCGTAATGCAAAGAAAAAGTTCTTGAAAGAAATGAAAAGTGCTACTCCAGTGGTCACATGAATGATAAGAAAGCAAAACAGCCTTACTGCTGATCTGGAGAAAGTTTGGTGGTCTGGATGGAAGATCAGTTTAGCCACATTTCCTTAAGCCAAAGCCTAGTCCAGAGCAAGACCCTAACTCTCTTCAATTCTAGGAAGGCTTAGAGGTGAGGGAAGTGCAGAAGAAAAGCCTGAAGCTTCAGGGGTTGGTTCATAGGGAAAGAGACCATCTCCATCACGTCAGAGTACGAGGTGAAGCAGCAAGTTATCCAGAAGATCCAGTGAAAATAATGAATGAAGGTGGCTACGCTTAATGGATTTTCAGTGTAGACAGAACAGCCGTCTACTAAAGGAGCATGCCGTCTGGGACTTCCATAGCTAGAGAGGAGAAGTCAATGCTTCAAAGGACAGGCCTGACTCTCTTGTTAGGGGCTAACACAGCTGGTGACTCTAAGTTGAAGCCAGTGCTCATTCACCATTCCAAAAATCCTAGGGCCCTTAAGAATTATGCTAAATCTATGAGCTGCCTGTGCTCTCTCAGTGGAACAGCAAGGCCTGGCTGAGAGCACATCTGTTTACAGCATGATAAACTAAATATTTTAAGCCCACTGTTGAAACCTACTGCCCAGAAAAAAAGATTCCTTTCAAAATATTATTGGCAATGCACCTGGTCACCCAAGACTCTGATGCACATGTTCACGGAGGTTAACATTGTTTGCATGCCTGTTAACATAGTATGCATTGTGAAGCCCATGGATCAAGGAAGGATTTTGACTTTCAAGTTTTACTATTGAAGAAATACATTTTGTAAGGCTATAGCTTCTGCAGATAGTTGTTCCTCTGATGGATCTGGGCAGAGTGAATTGAAACCTTCTGGAAAGGATTCCTGACTCCAGATGCATCTAAGAACATTTGTGACTCCTGAGAAGAGGTCGGATGCCAACATTAGTTAACAGGAGTTTGGAAGAAGTTGATTCCAGCTGTCAGGGATGACCGCAAGGGGTTCACGACTTCGGTGGAGGATGTAACAGCAGATGTGGGGGAAACAGGAAGACAACTAGAAGAGCCATGGAGCCTGGAGATGGGATTTAATTGCTGCAATCTCAGGATAAAACTTGAATTTATGAGGAGTTGCTTTTTTTTTTTTTTTAAGATTTTATTTATTTATTAGAGAGAGAGAGAGCATGAGTGGGGAGTCGGGGGAGAGGGACAAGCCAACACCCTGCTGAGTGGGGATTCCCAGGACCCTGAGATCATGACCTGAGCTGAAACGAAGAGTCGGATGTTCAACTGAGCCACATCGGTGCCCCCAAAGGATTTAGAATATTATATAAACTTAGTTGATAAGGCAGGGTCCAGGTATGAGAGGATTGATGCCAGTGTTGAAAGAAGTTCTCTGGGAAGAATGCTGTCACATGCTACAGAGAAACCATTTATTACCACCACCCTCATTAGTCAGCAGCCATCCATACTGAGGCAAGACCCTCCACCAGCAAAAAGATTATAACTTGCTGAAAGTTCGGGTGATGGTTAGCATTTTTTTAGACAATATTTTTACATTAGGGTATGTACATTTTTTTTTAGACACAATGCTACTACACTCTTAGAAGACTACATTATGGTATAAACATAACTTTTGTATGCACTGGGAAAGCCAAAAAATTCAGTTGACTGGCTTTATTGGGATATTTACTTTCCCGCCATGGTCTGGAATGGAACCCACCCAATCTTTGAGAATGATCTTGGTCTGTCAGAGTGCATGTTGGCAACAATGTGCCACAGAGGTGAGGGGCAGGAGGAGGGGAGTGAAGCTACTGAAGGCCTGCAAATTAAAAACCGAAACCAAACCACAGCACTTACTCAGCTCCACGTATCAGCATCTGGCTTAAAGAAGACACTGTAGTAGCATTCCTGTCAAAGTCAGGAATAGGACAAGGATGGCCACTCTTGTTTTTCAGCCATATTCAAAGATGCCAGCCAAGGATAGAGAAACAGAAATGTGGGTGGGAAAACAGAAGTAACAAAATGGAGGGGAGGGGCTAATTACCTGCTCATGTTTTTAGATAACTGGTAATCCAAGAGAATCAACTAACAGCTATTACAGGCATTGAGATAATTCTGGAAAGTAGCTGGTATAATGTGAATATACAGAAAAACAATAGTATTTGTGTATAAAAATAAGGATATACTTGTTAAGAGATAATAATGAAAAAAAAAAAGACCCTATTTATAATGCCAACAAAAAAGAAAAAAATCAACAGGGAAAATGTAAAGTATATAAAGGAATATCCCATTTAATCTGAATTATTAAATTACTTGGCATGAAATTGTCCATAACGTTCCTTTACCCTTTTTTTAAAAAACAGCTTTACTGTGATGAAATTCATATATCATAAAATCTACCCATTTGAAATGTGCAAGCCATTGGCTTTTATTCTATTCAGAATTGTGTATACATCACCACAATCTAATTGTAGAACATTTTCATCCCTCCTGAAAGGAACCCGATATCTATTAGCAGTCATTGTCCATTCACCCCTCCCCTTGTGAAACATTAATTGAACATGGCCTTGCAGGTTTCTGAACACTCAGTTCTATTCCATTCACTTTATGTCCATCCTTATGCCAGTACCACAGTGTCTTATTTTAGCTTTGTATTAGTTTGAAATAGAGAAGTTACATCCTATGACTTGGTGGGGTTTCAAGATTTTGTTTATTCTGAGTCCCTTTCATTTCTATATGAATTTCAGAATCAGCATGTCAGTTTCTGCAAAGAAGCTAGTTGGGGGATTTTGATAGGGCTCTAGAAATCTGTAGATCAGTTTGGGAGGTATTGCCATTTTATTTTTTTTTTTTAATATTTTATTTATTTGACAGAGATCACAAGTAGGCAGAGAGGCAGGTAGAGAGAGAGGGGGAAGCAGGCTCCCCGCTGAGCAGAGTGCTCAATCCTGGACTTGATCCCAGGACCCTGAGATCATGACCTGAGCTGAAGGCAGAGGCTTTAACCCACTGAGCCACCCAGGCGCCCCGGTATTGCCATTTTAGTAATACTATCTTATGATCAATAAACATCAATGTTTTTTCATTTATTTAAATCTTTAATTTCTTTCCATGTTTTGTAGTCTTCAGTGTGTAAGTCTTACGCTTTTGTGAAATTTATTACTATTTTATTCATTTTGATATTGTAAGTGGAAATGTTTTCTTAATTTCATTTTTGGATTTTTACTGCTAATGTATAGAAATGCAGTTTTTGTATATTGATCTTCTATGCTGCAGTCTTGAGAACTCATTTATTCTAATAGTTTTTTAGTGGATTTCTTAGGGTTTCTGTATAAGAGATCATGTCATCTTGCAAACAGAAAGAGCATTACTTCTTCCCTTCTAATCTGGATGCCTTTTATTTCTTTTTCTTCCGTGATTGCCCTGGCTAGGCCTCTCTAAAGTTGAGTGGTGAGAGTGGACATCCTTGCTTTGTTCCTGATCTTAGGGGTAGAGCTTTTAAGTGTGTTGTGAATTAAGTGTGATGTGAGCCCTGGGGTTTTTGTGGATTCTCTTTATCTGGTTGGAGAAGTTTTCTTCTTTTTCTTTACTTCCAAAGATTTTATTTATTAATTTGACAGAGAGAGACAGCGAGAGAGGGAACACAAGCAGGAGGAGTGGGAGAGGGAGAAGCAGGCTTCCTGCTGAGCAAGGAGCCTGATGGTAGGGCTCGATCCAGGATCCTGGGATATTGACCTGAGCCAAAGGCAGATGCCTAATGACTGAGCCACCCAGGCGCCCCAAGAAGTTCTCTTCTGTGTTTAGTTTGTTTGTTTGTTTGTTTGTTTTTGTCAGAGAGAGTGAGCACAGGCAGACAGAGTGGCAGGCAGAGGCAGAGGGAGAAGCAGGCTTCCCGCTGAGCAAGGAACCCGATGTGGGACTCGATCCCAGGACGCCGGGATCACGAGCCGAAGGCAGCCGCTCAATCAGCTGAGCCACCCAGGCATCTCCTGTGTTTAGTTTTTAATATTGCTCTTCCCCCCCATAAAGCAGTGTTGAATTTTGTCAAATGGTTTTTCTGTGTGTTCAGATGATCATGTGATTTTTATCTGTCAGTAATCTAGTAATATACTATATTACATTAATTGATTTTTCAGATGCTAAACCAGCCTTACATTCCTAGGATAAATTGTACATGGTCATAGTATATAATCATTTTTTATTTTGCTGGATTTGGTTTGCTGATATATTGTTTTGGTGTTCTGAGACTTAATTTTCAACATGAGGAAGGAGAGTGTTTATACTCGATTCAATTCTGACACCATCTACCCAGAGATATCACAGGTGAAATAAAGGCTCAGTCCTGTAAGACTTCCCCCACTTCCCAACTTCAGACACCCATCACAAACCCACCCTGTGCTTCCAGCAACCTCCTGCTTGGACTTTAGATACCAGTCATAAGTCCAGGTTGTTAACTGTACTTTCTGACCAACCGGCTGTTATAAATCAGAGGTTCCCATGACTCTCTCCTTCCTTGGGTTTAATTAAGTTGCTGTAATGGCTCACAAAACTGAGAGAAACATTTTACTCACTAGATTACCTGTTTATTATAAAAGGATAAAACTTAGGAACAAGCCAGATGGAAGAGATGCATAGGACAATGTATTTGGGAAGTTTCCATGCTCTCTGTAGGCCCCATTCTCCCCAAATCTCCATGTAGTCACCAGCCTAGAAGCTCTCTGAAGGCTTTGCTACATAGGCAAGTTTGATTAAATCATTGGCTATTGGTGAATCAAGCTCCAGCCCACTTCCTTCCCAGGAAGTTTAGGGAATTGGGACAGAAATTTCCAACCCTCTAATAAGAGGTTGGTTCTTCTGGTAACCAGCCCTCATCTTTAGGTGATTTCCAAAAGTCACCTCATAATATAACAAAAGACACCTTTATCACTCTGATCTCTTGAGAAATTCTAAGGGTTTGGGGAGCTATGAGTCAGGAGCTGTGGACAAGACCAAATATATATTTCTTATAAATTATAATGTCATAGTCATTGAGGAATTTTGCATGGACATTCACAGGGGATATTCTATAGTGTTCTTTGTGATGTTTTTGTCTAATTTTGATTAACTGAGTAACACCTCACAGCATGAGTTGAGAAGTGTCCCATCTTAATTTTTAGAAGTGTTTATGAAGTGTCTGTATTACTACTACTTTAAATGTTTGGCAGAATTAACCAGTAAAGCCATCTAGTCCTGGGCTTTTCTCTGTGGAAACTTTTTAAATTATTAATTCAATTTCTTTACTTGCTTATAGGCTATTCAGAATGTCTATTTTTTCTCGAATCAGTTTACATAGTTTGTGTCTTTTTATTTTTATTTTTTTTAAGATTTTATTTATTTATTTGACAGAGAGAGAGATCACAAGTAGCCAGAGAGGCTGGCGGGGTGGGGGGAGCAGGCTTCCTGCTGAACAGAGAGCCCGATGTGGGGCTTGATCCCAGGACCCTGGGATCATGACCTGAGCTGAAGGCAGAGGCTGTAACCCACTGAGCCACCCAGGCGCCCCTGTATCTTTTTAGAAATCTGTTCATTTCATCTAAGTTATCAAATTTGTTGGTATATAGTTGTTTATATTATTCTCATAATTTAAAAATTTCTGTAGGGTTGGTAGTGGTGGCCCTTCTTCCATTCTTAGTTTTAGTAACTTAGTAACTTTTTTTTTTTTTTTTTTTTTTTGGTCAGTCTAGCAAGGGTTTGTCAGTTTTGTTGACCCTTTTTACCCTGTTGTCTTAGTTGGTTTGGGCTATTATAACAAAATATCACAGCCTAGACGGTTTATAAACAGCAGAAATTTATTTCTCACAGTTCTAGAGCTGGAAGTCTAAGATCAGGGTGTCAGAATGGTCCAGTTCTGGTGAGGGCCCTCTTCTGAGTTGTTGAGTGCTAACTTCTTGTGTCCTCATATGGCAGAAAGAGGGTGAGGGAGCTCTCTGGGATCCAAGCCTCTCGTAAGGGCATTAATCCTATGCCCAAAGGCTCCACCCTCATGACCTAATTACCTCCCAAAGGCCCACCTCCCAAATACCATTTCACTGAGGGGTGGGATTTCAATGTACTTTGGGGAGACACAAACATTCAGTCCATAACACTTATTAATGTCAGTAGGATCTGTAATAATATCCCCTCTTTCTTTCCTGATACTATGTATATTTTTCTTTTTTCTTCATGTGTGTGTGTGTACTTATTTTTGTGTATTTAAGAATGTATACATACATATTACATTGTGTGCATACATATATATGTATATTACACACATACATATATACATACACAGCAGATGGTATGTGATAGAAAATCTCTGAAGGAATATACCAGGGATTTGGTAACATTGGTTGCTTCTGGAGAGGGAAATTGAGTGGCAGGAGTCCCGGAATGGGAGGGAGACTTTTCACTGATATTTTTCTCTACATTTTGATTTTTGTACCATGTGACTCTATTACCTAAAAAAATAAATTTATTTCTAAAGAATAAATTTAAATAAATTATTTAAAAAGGTGCTGGGCCAAGGAAGAAATGTCTGTGTTCAAGGTCTCTGTCTGCCTTCCTACAATGTTGATCCATTGTTTTCTTTGTCCCGTCACCTCTTCTCTTACCCTTTCCCCTTTTGGCGCAATCTGGTCCAAGGATCTGAGAGGGGTCCCAGGGTGCAAGGTTCTGACCCTGCTTCACTGTCTGGTAATAAAAAAATCTCTTCTTTCTGGTCTTCTACAGAGCGACCTGCTGCCTGGGCCCCGTCTGTCCTTGAGGAAGACACTTTGGAGCCTGAGCCTGTCTTCCCCAGGTGATCTTCCTTCCGGTTCCCTGCAGCCTGCTTTCCAGCCCCCATCTGGGTGAACAAGAGAGATTCTCATTGGCTTTCCTCAGGCTGATTTGGGGGGCAATTTTGCTGAGGTCTCTTCTAATACGTGCTAAGCTTTTGGTAGGGCTGGTGTGCAGAGGCCAGAGGTGACCCACCTAGGTTCTTGCAGATGAAGAACCCATGCACATTTCCTCAGGGGGGAAGGCTTCACAGAAGAACTTGCTGACCCCTGGACAGGGTACATTAGGTATACTTCACCAGGTAATGAGAGGAGAGTGGGATGGGGGTGGGGTGAGGAAGGTCAGGGGACTGTGTATAAATGTGTCTATTTCTAGGCTGATTTTAGCTAAGACCATCTGCCTCTTATTAGCATGGGAAGGAATTTGCTGAGATAGAGTTAGTTGGGATTGACCCTTAAAAAACTATAAAACCCACAGAGGAAGTGACTTTGAGAAAAGGTCAGTAATGTTTGTTGACTGACCTCTTCCTCTTCATCCCTGCAGGACTGTAGGCACCATCCAGCACTGCCTTCACCTGACCTCAGTATATACTCATTTCCTGCCCCAGCATGGCCGCCCAGAGGTCACCACAATGCCCTTGGGTCTTGGAACAACAGTGGATTACATCTTCTTCTCAGCTGAGCCCTGCGAGAATGGGAACAGAACTGGTAAGCCTGGTGGATCCTGGGTTCATAGAAGCCACCTCAGAAGTCCCTGGGAACAGCTGATGGTGAAGGTCAGGCATTTGGTCACATGGCTTGGGCTGCTGGGACCAGACTCCCAAAAGAGCAGATTTCGTATCTACCTGGCACTAGTCATCCTCATCATAATTCCCTTATTAGGCCACTTGCCTGCCTTTATATCTTCGCAGCATTAGAGAGAGGTGGGCCGAACCAGCCTTATCTCTATTTACGAGGTAAAAATAGAGCACCGGGAGGTTAGTGGACTTTGAATGTGGCAGCTATTTGGTGAGGGACTTGGTTAGGTTGGAGACCCTGTTTCTTGTTTCTTCACCTTCTACCAGCGGTCCCAGTGTGGCAGCCTGTGGCAGCCTATCGGCCTCATGGCTGTTTTGTTTAAAGCATGTCTTTTAAAATGTTTGAATTGATTCCCTATGTTTAAAAAATCAGCTTTTATGTCGAAAATCTGGATTTCCAGCTTTTCTTAGAAAGTCCAAAGTTTTCACACATGCTGGGCCTGGGCACCCATTCTTCGGTTGCCACAGTCTCCCTGAACCCACCCTGCTTCATTCAATGATAAATCCCAGAGTATCTGTGAAAGGGAGGCCTCAGCCAGAGGCAGCTGGGAGAGGTAAGGGGGAGCGGGGTAGCCAAGGAGATGCCGCCTCCATAAAGCATAGCTCCCAACAGGCCCCAGTCACCCCATGCAGTGGCCGTGGCTGCTTTCTCACTCTCACTGGCTTCTGCTTTGTGCCCCAGATCGCAGGCTGTATCAAGATGGGACTCTCAAGCTTCTGGGCCGTCTCTCCCTCCTCTCTGAAGAGATTCTCTGGGCTGCCAACGGCTTACCCAACCCCTTCTGCTCTTCAGACCACCTCTGCCTGCTGGCCAGCTTTGGGATGGAAGTCACCACCCCATGATGGGGTTCCCAGGGGAAGAGAGCTTCTCTTCCAGAAGAGCTCACTGGGTCAGAGACTGTGGAAATACCCCATACTTCTGGAAACTTAGATCCAAGAAAATTAAGTCCCATCCCCTCCCCTCCTTTCCCCCATTTCCCTTTTCCCATGGTTAGATTTTCTCCAGGCCTGTCCACGTTCTCTGCCTGTGGTCCCTGCCCCGCCCCAACCTCTTCCTAATCCTGTGCCACATACTCAGTGGCCCTGGGAGAGGCAGAAGGGGGGCTCCCCTTTCATTTCATGTATCCAGTGCTCCCCCTTAATTTTTAATTACCAGGGTTGCGGGAGCTATTGATCTCATTGGTTATTTGCTTTCAGGCCGTTTCTTGATGGTATCTTCTAACCCAGTCTTCTTTCTGCTTTCATGACCTCTGGGCCCAGCCCTCTTGCCAGACACACACATGTGAGGTGTGTAGCGTGCATGTGTCCTCTCAGGGTGGGACTGCTCTGTAAGGCCGTGCCTGCCTCCTACCAGCCCACTTTCCACACTGGGGCTGTCGGCCTCTTCACAGGTCGAGAGCATGACCTGGTAGCTGTGTGTTGCCAGGCAGCGGCAGGGGCATGGGCCCTTCTCCCCTTTTATCCTCTGTGTCTCATGAGGTGTTCATCATGCCACCCAGGCCATACTCCTCATCTGGCCTCGGGGAATGAATGGGCCTCATAGCCTGTAACAGCAGCTTCAGGGATGCACTACCTGCCCCAGCAGCCTCTGAGCCTCCAACCCAGAGCTCCCACAGCCCTGGCATGCTTTCCCGAGGGCTCTTCCCTTTTCCCAGGCTGCTGTGAGAGATGTGCAAGTGTGAAGCCCTGTGTGGGGTCAGTGGAGGACTGAAATAAGAGTTTGAGGTTTAAAAGGACAAGAAAGAACCTTCAGGAAACTCTTGTCTTACTATATTCTGCCCCTCGCAGAACTGGGGGGCTGGGAGGCCTGGTGGGGGTAAGAGCAGGCAGGTTGTGCAGCCACACTTCAGCTGGGACCCAAGACCTCAGGGACTTGTTCTCCTTCCTCTGCACTCCTCGGAAGCTGTTTACTGTTCCTTTCCTCCCACCACTTTTTATCTCGCTGCTTCCCCCATTCCTGTCCATTTTCTCCTAAAACAGCCTGATGTGTGGCTCAGGCCAGACCCTCTCTGCAGAAGGTGGCCTTGGGCGAAACCTGTCCGAGCATTCGAGGTAGCAGCGCTGGGTTAGTTCTGGCGAGCAAGGCCTCAGCTGCTCATTGCCAGTGCTTTTCCACCCTGGCCTATTCGGGACGCCCTTTGCCCACATGTATCACCTGCATGCCTTAATCTTTCATAGCTGGGGTGTGGCCTGGGTCTTCCTGGGCCAGCAGCTCCTCGCATCTCCCCCAACTCAGAGTAGCTGCTGGTCCTTGCAGATT
This sequence comes from Lontra canadensis, assembly GCF_010015895.1. NCBI lineage: Eukaryota > Metazoa > Chordata > Mammalia > Carnivora > Mustelidae > Lontra > Lontra canadensis. The sequence continues at coordinate 848,244 of NW_022631167.1, read as the reverse complement.
AGCCTTGCTGTTGCCCCGCTCGGCCTCCAGAATGGGACTGAAGGGAATGGCGGAGAGGCTGGAATTAGGGACAGTTAGCCAGAGGTTCTCTCCCCCTTTTTTTAAAAGCCAAAGACCCAGCCTGAATTCTGCTGCTGTGTTCATGGTTATAAGCTTTCCATGCCCAGGTACTGGGGAATTTTTATGTGTGTGTATATTTTTGAACATTGTATCCTGGGTACTGGGCATGTGCCTGTCTGAGCCCCAGGCCCACCTGTCCACAACACCCCCACCATCGTTCATTGTGTTCGTCTCTCCCTGGGCACCTCCTGAGATAGTCTCAAGTCAGTGTCCTATTGGTTTTCAGGACTGTGGCCCATCACTGTTCTCTTCTGCCAGGAAACGCAGTTTAAGACGGCTCAAGATGGCAGAGGGCAGGAGTTTTATAGGTGATCTTTTTCTTGTTTTCTTATTTGTTTCTGTTTTGGAAATGAAATGGGGGTTTTAAGTGGTCATTTAAGCTCTCTTTTCTGAATAAAGGTTTACCATTTCCCCCCTATTGTTGATCATTTTGTTAGGACCCTGAGGGGCATGGGGGAGAGAAGGCCTGGAGAGTGAGGTGGGCGAGAGGAAGAGACCGATCCTGGGCGGAACTGTCAGGTCCTAAAGCTTGGCCTGAGAAAGGTGTAATCGCCCTGTGATAATTGGCACCTATCCCTGCTGCTCTGAGGCCTGCGAGGAACAGGGTCTGAAGAAGCCTCCTTCCTTGCCTTTTGTTGGGGTCCAGCTCTCTTCTCCCTCCTCACCAAGCTAGAGAACAGCTCTTTCAGCTGCTTTCATTCCCATTCCATCTGCCCCCATACCTTCCTCTGGTCCACATGCATTTCAGGAGGGCCTGTACGGAACGTGGGGTGAGCAGCGCTTTCCTGGTCAAAGCCACGACAGCTGCGTGAGGCACGACGTGTGCCTGCCGGTTGCCCCTTGTTCAGTGCCTATTTCTGATCATCTTGTCTGCACTCTGGAGTCAGAGCTGGACTGTGCCCATCTGTTGCTGGAAAGGTTTCCCTCCTGGGCCTCATTCCGCTGGTACTTTCATCTTCCTCCCGCCTCCTTCTGCAGCAGGTCTACGAAGCCCACATGCCCATGGGAAGCCCTGAAACTAGGTGTGACTTCCAGCCTTGCCTGAATCAGCCTCTGAAAATCTGAATTATTTAAAGTTACCTGGTGCTTCTGTGGAACCACCGGGGCTGGGATTCAGCCAAAAGAAAACAGCTAGGGATAAGGAACACCGCTTGTCACGTTGGCTTGGTCATTTGCTGACTGTGGGTAAGTTCATTCCTTCTTGTGTTTATATCTTGGTGAAACGGGAATTAAAGTAATAATCTTTTCCACTTGTGAGGAATTTTCAGACCTGAAATTGTGCCGTTTGGGCTTTGGCAAGCAAGGGATGCTAAGACTTGAAGAGTATCATTGGTAGGCGTTGAGGGTGGGTAGTTCTCGCCAGCCCGGCTGCGTGGTTCGCCTGTGGGCGAAGCATTATTTTGCAGCCCTAAGCTCTGAGGTGTATCCTCAGAGCCCCTTTCCTGGCCTGGAGGCTTTCCTGAGTCATGTAACATTTGCACAGGCTTTTATTAAGTTCAAACAGTGCTTCCACACGCACTGTCGGTCGACCACACCATGTGGGAGCAGTGCTGGCGCTCATGTATTGCCTTTATTTACGTCTGAGGAAACCCAGTTCCCAAAGGGGTAAGTTGAAGATCTCCTTTGCTTTATTCCTTGACACCCCACACTCCTCAGAACACAGCCTCTCCCGGAGTAGGAGAGCCCGGTTATCTTGTGAGGCAGACCCATGCTGGGTGGGCCTGGGAGAAGGGAACCACCAACTGGCCTGATGCTGGTTGTTGTCTTTAAACTTTGTTTTTTCTTCCCAGTTCTTGCCCTGGTGTAACAACTAACCAGAGGGTTGTTTTTTGATTGGGTCCGTAATGCACAGTGTGGCCTCTCTTCTCCCAGGAGTCAGTCTAGTTTCCACCTGAGGAGAGAGTGGACCTTCGGCCCAACACTTCCAGCCTCATCCTGGTGCGCCTCCCCCTTCCTGAGCAAATGCACGAAACCAAACTATTATAGGCAGGGACCAGCCAGATGAGAGCCTGGTAGGGCCCAGCTTCCACCCCCGTTAGGAGAGTGTGAACCGAGTATGTTTCCAAGGCGACTCTGCCTTCGGCCCCATGCCTCCTCAGGTCCTCTGCTGCTGAGGCCATACACAGCTGTGGAGAGAAGACTGGAGTCTCTACACTTAAATTCTGGGAGGTATCATCTTTCCCATGACCAAGCCCTTTCTTATTGGGGGTTGGAGGTAGTGCATATCCCCAGAGTGCTGTCCCTCTGGCCAACCTGAGGTGGCCCATCTCCACCACCTGCCAAGCCTCAGCAGCTGGTCCCATAGTCCCTTGGCAAACACTAAGAGCAGGCAGCTCAGGTCGGGGCCATTTGGTTGGGTCTTTGCTATGACCACCTCTTCTTGTCACCACTGACCACCACTCTGGAGGGCAGATACTGACAGATGGGGGTGACAAGGATTTCGACCTCTCCATGTTCAGGGCTCCAAGAAATGCCACCTGCATCTCAAAGTCCAACACGAATCAATCATGTGCCTAAATGAGGCTGGGACATGCTGAAAGCCTGGAGGAAACAGGGCAGCAGGAAATGAGGTACCCCCCACCCCCACCACACACCATAAGTTGGGTCTGGATCCTCTCGGAAGTCCATGATGATATTTACCTGTCAGTTCTAAGCAGTGTCCACAGTGAGCCTGCTGAACTCATGATGGACTCTGGTCCCAGCACTGACCCCCCTCATCTGTACACCAGCAATCCAGGGGTCCCACTGTGAATGAGCCATATCACTGTAGTCTACCCACAGACCCCTGACTGGGTATTTTAGCTGGACTTGAATGTGTACAGTATAATGTTGCCTTTTGGTAAAGGTGTACAATCCACATTATTCACAGATTCTGGTTACCTTTACTGAAGGGGTTTTTTGGGGGTATCATTTAAATTGGACTTAAATGAGCCTGTAAGGAACAAAACTGCCTCTCTATAGAATACAGTCTGAGACATTCATGGATTCCAACAGACTGCCTCCCTTCCTGGCTGCCATGATTTACCACCATACCCCTGGAAGTGAGGGAGTCTTGCTGGTTAGCACAGGACTTAATGGGAATCGGCTGGAATGAGGAGGCAATACCTCACCTCTTCTTACAAGTTCAGGTGTTACTCTCAGCTGAATGGAAGGAGAGCAGAGGAAAGAAGGGTACATGTAAAAACTAAGGCTGTGGGGTCTAAGAGCTATTTCTGTGCAAGTTCGGTTGCCATGGTTGGGCTAGTCTTAAACATGGGAAGGGGCCTGGAGTTGGAGCAGGGGTGATGGGTGGAACCAGAGGTGCTCTCCAGACCGGTGGCTATAGCCACCATGCATTCCGTGCTGAGACTGTGGGCAACCGTGCTGAGGAGGGATTTCAGATCCCTGTTGCTGTGCTTTCCTGAAATAACCTTTCCTCCTAGGGGAATACTCCTCCTTCCTCCTCTGTCCCTGGGGGACTGCTGGGAACCGGGATGGGAAGAACAGATGCCGGCCCGCAGGGCTCAAGCTGGCTATGTGAAGGGGAAGGGTTTGTTTATAGCCAGCAGGAAAGATCTCCCAGGTTGGGGTTAACAAGAGCAGAGTGGCTCAGGCAGGCTGAGGGAGATAGTCTGGGGCCCCAGAAATTTCATGACAACTGCAAGGGCCTCAAGTTTTCCTGTTGGCTGGTTTGTGGCTCCCCTCACTTCTGGCCAGGTTCTTCCTGGAGCCACCGAGGCGGACACTGGTGGGTGGGGTGGGCTCCAGCCCCAGCATCCAGGGGAAAGGAGACAAGGCTTCCATGTGGTTTCTGCCCGGCCCATGCAACCGGAGCCGGGGAGCTTTTATTCATTTTAGGAAAAAAGTGAGCACAGCGATGAGAGGGGTGTAAAAGTGAAGGAGGAGGGAGCAATACTGACACGGAAAGAGCAAGAAGGACAAAGTCTGGTCCCACAGGCAGCCCAACACAAATCTTGAGGGAGGGGTGGCCCCCATCACCAGGCCCCTGGGCCAAGCACACCCGAGAGAAAGGGGATCTTGGGACTCAGGAGCACTAGGATGTGGCAAGGGGGTCAACACTGATGGGCTTGCAGCTAGCACCACAGCAGACTGCCCGGCCTGGGGCGGGCCCCCTCCCACCCTTCAGCTGGTTCCTCAGCGGGATCGAACCGAGTCTTCAGTACAGGGGTGCTCGGGCACAAAGAACACAGTATGCTGGCCTGCCTTGCACTTGCCTGCAGTTCAAGGCCAGAGGATGGGCTGGGGATGTTAGTGCATCGAAGCCAGAAAGACACTCAGGCAGGAGACCCAGGTGCACATGGACACATGGGCCTCTGGGCATGCTGCTGACCAAAACTGGACCCCATCTTAGAGCCAGAAGGTCAAGCTCGAGATGGAAGGAATTAGGGCGTTTGCTGACACAGAGGGCCAGAAAACAGACACAGCTGGCTTATGGCCCTTTCTGCTCCTCGGGACCCCGGCTCCAGGCTTCGTGACTCCCCGGCCAGGGGGCTGCTACCCTCCCCACGTGTCCACGCCCAGGAAGGATGAGGTCTGGCATGATGGGTGAGGCGAACATGACTGTGTTGAGGCCATGGGAGGGAGAGGACTGGCAGTTAGGTGGGCAGGAAGGCTCTCTAAACCCAGCTTCCCAGTGTTGGGAGCTGGCACTGAGCACGAGGAGGTGGGCTTTGGGGAGCACTCACTGCCACCCCTACCCTTCATTAAGCAGCTTTTTCTGACCTCACCTTGGGGCCTCCTCGGCCAGCAGCCCCGCAACTCCTGGGGGCAGAGGAGCCCCCACTGAGTGCTGGAAGGCAGTCCTGAGTCAGGAGCCAGGCCCTGTTAGTAGGATGAGGTGAAACCAAGGATGGTGACTAAGGCCCCAAAGTCCCTTCCTCTGCCTCCCCAGAAACTCTACAGTCAGGCCAGCCCCGGGGAGCAGAGCCTGTGTAAACACGCTCAGGAGGGGAGGAGGGCTTGCTACATAGGAGAAAATGTTAAAAATAAATTAAAAAGCACCGCTGTATCCTGTGGTGGCCTTCACAGGCCCGAGGTCTCAGCGCGGAGAGGGTGTGCTGGGGGCTCCCAGCTCAGGGTGATCAGCTCCCTCCTGCGGGCAGCAACAGGGTGGGCCTCATTCCACTTCCTTCTCCCAGACCGCTGTGGGAAGGAGCCTGTGGGCTGAGCAGTTTCCTCCCGTCTCCCTGACCCCAATCCCCTCGCACTCATCTTCCCTCAAGCCTTGGGGTCTACAGGGGCGTCTGAGTCCCCTCCCCTGCTGATGAGTGGCTTGCACGAGGCACCCACATGTCGACCCGGGAAAGGCCTTGTTCGTTTCCAGCAGCACACCTCCCCAAGTGAGCCATCTCTGCCTCAGGCCAATGTGGGGAACGTGGGGACCACCACCCCACGCCCTGAGAACCAGGATGGGATGGGACGGTGAGTCAGGGGTCACAACGGCCCTGGAACTGGCCTGGCTGGGGTACAGTCCGGGGGCAGGTTAGGTGCCTCCGCAGGGCCTGGTGAACCCTGAGGAACCCGAGGGACTGCCCAGCTGGCTTCCTGCTGCTGGTGTGAAGAGCCGACAGCCTCCGGGGCTTCCCGGACTGCACTCGCATTAGCAAAAGCATCCTGTCTCCCTCCCCCCCTTTTTTCTCCGGTTCTCTCACCCCATCCATCTCCCCTGTCTCCACTCCACCCCTGCTGGTGACCCTAGTGGGTCTCTGGTCTGCAAGGACCCTGCCCTGGCCCAGCCTGCCCTGGGAAGCCTAGAACTTTCACGATTTCCACCTCAAAGCCTCTCCGTGGACTTCGACCCAGCACAAGCGCTCTCTACCTCAGATTACAAACTGGCATCCTCTTTCATGTTGGGTTTTTAAGTTTTCTGAACTGATTGCCAACATTTAAAAGTCAGGATATTTCACACAAAAATCCAGAGTTCTGGCTTCTGGGGAAAAAAAAAAATCAGACTATCTGGCGAGGAAGGGCCCCTCTCTGAGAACAGCGGAGTGGCCGCTTTAGTCGCGACAGTGCACACCCAGCCCTGCAGCCCCCCCCCCAGCCCCCGCCTGGCCCTGAGGGCCTGTGAGCTTACCACTCTGGTTCTGATCCTCCCTTTTCCAGGGCCCAGGCCCTGGCTGAATCACAGCCTCTTGGTGAAAAGAAACCTTACCGGTCATCAGACCCAGCTGCCTTTCCATCACCTGAATCCCCTCTACAGCTTCCCAACAAGTAGCCATGCAGGCTTTGCTTGGACACAGCCAGCAGAGAACTCACTATTCCCCAAGCAGCCTGATTCTCAACTCTCCCCGCATCCTTCTCTCACTTACACTCCCCTGTCCCCAGGCTCTGCTCCTCTGTGTGGCCTACCACTTGTCCTACCACCACCTTGTTGCTTCAGCCTCTAGAACCTTCTCCCAACCTTGCCAACTTCTTTCCACTTCTCACTCGCCCGCCAGGTATCTCACACTTGACAGGCAGGCTGTGCAGACTCCCAGCTGTTTAGATTCTTCCCTGACAAGCCGTGATCATCACTGGTACCCCCAAACCTAGATGGGCTGCTGAATGTGGGGAGATAGGCCTGAGGCACAGGCATCCTGATCGGGTCTTCTTTTCACAGCAAGGACTGAGGTAACAGAAAGCGGGGAGTAGCAGTGCCTCCTCCCAAGCCTTGGGGACTGGCAGGGGATAGCCCCAGGCCTGAGTGTCCCACTCTATCCCCAGCCACAGTTCCTGGACCCCCCAGGTTGGCTCATTCCCTGCAGTCACACTGAGCCCAGTGCAGTTCTGGGCCTTTGGCAAAGCCCAGCCTCTCTGCAGGGAGTCCCCTAGCTCCAGCAATAGGCAGAGCTGGACTAAGCAAGGGGACCAGGTAGGTGCCTGGGATCTCTCCCCACAGAGTCTCTCCTGGGCACTCCTACAGCCCGCACAGCACTGTCCGTGGGCCATAAGGGCACGAGGGCTCTCCCAGGCCCTGGGCTCTGTTCCTGGGGCAGATGTGGCCTTGTGCCAAGTTCCTGATACTGGCTACACAGCCCTTTCCCAGGAGGATTTCTACCCTGCTTCCCGTTCCCTGGGTCAAGATTCTGCCACGGCAGGCAGAACTGGGGGAACACCTCCATCCCTCCTGCCGCAGGCTAAGCGGGGCTGGGAGATTGCCCACAGACCGGATGGATTCAAGTCCCAGAGAGACGCCAGCAGAGCCAGCAACCCCTCCTTGCCTAGCCTTGTGGGGCTTAGATCTCCTAAGCACCGGCCTTCTGGCGATGGGCAGGTCCATTAGTTTGTTAAGCTTTCCCCAAACACTTTACACTTCAGTTATTGGGTTAAAAACTCCAAATAAAATACTAACCGCTTCTTGGCCCAAAGTGAGGGGTCTTGGCCCAGTGAGAGGGGCAGCGGCTTGGGTGGCTGAGCTGAGACAGGCTCTTCCTGCGGCCTCTTGCCCTGCCCCCCATCACCAGCCCCTCCCTCCCCACGACCGAGGCTGGTTCTGGCAGATGGATGCTGGCCCCCAGCAGTGGCAAGGCTGGGGTACTGCCCCATGCTTCACACTCGAATCTGGTACCCATTGAGGTCTGGCATGGCTTTGGGCTCAGTCTTCTTGTCACCCGATGGCCTGCAGGGAGAAAAGAGTGGAGAAGGGGTAGGGATGAGTGGCGTGGCAGGGAGGTGGGAGAGGAAGGGGCAAAGAGTGGCTGCTTCTGGGAGCTCCCCCTCCGTTCTTCAAGGTGCCCTAGAGGCAGCAGCGAATGTGGGAGCGTGCTCCTGGAACCCGTGCTGTGCGTGGTCCCCACACTCTCTCACAGGGTCCTGCTCTTTGCTGGAGGCCCGTCCCCTACCAGAGCCTCCTGGGTGGAAGGGAATGACACTGCCCACCGGAGGCCTGCTTGTGCTCCTTAACCATCCCGGAGCTGCGGCTCCTGAATGATAAAGATACTAGAGCAAGAGCCAGACCTGCCAGTAGGAGAGAAAGGAGAGGCGGCGGCCTGGTATTTTAATGGGATGTTTCTGCCATCCAGATGGAGGCAAACACCAGAGTTGCAGGGCAAAAGTTAGGTTCAAAACCACCCACCAGCTGCCGTCTGATGTTAACCTCTCCCTGGGAGAACTCATTGTCTGGTGGGAGCCCATCCATCACCACCTCCGTCCCACCGAACCCTAACCCAGGGGGTAGCCAGTGGGCCAGTGGGTGTGGTTTTCCCTGGGGAAATGGGACAGCAATCCACCAACCCACATCATCTCCCTCTGGGGAGGAGAGACAAAAAAGGGAAGGGTGAGAAAAGGGTAAGAGAGAGACAGGGATCTAGTAGATGGGAGGGAAAAGCTGCCTTCAGGCTCCCCCAGGCACGACCCCATCACCCCATCCCTCACCGCCTTTCGCTGCGGCTGTTCCTGCGGTGGGGGCTGGATTGGCCCCTCTGGGGGGAGGAAACGTCCTTCTTCCGGTCCTTGGTGGGGGAGGGAGGGCCGGTCCCTTTGCCAATCTTGGTGTGGAGGAAGAAACAAAGACACACTTAGGGCTTCCCAGAGTCCCTCCTGCCTGAGGCTGCCCTGTTTCCCAGGGGTCATCCCAAACCTGTTTCCCAGAACTAAAGCTGCTGGGGCAAGGTTTCCCCAGCCGGGCAGCTTGCACTTAGAGGGAAGACTCTGAGCTTCGTGATACTGTAAGAAGCCCTGGAGAAAAGGGCCATTTACACATGCCACGTAAATGCAACAGCTGGGGAAGCAGCCTCTGCATTCTGGGCCGGGAACCTACCAGTCCAAGGGGGGACACTGGTAATCTCAAGCCACACAGAAGCTCAGACTGGCAGTTATGCATGATTAAGAAAAATGAGAAAAGCAAATGAAACATCTTTCATATGACATGATCAGCTTGCCCTGAATTTTTAAAACATGGGGTATATGATGGGGGTGCTAGAGAGGGGCAAATAAGGTAGGGAGTCCTTAGCACCAAACAGATTGGGAATCACAGTGTCAAAGAATAGGAAACTCTTAGGGCGCCTGGGTGGCTCAGTGGGTTAAAGCCTCTGCCTTTGGTTCAAGTCATGATCCCAGGGTCCTGGGATCAAGCCCCACATCGGGGGCTCTGTTCAGCAGGGAGCCTGCTTCCCCCGTTCGCTCTCTCGCTCTCTCTCTCTGCCTGCCTTTCTACCTACTTGTGATCTCTGTCAAATAAATAAATAAAAATCTTAAAAAAAAAAAAAAAAGAATAGGAAACTCTTGGCTCCGATTCTAGGTCCAATCTGCTCCCTTGAAGACCTGGTAGGACTCCAGCAACAGGAGCCGCTGGAGGAGCGGGAGGGCCCCCCACCGCCCCGCCTTAGTTGCACAGGGTCACTGCAGCTGGCTTCTACCGTGGACAAGGGTAGTGCCTGGGGTTTGACAAAGCAGGGCAGCTGAGCTCTGACCCACCCTGCGGGGGGCACTGAGGGCACCTGTGACATGCCTGCATTCCCCAGCTCGAGACTGAGCGCCTGTCCGATCTCATCGCCTTGAGCAATCGCTCCGGTTCCCTTGTACCTGTTTCCTGCTCCAGAAACAGAGCTCCTACCTGCCACTAGCTGCGTCCTGGGCTCCACAGTGACTGACCAGTGGGGAAGGGCTAAATATCCAGGAGGGGCCAGGAAGGCACCAGGGGGGCGCCCCAGTCCAGGGGGACCCAAAGACAGTCCAAGATTCTGCCCGCTGTAAGGCTGGGGGCGGGTGAGCTTCTCAGCAGCTCAGCGCACCGGCTGGGGTACAACAGCCCCTCACCGTCCTGCTCACCGCAGGCGGGAAAGAGGGAGAAGGGACAACCACCCTCATGGTCTTCCCGTGGTATGACTTTCTTCCCGTTTCTGACTTCCCCCTAGTCCTCTACTGAAGCAGGATTTGGGAGGTCAAGGGTCAGGATATGCAGGACTGATGGTGGCTCCTTGCACCTGCCCCTACCTTTCCCTCCAGACAGCCCCTGATTTCCCAACCAACTGCTCCACCAGAGGGTCGCACCCCTGCCCTTCTCCCCAGGTTGCAGGCTCACTCTCCATCCACATCCAGCTCAGCGGCTGCTTCCTTCCAGAGCCTTCCCTGGCCTGCCCACCAGAGGGAACATGGGGGCAAGGGTGGCCACGTACACTCTTCACCCACATCACGTCCCTTGAGACTCACTCCACCTCTGCTGGGGTGGGGGCCAAGGTGAGGGGGTTGGTGGCCTTCCCTGGCGATGTGGCGCACGAGGAAGTGGCAGCCCTTCTACTTCCAGAGCTGGGGGGGGGTGCTCCCCACCTCCCGGTGCCCGCACTGACCTTGAGCCGCATGTCGCGGGCGTGGCGCTCCAGCTCCTTGCGGAAGTCCTCGCGGCCCAGCCTCTCCACGTCCAGCACCGAGTGCTTCCACTCGATCTGCTCCACGCTGTGCGGGTCGTGGGACACGCACTGGCCCAGCTTCACCTTCTTGAGCACATGCCAGCAACGGCCGTAGGCGGCCTCGTAGTCCAGCACAAGCTCGCTGAGCGTGCGGAAGGCGGGCGGCTTGTACATCAGGTCCTCGCGCCGGCTCATGCCCAGCGCCCCGTAGCGGCCGCCGAAGTTCACCCCCAGCACAATGTGGCGGAAGTAGTTCCCTGAGAAGTAGGTCTTGAAGCTGATGGGGAAGCGCTCCAGGGTGGGCATGCTGTTGGTGAGGTAACTGGGCCCGCCAGCCCCGCTAAGGAAACAGCCAGCAGAGGCACAGGGGCCACCCCTGCAACCTGACCCCGACCCCAACCCCGACCCCGGGACCCGCAGCCCAGGGGGGCCCTCCACCCTGGCTCCCGAGGGCGACCCCTGTGACTGGTCCCACTGGCATCCTGTCCTCCTGCCCGGAGCCTGGCATGCAGTAGGTGCTCAATAAAGTAACCTGTAGGGTCAGGGCTTTCAGTCATTCAAGGCAGCTAGGATGTCAAGGGGGTTCACGAACTATCAACAGCTAACAGTGAGCTCCCCGCTGCAAACTGCAGGGCTCCCCACAGCTCTGGTGGCTAAAGGAAGGCTGAGGAGGCCCCCGCCGCACCACTGTCTCCCTCCTCCTGTCAGCCACACGCATGTCCCCTCACCCACCCCCCACTCGCTCTCAGACACATTCTCTCACATTCCCTCTCTTTTTCACACTTCCTCCCCCACGCAGACGGTTCTGTTCTCTCTCTCTCGCTGCTGCTCCCCAGTCCACACGTGCTTGCCCACTGCCCTCACAGAACCAAGCTCCCGGGGCCCAGGATGCCGGCCTGGCCTGGGCCAGCTGCCCACTCTGGCCTCTCACCCCGCCCGCTGCACTCATTCAGTCTCTCCGTCTATCATTTCCCACACAGGACCTTCTGCTCAGCTCCTCCCCTCGACCAGAGGCCCGTTTCCTGCCCACCTTAGCCTGCCCCTCTCCTGCCTTAGGCCCAGCGGTCATGGCTGACCTCGCCTTCTCCTGTGAGTGGGCTCTTCTGTATCTTTCCTCCATGACATGCTCACTGCAAACTGTAATGATTTGACTTGTCTGCTGGCTTATCTTTGTGTCCCCTGCCAGAATGCAAACTTCTGAGAGCAGGGACCTTGTCTGCCCACGTTTCTTGATGTCTGTCTGGGGCTCAGCCCAGAGCCAAGGACCCAATAGTACTCCGTGAGCAAATGAGTCAAAGGAGATGAACGGGTAAGAGCTTGGAACAGGTGCCCCAGAGAGGCCCTGCGCCAAGGGTCCTCCACGCACTGACTTGTTCGGTTTTCCCAATAACCTTGCGAGGCAGGCACGCCCAGTGCACCCTTTGACAGAGGAGGGCCCTGAGGGGCTAGCTTGGGGTCACACAGTAAGCAGCAGAGCTAGGTTTAAGGTCCAGGACCGCCTGTCCCCGCAGTCCGTGCTCTCAGTCACTACAGTACTTACTGAGCCCGACTCCATGTGAGGGCCTGAGGGTGCAGAGATGAACAAGGCAGGCTCCCAGGGCGCCCCAAGGACGAGGCACAGGAGCAAACTCAGTACAGCACCCGCCGTGTGCGTGGCAAGCCGGGGGGCTGTGGCTGTTCTGTGGGGGCCAGAGGGAGGGGCCCCAGGCCAGATGAGAGCTGCTCTTGTCATCTTCCTGTCCAGGAGACCCCAGGTAAAATCTGAAAGGCCTCTGGGACTGTGGGATCCTGCCTGGGCCAGCTTTAGGTGAGCTCTGGAGGGAGGAAGCAGAGTCCCCCTCCTTTCCCTCCTACAGTGTGGGTGGGATCCTCCTGAAGAAGACAATGTGGGGTCCCAAGGGGGTGCTGGCAATGGCCCTGAGTTTGCAGGCTGGCCTCAGGCGCATCCCCACCAAGAACGCTTTGCACAGGGCCATGCTCTCAGGCTCTATTGAGCGGGCCTGCCTGTCAGCAAACCACCACCGCAGTGGAGTGAGCTCTGGGGGCCTCTGAGGGAGGGGGGCTAAGGAGGAGCCCCTGGTGTCTCGGTGTATAATTTAAGATAGGTGTGTCTATGAGGGGTTGGGGGGATGGTTACCCTTGGATCACAGTCTTCCTTGGAGAAGCTGTGCTCCTGGCCTGTCACGTCCTCCTCCCCAGGGAGTAGAGTCCTTGTTCTGGTGGGCAGCTTGCCCCCGGCCCTCTCTGCAGCGCTAAGCCAGGCACCCATACCGGGGGTGGGGGGAGACAGGATATTTAAGGTACTATGGGAAGCAGGAGATGGAATGGCTGGGCAGGGATGAATCAAGACTGGCAAGACTGAGTGATGGGCACGTGGGATTCATTATAATGTTCCGTTTGTACAGGCTTAACATTTTCTGTCATGAAGCACAACCAAAGGCTGTATCTAAGGCACAGACGAATTCGAGCAGAGAACAGGCCATGAACACCTGTCTCCCTCCTGCTCTGACTCAGGGCTGGGCTGTCCCACCTCACTACCCTGGTGACCCAGCTATAGGCCTCAGTCTGCCCTTTGGATGGGGGTTACCCAGAAACTCTGCCTTTTTAAAGAGGCATTTTTGTTTCAAAGACCGCATCCATCATCTCCACGAATCAATGTGTCCTGGAAATGCCAACATTTGGGCATTCAAACAGCTTCTCCCGGACTGTCTGGTTCTCAGAAATGGCACGACAGCCTTTATGAGACAATACGCCCAGATTTTGGGTTCAGAGAACACAGTCACGGTGTTTACAAGATTCAAAAAAGACCTGCCTAAGGGTGTCCAGGTGGCTCAGTCAGTTAAGCATCTGCCTTCAGCTCAGATCAGGATCCCAGGAAGGGAGAGAGGCTGGCACTGAGCCGCCTGCTCAGGAGGGAGCCTGCTTCTCCCTCTCCCTCCTCTCACCACTTATGCTCTCTCTCACTCTTTCTCTCAAATAAATAAAATCTGGGGGAAAAAAAAAAAGATTGGCCTAATAAGCCTGGAAAGTCAGCAACTGAGGTGTTGGGGACTGAGTCCCCCAAGAGCTCCGTCACTTTGGGACCAAGTTCATGACGGCTGGGAGGGCCTCAGAGCTCATTCAGCCCTCCCCCTCCCGAGGAGGAAGCTGGAGCCCAGAGAGGCGAGCTCACCTGCCCCTAGTCTCTGAGGGCCAAGGAAGGATACATTCCCAGGATCACGGCTTCCAGGCATTTGATGGGCAGAGCCTCTTTGGTCATTTCCTTGGCCAGGTCCATCAGCCTGGGGGAAGGGAGTCAGAATGATGATGAGGACACAGCCTCCAGTGCCTTCCAGTGGGGGAGGGTCAGCAGGAGGGAGCAGGTGGTCTAGAAGTGCTACAGGACAGAGAGCCCCAGCTCAGGCCCAGCATCCCCCCAACCCCCAACCCAATCTGTCCTGAGCCTGAGGGGTGGGAGAAGAGGCAGGCACTAAAGATAAAGGAGGTGGCCTCATCTCCCTTTCCTACCCTCCTTTCATTTCCTCCTCCCACCCCAGACTTTCCCACTCCAAAGACTGCTGGGAGAGGGAAGCATGAAGGGGGGGGGGTGCATTGGTAGGCAGGTCTTTGACACCCGCGGGGCTGGGGGCCTTCTATCAGGATGGTGTTTGCGGGGGCCAGTGGGAAAGCATGCCAAGGATGCTGGGACCTTGGCATTGCTCTTGTCCCTTTCGGAGCACAGTGAACACTCTTGACTCAACCATGGCTTCTCCAAAGAGCTTGTAATTGATTACAACTGCCCCCCCCCTCCCTCCGCGCAGCTGGCCAGCTGCCTGGAGCCTAGACACAGGCTCTCAGGCAGTTAGCCATCCAGTGACAACCCAGCCTGTTCTTGAACTTGCAATTCAGGCCGCTTTGGGACAGACTATCCCTGAGGCCTGGTTCCTTCCTCATTAAGTGCTGCTCCCAGGCTGGGGAACACAGCCTGGCCACTGGCTTTGCCCAGAAGGGTGCTGGATTCCTCCATCGCCCTGAGGCTGGAGCGGGGCCCCCAGCACCCAGCAGCCACAGGACAGTAAGAGAAAAGCTCTTCGGATTCTACCCAGGGCTTTGGAGAAGGGGTAATGAAGACAGTTAGCAAAGAGACCATTTTAAGTATTTTTCATAAGAAAGCAAACATGGACAGATTATACATGGAGAAAGATGTAAAATTCACATTAATTTTTAAAACACAGGGTTTTAGGGGTGCCTGGGTGGCTCAGTTAAGTGGCTGCCTTCAGCTCAGGTCATTGGTCCTGGGATTGAGCCCCAGAGCAGGCTCCTTGCTCAGCAGAGAGCCTGCTTCTCGCTCTCCCTCTGCTTGCCAGTCTACCTACTTGGGCTCACTTGCTCTCTGTCTGTCTCTCTCTCATAAATAAATAAAACAGGGTTTTATACTTGGGCTGAGCCCCCAGACCCAGCAGTGGCATTCACTCTTCACCCCTGTGCCTTTGGGGCTTCTTTGGGGTGAAACCAGCCAGGTACCTACAGGGACTGGCAGAACGGGAAGTGAGAGATGCAGTGCTCTCTCCAGTTGGGTCCCTGTTTCTCAGACACTGGGCCTTGTACTAAAGGACTAGAAAAGCATCCAATAAGGCAAATGGGGCAGCAGACAGGCCCCTGCAACAGGGAGTACGTGGACAGTTGCAGGGAAAGGAGAGAATGGGAGGCCTGGCTCTCTCCTGCTAAGCTCACCTCTTAATTTAAAAAAAAGAGAGAGAGAGAGAGAGAAAGATGAGGCTAGACATCTACCTGGGACACCCTTTGTCATCACCAAGGCAAGGTGGGGGGCTGCCCATCACTCTCCCAGCTCAGCAAGGATCTTGGGGTTTCCTTTCCATCAAGGGAGCCCTGGATATTCATCGTGGGCAAGAGTTCCCCCTTTATGACCACCTCAGAACCCCACGGTGGTATTTGCCCCCACTCGCTGGCTCCCCGCCTATCTCTCCCCAGGCACTCCAACCTGGCTGGGGGCACTGTTAGCCTGGGTACTCCCCAAACTTACCCTGTCAGAGGTCTGCTCTTCTTAATTTCAAAGAACTGTGTCCCTGTGTGATTGTACCTGCAGGTACCAGTTAAGGGTTTCCTAGCTGGGTCTGGAAGAGCTGCATCCCTCTGCCCCCACCCCTACCCCAGACCGTGGGCCCAGCGCTCCCGGGGTACAGACTGGATAAGAACCCCACAAGGCACTCGAGACTGGAATATTGGAAAGGAAAGGACGCCAGGCCAGCCAGGGCTGGGAGACGGAGTGCACAGCTCTCTGCAGCACGTCATTTTCCAACCAGCTGAGGAGCAATGTGCATGGACAGGAGGCTGGAGTGGGGGGTCCCAGTGATGCTCGACAGCCAGGAGCTGCTCCTGAGCCAACTGCCTTCCCCAATTCGGGCTCCAATGTCCCCACTGGGACAATGGAAGGGCTGGGCCTCATTTCCTGTAATGAGTCTGTCTTTTCTCCTGCTCAGGCCCCAGGCCTAATCCTTCCATCCCTGTCGCATCTGCAGCTGGAAAGGCCTAGGGAGAGGACTCAGGACACACAGCTCTGGACAGGCACAGGGGGTGGAGAGGCCCAGAGCAGGGATACTGAGGAATCGGGCTTGCGGGGCGGGGGGTCAGGTCTTTCCATGCTAGGCAGCTGGCCTCTTACAAGGGAAGAAAAAGGCAAAGAACTAGGAGAATGTTCCAAGATGTAGAAGTTACTTCCTGGAGCATAACACCCTTTTTTTCTTCCACTGGCCTCCGCCTATCCCTTTCAAACCAGCTGTTAAACAGCCCCAAGGGAGCTTCCCCTCTCTCCTCCTGCTGGTCTGGATGGCTGGATGTGCTGGGGGATCTAGGCTTGACGATCTCAACAGCAGGTCCCTCAAGAGACATTTACGTGTCACTCAGAGGATGGGGGAAGTGGGTGATGGAGAGGCCGGAGCGGGTCAGGCCCTCTTCCAATAAAACCCTCACACGCCCCGGCTGTGGTGACCACTGGACAGCCACAGAGACACCTGTGAATGGCACTCGGGTGTGGACTGTGGAACTGGGCCGCTCTGCTGATGCCTCTCCAGCCCTGTCTGAGGACGAGCCCTCCTTGGCCTTTGGACCAGCAAGCCAGCCAGAGCATGGCCGTGACCCTGAACCCGGGAGGATACTGCAGCTCCCTGATGTAGCGCTGCACGGCTTCCAGGCGCTCAGGGACAGGCGTAGAGGGCGGGAACGTAGGCACACTCGGTATGGGAATCTAGGAGC
This sequence comes from Lontra canadensis, assembly GCF_010015895.1. Lineage (NCBI taxonomy): Eukaryota > Metazoa > Chordata > Mammalia > Carnivora > Mustelidae > Lontra > Lontra canadensis. Next base: position 831,544 of record NW_022631167.1, on the reverse strand, counting down.
AGAGAAAGGGCTCTGGTCAGAAGAGGGAGGCTCACCCTGGGGCTTCCGCCCACCCGCCTGCCACCCAGGACTCGCCCCCAGGGAAGCCGCCACCTGGAGACAGATTCCCCCTTCCCTCCTGTCCTGACCCTCTGTCCTTGGCAACTCCTTCCAGAGATTGTGGTCAAGCACCCCCCCCCCCCCCCGCCCCCACCCCCCCCCCCACCCCCCCCCCCCCCCTCCCCCCCCTCCACCCCCCCCCCCCCTCCCTTCTTGGTCCTCCGCGCCT